>NC_138509.1:99921486-100521486 GCF_964252035.2 Podarcis erhardii | reverse complement strand
GATCCATGTGCTTTTACCTCCCCCCTCCCAGGCAGCCTCCTTTACCTCTAGAGTCCCTTATCTCCCTCCAGATTGTTTGCAGATCAGCTGCTCAGCGACTATGTTTCAACACCCCCTTCCCTCTTTCTAAAAATAAAAGCACGACCTGCTTTTTGCCCCTGGGCAATTCGGCTCCAGGGCCCCCTCATTCGCTCCATAAGACGCACAGACATTTCCCCTTACTTTTTAGGAGGAAAAAAGTGCATCTTATGGAGCGAGAAATACGGTACTTGGCTGGAGAACTGCACTGCCAAGCCCAGAGATGGGCTTCTTCATGCAGCGTGCAGTTAAACTGTGGAACTCATGACTGCAGCAGGCAGTGCCAGCCACCGACATGGGTGCCTTTAAAAGAGGAGTAGACAAAATCATGGAGGAGGAGAAGGCTATTGCCGGCTACTGGCCAGGATGGCTCTACTCTGCTTCCACAGTCAGAGACAGCAGTGCCTTCTGAAAGCCAGTTACAGATAGGTAGCCGTGTTGGTCTGCCATAGTCAAAACAAAAAATTCCTTCCAGTAGCACCTTAAAGACCAACTAAGTTAGTTCTTGGTATGAGCTTTCATGTGCATGCACACTTCTTCAGATACAGTGTGCATGCACACGAAAGCTCATACCTAGAACTAACTTAGTTGGTCTTTAAGGTGCTACTGGAAGGAATTTTTTGTTCTGAAAGCCAATTGCTGGAAACTGCAGAGGGAGAGAGTTGCCCTTGTGCTTGCAGGTTCCCCAGGGGTGACTGGCTGGTCACTGTGGGAACAGGATGTGGGGCAAGATAAGCCAGTTGCCTGACTCAGCAGAGTCTTCTTATGTTTTTTGTTCTTAAACACACAAAAGTGTGACACGGCAGCTAAAAAAGCCAATGCAATTCTGGGCTGCATCAATAGGAGTATAGCATCTAGATCAAGGGAAGTAATAGTGCCACTGTATTCTGCTCTGGTCAGACCTCACCTGGAGTACTGTGTCCAGTTCTGGGCACCACAGTTCAAGAAGGACACTGACAAACTGGAACGTGTCCAGAGGAGGGCAACCAAAATGGTCAAAGGCCTGGAAACGATGCCTTATGAGGAACGGCTAAGGGAGCTGGGCATGTTTAGCCTGGAGAAGAGGAGGTTAAGGGGTGATATGATAGCCATGTTCAAATATATAAAAGGATGTCACATAGAGGAGGGAGAAAGGTTGTTTTCTGCTGCTCCACAGAAGCGGACACGGAGCAATGGATCCAAACTACAAGAAAGAAGATTCCACCTAAACATTAGGAAGAACTTCCTGACAGTAAGAGCTGTTTGACAGTGGAATTTGCTGCCAAGGAGTGTGGTGGAGTCTCCTTCTTTGGAGGTCTTTAAGCAGAGGCTTGACAACCATATGTCAGGAGTGCTCTGATGGTGTTTCCTGCTTGGCAGGGGGTTGGACTCGATGGCCCTTGTGGTCTCTTCCAACCCTATGATTCTATGATTCTATGATTCCATGATTCTATGGGTAGAATTTCTCCCTCTATCTGAACGTTGCCTCTGCAAGGCCTCTGCTCCTCCCAGAGGGGAGGGGTTGTGAGCGGGAGCAGCTTCCCGCAGGGGCAGGGAGGCGTGCTCAGCTCCCTGCTCCTGATTGCTTCTGCTGCTGCGGCCGAGCCTTCCAGCCGACCAATAGGGCCGGCTGGTGGGCGGGGCTAGCCGCATTTAAACAGCTGTGGCAGCGCTCTGCTCCCAGTCTGTTCCTGCTTTCTTCACATCTCCCGCCCTCCCTCCCTCTTAGGTCAGCTGCTTTTGCGTATTGACCTTGCTATGGACTTTGGTTGGTTGCCTTGGTTGCCCAAGGGGCCTGGTAGGACTTTTTTATCCATTTGGCAAACTGGCACCAGCCTCTTGGTTTTTCCGCAATTCGTCACAACTTTCTGGTATTGGCGGTTAGGCATTGGAATATGTGTGCTGTGTTGGAGGATTGGGTATGTGCCATCAACTACCCCTCCTCTTTGGGGTATTCCGTTAAAGGAATCCGGCGGTCGTGGATCCTGTCCGATGCCCAGCTGGTGGCTAGGGCCATGGCACGACCCCCGGTGACGTCAGAGGGAGCTTCCAGTTGTATTTGCATCAACAAGCTCCTCCCATTGGTTGTTAACCCTGATATGACTCCCGTGGAGTCTTGTATTGCTGTTTCATCCAAGGCCTAAGCCAATACTACTCACATGCTGTACAGTGGGACCTCGGGTTAAGTACTTAATTCGTTCCGGAGGTCTGTTCTTAACCTGAAACTGTTCTTAACTGAAGCACCTCTTTAGCTAATGGGACCTCCTGCTGCGGCTGCGCCGCCAGAGCACGATTTCTGTTCTTATCCTGAAGCAAAGTTCTTAACCTGAAGCACTATTTCTGGGTTAGCGGAGTCTGTAACCTGAAGCGTATGTAACCTGAAGCCTATGTAACCAGAGGTGCTACTGTAACCAATAAAAGTTGTGGCCTAATTTTGCCCATTAACCTAAAACAATGTGTCTGTGTATCTTACTATACTCCTATGCAGGCGGAGAATCCTCGACTCACAACCACTTCTGAAGGCAGTAGACACAGTTACACCAGGGAGCAAATGGGAGATGTCACAGCACCTTGTGAGGAGGTGCCTCGGATCCAGATCCAATGTATCTGTAGCTCCCCCCCCCCCCGCTATTCAAGCTGCCTTTTCATGCCTTTTGATTTTTTGCCAATTACAGTGGTGCCTCGCAAGACAAAAATAATCCGTTCCGCGAGTCTCTTCGTCTTGCAGTTTTTTTGTCTTGCGAAGCACCCCTATTAGTGGATTAGCGAATTAGCGATATTAGCGGCTTAGCGGCTATTAGCGGCTATTAGCGGCTTAGAAAAAGGGGGAAAAAGGGAAAAAGCTTACAAGACGTTTCCGTCTTGCGAAGCAAGCCCATAGGGAAATTCGTCTTGCAAAGCGCCTCGAACAACGGAAAACCCTTTCGTCTAGCGGGTTTTTCGTCTTGCGAGGCATTCGTCTTGCGGGGCACCACTGTACAAGTTCCCTGAGCAGGGGCAAAGTCGCTTCCTTCTGAAACATGTACAGTCGAGCTTTAACTGCCTGGTTTGTTTTCACATTATCTGCTTTATGGAGACAAGGTTTTGAAGACTTCCTCATTCTCGCGCTCTCTCTTTAGCCCATGGCCTTTAGCGCTCCCATTATTTGTAACTGCTGCAGAAACACATTCCCTTTTAATGGTAGTGTTATAAGGGGGGAAAACTGCTCCTTTTCCCTTACGGTGTATCCAAAAGCCCGTGTAGAGTCCTGAAGTGGGTTCCCTGTAGGTAGGAGAAAATAACAGAGGCCAAGCAGAAAATATTGAGAAGCAAAGTAGCTAGTAAGCCTGATCTTTATTAACCGTTGTAATAGGTTCCTCACTCCCCACATGCAGGAGGGAGGAGGAACTCAGAACAATGTATGCAAGCTCTCACACAAACTTTTGAAATTGCCCACCCTGTAACCCAAGACCACCCCCCCCCAAAAAAACATACATGCATCACAGAAAGAGGCGGGTCTACAGCAGGAATCCTGTTTGCCAGGATACCTGATAATGGTCACTGATTGCTTTTACCTGGGCAGTCTGGCTACTCTTCTGTGAAGGTAAATACTCGGTTCCTGAATCCAGGTCACAGGCTCACTCTATTCATACACAGATACACCCTTAAGACAAGATTTCTGAGCAAAGAGATAATGGGGAGGTTTTCCCATTTCAAAACATTTGAGGTCAAATTGGGAGAGTCAAAATGGTTTCAGGACTAATTTCCTGTACTGTTTTCAGACGTGGTTTATATATTTATGTATGTGTTTGCCTGGTACAGGGGACGCAGGTGGCGCTGTGGGTTAAACCACAGAGCCTACGACTTGCCGATCAGTAGGTCGGCGGTTCGAATCCCCGTGACGGGGTGAGCTCCCGTTGCTCAGTCCCTGCTCCTGCCCACCTAGCAGTTCGAAAGCACGTCAAAGTGCAAGTAGATAAATAGGGAAGGTAAACCTTCTGGCGGGAAGGTAAACGGTGTTTCGGTGCGCTGCTCTGGTTCACCAGAAGCGGCTTAGTCATGCTGGCCACATGACCCGGAAGCTGTACGCCGGCTCCCTTGGCCAGTAAACAGGTAGCTAGCTAGTTCTTAGGCTGCGTTGAAGGAGGATACACCTGAAGCTTGGAGAAGGGGAAGGAGCTGAATCACAGAATTGTGGAGTTGGGAGGGACCCCAATGGTCATCTAGTCTAGCCCCCTGTGATGCAGGAATCCAAGCTAAATAAT
The DNA here is from genome assembly GCF_964252035.2 of Podarcis erhardii. NCBI lineage: Eukaryota > Metazoa > Chordata > Lepidosauria > Squamata > Lacertidae > Podarcis > Podarcis erhardii. The sequence continues at coordinate 100,517,185 of NC_138509.1, read as the reverse complement.
CCCCGACAGGTGGCCACCCAACCTCTGTTTAAAAGCCTCCATGGAAGGAAATTCCACCATCTTCTGAGAGCTCTTGCCATCAGAAAGTCCTTCCTGCTGTTTAACTGGAATCTCATTCTTGTCCTCTGAATCCTTTGGTTTCAGTTCTCCCCTTCGAAGCAGCAGAGCTTGAACCATCTTCTGTCCAACGACCCTTCAGATATTTGAAGATTGCTCTCAGATCACCTCTCAGTCTCCAGCTAAACATACCCAAGTCCTGTTCCTCAGTTTCCAGGCTTGGTTTCCATTTTTTTTTTATCATCCTCTGCATGTAGCAGAATGTTCCAAATGCAGGCCGAACTTCAGCACAGTTTGGGGCATGTGTGGGTGGCACCTTCCCTTTTTCTGATAATGGGTTGCTTAGTTTTTAATCAGAGGTTCTGAATCAAAAACCTGGATATTTTAACCTTGAACAACAAGAAGATGGCCGTGTGAACCATTTGCATTTCATATCATTACCAGCTATGCCAATCTGCAAACACCGATCTCCATCAGACAGTTAGAATTGCATTTGGAAGGGATCCTGTTAACGGAGAAATCCGAGGGCTCCCTTGGAGAAAAAACAAGGACACCAGCCAGGAATACCAGACCAAAAAAGCAGCCAGTAGTCTTGGTCTTTATTGAAGACGGTTGCGACAGGACTCCCACCTTCCACCAGGTGAAACAAAATGGAAGCCCAGAACAAAAGAAGACCCCAACTTTTATTAGCTACTGATCCCCCAAGCTACACCCCTAGAACTACATCACAACTACATCATGACTACATCACAAAAAGGAGGGGTTGAGGAAGGAGTTGTGGAGGTAACCTGAGTGTCTTGTCACCTGACTGGTTCCTCCTTTCCCCCTCCCCGTGAGTTATTTCCAGAGGACAGAGGGGAGTTTGCAGTTTCCTGCCCCCGGAGGGAAGAGCTGATCATTGTCCTTTGTTCCAGTCTGTATTGAATCCACTCCCATATGCAAGTTCTTTGTGACCTTGATGGTCTTCTGTCTGGGACTATCAAGGTTCTCATGCCAACTGGGTAGGGCTCCTGATACGTGTTGGTACGCCAGTGTGGTGAAGTGGTTAAGAGCGGTAGTCTCGTAATCTGGAGAACCGGGTTCGAGTCTCCGCTCCTCCACATGCAACTGCTGGGTGACCTTGGGCCAGTCACACTTCTCTGAAGTCTCTCAGCCCCACTCACCTCACAGAGTGTTTGTTGTGGGGAAGAAGGAAAAGGAGAATGTTAGCTGCTTTGAGACTCCTTAAAGGGAGTGAAAGGCGGGATATCAAATCCAAACTCTTCTTCTCTGTATCTGAAGAAGTGTGCATGCACACGAAAGCTCATACCTAGAACTAACTTAGTTGGTCTTTAAGGTGCTACTGGAAGGAATTTTTTGTTTTGACTATGGCAGACCAACACGGCTACCTATCTGTAACTCTTCTTCTCTTCTTCTTCTTAAGGGATTATGGCCGTCCTGTATCAAACCATCCCCCTTTGATAGTCCTTCCTTCATGGAGCAAAATAAAAGTGGACCAGTGTATGGTTGATTTACAATGAATTTAGAACAGAAACTTTGTGTATGTCGTGTGTGAGTGTGTGGGGGGGGGGTAGTACAAACTGAATGATTGGGGGGGGGGTTCTGCAACAATCCCAAGCAGCATCTAATTCATGGATAGGCAAGCTAAGGCCCGGAGACCAGATCTGGTCCAATCGCCTTCTAAAGCCAACCCGCGGACGGTCCGCAAATCAGTATTTTTACATGAGTAGAATGTGTCCTTTTATTTAAAATGCATCTCTGGGTTATTTGTGGGGCATAGGAATTCATTCATTTTGTCCCACCCCCAAAATATAGTCTGGTCCCCCACAAGGAACAGTGGACCAGCCCCCTGCTGAAAAAGTTTGCTGACCCCTGATCTACTTCAACCCCCTGCAATGCAGGAATTCCAACATGCAGTCTCCCATCCAATTTGAAACAATGCCAGACCCTGCTTAGCTTTGCAAATGTTCTTAGTGGAAGTTAAAAGTTTGATGTCAGAGAGCGGTTCCCCCTTAGCTATGAACTGGGATCAGTGCTAGATAGATGGCACCAGATGACTGCATTTTAATTTTGGACAGGATAGACATAAAATCTCCCTCTAACCCTCTTGATAGAAACTGGATTCCTCCATGTTTATAGGTTGGCATCGCTAATCCCTTAAGGAGATGAATTTATAGCTGGCTTCAGTTATAAGCAGCCCTTTCCTCCCTCAGAAATGGAATTCCTTGTGAAACATTTGTATTCATGCAATACCCTAATTCAAGCTGCTTACTTGTGGATCATGTTTGATGGGAAATTGTTGCTAAATGGACGGTGATAACCTTTGGCCCTGAAGGTGGGAGTCAGATGACACGGCCCTTTTCTTGTACAACTCCCTTCTTTGGGATAACCATGACTCTCAAAGGGAACCATTCACAGTGGGATCAGGTGTTAAACAGGGTTGTGTTATTGCCCCATCTCTATTCATTATTTTCATTGCCATGATCCTACACTTTGTTGAAGGGAAACTCCCCACCGGAGTAGAAATCATATGGAAAGCTCTTCAATCTGAGCAGGCCGAAAGCAAAGAGTAAGGTTACCGTAACTTCCGCCATAGAGCTTCAGTATGCTGATGACAACATAGTGTGCGCACGCTCAGAGGATGACCTCCAAACCATCCTAAATATCTTTGCAGAAGCTTACAAAAAGCTTGGCCTATCACTCAACATCCAAAAAACCAAAGTGCTGCACCAACAAGTACAAAATAACCCCTCTGCAGCGCCACAAATCCAACTCAGTGGTGTAATTTTGGAAAATGTTGATCACTTTTTCTACCTAGGCATTATCTTTCCACAAGGGCCAACATTGATGCTGAAATCCAGCATCGTCTGAGCTTTGCAAGTGCGGCTTTCTCCCGATTGCAGAGTGTATGAGGACAGGGACATTCGCAGGGAAACCTAAATGCTCATTTACAAAGCTATTGTACTGCCAACCTTACTGTATGCCTGTGAAACATGGACCACTTATAAACATCATCTCCAACTCCTCAAAAGATTCCATCAACGGTGGCTCTGAAAATTTTTACACCATCACTTGGGAAGACAGGCGAACCAATATCAGTGTACTGGAAGAAGCAAAGATCACCAGTGTTGAAGCAATGATTCTTCAACATCAACTTTGCTGGACTGGTCGTGTTGTGCCGATGCCTGATGATCATCTTCCAAAGCAACTATTTATTCTGAACTTTAAAATGGAAAGCGTAATGCTGGTGGTCAACAAAAGAGGTTTAAAGACTGTCTCAAGGCAAATCTTTAAAATGTAGTATAAACACTGACAACTGGGAAACACTGGCCTGCGAGTGCTCCAGTTGGAGAACAGCCTTGACCAAAGGTGTCCTGGGCTTTGAAGACACTCGAACTCAGGACGCAAGGGAGAAATGTGCTAAGAGGAAGGCACGCTTGGCAAATCCACACCCTGATCAACTCCTGCCTGGAAATCAATGTCCCCACTGTGGAAGGACGTGTGGATCCAGAATTGGCCTCCACAGTCACTTACGGACTCATTGTTCAAACCGTGTTTATGGAAAACAATCTTACTCAGCTACCAGGGATGGCCAAAGAAGAAAGAGGATGGCTGAGCAACTGTGATTGTGGGGTGAAGATGAACAGAGGAATAGACGTCTTGGTGGGTGTTGCTCTCGAGGCTGCTGTAGGGTGGGCAGCTGCTGTTTTCTAATAATATTCAGACCTTGGAACTGCAAGTGGGGACTCCATTGCTCCCCTATTTTGCTGTTTAAATCTTGGAAGTGGAGAGCAATATTCCCCATTGTTGCTGTTATGGTGGAAGAGGATGCCTGCAAAATTAACGGGTCCGTGAGATCAAACCAGCCAATTATTTTGTTTTCAGAATCCCTGCTGACACCAAAGTGTGGTACTAACACAGATGTTATGTACTGAGTTGAATAGGATCCAAACTGCAGCAGTCTGATTGGTCCTAGAACAATAGGCTCCAAAAGGCAGCAGTCTGATTGGTCCTAGAACAATAGGATTCAGAATGCAGCAGTCTGATTGGTCCTAGAACAATGCAGCAGTATGATTGGTTAGCAGGAACCACCCAATCATGCTCCAGATAGAAGTGAATCCACAACCTGATTGGCCTACAGTAGAATCCTGGAATTAGCCAATCATGTGCAGCCCATTGTGTAAATAATGTATATAAAGCAGATACTTTGAGGGGACATTCATTCATTCCTCCTCACCACTATGAGCTGAATAAAGAGCATGAAATCACTTTGCGACTCTGAGTATATTTCACTGGCGACGAGGATGGGATCCCGCTGAGCTGACTGCCACACACAGCACCGCAGCACCGCCACCTGCCGCACCGCTGCCTCGCACCGTGTATCCAGGCTTCAGCTCCGGGACACAAGGAACTCAGAATGGCAACTGACAGCAGCTTCTCGCCATTCAACCCAGCATCTGGAGACTGGGAAGCGTACGCCTCCCGTTTCACCTTCCTCCTAGAAGCCAAAGGGGTCACCGATGAAGAAGACGCCAAGAAGAGGGCAATATTCTTCAGCGTCTGCGGAGAGGAGACATTTGAAATCGCCCGGGCTCTCCTTGCGCCTGAAGACGTCGCTACTGTTCCATACAAAACAATAATGGAACAGCTGAAGGGGCACTTTTCGCCACAGCCCTCAGTGGTGGCTTGTCGAAATGCCTTCTACGCAAAGCGGCAAGCCCCTGGGGAAACCATAACTGGGTTTGTGACCTCTCTCCGCCAAGCTGCCCGGTTCTGCAACTTCTCAGAGCTGGAGAACATGCTTCGTGACCGCCTCGTCGGTGGCCTGAAGGATGAGAAGCTGCAACGACGCCTCTACGCTAAGAAGAACCTAACGTTCCAGGTCGCTCTGGAGGAGGCCCTGGCAACGGAAGCTGCTGAGAGGTCGACGCAAGAGGCACGGCTGAGCCAGCCGTCCCAACCGAGGGTCCACCACGAAGACCTCACCAACGACTCGGGATCCGACAGGGAGGAGGTGCACCGAGTACAGCAGCGCACTCAAGCAGCCCACATACCACAGCTGCCTCGACGAGAAGGAGGGAACTGCGCAAGCTGTGGAGAAAGTCACGAGAGGAGGACCTGCCGTTTCCGCAACGCAGAGTGCAGGCAGTGCAGAAAATTGGGACACATCGCCCGGGTGTGTCGGGCTCGGCCCACCCGAAGCCAGGCATCAGATGACCAATCCAAGAGCCCCAGGTCCCGGGGCCCAACGCACCAAGGCAACTCGACGGAGCTCACAGACTTCCAGGTATACCAGTTGCCCCACCCCAACGTAGAGAAAATTTATGTAGAGGTACAGATAGAGGGGGCCCCATGCCGCATGGAGCTTGACACGGGTTCAACTCTATCCATAATCTCGGCAAGGACCTTAAGGAAACTGTGTCCTACTGGGGGTCCCAAACTCAGGCCGGCCCCATTCACCCTCCGGGACTTCCAGAAACGTAAGGTCCCCACAATGGGGGGTGGGGACCTTCAGGGTGCAATACCGAGGGCGGACGCGGCAACTGGACTTGCTTGTGGTCAAGGGCCCCTACATTAGCTTACTGGGGTTGGCATGGTTTGGACCACTGGGACTAGCCATCACCGGGGTGAACCACATGAGCTTACAAGTGGACGTGGACGCCATATGCAAGGAGTTTCCGGGGGTTTTTGATGGGAAATTGGGACAGTATACGGGCCCCCCCATTGCTCTACAGCTTGACCCCGCAGTACGACCAGTCAGGCTCAAGGCCCGCCGGGTCCCATTCGCCCTGAAACCCCGTATAGACGAGGAATTGGACCAACTCGTGGAGCAAGGAGTGCTGGAGCCGGTGCCTAATGCCCCCTGGGAAACCCCAATCGTCACACCCGTCAAGCCTAATGGTTCGGTCCGCATCTGCGCAGACTACAAATGTACCATAAACAAGGCCCTCATGGCCCATGCATACCCAGTGCCAGTGGTCAGCCATGTCCTTGCCACCCTGGCTGGGTCGAAAATTTTTGGCAAGCTGGACTTGGCCCAAGCATATCAACAGCTGCCAGTAGATGAGGCCACAGCAGAGGCACAGACGATTGTGACGCACAGAGGAGCGTTCAGGGTAAAGCGGCTGCAATTCGGGGTCAGCGTGGCACCAGGCATATTCCAGAATCTAATGGACTCTCTCCTTAAAGGGATTCCTGGTGTCACCCCCTTCTTTGATGATGTGTTGATTGCCGGGCCCACACCAGAGGAGTTTGAGGACCGCCTCCGCACTGTTCTGCACCGTTTCCAGATGGCGGGTCTCAAGGTGAAGCGGGAAAAATGTCTACTAGGAGTGCCTCAAGTGGACTTTCTGGGATTTATGGTGGATGCAGAAGGGGTTCACCCGACTGGGGACAAGGTACGGGCCATTTGTGATGCCCCAGCGCCCAAGAACAAGACTGAACTTCAGGCCTTCTTGGGATTATTGAACTTTTACCATTCCTTCCTTCCCCACAAGGCGGCGGTAGCGGAGCCCCTACACAGACTCCTGGACAAGCGGGCCCCTTGGGTGTGGGGCCAGCGCCAGGAGGCCGCATTCCAGGCAGTCAAGGACTTGCTTGTCTCAAACTCGGTCTTGGCACACTTCGACGAGAGGCTGCCGGTGGTGCTAGCATGCGACGCCTCGCCCTATGGCATCGGCGCTGTCCTGGGACACCAACTCCCGGATGGAAGAGAGGTACCGGTAGCATACTTTTCCCAGACACTCAACGAAACCGAGCGGAACTACTCGCAAATCGACAAGGAGGGTCTGGCAATCGTGAAGGGAGTAAAAAAATTCCATGATTTCTTGTACGGGCGGCCCTTCACCGTGGTGACTGACCACAAGCCGTTGCTTGGCTTGTTTGCCCCCGAAAAGCAGACCCCCCAAGTGCTGTCTCCTCGCGTCCTCAGGTGGTCAATTTTCCTTGCCAGCTACCAGTATGCACTGATTCACCGCCCTGGAAAGGCGATGGGCCATGCAGACGCCCTCAGCAGGCTACCACTACCGGAAACAGGCCCCGACCCAGCACCTGCACAAGAGGTTATGAGCCTGGAGCTGCTTCCTGACCGCCCCATTCAGGCACAAGAAGTTGCACACCATTCCAAGAAAGATAGGGTCATCTCCCGGGTCCTGGACTGGGTGTGGAGGGGATGGCCCAGCCGCAGCCCCGGGCCAGAATTCGCCGGCTACACAACCCGCAAACATGAACTGTCAGCCCACAAGGGGTGCCTGTTATGGGGAAGCAGGGTCGTTGTTCCCCAGCCCCTCCGCAAAAGGGTCCTCACAGCCCTACACGAGACACACCCAGGGGTAGTAAGAATGAAGGCCCTTGCCAGGAGTTATGTGTGGTGGCCGGGGATCGACGGAGAGATAGAGGCCTGGGTCAAACACTGCCAGGCCTGCCAGGAATCCCGCCCAGATCCCCCAAGGGCCCCAGTCCAGTCCTGGGAGTCCGCCCGAGCACCATGGTCACGCCTGCATGTGGACTTCGCTGGCCCCTTTCAGGGGAAAACATTCTTCATAGTGGTGGACTCCTACACCAAATGGCTGGAAGTCGCACTGGTACCGTCCACTTCTACGTCCGCAGCCATCCGGGTACTACGCAGGCTGTTTGCAACCCACGGGCTCCCTGACACTCTCGTCTCAGACAACGGGACTGCATTTACATCAGGAGAATTTCAAACCTTCACAGTGCAGAACGCCATCCGCCACATCCGTTCGGCGCCATTCCACCCTGCCACCAATGGCCAAGCAGAACGCATGGTGCGGACCACCAAGGACACCCTTCGCCGCATGACGCAAGGGGATTGGGAGTACCGCCTTGCCACATTCCTTCTAGCACAGCACAGCACCCCCAGCTCAACGACTGGCCGGAGCCCCGCTGAACTACTAATGGGTCGGCGCCTTGCAATCAGATTGGACCGCCTTCACCCCGATAGAGCTCAGGATGAGGTAGTGGTGGGGGAAGGCAGGAACCCCCGGACCTTCGAGGCCCAGGACCCAGTGTACGCAAAGAATTTTGGGGCAGGCCCTGCATGGGTACCTGCCACAGTCACCAGGGTCACGGGCCCCGTGTCGTACGAGGTGCTAACAGATGGGGGGCAATGCTGGCGCCGCCACTGCGACCAGATACGGCGACGATTCCCGGGAGAAAACCAGGAGGAGGAGGACAGGTCAGAGGAGTCCCAAGGGAACAGTGGGGCAGTGAGGCCCATAGAGCAGCAGGGGCAAGCAGGAGAGGCAGAATCAGTAAATACAGAGAGGACCCGCGAGGCCGAAAGGACACCGGAACCAGAACCACGACTGAGCGAGCCGGTTGCGCCAGACCAAACAGCCCCATCCTTGGAACACGAGCCAGAACCTGAACCCCGGACCAGGGAACACCCCAGGCCGCAACGCACATGTAGGCCACCGGCGTACCTTGAGGACTATGAATGCGACCTTCCGGGCAGGACTGGAACTTAGAGGGGAGGGGTGTTATGTACTGAGTTGAATAGGATCCAAACTGCAGCAGTCTGATTGGTCCTAGAACAATAGGCTCCAAAAGGCAGCAGTCTGATTGGTCCTAGAACAATAGGATTCAGAATGCAGCAGTCTGATTGGTCCTAGAACAATGCAGCAGTATGATTGGTTAGCAGGAACCACCCAATCATGCTCCAGATAGAAGTGAATCCACAACCTGATTGGCCTACAGTAGAATCCTGGAATTAGCCAATCATGTGCAGCCCATTGTGTAAATAATGTATATAAAGCAGATACTTTGAGGGGACATTCATTCATTCCTCCTCACCACTATGAGCTGAATAAAGAGCATGAAATCACTTTGCGACTCTGAGTATATTTCAACAGAGCTTTGAATATGCTGCACACATTGTGGACAAGGTTTGATGGAGGGCTGGACACGGCTTCCTTTTATTTTATTGCCTCTGCTTTGGATGGTACATCGCTTCCTTTAAAATAGACTTTCAAAGGCAGTTACTCTTAAGACAGTTATCTTAAAAGACTGGACCCCCCATCCCCTTGAGAAGGGATCTCTGATCATGCAGTGCCTTTGCTAAATGTGCCTCCAGGAATCTCATAAACTTTTCTTTACTCCATCATAAATGGTGCGGACAACCATTTTTTGCTCAAGGCACAGCGAAGTCACGCAGAACTGCTATTGTTTTGCACTTTCAGGTGAATTTAAAAGTGAATAAGATACTGTGGGCAATTTATTTTTGTACAGTGTGCATTGCAAGGTTCTGAATATGCTCTGAATTTTGGACAGCTACCATTTGTGCAAAATCTAAACGGTTGAGGAAAGGCATTAAGGTGAATTAAAAGTGGGTGGAAGCCTAACGTAGAATGTAAGTGGTATGCCTGTTCTTAATTCAACTAATACTAAATGGAAACATTAATGCTCTTCTGTATGAGAGTAAGGGTTTTTTATGCTATGGCAGCCCAGATACTGAGCCCAAAAATGGAAAGAGGAAGCAGATTGGCAGACCAAATTAATGGACTATGCTGAAATGGCAAAATTAACTGGAAAGCTCAGGTATCAAGATGACAATAAATTTAAAAAACAAGGGGAAATGTTTACTAGGTATTTGCAAAAGTCTTGTAAGCAGGTTACTACACTGGCAGGATTTTAAGAACGCTTGTAATTTTACAGATAATACAGGAAATTTGAGGCAAAAAATAATTTAGAATAGAAATAATTGCAGTTGAAAAGGAAATTTAAGGAACGGGTGGGCGGGGAGTCATGGGATTCAGAGAATCCCATTTTATGTATTTGATACTGTTTTTGTGAATATTTTTCTTTGTTGTTGTAGTTGCATTTGTTGTGGTCTTTTTATTTTTATTTTTGTTATTTTTGTTGAAAACTTAATTATATATATATATATATATATATATTAGAGTAACATTTTGTGCGGCTCAGATTTTGAAAGAGGGATGCTTCTGAGACATGGAATGCAATGGGTCTTTGTGATAAGAGCTCTACTTTCCGTTCCCTTAGATTTGCTTCCCCTATCTTTGGCTACAATGAGTTCTGTGCTTCCTTGTGTTCATGCGAGATTTATTTCCTTGTGTTCATGCGAGATTTATGTTTACATCTTATGCGCCCTGTGCTGAAAAGCCAATAAAAATTATTTTTTAAAAGAAGCAAACTTCTGAGCTCTTTTCATCGGCGCACCGCTCAGCTGTGCCTGCCAACAAAACCCATTTCTCTCTTTTACAGCGTGTGTATTGCTCCAGTCTTACCAGCCATTTTACAGATCCGTGGGGATGCGATGCAGCTTGCAACAGTCACCACTCCACCTCTTGTCAGGGTTGATAGAAGACAAATATATATGTGTATATTTGGTGATTCCTGGAGCAGGAGAATCTGTCTCAAAAGATTCATCTACCAACACTTCTTCCATGCCCTGCAAGATCCCTTCCAGTCAGAAATAACCAGCTCTCAACTCCCTGCTGTGTGCTTTCTCTTTTCGTTAAGCAAACTCATTTCTTTTCAGCCTTCTCAGTCTTCACAAGCCTACAGGCAAGTAGCACCTGGGAATGCTATACCTCAAAACACGGGGAAACTACACCAAGGCAGCACACTCTGGAGCAGGGCAGACAATGATAATAATAATAATAATAATGACAACAACAACTACTACTACTACTAATAATAATGTTTAGTCGTTTAGTCGTGTCCGCCTCTTCGTGACCCCCTGGACCAGAGCACGCCAGGCCCTCCTGTCTTCCACTGCCTCCCACAGTTTGGTCAAACTCATGCTGGTAGCTTCGACATCACTGTCCCACCATCTCGTCCTCTGCCGTCCCCTTCTCCTTGTGCCCTCCATTTTTCCCAACATCAGGGTCTTTTCCAGGGAGTCTTCTCTTCTCCAGTGGTGGCCAAAGTCTTGGTGCCTCAGCTTCATGATCTGTCCTTCCAGTGAGCACTCAGGGCTGATTTGCTAGAGAGTGGAGAGGTTTGATCTTCTTGCAGTCCATGGGACTCTCAAGAGTCTCCTCCAGCACCAGAATTCAAAAGCATCCATTCTTCGGCGATCAGCCTTCTTTATGGTCCAGCTCTCACTTCCATACATCACTACTGGGAAACCATAGCTTTAACTATACAGACCTTTGTTGGCAAGGTGATTCTCTGCTTTTTAAGATGCTGTCTAGGTTTGTCATCGCCTTTCTCCCAAGAAGCAGGTGTCTTTTAATTTTGTGACTGCTGTCACCATCTGCAGTGATCATGGAGCCCAAGAAAGTAAAATCTCTCACTGCCTCCAATTCTTCCCCTTCTATTTGCCAGGAAGTGATGGGCCCAGTGGCCATGATAATAATATTTATTACTTATACCCTACCCATCTGGCTGGGGCCTCCCTAGCCACTCTGGGCGACTCCCAACAGAATATTAAAAACACGATAAATATATCAAACATTGAAAACTTCCCTAAACAGGACTTCCTTCAGATGTTTTCTAAAAGTCAGGTGGTTGTTTATTTCCTTGACATCTGATGGGAGGGCACCACCACTGAGAAGGCTCTCTGCCTGGTTCCTAATGGTTGCCTCAGCTCAAAAAGTATATTGGAAAAGTTTCAGTAAATGATCAAGAGGGTGAAGGGGCTCCCCTGTCAATAAAGGTTTCAGCGTTTAGGACTTTCTAGTTTAGAGAACAGGCAAGTCAGAGGCAACATGACGGGAGTTTGTAACATTATGCATAGGACAGAGAAAGTGGGTAAAGCCTGTTCTATATCTTGTTGATTGAATTTTCATGTAACCTACACTACTGCATAAGCTGGAGGGACCATTTGTCGGCATGCCTTCTTATCCGTATACAATATGAAATCAAATCATACTGGGGGAAAACACACACAACCCTCTGCCCCCCTTTTTTTACTAGACACTCCCTGAGACTTTTTATAGTTATGCTGTTTGTCTCCACCCAGGCTCTCAGCTTCTGCATTTGTAAATAAACCCAGATATTACCATTCTCTCACACCCTGAAGTCTTCTGTCATTTAGAAGGAAAATGCAGGTGGTCACCGCTACTGAAGTTGGGCATGTGCAGCAGTTGGCAAACCTCAGGAAAGGCACCTTTATGAGACTCTGACAGAAGACTGGGATGACTTTATTGCAGTGAGGTGGAATTTCTGCAAAACCCATGATCAGCAAGGCTAGTGTCACACAAGCAAGTGTGCAGCCTGACCACTAAATGGGTAAGAAGCCATTAAGGAGGAATCTAACAACTGTCATTTAAAGTAAAAAACAATGCCAGATAAGATACAAGGAAGGTTCTAATATATACAGTGAAAAAGGATTGAGTAAAAGTTGGGTGAAGAAATGGTGAGGTTTGGGGGCAGCAAAAGGTGATTGGGTTAGAAGACAAAAGAGCTAAGATTATGCAGATTATGCCTATAAATTGTGTCCTGATGGAAAGTTCTTGCAGACTCTCTGAACTCTGTCCAGCTCTGCATAACTGAATACATTCTGACCGACTGGGAATTTGACGTGAGCCTCTGCACTTTCCCAATAACAGCTTAAAGGAAAATACAATCTTAAACAAACACAGAAACACAAATAAAGTTGCAGCCCCAGTTAAAATGCCAACCTGCTCAGATCAATCAACGCAGAATGCATCAATCATCTCCCAAAGCAACTGCTCTATTCCGAACTTAAAAATGAAAAGTATAATGCTGGTGGTCAACACAAGAAGTTTAAAGACTGTCCAAAAAATTTTTACACACCACTGGGGAAGACAGGTGAACTAATACCAGTGTCCTGGAAGAAGCAAAGATCACCAGAGTTGAAGCAATGATTTTTCAACATCAACTTCGTTGGACTGGTCATGTTGTGTGGATGCCTGATGATCGTCTTCCAAAGCAACTACTCTATTCCCAACTTAAAAATGGAAAGCATAATGCTGGTGGTCAACAAAAGAGGTTTAAAGACTGTTTCAAGTCAACTTTTTAAAAATTAGTGTAAACACTGACAGCTGGGAAACACTGGCCTGTGAGCGCTCCAACTGGAGAACAGCCTTGACCAAAGGTGTCATGGGCTTTGAAGACACTCGAACTCAGGACGCAAGGGAGAAACGTGCTAAGAGGAAGGCACGCTTGGCAAATCCACATCCTGATCAACTCCCACCCGGGAACCAATGTCCCCACTGTGGAAGGACGTGTGGATCCAGAATTGGCCTCCACAGTCACTTACGGACTCATTGTTAAAAACGTGTTTGTGGAAGACAATCTTACTAGGCTACGAGGGATCGCCAAAGAAGAAGATAAAGCTTCCCACAAGAGGAAATTTGTGCTCTTGTGTTATCTTATGCAGAAGGATGTTCAGGTGGGCTTTGACCTAAATCTTTTCTTCGTAAAAATCTACCATACCGATTAAAGCTTGCAACCCTCCTTAAAGCTCATCCATGTTCCACCGGCCTCTGGAGAATCCTACTGACTTAGCGGCCAGGGCTGAGGGACCCATCAGCAGTCAGACACAGCTGCTAGGGTATGTCTTGGGGAAATGGGAAAGGCTTGGGAAGAGTGTCTTCGCTCAAATTCATTCTCTCTCTCTCTCTCTCTCTCTCTCTCTCTCTCTCTCTCTCTCTGGGCTCATTTGGGATGCAAGGAGGGAGCAAATGATTCTGCTCCTTAACAAGACAGATATTTGGTTTTTTTTTATGGAAGGGAACTGTCTAATGTGAGGAGGAGAGGTTTAAATATTCATCAGCTCCCTGTGCAAAGAACTCCATTTGCAGGGAAGGCAAACCTCTCTGGCATTCACTGCATTTCAAATGAAGGCTTTATTTAGAAGAGCTGTTTCCCCACCCTGGCTGAGCAAACATCTTATTACACTTTCGGAGCTCAGACAACGGAAACTGAGTCCCCTTGCTTGCTCTGAAGAGATTCGCATTATGAATAGTGCTGGGTGCTTAGAAGCCTGCTTTTGTTGTGGGCAAATGCAAGCAGAGTTCTCCACGTTTGGTGCCATCTGTGCCCGAGCCAGGACTTAGGAATGTAGGATGCCAACACAGACCTACTGGCTGGAGCTGATGCCAGCTGAAATGTTGGCTTTCCTACTCAAAATGTACCAAGCAAACACATACAAATATAGATAGGTAGCCGTGTTGGTCTGCCATAGTCAAAACAAAATAAAAAAATTCCTTCCAGTAGCACCTTAAAGACCAACTAAGTTAGTTCTAGGTATGAGCTTTCACAAAACAGAGAAACCAGTAGGAGAACATTTCAGTCTCCCAGGACATTCTATACAAGATCTCAAAGTAACTGTTCTATTACAAAGGAATTTCAGAAATAGACTGGAAAGAGAAGCTGCTGAATTGCAAATTATTACCAAACTTAAAACCATGGAGAGACCTGGTCTGAACAAAGACATTGGATTCTTATCTCATTATACATGACAAAGCCATTTTTCACCTTCTCACCCCTTGCTTTTTCCTGTAAGACCTATTGCAGTCGTTAAGAGTCGTCAACAGGCTCATCACAGCTATCTGCCAATCACCCATTCCCACCACCCTTCTGAGTAATACCCCTCCCCACCTTCTCACTATATAGAAGGGTCTGGAAACTTCTGTTTCAGTGTATCTGAAGAAGTGTGCATGCACACGAAAGCTCATACCTAGAACTAATTTAGTTGGTCTTTAAGGTGCTACTGGAAAGAATTTTTTTATTTTGTTTTGACATACAAATATGTAAACCACATGTCTGAAACTCACAGAAAAGCCCTGAAACCATTTTCTCTCTCCCAAAATGACCTCAAATATTTCTCTGCAAGGTCGAAGGAAATGGGAAATCTCCCCATGGTCTCTTTCCTCACAAATCCTGTCTCAAGGGCACATTTAAGATATGAATAGGGTGTGAGCCTGTGTCCTGTGGCCTGGATTCAGGAATGGAGTGGCCAGGATGCCCAGGTAATCCAATCAGGTAACCTGGCAGACAGGAAGAAACAACACACCCAGATTTACACCCCTTCTGTGATGTATGTATAACATTTCTGGGGGTTGGTCTTGAGCTACAGGGTGGGCAATTTCAAAGTCTATATAGGGCTTGCACATCTTTGTCTAGGGTCGTCCTCCTCTCTCCTGCATGTTGGGGGAGCACCCAGTTGCAACAGCTTTAATAAAGAAGTGTGCATGCACACGAAAGCTCATACCTAGAACTAACTTAGTTGGTCTTTAAGGTGCTACTGGAAGGAATTTTTTATTTTGTTTTGACTATGGCAGACCAACACGGCTACATATCTGTAACTGGAGCTTTAATAAAGATCAGGCTTATAGCCGCTTTGCTTTTGCATATCCTGGTGTGGTCTCTGTTCATTTCCTGACTGGTTTGAGCCTTAAAAGGTACACTCTCTCCAAAGGTCCAGTCTTCCTTGAGAAGATGAACCCTTTGAAGGGACCCCATTTTTATTCTTATTTCAGAGGTTACAGTGTGAAGCAATACTTTATCTGTCCTGAATCTTCCACAGGGAAGGTAGTGTCAACAGGTGGCTCCTGGCAGTTAGCTGTGGGTGTGGAGGAAATACGCAGGTTGGTGGCCCTCCCTGCCTCCAGAGTTCCATAGTTTAACTACGTACTGGATCAGTCCCAGCCCTCCTGCATCATGTCTAGTTTGGCTCCCCATTGCAGACACTTCATGCTCATTCATCCGGTAATGACACTAAGGACCACGGGGTGAAAATACCCATTTGGACACAGGTAGACAAACCCACATTAAATCTCCTTCACAAAGGACTAACTGGCAAACTGGTTCCTTCATCACTTTTAAACACTTCTCTGTGTGCCCGCTACAACTGAGGATGGACTTAGAAAGCCATCGAAGCAAATGCAATCGATATTCAATTTCACCGAGATAATGCAACAATAACATAACCGAGGAGCATTTATCAGAAACCCAAACAACATTAACAAACAGAAAAGCAGGAGTCCAGGTTTAAAGAGGCGTCGCACCACTGAACGCCAATGTCAAGCTGTTGTGAAAGTTAACACGCCATTGTTCTGGCCAGGTTGTGTTAGCAACTAGGTAACAGAGGTCTTGGCATCATTTTTTGCCTTCTTTGCAGGCAACGGTGGAAAGATGAGATGGAAACAACACTTTTGTGGAACTTGCAGTTTGACCATCATTTGCGGATGTTAAAGACAGCCAGTGTGCATCTGTTGGAGCAGTGAATTGGTCTTTGTTATAAGAAAAAACTACTCCTTTCCCCATTATGGGGTACCCAATGCCCGCATAGAGTCCTTATGTAGGTTCTCTATTAGTAGGAGAAAATAACAGAGGCCAAGCAGATAATAT
Source organism: Podarcis erhardii (assembly GCF_964252035.2). Lineage (NCBI taxonomy): Eukaryota > Metazoa > Chordata > Lepidosauria > Squamata > Lacertidae > Podarcis > Podarcis erhardii. The sequence goes on along the minus strand of NC_138509.1, from coordinate 100,500,826 downwards.
TGAGAAGCAAAGCAGCTGGTAAGCCCGATCTTTATTAAACTGTGGCAACAGGGTCCCCACTCACCCCACGCAGGAGGGAGGAGGAACCCAGAACAATGGTGTCCAAGTTCTTATATGGACATTTGAAATTGCCTCCCCTGTAGCTCAAGACCACCCCCAAAAAACATCAGACATACATCACAGAAAGAGGTGGTCCCCAGCAGAAATCAGAGTGTGTTGCTTCTCTCCTGTTTGCCAGGATACCTGATAATGCCTTACTATCTGATTGCCTTTTCTGGGTAGCCTGGCCATTCCTTGGAGATGGTAAATCCTTAGTTTCTGAATCTCTTATGCATATTGAGAGTATGCTCAGCTTAACAGATACAGTGATACCTCGGGTTAAGAACTTAATTCGTTCCGGAGGTCCATTCTTAACCTGAAACTGTTCTTAACCTGACGTGCCACTTTAGCTAATGGGGCCTCCCACTGCCACCGATTTCTGTTCTCATCCTGAAGCAAAGTTCTTAACCCGAGGTACTATTTCTGGGTTAGCGGAAGAAGAAGAAGAAGAAGAAGAAGAAGAAGAAGAAGAAGAAGAAGAAGAAGAGGAGTTGTTGTTTGGATTTGATATCCCGCTTTATCACTACCCGAAGGAGTCTCAAAGCGGCTCACAATCTCCTTTCCCTTCCTCCCCCACAACAAACACTCTGTGAGGTGAGTGAGGCTGAGAGACTTCAGAGAAGGGTGACTGGCCCAAGGTCACCCAGCAGCTGAATGTGGAGGAGCGGGGAAGCAAACCCGGTTCCCCAGATTAGGAGACTACCGCTCTGAACCACTACACCACACTGGCTCTCGCGGAGTCTGTAACCTGAAGCGTCTGTAACTTGAGGTACCACTGTACTTGCCAGACTGTATTTACAGGGAGGTGTTAGCCCCTGCAATTGGAAAGCTTTTCCCATTTCCTTCCTCCTTGCAGAGAAAAATATTTGAGGTCAATTTGGGAGAGTCAAATGGCTTCAGGATTGTTCTCGCGAACTATTTCAGACACGTGGCGTATATACTTATGTATATGTTTGCCTTGTACCTTTATGAACATTTATTTTTTATATATAAGACCTTAGAATTCCTGTAACAGTCTTCAATGTCTCTGTTCATTCTTGCTTCTAAAACCCAGATGTTGGAAGTAGAAATGCGGCACCAAACTGAAACAAAACTGAACCAACACACAAGAGTGTTGTGCTCATTTGAGGGAAAGAATTATGCCAGTGAAACACAGTGCGATAGCAAAATCCACCTCAAGCAAGAGAGAAAGGAGTTTCTCTCGCTCTCCCTCCATTCTTTCTTTTGGATTCTTCTTTTGATAGCAGTGCCACCAAGAGTCTGCGAGGCAGACCAGTGAGACATCAGATCCGAGAGAGAGGCAGGGAGGGAGCGCAAAGGAGCTTTGCAAAAAGCAAATCGCAAAGGGAGCCTTTTCCCTCTCTCAACTGGAGTCCAACAAATGAATTAGACTCTCCCCGCCCCACCCAATATTTCAGAAAGCAGAAAGCAAATCTCGGCTCAGAGGCCTGCCTGAGGGTTACATAACAAAATTCATTTGGGCAGCCAGTGAGTCAGCGCAGGAGGACTTTCCCAGAGCACTACGAAGGACACAGCAGCCTCTACCCCGCAAAGGGAAGAGTTGAGAGGAGCCAGGTGCTGCACAGCAACAGTTTAAGGCTGCAGATCATGCGCAGGAGACGGATTCACCCCTTTTTTATTCTTTCCAGTCTGGTTTAATCTGTTACAGTGGACGCTCGGGTTGCAAACATGATCCGTGCAGGAGGCACAGTGTTCGCAACCCGCAGCGTCACGTCTGTGCACGTGCGGGTTGTGATTCAGCTCTTCTGCACATGCGCAACCGCCCAAAGGTTCCGGTACTTCCGGGTTTTGGCGCGTCCGTAACCGAACCTGAAGCATCTGTAACCCGAGGTATGACTGTATAAGAAAAAACTGCTCCTTTTTCCCTTAGGGGTATCCAAGAGTCTGTCAAGAGTCCTTATGTGGGTTCTCTGTTGGTAGGAGAAAATAACAGAGGCCAAGCAGAGAATATTGAGAAGCAAAGCAGCTAGGAAGCCGGATCTGTATTGATCTGTTGCAACAGGGTCCCCACTCACCCCACGCAGGAGGGAGGAGGAACCCAGAACAATGGTGTGCAGGCCCTTGTATAGGCTTTTGAAATTGCCACTCTGTAGCTCAAGGCCACCCCCCAAAACATCATACAGTGGTGCCTCGCAAGACGAAATTAATTCGTTCCGCAAGTCTCTTCGTCTTGCGAGTTTTTCGTCTTGCGATGCACGGTTTTCCATAGGAATGCATTGAAAATCAATTAATGCGTTCCTATGGAAACCGCCTTCCCCCGACCTCTTCTGGCGGGCGGCATTTTAAAATCGCCCGGGACAGCGGAGGACTTCTCCGCTGTCCGGGCGATTTAAAAGCCCCTGGGAAGGCAAGCAGGGGGGACAAAGCCTTTTGCCCCCCCCCCGCCTTCAGAGGAGGTCCAGGACAGGCTTCGCGGACCTCTCCGCAAGCAGCGGGAGCGCTCCTTGCGGAGAGTTGCCAGCGCGCCCAGGCTTCGCGGCCCCGCCGCCTGGCTTCGGGACATCGTTCTGATGCCAGGCGGCGCGGGGAGGCTTTCTCGCCCCGCCGCCCGGCATCGGGACGATGCCCCGAAGCCGGGCGGCGGGGGGAGGCGTTCCTGCCCCGCCGCCCGGCATCGGGACGATGCCCCGAAGCCGGGCGGCGGGGGGAGAATTTCCCGCCCCGAAGGCGGGCGGCGGGGGGAGGCTTTCCCGCCCCGAAGCCGGGCGGCGGGGGGACGCTTTCCCGCCCCGAAGCCGGGCGGCGGGGGGAGGCTTTCCCGCCCCGAAGCCGGGCGGCGGGGGGACGCTTTCCCGCCCCGAAGCCGGGCGGCGGGGGGAGGCTTTCCCGCCCCGAAGCCGGGCGGCGGGGGGAGGCGTTCCCGCCCCGCCGCTCGGCTTTGGGACATTGTTCCGATGCCGGGCGGCGGGGGGAGACTTTCCCGCCTCGCCGCCCGGCATCGGGGCATTGTTCCGATGCCGGGTGGCGGGGGGAGACTTTCCCGCCTCGCCGCCCGGCATCGGGGCATCCTTCCGAAGCCCGGCGGCGGGAGGTGTCCCCGCCCCGCCGCCAGGCTTCGGAGGAGGTCCGAGGACAGCGGGGAAGACGAGCTGCGCTTCCCCACTGTCCCGGAGATTTCCCTATGGGCTGTCGTCTTGCGAAGCAAGCCCATAGGGAAATTCGTCTTGCGAAGCGCCTCCAAAACGGAAAACCCTTTCGTCTAGCGGGTTTTCCGTCTTGCGAGGCGTTCGTCTTGCGGGGCACCACTGTATCTACATCACAGAAGGAGGCAGACCTACAGCAGGATCCTGTCTGGCAGGAAACCTGTTAATGGGTTTACCTGGACAGCCTGACCATTATAAACAATTAATTCCTGAGTCCAGGTCACAGGCTCACCCTATTCATACCCAAATGTGCCCTTAAAGGCAGGATTTGTGAGCACAGAGACAATGGGGAGGCTTTTCCCATTTCCATCCAAACTGCAGAGGAATATTTGAGGTCACTGAAAGAATCAAAATGGCTTTAGGACTGTTTTCCTGTACTGTTTCAGACATGTGGTTTATATATTGATGTTTGTGTTTGCTAGTACAGTTATGAACATTTATTATGTATCTTAGATTTTATAATTCTCATAACAATAACAATGCCTATGGAGTGAAAGCAGCATTGTGTGACTGCTTGAAGGAGAGAGATAGTTTCACAGCACTATTGCTTTCCTCCCAAAAATATATTTTTTGTTAACGTTTTCTCCCTTGTCCTGGAATGAACTCCAGGAAGAAAGGAAGCAAGAAAATTCCTACAAAACATGGTCTGGCCGGTTTTCAGGGCAGAGGGCAGCACATCCAGGCAGTTTCCAAAATGAGAGCACTCTCTGCATTCAGGAGCAAAGCAATGCTCTTGGGGGGAGTTGCAGACATTTGTTTGAGTTTGGGTCCCAGTTCCAGGTGACAGGATGGACCCCTAAGGAGTGGGGAGTGGGATTCTTCTAGCGAATGGCCCTGGAAGAAACCCTGACTACATTTTCAGAGAAAGGCAATAATGCAAAGTGACAGCAGGAAAACACGGCTGGATGATTTGGAAATAAGGCAAAGGCAGGGAGCGCAGGACTATTAACCTCCTGTGGGTGGGTGGTGGGGAGTCTCCAGTTTCTTGATAATGCAAGTCACGCTCAGGGGCATTTCGGGATGTTACGGGGAAATCTAGGTGCGAGGCTGCTCAGTGCCCCAGCTGGTCGGGCAGAGCTCGCGGGTCCCTGCGGAATAAAGGAAGGAGTCCAGCCACCAGCCGGAGCAAATGGCTGTAGATCAAAGTTTATTGCACAACAGGTTCAAAGAGGAATTTTGAATCCCGAGGATGGGGTGACAAGGACTTTTAAAATTCCCACTATATCCCAGAATACAGTTCATACAGCATCAGTGCTACATCATTGCTACATCACTGACATGTGATTTCATGGGGGCATTTGACAAGGTGCCCCATGATATTCTCGTAAAGAAGCTGGTAAAATGCAGACTTGACTATGCTACCACTCAGTGGATTTGTAACTGGCTGACTGACCGAACCCAAAGGGTGCTCATCAATGGTTCCTCTTCATCCTGGAGAAGAGTGACTAGTGGGGTGCCACAGGGTTCTGTCTTGGGCCCGGTCTTATTCAACATCTTTATCAACGACTTGGATGATGGACTCAAGGGCATCCTGATCAAATTTGCAGATGACACCAAACTGGGAGGGGTGGCTAACACCCCAGAGGACAGGATCACACTTCAAAATGACCTTGACAGATTAGAGAACTGGGCCCAAACAAACAAGATGAATTTTAACAGGGAGAAATGTAAAGTATTGCACTTGGGCAAAAAAAAATGAGAGGCACAAATACAAGATGGGTGACACCTGGCTTGAGAGCAGTACATGTGAAAAGGATCTAGGAGTCTTGGTTGACCACAAGCTTGACATGAGCCAACAGTGTGATGCGGCAGCTAAAAAAGCCAATGCAATTCTGGGCTGCATCAATAGGAGTATAGCATCTAGATCAAGGGAAGTAATAGTGCCACTGTATTCTGCTCTGGTCAGACCTCAACTGGAGTACTGTGTCCAGTTCTGGGCACCACAGTTCAAGAAGGACACTGACAAACTGGAATGTGTCCAGAGGAGGGCAACCAAAATGGTCAAAGGCCTGGAAATGATGCCTTATGAGGAACGGCTAAGGGAGCTGGGCATGTTTAACCTGGAGAAGAGGAGGTTAACGGTGATATGAGAGCCATGTTCAAATATATAAAAGGATGTCACATAGAGGAGGGAGAAAGGTTGTTTTCTGCTGCTCCAGAGAAGCGGACACGGAGCAATGGTTCCAAACTACAAGAAAGAAGATTCCACCTAAACATTAGGAAGAACTTCCTGACAGTAAGAGCTGTTCAACAGTGGAATTTGCTGCCAAGGAGTGTGGTGGAGTCTCCTTCTTTGGAGGTCTTTAAGCAGAGGCTTGACAACCATATGTCAGGAGTGCTCTGATGGTGTTTCCTGCTTGGCAGGGGGTTGGACTCGATGGCCCTTGTGGTCTCTTCCAACTCCATGATTCTATGATTCTATGTCACAAAAGAGGAGGGGTAGACAGGGGTTACACTAGTTTTACCTTGACAAATGTCCAGGCAAGTCCTTGGTACAAGATTAGCATAAGCAGACATGGCAGGGCAAGACTCAGGTATAAGATTAGCATAGGCAAAGACCTCTGAGGTTCCACCACCCAAAGTGCAACAGAACTTCCTTTGCATGTCTGGACCCCTTGGCAGGTCTGGTGATGGGATTAGGCTTCCCTTGGCCAACAATCAGCTCGGCAATTGTCACCTCTGGGCACGTCCTGGGGTAGGATGTGTGTATACATGTCCTCAGGCTTGGGGAGGTAGCAGGGAAAAGAGTCGTTTTCCCAAGGGCAAAATAGTGCTGAAATGGAGGAAACTGTCAAAGGAGTTGATTTTATATTATTTTTAAAGCTAGGTAACTAGGTAACCCTGAGCTGTCAAGTCGAAAGGATACATTCAGGCATAATATCTGCAACATTTAACAATTTTAAAGATGTGCCCTCCCCCCGTAATTTCTGTAACAGGGAGAAACACACATGTCCAAAAGCAAAAGGCAAGTCACAGTTCCAGGAGGGAATTCCTGGGTTCGTGGTTGGAGATGGGATGGAGAGGAGAATGGGCCAGTGGAGGACACACCTTTGTTATAGGTTTAATCATTTATATGGCATCTTTGGGCCAAAAAGTAATGGCACCCCCAGGCAGCTCACAAATTATATAAAAGCAAACACACCCATGCAAACACATTAAAAATCTTACCATTTCAAATCAAACTTTGAAAGGCTGATATTGTGGGATCAAGTTCATGAATTTTGCTGAATTAGACTAAATCGTTTTAATTGGATTTTGAGTCAAGTTGCCATTAATTGTTCCTGAATTTCCCTTTGAATTATTTTGTTCTTGTTGTCTTCCTTAGTGAGACTTGCAACCCACTATTTTGAATAATGCTTCTTATGCAGTAGGGGGCACTGGGGTTGAGCTTATGGAACCAAGGGGGCAGAAACCATACAGTGGTTTGGGGATTTTTCGCCCCTGCATTTAGAAAGAAAGAAAAAAGAAAACACACACACAGGAGGCCAAAAGAAAGAACAGCTCTGACAAAACACCACATCAGAGATGGCACACAAGAAGGAAGTCACCCACGTTCTTGCAATTCTGGGTCTGGTGACCAGATGGGCAGCTTCCGCAGTCAAGGGCTGCAGAATGGGCGCTTTCAGACTTACATCACAGGATGTCTGCAATTGTCACTTAATGGAGGGCCTCGGAAGGAAACAATTCCAGGGTGAGAGACTACTCAAGAGCCTAGCTGGTCAGGGTGCAAGTCCTCCGCAGGTCCATGCGGTCAGTAAAAGGGAAGCTCTAGTCAAGTAATTTGCAGCAAAGCAGCGGTCAGTAGACTATGATCTTTATTGTTGCGCAACAGATGCCCCCAGGAGTGAGAACCCCCAGCATGGGGTGACGTCCTCTTTTAAAACTTCCCTTTCCCCCCCAGAATACACTTCGAGAGGCATCACTGATACATCATCACCACATCACTGGCATGTCACAAGTGGGGAGGGGTCTACAAGGATAACACAAGTCCAACATTAGGTCACTTTATCAGACCCCTTTCCCAACACCTCTCATGTCCCCATCACCAAAAGAACAATAAAGCTCTTTCCCTCTCCTTGCCCTCAGGACTGGTCTCGAGATGGGCTTTCAGAACACCGGATTTGCTCAGCTGCCTCTGGGGATGTCTAGTGTTGCCCCCCCCCCCCCGGTTGCTCCCTGGGTGGGGGGCCGTGTCCCTGCTCTTATGCTTGGGGAATTATGGCGGGATGCCCTGTTCCTGCTGCCTGCGTGACTTCCTGCTTCTTGGTTCATGGAGGGAGGTGGAGCCCAAATTCACCTTTCTGCAAGGGTTAAAATGGCACTGGAATGAGGAGAGTCGGTTAAAGTATGGATTTTCTATGAATTTATAAACCTCGGTATCTTCCCTGAGCTGTCAACTCGAAAGGATACACAGAGGCATAATATTTGTAACATTGTAACAAGTTTAAAGATGTGGGGGGGGGCATGTCATTTCCGTAACACCTTCAGTGGGGTTTTTAAAGAGAGGCTGGATGCCCTTCTGTCAGGGACTCTCTAGCTGTGATTCCTGCACTGCAAGGGGTTGGGCTAGATGACCCCTGGGGGATCCCTTCCAGTTCTACCATTCTAGGATAAGACCCATCTCTTTAAAAGGTGATAGATTGTTAACATGGAGAGAGTTACTGAGTGCGCTAATAACGTATTGATTTCATCCCGGGCAGGAGAAGAACACATTTTGAGAGTCTTTGCACTTCAAACCGCCACAGCCCAAGGCTGGCTTGCCTTGAAGTGGGGATGCCCTCATCCAGTCACCTGCAGCTGTGGGGTATAAAGATGGATGGTACCAATTATTTCACAAGAACAGCCGGCAGGACAAGAGAACAGATTGGGCAAGCTGGGTTCCCAAACAAGCACCAGTCGTCCCTCCCCTTTACAGCTGTCAAGAAAGCAGGATGCGTGTACGGTGGCCATGAAGCAGAGAACCCTGGCAGCTTATTTAACTTGTTTTAGAAAGACGTGCAGCAGCCCGTGATCCTATCCGCTGAGTGAAAGGAGGATAAGAAGCCCCAGGGATGGAGAGGCAGACAGACCTGCAGCTCAGAGGTTGCGCTGCTGCTTTGCATGCAACAAATCTAGCTGCAAGGCAGCATGCGGAGATCTGTGTTGACCATTGCAATACATTGTTAGTGTTGCATAATTATATGATTACAGTGGTAAGGTAAAGGTAAAGGGACCCCTGACCTTTAGGTCCAGTCATGGCCAACTCTGGGGTTGCGGTGCTCATCTCGCTTTACTGGTCGAGGGAGCCGGCGTTTGTCCACAGACAGCTTCCAGGTCACGTGGCCAGCATGACTAAGCCGCTTCTGGCGAACCAGAGCAGAGCATGGAAACACCGCTTACCTTCCTGCTGGAGTGGTACCTATTTATCTACTTGCACTTTGACATGCTTCCGAACTGCTAGGTTGGCAGGAGCAGGGACCAAACAATGGGAGCTCACCCCGTCGTGGGGATTCAAACCGCCAGCCTTCTGATCAGCAAGCCCTAGGCTCTGTGGTTTAACCCACAGTGCCACCTGTGTCCCGATTACAGTGGTACCGTGGTTCTAAAACTAAATCTGTTCCGGAAGTCCATTCCAAAACCAATGCGTTCCAAAACCAAGGTGCGCTTTCCCATAGAAAGTAATGCAAAACGGATTAATCCACTCCAGACTTTTAAAAACAATCCCTAAAACATGAATTTTACTATTCAGTGAGACAATTGATCCACAAAATGAAAGCAATAAACAATGTACTGCAGTCACACAATCAATCAGTCAGTAGCTGAACTGGGTTCCACACAGTCACAAAAACAAAACAAAAAACTGCAAAAACAAAAAGGCAAAATAAATAGCAAAAACAGTTAGACCAGCGTAACACTCAAATCAATGCTTAAAACAGAAGTGTAACTCTCAAAACGGAGTACATTCAGCTTCCCAAAAAAGTTTGCAAACTGGAACACTTACTTCCAGGTTTGCAGTGTTTAGGTTCAAAGTTGTTTGAGTAACAAGGCGTTTGAGAACCAAGGTGCCACTGTAGTGAGTAATCTTAGAAGGGGGATGGTTGTGATCACAAAGGAACCCGAATCTACCTCTACACCAATGCTTAAAGTGTTGCGATATGAGAACAACGCAGCTGCAAACTGGCAGCTTGGTGAAAACATCACACGATGTGACTAGCTGTGGGAAAGAATCTTCCCGGAAGTTCACAGGTTTCACAAAGCTTTGTTCAGTGTGTAATATGAGACCTTCCTGTTGCGTATGTAAAGGAAGTTTGAGTGACTTGCTAGAAGAAGTCTGAACTGATCGGACATGTTTTCTGTAGTGCTGTAAAGTCAGAAATAAACAAGATGCAAATAGACTTTCTGACTATCTCCTTTCTCTTGCTGGAATGCAAGGAGGGAGGGGGTGTGCATTTTCCACTCTGGGAGATGTCGCCTATCAAGATCTACCCTGGACTTGCGGGGATGCCAGCCAGCCAGATCACCGGTAAACAAGCTCCGGGAACCAAAGAGGGGGGCCAGCCTCTCTCGAGGGGGCTTGTTTTCCAACATAAAGTTCCACGTAGAGAGTCATTGTATCTCAGAGATGAGCAACTTCAAAGACTCAGGATAAAGTGTGGATCTTTGCTTTTCTTCACAAAAATATACATGATCAAAAGGACAGCAAAATATTAGCCTTCCTCCTCCAAGTTATCTATGAAGCTGCCTTATACAAGGAATCTGCCCTTTCATCCGTCTACTCCGTGACACAAATCTTGGCTGTGACCACATTTGGAATATTACCGGTATGTACAGATCTGGGGGACTTGCCTAAGAGAGAGAGACATTGTAGAGTTGGAAAAGGTTCAGAAAAGTGCAGCCAAAATGATTTAGGCTGCAGGGGTCAGCAAACTTTTTCAGCAGGGGGCTGGTCCACTGTCCCTCAGACCTTGTAGGGGGCAAGACTATATTTTTTTGGGGGGGGAGAACGAATTCTTATGCCCCACAAATAACCCAGAGATGCATTTTAAATAAAAGGACACATTCTACTCATGTAAAAAAAAAACACTGATTCCTGGACCGTCCGTGGGCTGCATTTAGAAGGCGATTGGGCCGGATCCAGCCCCTGGGCCTTAGTTTGCCTGCCTATGCGAGTCTGACCCAATAATACTAGTTCTCTTGCTGTGAAAGTGAAACACTGTCTTCCTGCGAGGAGCAACCTTCAGTTATTGGGCACCCAGCTTCTGACTCGACTTGTGTTCGTTCAATTTTTATGTGTTCTCTTACATCTACTCAGTCCCATTGATTTCAATGAGGCTTACTCTCAGGTGACGACAATTTTCAGCCACTTAACTGACATTTCTGTGACTCTTAAATTGTACTCTGTAACCTCATTTCTCTCCATTTATACTTCAATATTCAGAAGAGGCTTTTCGCTTCATTTTTTCTGTTTGTTTCATTTCTCACTGCCTGTACAAACAGATAATACATTAATCCTGGTTACTATGTCAACAGCAAATCATTTATATTTGGGAGCAGTGTATCCAAAAATCGCTTTACCAAGGAGAGCGAGGCAAGCAGAGGTTATTCCTACCAGATTCTCAAAATTGCCCTCTGAATTTTGAAGTGCAATATTCACTACCAGATACACCCTAAATATATTGAATTGCTGCTACTTGACATCCAGGGTTGTTTGTTTTTTTATATTTCACAGGCTACAATGGAGTTTAGCATTTGCAGAATCTGACGGTTGACCTGGATGCTTTCGTTGAGGTTTCTGCATTGCAGCCCTTCCAGCTCTCCAATCCCATGCTTCCAGCACCTCCCTACTCATGTGGTGCCCCCTTCGACTTTCTACCAAAGATCATATCAAAAGTTACCAATTCTCTAAAGTACACTTATTCTGAATTATTCTGCAATGAATTAAATGTGTAATAAAACAAGCCGGAATGGTTTTTGATTGAAACTGAATGGCTGAGATTCCTGCATTGCAAGGGAGTAGACTAGATGGCCCTTGGCCATTCTTTGAAAGAAAGGATTAGAGAAATTCATGGAGGAGAGGGCTATTGGGGGCTACAGCCACAATGGCCATGTTCTGCCACCATGTTGGGAGTCAGCAATGCTCCTGGAAATCCCAGGTAGGGGGAAAGTTGCTCTTGTGTCCTAAACTTGTGTCTTATTGGGGGCATCTCTTTGGCCACTTTGAGGACAGGGTGCTGGACTAGATAGATCCTTTTGGCTCGATCTGGCAGGCTTTTCTTACATCCCTTTTGGCATCTCAGAATATACTGATGTGTAAGAAGAGGTTTTCCCAGTAGTGATGTGTGGAAGTGAGAGCTGGACCCTAAAGAAGGCTGATCACCGAAGAATGGATGCTTTTGAATTCTGGTGCTGGAGGAGACTCTTGAGAGTCCCATGGACTGCAAGAAGATCAAACCTCTCCATTCTGAAGGAAACCAGCCCTGAGTGCTCACTGGAAGGACAGATCCTGAAGCTGAGGCTCCAAGACTTTGGCCCCCTCATGAGAAGAGAAGACTCCCTGGAAAAGACCCTGATGTTGGGAAAGATGGAGGGCACAAGGAGAAGGGGACGACAGAGGACGAGATGGTGGGACAGTGTTCTTGAAGCTACGAGCATGAGTTTGACCAAACTGCGGGAGGCAGTGAAAGACAGGAGGGCCTGGTGTGCTGTGGTCCAGGGGGTCACGAAGAGGCGGACACGACTAAACAACAACAAGAAGAGACCACCTAAAAAGCTGGGGGTCAGTCGACAAAGTCCTGCCTGCAACTAAGCCTGCAATTTTTCTGCCACTGGTAGCCCCGGTCGGCATGGAAGGACCATAATCAGGAGTGGAACAGAGTCGTAAATAGCATCTGACATGGCAAGCTCCGCATTGTGAGCTCAATAAATATGTTTTTCTGGGGAGACAGCGAGAGCAAAGAGATGCCAAGCCTTAATCTTGATGGAAGGTCCGTTTGGACCCAATGCATTAAAGAAATTGTTCAAGAACGTCTCATCCTTGGAAAAATATTGGTTCTGAGTGGCTGCCAATATCAGAGGGCGCCCCAGTAGTTTTCCATCATGGAAATGATGGGGGGTGGGTAACACTTTCACAATGGCTTCAAAGGACTGGGTTAGGGTACTCATATAATGGTTTTTCCCCTTTACAAAGTTGTGGGGGTTTTTGTCCCCCCCCCTTTTCCCTTTTTGCATCACTTTACTGCTTCATATTTGAATTTTTTTTCCATAAAAGATCAATAAATAAGAAACAGGCAGTTCCTTTTTAAAAAATAATCTTTATTAATTTAAATTACGCACATATACAAAGAATTTACAATCTCATACTACAAAAAGAAAATTAAAGAAAAAACAGTTAAGAAAAAAGAATAGAAGAAAATACAGAAAGAAGAAAGAAGAAAAAGCAGATTTACGTGCACAAAAAAACTTAATCTTCCTAATTAATACTTAAATAAACACTTAAATAAAAAAAGACTTCTGACAAAAAGAGTCTTCTAATCATCCTCATTGTACTGTATATACTGTCGTTTTTTCCACACGGTTTTATATTCTTTAATATTGTTCCCGTCTACTCCACAAAAAACAGGCAGTTCCTAGTACCAAGTGAGGATTGTTGGTGGAAGCACAAGGATGGAGCCAGCCGGGCTTCTCCAGGGAGGGAGTTTTAGAGTCTGAGAGGGTGGTGGGGTGGAGAGAAGGTCCTCTACCAAAGATTTCGGAGCCCAGGAAGGTTCATAGGGGAGAATAAAAAGCCGCCAATAACAAGATTGCGCAAAAATGTTCAAGCACATGTAACTGCAGATTACCAGCAAAGCAGAATGAACGCCATGTAAGCCGATTTAAAAGGACAAACACATTTTAGAAACTTGTTGCAACTTTTGTAATTTTCTGGAATATTTGAGGAAGTGACTGAAATGCTTTTTGTGTGTCAACTACTGTATAAATGCTTTGCACTTTGTACCATGTTCAGAGCACCCATAGCACAGATGGGCAAAGCCATTCTCCTGATAGGCATGTCGGAAAAATAAAATACGCTGGTGTAATTTTTAAAATGATTATCTTGTGGTTAGATTTCCTTCTAACTAGAGATCCCGATGGGAATGGGAAAACTCTGGCAGGTGAATCGACACAGAGGTTTTGTTCCTCCTCACTGTAAGATTTATTCCACAACTCAGATGCAAAACCTCTCTAGATTCCCACTGGGATCCAATGTGGCGTTCAGGAGAGAGGCGATGGCAATCTGCGAATTGGGTCCCTTTTATCAGCTCTTTTCTCGTTAGCTCTGCTCTGCAAAGGCCATTAGGATTATCACTCAGCCATTCAGTTCAAAATTAGCAGCGTGCAGGAAAAGAAGTTCAAAAAATTAAAAAAACTACCGCACTCTCCTTTCGAGTGTTTGTAGGTGGTAATTCAGTTCTGCCGGGGGCTACATAGGTAATCAAGAGCAGGATTGAGCCTGTTGACATAATACAGATAGTTTTAATGGAATTCTCCACACCCCTCCTTGGTTTTGACTGTTTAACAGCTGCAGCAAAGCAACTTGCCATTATTGCATCTTCAATTAAAAAGACACCGCAGAGAGATTTCATGCAAAAAGAAGAGAGAATATGTTACCTAGGAAGAAGAAAGCTCCGAGCAGCTGGGAACAGGGGCGATGTTAATTAAGGCTGCCAAGTTTAGAAGGGGAAGAGAAGGAGGGGATCCCTCTTTAAAGGAGAAAACACCAGATGTTTGGGTGGGCTGCAATGTAGCCATCCCAGCCCATGGTTTAAGGGTGTTGCATGGCGGCTCGGGGCTGGAGGAGGCCCTTCACTCCCTATAATTAAGAGGGAGAACATTAGGGAAGGTAATCCAACTGTAGGGGGAGGGGATAAGGGGGAAAGAGAGAAAAGCCATCACTGATGTCAGGGAACTGACATCGGAGCCAGAAGTGGAGGCAGGGCTCCCAAGCGATGCCGGAGAAGGGCCAAGCAGGGAGAGAGGGAACTCATCGGCTGGGGAAGGAAATCAGCGTAACACCAGGGATAAAGGGGGGCAGTTGGGGGAATCGGAGAGGGGTCTCCAGGACTCTTTGCTGGAGACCAGCGGGGAGAGCACAGGTCCTCCTCTGCCCACACCCACCCTGCGCAGAAGACTTCCACGCAGGGAAGGTAGGCGTAGACTTGGCGTCAAAGAGCTTCTGTGCTGGAAGAAGTTTAAGAAACACCCACTGACGGATTCTGCTAGCGACTGAACAGCCACGAAGTGAAGGGCTGTCCAGTCAGGAAAGGTTTAACCAGGCTACCTAGCCAGGCGTGGTGGCAACTTACACACGAGCAACCCCATACATTCATTACAACTGAGGATGTGCATAGCCAGCCTGGAAAACTTGCTCTCTATCATAGAACTGTCGAGTTGGAAGGGAGACCCAAGTCCTCTAGTTCAACCCCTTGCGATGCAAGAATACAACTAAATAAACACTCATAGGTGGTGTTACGGTGGGGGCCCACATCTTTATTATTACTTTTTTTCGAACAAATTTTTATTGTTTTCTTCATATAATCCTTTTTCCAACAATCCTTATTATCACAATATAAACCCTTTGACTCTGCCGAGTCTTGACTTCCCTCCCTCCCAGCTGCTGGTATATACATCACATACTTATTGCGTATATTATTGTCATAGCTCTACTATTTTACATTGAAGGTATTATTCCAGTCCTGCTAGTGTCTTTAAACTTTTAAAGGTCTCTTTTAAATATTCAATAAATTTACTCCAGTTGTTCTTGTATCTCTGGTCCTCACATGGTCCCGAATTCTCCCTGTCAATTTGGCTAATTCCGCAAAGTCTGTCATCTTCACCTGCCACTCCTGGATGGTTGGTAAATGTTGTGTTTTCCATTTTTGGGCCAATAGAGTTCTCGTGGCGGTTGTGGCATACATAAACAAATTCTGATCTTTTATTTTAATCTCTCTTCCCACTAAACCTAGCAAAAATGCCTCTGGTCTTTAAAGTTGTTAAATGTTACAAATATTATGCCTGAATGTATCCTCTCAACTTGAAAGCTCAGGGATGTTGTTGTTGTTGTTTTGTTGTGTCATGCAGAGAGGGAGGAGAGGAACCCAGAACAATGGTGTCCAAGTTCTTATATGGACATTTGTTTGTTTTTTAAAAAATAATATTTATTAAAGTTTCAACAATTACAGAAAGAAAAAATAAACATACCACATTAAACAAAAACAAATCAATACACCACAATATAAAAAAAAGAATGAAGAAAGAAAAACAGAGAAATAAAACCCATTGAACAAAAACAAAAATGCAAAAATAAATAAATACTTCAGATCTCCTCAATACTATTCTTTCATTAGCTTATTTCCTTGACCTCCTCACACCTCCCTTTTTTGTATTCTAGGTCAATTATCTATTTCAGCAAATCCTTTCCCTCTTTTAAAATTTTTGTCCTGTAAATTGTCTTAATATAATGTAACTTTACTTTCCTCCTTTCACCAATTAACAGTCAGTTATTCCCAAATCCTTTGTATCATTCCTACTAAAATCATATAATATTATTCCAACATCCTTCTAACAAATACTAAATTTACAGTGTTTCTGTAAATAGTCTTTAAACTTTTTCCAATCTTCTTCCACTGACTCTTCTCCCTGGTCTTGGATTCTGCCAGTCATTTCCGCCAATTCCATGTAGTCCATCACTTATATGGACATTTGAAATTGCCTCCCCTGTAGACCAAGACCCCCCCCCCAAAAAAAAATCATCCATACATCACAGAAGGGGTATAAGCTAAGACACACACACACCCGATACATCATACCTATATGATCATACCTAAAGGTGGTCAACAACAGAAATCTGAGTGACTTGTTTATCTCGTCTGACAGGTTACCTGTTTCATGGTCACTTGATTGGATTTCTTGGTTACTTGATTGGATACCCTGGGGATCCTGGCCAGTCTTTTGTAGTGATGAATACTTAGTTCCTGTGCCAGGTCACAGGCTCACCCTAATCATACACAGATATACTCTTAAGACAGGATTTGTGAAGGAAAAGACAATGGGGAGGCTTTTCCATTTTCCTTTGACCTTGCAGCAGTGGCGTAGCGTGGGTTGTCAGCACCCGGGGCAAGGCAAGTAATTTGCGCCCCCTAACCCGTGGATTTGCGCCCCCTAACCCGTGGATTTGCCCTAACCCCAGATGTTGCGCCCGGTGCGGCCGGCCCCCCCTGCACCCCCCACGCTACGCCACTGCCTTGCAGAGAAATCGTTTGGTAAGTTTGGGAATCAAAAATGGTTTCAGGTCGGTCTTCCTGTGCTGATCTATGTACGTGCTTGGTTGGTACATTTATGAACATTTAACATATATCTAAGACCTCAAAATGCCTATCACAGCAGAGATGGCATTAAAAGAGGATCAGCCAAATTCATGGAGGAGAAAACTATCAATGGCTACTAGCCTTGAAAGACCCTGCAACTATAAAAATCATCATATAAACCCCACAAACGCATCCGCTACCCAAGATGTATGTTGTTATAAGAATTCTAAGGTCCCAAATACAAAATAAATGTTCATAAATATACAAGGAAAACACATACATAAGTATATAAACCACGTGTCTGAAATAGTACAGGAGAGCAATCCTGAAGCCATTTTGACTCTCTCAGTGACCTCAAATATTCCTCTGCAGTAAGGGAGGCAAATGGGGAAAGCCTTCCCATTGTTTTTTTGCTTACAAATCCTGTCCTTAGGGAGTGTTTATGTATGAACAGGGTGAGCGTATTCAGGAAACTAAAATATTGATCATCACAACAGAATAGCCAGGCTGCCCAGGTAAAGCAATCAGTGACCACTATCAAGTATCCTGGCAAACAGGATTACTGCTGTAGACCCGCCTCCTTCTGTGATGTATGTATGATGTTTTTGGGGGTGGTCTTGGTCTACAGGGTGGGAAATTTCAAAAGTCTTTATAAGGCCTTGTGCGCCACTGTTCTGGGTTCCTCCTCCCTGTGATGGGAATTTTGAGGTCTTAGATATATGGTAATGTTCATAAGTGTACCAACCAAGTGCGTACATAGATCAGCACAGGAAGGCCAACCGGGAACCATTTTGATTCCTAAACTGAGCAAATGTTTTCTCTGCAAGGTCAAAGTGGGAAACCTCCCCATTGTCTCTTTCCTCACAAACCCTGTCTTAAGGGCACATTTAAGATATGAATAAGGTATGAGCCTGTGACCTGGCCCAGGAACTAAGTATTTATCATTACAAAAGACTGGCCAGGCTCCCCAGGCAATCCAATCAAGTAACCTGCCAGACAGGAGATAAAGGACAGGAGAAAAACAACATTTAAATTTCTGTTTTAGACGGCCTTTTTTGAGATGTAGGTGTGATGTATCTGGGGGGTGGTCTTAGGTTACACCCCTTCTGTGATGTATGTATGATGTTTCTGGGGGTGGTCTTGATCCACAGGGTGGCAATTTCAAAAGTCTTTATAAGGCCTTGTGTGCCACTGTTCTGGGTTCCTCCTCCTTTCCACCGTGTGAGGGGAGCACCCTATTCCAACAAATCAATGAAGATCAAGCTTACTAGCTGCTTTGCTTCTCAATATTCTCTGCTTGGCCTCTGTTATTTTCTCCTACCACTAGGGAACCCACTTAAGGACTCTATACGGGCTCTTGGATACCCCATAAGGGAACAGGTGCAGTTTTTTTCTTATAACAATGTAGACTAAGAGAGACTTTCAGCCAGGGCCGTCTTAAGCATATCCGGCGCCGTGGTGCAAAGATCCATCCGGCAGCCCTCCCCCTTTCCCAGAGGTGCTGACCTTTTTGTAGGGAAGACAGCTGTGATGGCCTGGGATTCGGACTCGGATGCTGAACCTGAGGAATCCCAGGCTGCACAGGATCCCCCGCCTCCAGAACCAGCTGAGCCGGGGCTGGGGCTTGAGCCTGAAGGGTCCTCACCTGTGCTGGATCCTCAGGTGCAGGCACCAGCTGAGCCTGCTCTGGCTCCTGAGGGGGTGGAGGACCCATTGCCTGCAGGTGCTCCACTCTCAGCCCCGTCAGGGGAAGCTGAGGTTGCCTCTGGGTCCGGTAACCCTCCAGCCTCTCCTGAGCTGCAGAGGCTCAGGGCAGAGAGGCGGAGGGAACTAAGTTCCCGCAGGAGGAGTGCTCACCTCCAGGCCAGGAGAGGCGAGTCACCAGAGGATTGGGGCCGCCCTATGCCTCGGGGCAGATAAAAGCCAGCCAGCCCCAGTCCCAAGTTGCGGGAGCAACACTGTTGGTTGCCAGTGTAGCAGGAACCCCCCCACCCCAATCATTCTGTTTGTACAAACTTCATACACACTCACACTCACACTCACACTCACACTCACACTCACACTCACACACTACATACGCCACACTTCTGTTATAAATTCATAGAAAATCAACCATACATCAGAGTTCCATTTTTATTTTACTCCATATGACAAGGACTATCAAAAGGGGGTGGCTTGGTTCTGGTCAGCCATAATCCCTTCACCATCCCAGCACATCCACAGGAGCCCTGCCCAGTTGCTATGCCAACCCTGATGGTCCTAGACAGAAGACAATCAAGATCACAAAGAACTTGCATATGGGAGCGGATTCAGCATGGACTGAAACAAAGGACAATGATCAGATCTTCCCTCTGGGGGCAGGAAACTGCAAACTCCCCTTTGTCTCCTGGAAGTGACTCATGGGGAGGGGGAGAGAAGGGAACCAGCCAGGTGACAGGACACTCAGGTGACCACCGCAACTCCTCCCTCAACCCCTCCTTTCTGTAATGTATGCATGATGTTTCTGGGGGTGGGCTTGACCTAGAGGAGGGGAATTTCAAAAGTTTTTATAAGGTCTTGCACACCATTTTTCTGTGTCTTTCCTCTCACCTGCAAGTGAGGGGAGCACCCTGTTGCAACAGTCAATAAAGGCCAAGCCTACAGACTGCTGATTTGCTCCAATTTACTCTGGTTGGTGTCTTTACTTTTTGTCCAAGGGAGCCCTCAGATTTTTCCGGTAACACCAGTTCCTGCCTGAACCCTGTCCTGCCGGATCTCCTGACCTCACCCGCCTTGGACCCAGCTTCAGCTTTGACTGACTGCCTCCATCCTGCACCCTCGACCTCGGACTGGACTCGGACCTCGCCTCACGGTTAACCCACGGGACCAGCACAACAGTGCTGCCAGTGATGTGCCCAGCTTTGCGGGGCTGGGGGAGGCGGGCAGCGGCTTGGGGGCAACTCCTTTGGTGGGGAAGAAGCAGAGGCTGGACGCTGTGGCTCCTGGTTCAGCTGGCCGCTTCGTGCCACGATGGCCACAGCAGCAGAGGCTCTGGGCACGGCATGGCGGAGGTGGGCGAGGGCGGCGAGCTGATGTCAGGAGGTGCCACATTCAGCCTCCACCTCTCCGCTGGCGCCCTCCAGAACCTGGCACCCTGGTGCCCTGCACCATTAGCCTCTATGGGTAAGACGCCCCTGCTTTCAGCTTAATAAAGACGTGTGTGGAGAGCTTCATCCACAACTTTGCACAGCAGTGGAACCGGAGGGTTAATTCTCTCCCGCCACAGTGAATGCATCCTGATAGGTAGAGACAAAGCAGGGAAGAGAAATCCGTAGTTTTGGTTCAGCTTGGCTCACTAGACATTGTGGAACAGGAGGAGATAAGATAAGGCAGACTCACAGACTCTTTGCTTTTAAAGTTTCTCGCTCCATCTAGAGGCTGAGCTTATCTTCATGCCATTTAAAACACCTCTATTAAAGAGGAAGGAGGAAGAATTAGGGCACTGCCCCCCCCCCCCGCTCCTTCAACCCACACATATTAGGGGTGAGTGGAGCGCGAGGGGTCAGGAGGGCCTGCCGGGATAAGCCATCCCATCCTCAAAGTGGACTGCCTTAAAATATCCAAAATTTGAAAGGCTGGCTACGATCTGAAGGAAAGTGGCTTAGATAAGGAGCTGGAAGCCGAGGCAGGAAGAGAAGAACCTGCGGTTTAAGATCAGCAATTTCGTGGTGTGCAAACTTTGGTAAAGCTTTGAACTTTGCACTCTCAACATCTCTGGAGCCAGCATTAAGTACGGCTGGTAATTCTAGGATTAATTGTTTTCTAAACAGCACCCCCACCCCCGTCTGCCCCAGAACTGGTTCCGAAACTGAATGTTCAGAGTCCTTCTCCAGGTGCTTTCCGAATTGCAGAAATAGCAGTAATGCACCCTGCTAAGAGTCTTCTTAGTCAATATACTGGGAGATAAGATTTGTTTGTTCAGAAAATGCCCCCCAGGCAGCCTATAAGCCTGCCTGCTCCCCTCACACGCAGGAAAGGAGGAGGACCCAGAACCCAGGTGTGCCCGCCCTTATACAGACATTTTAAATTGCCCGCCCTGGAGTCCAAGAGCACCCCCAGAAACATCATACATACATCACAGAAAGGGCGGTCTACAACAGAAATCTGAGTGCATTGTTTACCTCCTGTCTGGCAGGTTACCTGTTAATGGTCACTTGATTGGATACCCTACAAAGGACTCTATAAGGGCTCTTGTGTTCCCCATAAGGGAATAAGGGCAGAGTTTTGTTTATTACACTAGCAACCATCGAAAGCCATCTCCTCCTCCATGAATTGTCTGAGACTCTTGATCTCAGGGTGATGAGTTTGAGCCCTATGTTGGGCAAAAAAAATCCTCCACTTGCAGAGGGTTAGACTAGATGAATTTGGGATGTGGCTGAAGGTCAAGGTGCTTGGGAGGGGATGGTGGGACCTTCTGCATGCCAGGAAGATGCTGCACAATCAGGTGGGCCTTGGGTCTGATCCAGCTGCTGGACTTCTCCTATGCTCTTCGGTGCGGCCAGAGGCAAATGTGTGACTCACAGTAGGTGACACACCAGCAGCATGGCAGCCAGGGGTTTCCTCGCACCAGGCCAGGCCAGCAAAAGCATTTGAGCCTGCCAAACAGGGTCCGGGAGAGGTCTGGGGTGTCCACAGAGCTGGACAGAGAGGACAGAGGCAAGGAGAGGGACACTGGGCCTGTGGTTCCCGACTCTGGCTTGCATGGTGCCCATGTTGCCACCCAGAGCCAGCAGAGAGGCTGACACCTGCCTACATAGAATAATAGAATTATTGACCAGCGGTCAATCTAGTCCAATCCCCTGCAATGCAGGAATCTCAGCTAAAGCATCCCTGACAGATGGCCATCCAACATCTGCTTCAAAACCTCCAAAGGAGGAGAGTCCACCACCTTCTCAAGGAGTCCAGTCCATGGTCAAACAGCTCTTACAATTAAGGAAAAAAACATTTATCATGTTTAATTGGAATCTCCCTCCTTGTAACTGGAATCCCCACATTGTGCTCCTGAGTTTCCCAAGCTGCAAATGTGCATATAATTATATCATATGGCAGCAGCCAGCCCTCTCTCCCCCAAAGCCTTAAATCCTCCTGGCCCAGAGCTCAACTAATGGGCAAGGGTAACAGTTTCTACAGAAATTAACAGCCCGAAAAACTGGAGCCCTTTCACAAGAGGGCAAAGGGGAGACAGGCCCAGCTCGTTTTTTCTTGCAAATTAGAGCCGTTTTGGTTATTATGACTGCCAGGTATTGATCCCTTCCCCGCCAGCCTCTTTAAGTGACAGGGACTTAGGAGGAGGTTATCAATCAAGCTGGCCAGGTTTCAGAGGAAAGGAGTGAGCTGGCATAAACAGGGCAGCCCAGGGCAGGTTGTGTGTCTGTGTTTGTGTAGAGCAGCAGGGTTCCTGCACCTTCAGCAGCTTCAGTTCAGTTTGAAGGGCAAGCTGCCTCCTTCTCCATCTCTCCTCCTCCTCCTCCTCTTGGGTTGCCATGGCTTTGCAAAGCCCCAGGAGAGGCTGTGTGCAGCCTGCTGGTTATGTCTCAATGGCAATCATTCATAAAGTTTAGTGTCCTTCAAGAACATCTGTAAAATCGCCAGCACACGGCCTCCCAGGACCAATCCATCATGCCCAAACCATTAAGCTGAAGAACGTTAAGGAGAACCTGGCCAATGATTGCCCACCCAGGCCAGCATCCTGTTCTCTCTGGGGCTAACCAGATGCCCCCATAAGCAGGATCCAAGCACAAGATCCCTCTTCCAGCACTGGGATTCAGAAGCATCACAGCCACTGTTAGCCCTCTCCTTCTCCATGAATTTGTCCAGTCCAGTTTGGAGGCCATGCTTGCCTCCTGTGGCAGCGAGTTCCACAGTTTCATTACGCGCTGTGTGAAGGAGGACTTTAAGAGCATGAGAACACGAAAAGCTCCTGCCGGATCAGGCCCGTGGCTACTGGACTACTGGCGGCAGAAGGATTTCAGGCTCGGCTGAAAGCAGGGTTTTGCAGCCTGACCTTTTTTTGTGTGGTCAATTGAAGATGAATGCATTCCTTTTGGCGTCTAAGACAGTAAGACGAGCCTCCTGGATCAGGCCAAATGGGGCCCCTTGAGTCCAGCATCCTGTTTTCTCAGTGGCCAAACAGATGCCTCAATGGGAAACTAGCAAGTAGATTCAGTCAGAAGAGCAACTCTCCATTCTTGGGTTTTTCCAGAAACTGGTATTCAGCTGCCTCTGACCATGAAGGCAGAGCCTAGCCATTGAGACTAGTAGCCTTTGCTGACCTCCATTAATTTGCCCAGTCCTCTTTTAAAGCTATCTAAACAAAAATCTGCCCTTATTCCCTTATGGGGACACAAGAGCCCTTATAGAGTCCTTTGCAGGTTCTCCATCGGTTGGAGAAAATAACAGAGGCCAAGCAGAGAATATTGAGAAGCAAAGCAGCTAGTAAGCCTGATCTTTATTGATCTGTTGCAACAGGGTGTCCCCTTCACACGCAGGAGAAGGAGGAGGACCCTGAAGAAAGTTGTGTCCGCTCTTATATAGACATTTTAAATTGGCTGCCCTGGAGTCCAAGACCACTCCCAGAAACATCATACATACATCACAGACAGGGCGGTCTACAACAGAAATCTGAGTGCATTGTTTAGCTCCTGTCTGGCAGGTTACCTGTTAATGGTCACTTGATTGGACACTCTGGGGAGCCTGGCCAGTCTTTTGTAATGATAAGTACTTAGTTCCTGAGCCAGGTCACAGGCTCACCCTATTCATACACAGACATACCCTCAAGAAAGGATTTGTGAAGGAAAAGTCAATGGGGAGCCTTTTCCATTTTCCTTCAACCTTGCAGAGAAAACATTTGGTCAGTTTGGGAGTGAAAATGGTTTCAGAGCGGTCCTCCTGTGCTGCTTCAGACATGTGGTTTATATATTTATGTAAGTGTTGGTACACGTATGAACATTTATTATATATATATATATATATATATATATATATATATATATATATATGATCTTAATTTCTTTATTTCACTAGCCAGGATGGCTCTGCTCTGCCTCTGCAGTTGGAGTCAGTGATGCTTCTGAACAGCAGTTGCTGGAATCCACAGGAGGCGAGAGGGTTGCTCTTGTGTTCGAAACCTGCTTTGGTTGGTTTCCCTTTTGGTATCTGGTTGGCCCCTGTGAGAAGAGGATGCAGGACTAGGTGGGCCATTGGCCTGATGCAGCACAGGCTCTTCTTACGTTCATATGAGGGCACCGTGCGTGTCCCAAGAGGGTTTTTCTCTCTGCTGCCAATTCCACCCACCTCTGGAGGGTGGAATGGGCTTTGGGCTTTGGTTATGGGCTTTGGCGTCGGCATGGCCTGAAGCCAAACTCAGCTCTGAACCAAGCTCCTGGTGGTGCCAGGAACTGGGCGCTACAGACGAGAGACGCGTTTCCACACCAGCCTTCTTGACCCCTCCAATCTTTCAGAAAGCAATTGCTCAAAGGGATTTGCAATTGCATCATTCCAATTCATTTCAGCGGCTGATTGAGCTGCCAGAGAGACTGTTTCTCAAAAAGGGTGGGCATCGCATCTCAGCCGAGATGAACCCCTGGCAGAGTTGGGCTGTTCTCTCCTCCGCCCCACAGCCTAGATCAAGCCTGCTGGAGGGCAGCTGGCTAGCCTGCAAACCTTGCATTCAGATGCTCAAGGCTTTAAATTTCCCATCATGTAGAAAAGGCTTCTGAGTGGAAAATGTTCAGAAAGCAAAGCAGGGATGGGAGGGGTGATCATCCAAAATAGGGGTCAATTAATTTCTCAGTTTTGGTTTTGTCACTGTTTCTGATTCCCCCCCCCCCAACCTAAATTCAGTTCTCTGTATTTCTGCAGCACTTTGCATTAAGGAAAACCAAAAACAACCTCACAAAAATTCACTAGTGATGTAGTATCAATTTTTCCTAATATACACAAGAGCACACTCCTGTCAGCTGAGCGAGGGCCTACAGAAGAGATCCCCCTTTGCTATAAGACAAAGAGCTCTGTGTGGCACAGAAGCCTGAATATTCCTTTTCCCGGTTGGTCCACTCAACTCTGTCCTCCAAGGTTTGGCGTCTTTCAAACCACGAATGTGTTTGTGCTGCCCATTGGCTTCTGTTCAGAGTCCCACCAGCCCCATCTGCCTGGGCTGCAGCTGTCATTTTTCAAAACCGTGACAATGAATAGACTTTAATTATTTAGTGTCCCAAATAAAACGCTAACAGCCTCTTAATTGTTTCGGCTGAGCATTTTTGGAGGGACCTCTCGCATTTGCAAAAAGGAGCTTTCTCCCACACAGGCAATTCTGAATTAACACCAGGCTTTAAATGCCAGAGAGCTCCCTTTCTCGCCCCCCCCACCTCTCTCTTACAGCTAAATTATTATTTCAGACATTCTGGTCTCTAATATTTGCTCAGAAAGGATCCTCCTCCTGCGTTTTCTGAGCAGCTGCAGAGAGTGAATTTGAGCTGCAAAGGGCCAACAGCACCAGCTGAAAGCACAGTTTAAATGTTTCATTTTTTTTTATTTGCAAAGCTATATTCCCCCCCCCCCAAAAAAAAAGCATACTTCCCTGACTCTTTGCCTTCCCAGTGTTTTCCACATAATTCCATGGGAGCCGCAGTCTGAGGGCACTAGTTTGAGGATACAATAATCATTGGGATTTTTGTGTGCTCTTCTCATCCATCCTAGTTTGGCTTGATTTTGGGTGGCAATTTTCAAGCGTTCGTTCCGCCCGATGTCAGAAACAGGCCTGCCTGCCTCCCTTGAATTATTTGCTCGGGGAGCTTATATAACTCATTAATAATAATAATCAAGGGGAGAAGCTCTCAGAAAATAATCAGACCCATATATCAGAAGGTTGGAGTTAGGAACCCTTCACTTAGCGTGGAGGCTTCCTGTGACTGCATTTAATGAGAAATGAAATTTGTGCCAATAGGTAAGGAGCAACCCTCCTCACTCTGCTAAGAGCACAGAACCACCTAGCTGAGATTTACTGCTGCCCCGTTTTAATTACATGCCTGTTCGCGATCAGCTGGGATGTGATTAAAAGGTGCAACCTTCCAATAATTCGCCTTCACCCCCGAAAGGCACACTGTCACATGAGATAAACAGGTGCCAAGCTTATGGCATAAATACCCCCTGCCACTACTTGAACCAGGCACTGGGCTAAAATCCATCTGGGATGGTTTAAGGGGAAGGCAGGGACCATGTTTTGTGGGCTGCGGGCAAGACCTGTTTAAAAATGCCCTTATTGCAGTCAGCACTTGTGAGGAGAGGTCTGAGGTGCTCACCCTTTCCTTACATCTGTGGGAATGTTCAGGGTGGCAGGAGAGGATATATTGTTTAATAATATCCTTCCTAACTTTCACTAGCAAGTTCTATAACTTAGCAGAGTTTTACATTCCCCTTTTAAACGCACAGCGGTTCGCTTGTTGAAGGCTTTGTTTAAACCTCTCAATATTAGATTCCTGGTAAGATCCCTTATATCCCTCTTAAAAGAATGGACAAACCACAATCTTGTGTAAAGTATATAAAAGAAGTTTACTCACACATTCAGTTCACAGATGGATCCCTGAAGGCAGACTTAGTTGCAAAGTATATTCATGTGGAACTATCCCATATGGAGATAGTCCCTTTGTCCTCTGTTGGCATCTCTAGCTAAAAAGAGCTGTTGCTCCAATGAAGGAAGAAGTCGAAGAGAGGAAAGAGAGGAGGAGGGCTGTGTGCCTTGTGGTTTTGTTACCTGCACAGGTAAGATCACGCCCACCTCTAGTCATATGCAAGAGGAAGGATGTCCCAGGCCAGGAGGAAACAGGAAGTTCCGACTGGCTGGAGCAAACATCCCCTTGCAAGGCCACTCTAGGAAAACAAGGAATGTTGTACTTGACTGCTGCCTGTTTTTCATATCCCACAATGTCAAGGGGTCATATATCTCCTTGTTAGTCCTCTTCACAGGATAAAAGGTACTTAAGGGACTTCCTGAGGAACGTGCAGGACTGGGTACCATAAGTGTTTCAGCAGGACACGTTTCACTGTGATGCAGAAGTAAAAAAAGCTAATGCGATTCTAGGCTGCATCCACAGAAGTCTTGTGTCCAGATTATTATTATTATTATTATTATTATTATTATTATTATTATTTATTATTTGTACCCCGCCCATCTGGCTGGGTTTCCCCAGCCACTCTGGGTGGCTTCCAACAAAGATGAAAAATACACTAAAATGTCACATATTAAAAACTTCCCTGAACAGGGCTGCCTTCAGATGTCTTCAGATCAAGGGAAGTCATAGTCCCACTCTATTCTGCCTTGATCAGACCCCCACCTGGAGTCCTATGCCCTGTTCTGGGTGCCACAATTTAAGCAGGATGTTGACAAGCTGGAAGGTGGGCAGAGGAGGGCGACCAAGATGATCAAGGGCCTGGAAACCAAGACAATGAGGAACAGTTGGGGATGTCCAGCCTGGATCAAAGGACACCGAGAGGAGCTATGAAAGTCATCTTCTGATCTCCATGAGGGCTGCTCCATGGAAGATGGAGAAAGCTTGTTATCTCCTGCCCTGGAGGGGAGGACCCAAACAAGGGATTCAAATGACAAGAAAGGAGATTCAGACTAACCAACAGGAAGAACAAAACAAATTCCTTCCAGTAGCACCTTAAAGACCAACTAAGTCAGTTCTTGGTATGAGCTTTCGTGTGCATGCACACTTCCTCAGATACACAGAAGAATATCTGAAGAATATCTGTGTATCTGAAGAAGTGTGCATGCACACGAAAGCTCATACCAAGAACTGACTTAGTTGGTCTTTAAGGTGCTACTGGAAGGAATTTGTTTTGTTTTGACTATGGCAGACCAACACGGCTACCTATCTGTAACTGCAACAGGAAGAACTTTCTGAGAGTAAGAGCTGTTTGGCGGTTCAACATTTTGTTTAAAAAAACAACAACACACACACGGATTCATGCAGAACGAATATTGTTCTTCTAGAACAGGCATAGGCAAACTCCGGCCCTCCAGATGTTTTGAAACTACAGTTCCCATCATCAGAAGAAGAAGAGGAAGAGGAGGAGGAGGAGGAACAACTTATTGTTTCTCCCCTGCCCATCTGGCTGGGTTTCCCCAGTCACTCTGGGCGGCTTCCAACAAAAGATTAAAAATACATTAAATAAACATGTGTTGTGAACACACAACAGCGTCACCTGTAACTTTGCAAGAGATCTGGGAGCATCTCCCTCCGTCTGTGCAATGCAGCTCTGTCTGAGGTCTAGGAAATGTCCTGGGCCTCATCCACCATTGCAGCTGAAGCTGGATGCGAGACCTTTAGCTGCCCTTGGACTGACATTGTTTTCGGTCTGAGTTGCTGGAGGACAAGCTGGACTCCTAACGGATTGGAGTTGTGCGGGGGAACAGACAGGAGGGGTGCACACACACAAGTCCTGTCCAATGACTTCTGATCCGTTACTGTGAGAGAGAGGCAGCGCGGACGAGAGCAGAGCATTGCCGCTGTCTCTGCTAATAAGGAGATTTTTCACGGTGCCACTCCTGAAGTGGAAGGAGCTGTCAAATGAGCCGCTTGACAAATAGCCCTGCCGCAGAGTCCCTTACTTTGTCATTGTAAATAGAGGCCTTGTGCAGGCTGCATGGTTAAGCCCCCGCCTAAGTCTCTCCTCTGCTTCCACCACAGATATTTGACAGCCAGTCATGGAAGCCATTTCCCGGCTAATTGAATGGACCAGGTTTGTTCCAGGAGGAGGCTGAGGTCCGATGTTTCAGCACTGGGAAGTTCTGGTAGGGCTGGGGTTGAAATAGCAGAGCTGTTGGGCAGATAAAAATTGTACCCCATGTGAAATGATTTGGGAGGCTTTGACTACGACAGAGAAAAACAGGAAGGGAGAGCAAAAAGTACAAGAGGTTACCATATCTGGTGGCCCAACTCTATTATTGTTATTGCCCCAACTCTGTTCATTATTTTCATTGCCATGATCCTACGCTTTGTCAAAGGGAAACTCCCCACCAGAGTAGAAATCATATATGGAACAGATGGAAAGTTCTTCAATCTGAGCAGGCTGAAAGCAAAGAGTAAGGTTACCGTAACTTCCACCATAGAGCTTCAAAACAAAAAAAAATCCTTCCAGTAGTTCTGAAGTAGTTCCTTCCACATCTGAAGAAGTGTGCATGCACACGAAAGCTCATACCAAGAACTAACTTAGTTGGTCTTTAAGGTGCTACTAGAAGGAATTGTTTTTGCTTTGACTATGGCAGACCAACACGGCTACCTATCTGTAACATAGAGCTTCAGTATGCTGATGACAACGTAGTGTGTGCACGCTCAGAGGATGACCTCCAAACCATCCTAAATATCTTAACAGAAGCTTACAAAAAGCTTGGCCTATCACTCAACATCCAAAAAACCAAAGTGCTGCACCAACGAGTACAAAATAACCACTCTGCAGCTCCACAAATCCAACTCAATGGTGTAATGTTGGAAAATGTCAATCGCTTCTCCTACCTAGGCAGTTATCTTTCCATGAGGGCCAACATTGATGCCGAAATCCAGCATCGCCTGAGCTCTGCAAGTGCAGGCTTTCCCCCGATTGAAGTGCAGAGTGTTTGAGAACTGGGACATTCACAGGGAAACCAAAATGCTTGTTTACAAAGCTATTGTAGTTCCAACCTTACTATATGCTTGTGAAACATGGACCACTTACAAACACCATCTCCAACTCCTCGAAAGATTCCATCAACGGTGTCTCCGAAAAATTTTACACATCACTTGGGAAGACTGGCAAACTAATGCCAGTGTACTGGAAGAAGCAAAGATCATCAGCGTTGAAGCGATGATTCTTCAACATCAACTTTGTTGGACTGGTCATGTTGTACGGATGCCTGATGATCGTCTTCCAAAGCAACAACTCTATTCCGAACTTAAAAATGGAAAGTGTAATGCTGGTGGTCAACAAAAGAGGTTTAAATACTGTCTCAAGGCAAATCTTTAAAAATGTAGTATAAACACTGACAACTGGGAAACACTGGCCTGCGAGTTCTCCAGTTGGAGAACAGCCTTGACCAAAGGTGTCATGGGCTTTGAAGACACTTGAACTCAGGACGCAAGGGAGAAACGTGCTAAGAGGAAGGCATGCTTGGCAAATCCATGCCGTGATTGACTCCCCCCACCACGGAAACCAATGTCCCCACTGTGGAAGGACGTGTGGATCTAGAATTGGCCTCCACAGTCACTTACGGATTCACTGTTAAAACTGTGTCTATGGAAGACCATCTTACTTGGCTATGAGGGATCACCAAAGAAGAAGAATCTGGTGGCAATGTAAAACCATTAAAAAGGCCTGGGAAAAGACATATAAAGACTTGAAGAGAATGTGGAAAATGACTGTTGTTAAAAAACCCCTGAAGTCATGGTATTGAGATGCACAGAACTTGATGTGCTTATAGAGTGAACGATTTTGTTCCTGCATTTGAGCGTTGACAGATCAGCCCATCCCTATAGAAGGAAGAAGCCATTGCCAAAGAAGATAAAGAAGGTTGGCAAAAATTAATTAATGAACTATGCAGGACATATTAGATAATTTGAAACCCAAGAAAGAAAGAGGATATTGTTCTTTTTTTTTTAAAGGGAAATGTTTAATGCATATTTTTCAAGGGTTATGTAAAGACTTTTGCATTAGTAGAACTTTTAAAGTCCATTGTATTAAGATGAATAAGGTTTGAAAATTGGATTGTTAAGAGTATAAGGCCTTATGGATGCGCATGAATAAGTTAATACGATGGAACCAAGAGGGGGAGCGGAGGAAAGTCATCTGAGTTAAGATTTATGATTTGAATTTCTATATTTGTTTTGTTTTGTTTTGCTTTGTTTTTGTATTGTTATTGTTTTGATTTTTCTTTTTCTTTTTTGTCATTTTTTGAAAATTAATAAATTGTTATAAAAAGGAGGGGGGAGAAACAGAAATACTGAGCCTCACTCCCTGGGACGACCACACCACCAAAGGACCAGAAAAGACTGTTTATGTGCGTGGCAACAGCCACACGGATGCTACTAGCCCAGAGATGGAAGGAAGAGACAACACCGACCAGAGAAGAATGGCAAACCAAGTTGATGGGCTGTGGCGAAACGGCAAAATTAACTGGGAAGCTCAGAAATTAAGAACTTTTTAAAAGAATGGGATGGGGAAAGTATATGAGGTACTTACGAGACCACTGCAAGCAAGTTCAAAAATTGGCAGGATTTTAACCACACGGAAAGTATGGATAATTTAGAAGGATAAAAAATTGGATAAGTATTGATATGCAGTTGTAAATATTATCTGTGGGAGCCATGGAAGGGATGGAGGGAAGTCAGGAAATTCAGATTAATCTCGATATTTGGACTTTGAATTTATATATATATATATATATATATTTGCTTTCGTAGATTTTCACGGGTACAGGAATGCAGGTTTTGGTGTCCTCGGGTGTCTTCCCGTGTAAAAGTTGGGGTGTCTAGGCGACGTTTCGACGAGGTCTCACTCGTCATCTTCAGGCTGGTGCTTTCGGCTTCTTGTTACTGGAACAGAGCCTGCATATATATATATATATATATATATATATATATATATATACAAAACCTGCATATATATATATATATATAGATATATAGATATATATAGATATATATGATTTGTTCACACCACTCAAGTTGGAGTTCACTTTTTATTAGCAAAAACCAGTGCGCCCCCCCCCTAAAAAATAATGTTTAGGGTTACTCTCATTTCCCTACTCATATTGAAACACTGCCCCTCAATGCAGCCACACTTAAAATTCACAAAATGTTTAGGGATATGCGTCCCCCTGCATCCCCCCAGAAAAAAGCACTGGCGAAAACACAATCTACACAGACTTGACAGAGAGTCAGGCTTAATGAGCCCAGCAGCTTATCCCCATGGATCTTTTTTTTTATATATAAAATATTTATTAGGGTTTTTTATAAAAGAAATACAAAGATAATAAACAGCATTGCTTTGTTTTAACAAAATTTCATAACTTCTTTGGACTTCCTCACGTCTCCCGCTCCCACTTACATCGTTAATAATTTTTTTCAAGCAAATTATCATCTTATTTGCAAATTTATAACCACTCAATTCAATATAGTGTAACAATTCTCCAACAAATTTTTGTTTCTCTTAATCTCATTTATCATCAATTTCCGATCCAATTTAGTGATGGCCAATTATTTATAACCAAGCATCCTTATTAACATTCCTCTAAATCACAATATTTTTGTAGATAAATCTTAAATTTCTTCCAATCTTCTTCAATCCTTTCTTCTCCCAGGTCTCGAATTCGAGCTTATCCCCATGGATCAGTTGCCACGACTGGAAGTCCCTGCCTCCCCACAGCTGTCTAAGTCCCCTCTTCTCCAGGGCTTTCCCCAAGCAAACGGAGACTGAGCCTGCAGGCAGCCTGCCTTTGCTCCTCCCATTTCATGCCTCTTCTGGTTCTGGGAGAGGAGCTTGTCGCAGCAGGAGGGGGAGTGATTCTTCACCAGCCGGACTCCTCACCTTACTCAAATGTGCCCACTTGACTGCTTCTGTCAACAGAAATGGCCCTGTTACGGGCGGCAGATAAGACCCGCTCCACATTTGTAGGAACTCAATATTTTAGTGAGGCAGCACCTACACCCTGGAACTCCCTGCCTACTGATATCAAGCAGGCGCCTTGACTGCACTCCTGTGGGCACCTTCTGTAAACATCCCTGTTTAGACAAGCCTAGTTAAAGCTCTGGTTTTCCCAGTAGTGATGTATGGAAGTGAGAGCTGGACCATAAAGAAGGCTGATCGCCGAAGAATGGATGCTTTTGAATTCTGGTGCTGGAGGAGACTCTTGAGAGTCCCATGGACTGCAAGAAGAACAAACCTCTCCATTCGGAAGGAAATCAGCCCTGAGTGCTCACTGGAAGGACAGATCCTGAAGCTGAGGCTCCAATACTCTGGCCACCTCATGAGAAAAGAAAACTCCCTGGAAAAGACCCTGATGTTGGGAAAGGAGAAGGGGATGACGGAGGACGAGATGGTGGGACAGTGTTCTCGAACTGAGGCATCTAATCATAAGCCTGCATGTTTATCAAAGCTTCTATATATTTCAATCAAGGCTTGTATTTAAAAATGAGCTTAAAAAAAGGATTTTCAAATGTTTCATGCCAGGCAAAAGACCAGCTGCCTAAAAGAACCTTGGCAAGATGTTTTTCCTCCTAAGACAAGAAGGGCCCCATTGATTTATAGTAGAAAAACAATTCTCAAAGTCATAAAAAGGGAGAATTACATATGCTGCCCCAAGGCTGAGAAAACACCATTAGGAATGGGGAAAGATAATACTAATGTGCCTCCCAGTAAAATGAGCCAGATCTTCTTTCTAAGGTTGAAAGGCCAGGAGCAAATGGAAGGAAAAACATTTAGCTAGAAAGAAAGAGAGCATTTTTGGGGAAGTCTCTTCTAAAGCTGTTTCTTAAACTGAGAGAGTTAAAAAAGGTTAAAATGTGTTAAATGTTGGAAAGGCAACTGGCTTGGCAGAAGAAGCAGCTTCTTCCTATTTTATTTTGAGGCTGGAGAGGAGGGGGAAAGGGGGAGGTGCAAACTTAAGAGGCTTCTTTTAAAAGCTGTGTTTTATTGAGTTCCTTCCTTTTCACTTTGAGAAGCTTTATTCTTTTAAGAGGCTACCTATGATAAATGTATGAAATATATTAGCTTAAATATATTGGCTTAAATGTAATTATGCAAAGGATTTAAGGAATGCTAGATTCTTATTTCATATGGTTGTAAGAGTTGTATTTATCCTGAAATTAAGTCAGCCACCAGCC
Organism: Podarcis erhardii; assembly: GCF_964252035.2. Taxonomy (NCBI): domain Eukaryota; kingdom Metazoa; phylum Chordata; class Lepidosauria; order Squamata; family Lacertidae; genus Podarcis; species Podarcis erhardii. The sequence continues at coordinate 100,467,346 of NC_138509.1, read as the reverse complement.
CCCCCCTTGCCAGACAGAAGACGCCATCCGGGCAGTCTTGATATATAGTTGTCAGGCATTTTGTTTAGAAACATTAAATGAAGGAAATCTTTCAATGTTTATGTGAAACTCAAGATCCTTGACATCTGTTGAACATAAAATGTAAGATTAAACCATTTGTTTTAGAAGGCAATAGGGCAAGAAGGGCAAGAGGTGAGCTGGTAATTAAGATTCCATGTAAGATATATTATTACTTATTTGTCATTTATATATAGCTCTTTGTCTCCCATATAAGGGCAAGGAAGTGGGTGTATCTTTTGTGGGTGTATCTTTTGTGATTGGCTCTAGCAAACAGCCAATAGGAATTTCAACCAGGCTGATTGGACAGAGGCAGCCACAGGAGGAGCAAAGGGGGCTGGATTAAGGGAATATAAGTGCTGGCCAGAATGGCAGGAGGCCAGGCCAGAGCTTGGTAACCATGTACCACTGTGCCTCTTATTTATTTGTCTGACAAATAAATTACTATTTTAATTTCTCTATTGCTGCGTTGAATATTTCATTCCAGCTAAGCGTTAACCACAAGCAGGGTGCTACATTTTATGGTGCCCTGTGACTCGGATAAGTGGTCTGCTGGAACGCAGCCCCTTCGCCCTACTGGGCAGGGTACAAGAGAGAGGACAACTGCTTACCCAAAGCGCGCACTGGTAATTTTTTTCCAGGGGGAACGCAGAAGACTCGTCTGTCTGATACCCTGCTCACTGGCGGCGACGGACCGGGGGAAACAGGGAACCAACCAAGGGTAAGTGCACAAAGGGATTTTTGGCCCTCCAATTAATTGGGAGGAAGAGAAGTCTTGATCAAACTTCTGCGTCTCAGTAAGGGGAAACTGAGTACGCTAGGTGGTTGGGTACATCAGATGGTGATCTGGTGTAGGGAAAGGGAAGGATTGGGAGGTAGAGTGTGGTGAAGTATCCAGCGCATTGTATGTGTGAGAAAGTACAGAGCAATCTGTAGCTGACCCGAGTGTGGAGTGGGCAGTACTTCGGTTCCTAGTAAGGCGACTTCACTAGGCAAGGAAACCCACGAAGCGCGTCTGTGAGTGACTGAGTGGATACTTCACAGGGCCATACAATGGGAGTTGGGGGTTCAAAGGGGGAAAATACACCTCTTGAGTGTATGTTAAATAATTTTAAGAAAGCCTTCTCAGGGGCATATGGAGTCAAAATGACGCCAGAGCGCTTGAGAACGTTATGTGAACTAGAATGGCCAAAACAAATTACTGGATGGCCATCCCAGGGAACCTTTGATATAAATTTAGTAAGCAAACTTTGGACTGATATCGCCAAAGAAACTGGAGGGTGCCCAGAACAATTTCCATATATAGATTCCTGGCTGAGCACATTAAATAAAAATCCTCCATGGATAAGGGAATGCAAAGTCAAACGATGCAAATTATTGGCTGTAAAAGCCGAAGCTAGGAAAGGAATCTTGCCAAATAAACTCAAACCCATTTTTGAGGGGCCAGAGGAAGAGGTGCTTCCACCTCCACCCTATGCTCCACATCGAAGGGAGCTTAATCCAAACACTCCACCAGTTGTAACCCCAAGGCAAGAAACTGGAATGAATAATGGGAGTGGAGTCACAGAGCTTGATTCCTTGATAGATTATGATAAATATCTTCAGGAGGCATTGGAGTCCTATAATAAAGCCCAAGCAGAAGTGGTTATTCCACCTGTGACTCCTAATAGACCTCCATCTACAGTCTCCTTTAGTGGAACAACTGATTGCCCACCCCAAACCCCTGTACATCCAAGTCCCAGAGAAATGTTACAGAAGTTACAGGGAGACCTTGCTCGGTCAGCAAGCAATACAGCCAGGCGTATAAAGCTGCTAAAAGAACGCCTTGCGACAGATACCATCCCCTATGATTTGAGGCCCCTAGAGCAAAGTGAAGAGAAAGATCACGTAGTAGCCCCTCTTAGAAGAGTATTTGATGCGCTTGAGGAGCCTGCGCTGGTTAATGGGCAACCCGGACCACGGCCACCTCGAACTTCGACCCTGCAATATATTCCATTCACAACTACAGATCTGATGAATTGGAAAACACACACCCCATCTTTTGCAGAAAAACCTCAGGCTATGATGGACTTGGTGACTTCAATAGTAAATACTCATAGCCCTACTTGGACAGATTGTCGCCAGCTCCTAAATACTCTGTTCACCACTGAGGAAAGGAGAGACATAATTGAAAAGGCACAGATATATTTGCGTGAGCAGGCCAGAGCGGGAAATATTTATAATATTGACCGTCATCTCCAAGATAACTTTCCCTTGGAAGATCCTAATTGGGATCCAAACAATGCAATTCACCTGGCCAGACTCACCACCTACCGCCAGACACTTGTGCAAGGTATCCGCAGGGCATGCCAGAAGCCCACTAATATGTCTAAAGTCTCAGAAGTAGAACAAAAACCAAATGAGAGTCCGGGAGACTTTTTAGAGAGGCTGCAAGAAGCCTATCGTATATGGACTCCTTTTGACCCTGAAGCCCCTGAAAACAGTAGAATGATTACTGCTACATTTGTGGCCCAGTGCGCTTCTGACATTCGTAAGAAAATTCAGAAATCAGAAGGATGGGAAGGGATGCTGATGAGCCAAATTATGGCCATTGCACGCCGAGTTTATCGGAATAGGGATGAGGCTGAGAAGCAAGAGAAGAAGAAGTGGCAGAAGGAAAAGATGGTAATGCTAGCCACAGCAGTGAAGCAAGACCACCGCCCCTTAAATGGAGGGCGAGGGCGAGGAAGGAATCCACCACTGGGAAGGAATCAATGTGCAAATTGCAAGAAGGAGGGTCATTGGAAGCGGGAGTGTCCTGAACCCCTGAGGTTGGAAGAAGTACGCCCAGGCCCAGGCCCAGGCTCCGGCTCCGGCCCAAGAAACCAGGGACGGGGACGGGGAATGATCCGAGATGGAAGATATCAGAGACCAGGACAGGGACGGAGTAGAGACAATTTCATTGGACTGGCAGAAGAGGATTTTACCCAAGACTAGGAACGACCGGACTCCATAAAGTTAGGCTTCCAGGAGCCCACGGTCACGATTCAATTAGGAAGCCATTTAATAGATTTTATGATTGATACTGGAGCTGAATACTCAGTACTCCCAGAACTATTGCAGAAAAAGGCATCCAAAAGTGTAATCATTAAAAGTGCCACTGGACAGTCAGCTAAGAGGTCTTTCCTCCAACCTTTGGAATGCCAGATTGGGGGACATCGTTTAACCCATCAGTTTTTGTATATACCTGAGTGTCCAATACCTCTCTTAGGTAGAGATATGCTGTCCAAATTGCAGGCCCAAATCACTTTCACTCCTCGAGGTCCAGAAATGAAACTGCCATCAAAAGCAGCAGGAATAATTACCCTCTCAGTACCTAAGGAACAATCATGGCGCCTAATGTCAGCCTTGCAAGTCCAACCCACATTGGATACAGAATTAAACAAGCTCCTCCGAACTCTACAGGTGCCACCAGGAGTATGGGCCGAAAATAGCCCACCAGGAATGGCTAAGAATATAGCTCCAATTGTAGTAACCCTAAAACCTATGGCTACCCCTGTATCTGTAAAGCAATATCCCTTACCCCGGCGAGCAGCGGAGGGCATCCAGAAACATTTGGACCGCCTATTAAAATATGGTCTGCTTAAGCCTTGCCAATCAGAATGGAACACACCCCTTTTGCCTGTTCGAAAACCTGGGACAGATGAATATAGGCCAGTGCAGGACTTGAGGCTCGTAAACCAGGCTATCGAGACCTTGCACCCAAATGTGCCAAACCCATATACCTTGCTGAGTTTGATCCCACCAGAAGCAACATTTTTTACTGTATTGGACTTGAAAGATGCATTCTTCTGTTGCCGGCTGGCACCACAGAGCCAACCTATATTTGCCTTCCAGTGGGAAGACCCTTTGACAGGAACAAAAGGCCAGCTAACCTGGACAAGATTGCCCCAAGGATTCAAAAATTCCCCAACTTTATTTGGCACTGCCTTGGCGAGGGATCTAACAAGTTACCCCTCAACACCGGGAGAAAAGGTGGTTCTGCAATATGTGGATGATCTTATACTAGCTGCAAAGGATTTTGATACCTGTAAAGAAGGGACAGAGGAACTGCTCCACTTGCTCTGGGAAGCTGGCTACCGAGTTTCCCAGAAAAAGGCACAGTTATGTTTAGAAAAGGTCAAATATTTGGGCTTTGACATCTCACACCAACAACGAGCATTGAGACCAGAGAGGAAAGAAGCTATTTGCCTTATCAAGGAACCTACCACAAGAAAACAACTTAGGGGATTCCTGGGAACAGCAGGGTTTTGTAGACTATGGATACCTGATTTCAGTAGTCTGGCCAAGCCCTTACATGAAAGCACTCGAGGTGCAGAAAAGGACCCATTCGTATGGGGACCTGAGCAGAAACAAGCCTTTTTAGTTATCAAACAGCGACTTATGGAGGCACCAGCCCTTGGATTGCCTAATTCGGAAAAACCCTTTCAGCTGTATGTACATGAACAGAATGGGATTGCAGCGGCAGTCCTGACCCAGAGATTAGGAAGTTGGAACCGTCCAGTAGCTTATTTGTCTAAACAATTGGACTCAGTAGCAAAAGGATGGCCTCCATGCCTAAGGGCAGTAGCGGCCACTGCGAGCCTTGTCAAAGAAGCTGATAAATTTACCTTTGGCCAGACGATGTATGTGAATGTACCTCATGCTGTTCTGACACTCATGGAATATAAGGGTAGTTATTGGCTAACGAACCCAAGGATGGCTAGATACCAAGGCCTATTGTGTGAAAATCCCAGGATTCATCTACGAGTAGTGAATATGCTCAATCCAGCGACTTTGCTGCCCCTACCAGAGGTAGATGATGAGGAATCACATGATTGTCTCCAAGTAATGGATGAAGTTTATTCCAGTAGACCTGATCTGAAAGATGAGCCATTGAAAAATCCAGATGTTGTATATTATACGGATGGTAGCAGTTACCTGCATGAAGGTGCCAGACGAGCAGGATATGCTGTGGTCACCAATGAGGAAGTTGTGGAAGCTGAAGCTTTGCCTGCTGGCACCTCAGCACAAAAGGCTGAACTTATAGGTTTAACTAGAGCTCTGCAATTGGCAGCCGGATGTAAGGCAAACATCTATACTGATTCAAAATATGCCTTCTTAACCCTGCATGCACATGGAGCTCTATGGAAAGAAAGAGGTCTAATCGGAGCCCACGGGAAGGCTTTGAAATATGGACCTGAAGTAGAAATCCTGTTAGAAGCAGTATGGGCTCCAGAACAGATTGCTGTAATGCACTGCAAAGGTCATGGACGAGGAAGGGATCCAATAACCAGAGGAAATCATGCTGCTGACAAAGCAGCCCGAGAGGCAGCCCAAAAGCCTGTGGGAGGATTTATAGCAGCCCTCATACCAGAGGTAGTTCCAGAAGATGTTAAACCTCACTATACCCCAGAAGAGAGGAAGTGGGCTGAACAGGAAAGAGCAGTTGTGAAGGACGGTTGGATGATCCTGCCGGACAATAGGATTTATGTACCTCATCATCTAGCAGGTACAATTGTAAGAAATTATCATGAATCTACTCACCTTGGCGGTACTGCAACTAGAGAGAGTCTCAGTCGGAAGTTGTATATTATTAATCTATCACAATTAGCAACTTGCATTTCACAGAAATGTGTTCTTTGTGCTAAAAACAATCCCAGGCAGGGACCGGTACAACCTCCTGGAATTCAGCATGTGGGATACGTCCCCATGGAAAGCCTAATTGTGGACTTCACAGAGCTGGTCCCTTCTAAGGGATTCAAGTATCTCCTTGTGTTTGTAGATACTTTTACCGGATGGGTTGAAGCTTTTCCCACCCGAACTGAAAAGGCACGAGAGGTAACTAAAAGACTCCTCACTGAATTGATCCCAAGGTTTGGATTACCTAGATGCATTGGAAGTGATAATGGGCCAGCGTTCATTGATCAAGTAGTACAAGATGTATGTCGAGTCCTACAAGTAAAATGGAGACTGCATACAGCATATAGGCCTCAGAGTTCAGGGAAAACTGAAAGAATGAATCGGACTCTGAAAACCCAATTGGCAAAATTAACCCAGGAAACGGGATTGGGATGGGTAGATGTGTTACCCATAACACTGTTTCGTGTTCGGTGTGCACCCACAAAAAGACTTAAGTTGTCACCTTTTGAGCTCCTGTATGGGAGACCGCCCTCCTTTGTTCAGGATATTCCAGCTGACCTTAAACAAATAGGAGACCATGTGACACAGGAACAAGTGCAATCTCTCTCCCGTGTTTTTGTTTCTCTTAACAGGTGGGCCCTCGAGCGCACGCCGTGCAGCATTGCCGAGCCGATTCATCAGTTCCAGGCTGGCGATAGCGTATGGGTGAAAGAGTGGAAACGTGATCCACTTGCACCTAAGTGGCGTGGACCTTACACCGTCTTGCTCTCTACTCCAACAGCGGTGAAGGTAGCTGAGGTGACCCCCTGGATTCATCACTCTCGTTTGAAGAAGTCTGAAGGCAGTTGGACGTGCAAAGGTGACCCCTCTAATCCTTTAAAACTAACTCTCTCCAAAAACCCCTGTATCTAGCCCTACCGGGAACGGGCTAGGTCACGGGCAACATTTGACGACCGGCCTGCTGCAGCCACAACCTGGAAGCTGGCTGACCTGCGCACGCCTGAAGCTTGAGGAGCGTCTGAACCAGCGACTGTGAACGGAAAGATTCTCTAATACAATTGATTGACTGCCCCCCCCCTTGTGGAACAATTATCAGAGATATTACTCATTGGGGATCCTCGGGATATATGTTTTGGTCTTGGTGGTTCCCCATTTCTGTCACTGGGGGAATTATATTGGGGCTAATAATTATTTGCTATCACAATAAGGTAATCTTTTGTGGAAGGAATGCATATACTAGACATCAACATGATTTTATTAATCCTGATCCCTTGGGAAGGGGAAGGGTCCTTGAATCTGACCAAATTGGCTAAATATGGATTCAGCCATGACCACAATATGTGGGTAGGTTTAGCTGAAATGGTAGCTAATGTTGCAAATAGGACCAATTGCCTTGTTTGCTCTCTTGGGCCAGATGATTCAGAGGGAGGTATGCCCTTATTACCGATACCATTAGATGCTATTGGTATGGTAAGCGAAATGCCACACCAAACTGAAATACAGAATTTCCCCGGATGGAACTCAACTAAACCATTACGAGTTATACCTGTACAAGGGGAATTCTGTGTACATAAATCATCAGATGCAGCTGATTCTCCCATGATAGGCTCTTCTCATTGTCACTATACTTGGGATTATAAGAAGAATAGTCATACCTGGGCACACGGTACTACCTATCGAACTCGGAATGCCTTGCCCTGTGCACCTCCTTTTATTCATGCATGGAAAGTGGTGTGGAACATAACTGTGACAGAAAAAGTTCCAGTTACAGATAGGTAGCCGTGTTGGTCTGCCATAGTCAAAACAAAAAAATTCCTTCCAGTAGCACCTTAAAGACCAACTAAGTCAGTTCTTGGTATGAGCTTTCGTGTGCATGCACACTTCTTCAGATACACTGAAACAGAAGTTTCCAGACCTTTCTATATAGTGAGAAGGTGGGGAGGGGTATTACTCAGAAGGGTGGTAGGAATGGGTGATTGGCAGATAGCTGTGATGAGCCTGTTGACGACTCTTAACGACTGCAATAGGTCTTACAGGAGGAAGCAAGGGGTGAAAAGGTGAAAAATGGCTTTGTCATGTATAATGAGATAAGAATCCTAGGTCTTTGTTCAGGCCAGGTTTTTCCATTGTTTTAAGTTTGGTGATAAGTTGTAATTCAGCAGCTTCTCTTTCCAGTCTATTTCTGAAATTCCTTTGTAGTAAAACAGCTACTTTGAGATCTTGTATAGAATGTCCTGGGAGATTGAAGTGTTCTCCTACTGGTTTCTCTGTCTTGTGATTCCTGATGTCCGATTTATGTCCGTTTATTCTTTGGCGTAAGGTCTGGCCTGTTTGTCCAATATAGAGAGCTGAAGGACACTGTTGGCATTTTATGGCATACACAATGTTAGACGATGAGCAATTAAATAGTCCCGAAATGGTATGTGTGATGTTGTTGGGGCCAGTAATGGTGTTGTCCGGGTGTATGTGGCAGCAAAGTTGGCATCTGGGTTTATTACAGGCTCTGGTGCCAGTGTCTGTGTTAGGTCTGGTTGTAGTATTATTGTGGGTTAGGAGTTGTTTAAGACTGGGTGGCTGTCTGTAGGCAATGAAAGGTCTTCCTCCCAGAGCTTGAGAAAGAGAACTGTCATTGTCCAGGAGAGGTTGTAGATCTCTGATGATGCGTTGTACTGTTTTAACTTGGGAGCTGTATGTGATGACTAGAGGTGTTCTGTTATTTTCTTTTTTGGGTCTGTCTTGCAGCAAGTTCTCTCTGGGTATCAGTCTGGCTCTGTTGATCTGTTGTTCATGATGACGACAGCTCCACCTTTGTCCGCTTCTTTAATTATGATGTCTGGGTTGTTTCTGAGATTATCTATGGCTCTCCTTTCAGCATGGTTTAGATTTTGTTGTAAGCGATGGTGTTTTCTGGTCACATCTGTTTGGATTCTGTGGCGGAAGCAGTCAATGTACAAGTCCAGTGTGGTATTGCGTCCATCAGGAGGGGTCCATGTGGAGTCCCTTTTTGTGTAACACTTTTTCGGTGGTAGTTCAACAGAGCCAGACTGATACCCAGAGAGAACTTGCTGCAAGACAGACCCAAAAAAGAAAATAACAGAACACCTCTAGTCATCACATACAGCTCCCAAGTTAAAACAGTACAACGCATCATCAGAGATCTACAACCTCTCCTGGACAATGACAGTTCTCTTTCTCAAGCTCTGGGAGGAAGACCTTTCATTGCCTACAGACAGCCACCCAGTCTTAAACAACTCCTAACCCACAATAATACTACAACCAGACCTAACACAGACACTGGCACCAGAGCCTGTAATAAACCCAGATGCCAACTTTGCTGCCACATACACCCGGACAACACCATTACTGGCCCCAACAACATCACACATACCATTTCGGGACTATTTAATTGCTCATCGTCTAACATTGTGTATGCCATAAAATGCCAACAGTGTCCTTCAGCTCTCTATATTGGACAAACAGGCCAGACCTTACGCCAAAGAATAAACGGACATAAATCGGACATCAGGAATCACAAGACAGAGAAACCAGTAGGAGAACACTTCAATCTCCCAGGACATTCTATACAAGATCTCAAAGTAGCTGTTTTACTACAAAGGAATTTCAGAAATAGACTGGAAAGAGAAGCTGCTGAATTACAACTTATCACCAAACTTAAAACAATGGAAAAACCTGGCCTGAACAAAGACCTAGGATTCTTATCTCATTATACATGACAAAGCCATTTTTCACCTTTTCACCCCTTGCTTCCTCCTGTAAGACCTATTGCAGTCGTTAAGAGTCGTCAACAGGCTCATCACAGCTATCTGCCAATCACCCATTCCTACCACCCTTCTGAGTAATACCCCTCCCCACCTTCTCACTATATAGAAAGGTCTGGAAACTTCTGTTTCAGTGTATCTGAAGAAGTGTGCATGCACACGAAAGCTCATACCAAGAACTGACTTAGTTGGTCTTTAAGGTGCTACTGGAAGGAATTTTTTTGTTTTGACTGTGACAGAAAAAGGCAATCTAACATACTGCACTGTGAACTCTCTACCCCTTTTGGTATTTCGCCTTCTGTATTCCCCGTACCAAAAACCTCAGACCCGATGGTTGTGGTGGATATGTGGAGAATGGGCATACAAGAAACTCCCTTCCAAATGGAGTGGGACTTGTTTCTTGGGTTGGGTATTACCACCAATGTGGATTATGCCCACTAGTTCGGCCAGGCGAACACGAAGGAATGCTGATATTTCTCATATAGCAGGAGGAAGTACCCAAAGTTGGAGCGGTACTGATGATTGGCCGCCAGAGCGCATTATAGCCTATTATGATCCTGCCTCCTGGAATCCTGGTGAGCTCATACAAGGGGCACGGGATCCTATTTATAATCTAAACAGAATAATTCGATTGCAAGCAGTAGTGGAACTTGTAACCAATGCAACGGCCCAGAGTTTGAGACTTATTGCACAACAGTTGGATGAAAGTAGAGCCGCCATTTTGCAGCTGAAAATGGGAATGGATTATGTACTTGCCAGGCAGGGAGGCCTATGTGGAGTCTTGAACTTGACAGGGAATGCCTGTTGCTTTAACATTTCTGATAATGGTGAGGCAATCCGTGTGTTGGCCACAAAGATGGAGAATATAGCACATGTCCCAGTACAAACATGGGAAGGATGGGATATGGGATGGCTCACCAATTGGTTACCTAATGTCACAGGACTCAAAGGGATACTATTGTCTTGCTTGTTTTTCTTGACAGTAGTAGTATTGGTTTTATGTATGATGCCATGTATCATTTCATGTTTTAGAAGTACAATTAGCAAGATGGTTTCAAATGAAACTCTACCTCATATCATGGCCCTATACAGAGCTTTACCTCAGGAATATGATGAAGGTCAAGCTATCAAGGACACTTGGGATGAAGGTCCTTGAGCTTGAAAGGGGGGAATGAGGCATCTAATCATAAGCCTGCATGTTTATCAAAGCTTCTATATATTTCAATCAAGGCTTGTATTTAAAAATGAGCTTAAAAAAAGGATTTTCAAATGTTTCATGCCAGGCAAAAGACCAGCTGCCTAAAAGAACCTTGGCAAGATGTTTTTCCTCCTAAGACAAGAAGGGCCCCATTGATTTATAGTAGAAAAACAATTCTCAAAGTCATAAAAAGGGAGAATTACATATGCTGCCCCAAGGCTGAGAAAACACCATTAGGAATGGGGAAAGATAATACTAATGTGCCTCCCAGTAAAATGAGCCAGATCTTCTTTCTAAGGTTGAAAGGCCAGGAGCAAATGGAAGGAAAAACATTTAGCTAGAAAGAAAGAGAGCATTTTTGGGGAAGTCTCTTCTAAAGCTGTTTCTTAAACTGAGAGAGTTAAAAAAGGTTAAAATGTGTTAAATGTTGGAAAGGCAACTGGCTTGGCAGAAGAAGCAGCTTCTTCCTATTTTATTTTGAGGCTGGAGAGGAGGGGGAAAGGGGGAGGTGCAAACTTAAGAGGCTTCTTTTAAAAGCTGTGTTTTATTGAGTTCCTTCCTTTTCACTTTGAGAAGCTTTATTCTTTTAAGAGGCTACCTATGATAAATGTATGAAATATATTAGCTTAAATATATTGGCTTAAATGTAATTATGCAAAGGATTTAAGGAATGCTAGATTCTTATTTCATATGGTTGTAAGAGTTGTATTTATCCTGAAATTAAGTCAGCCACCAGCCCCCCCCTTGCCAGACAGAAGACGCCATCCGGGCAGTCTTGATATATAGTTGTCAGGCATTTTGTTTAGAAACATTAAATGAAGGAAATCTTTCAATGTTTATGTGAAACTCAAGATCCTTGACATCTGTTGAACATAAAATGTAAGATTAAACCATTTGTTTTAGAAGGCAATAGGGCAAGAAGGGCAAGAGGTGAGCTGGTAATTAAGATTCCATGTAAGATATATTATTACTTATTTGTCATTTATATATAGCTCTTTGTCTCCCATATAAGGGCAAGGAAGTGGGTGTATCTTTTGTGGGTGTATCTTTTGTGATTGGCTCTAGCAAACAGCCAATAGGAATTTCAACCAGGCTGATTGGACAGAGGCAGCCACAGGAGGAGCAAAGGGGGCTGGATTAAGGGAATATAAGTGCTGGCCAGAATGGCAGGAGGCCAGGCCAGAGCTTGGTAACCATGTACCACTGTGCCTCTTATTTATTTGTCTGACAAATAAATTACTATTTTAATTTCTCTATTGCTGCGTTGAATATTTCATTCCAGCTAAGCGTTAACCACAAGCAGGGTGCTACAGAACAACCAAGAGGTTTAGAAAGATACTGGGAGTTTGAATGTTTTTAGGCCATTGTTGTTGGCTGGAGAACTGCACCACAACATCTGGAGACAAGGGGATTTCAAAGGACGGCTCTGCTTTGCATTGCATAAGAAAGTGTGAATTAGGCCAGTTTGCCTTTAGATGAATTTAAGCTGACTTTCTCCCTGCTTATAGCAGCTTCCCAGCTCTGCCTACCCCCCCCCCCCCCAAGTTCATGGAGAGGGGCTCTCATGGAGAGAGATGGGTTTCAATACCTGATAGCTGCTATCTATTTGACGCGCTGTTTAATATACTCTTGCAATGCTTTCCTTTCCTGCCCCAGAGCCTCCGGAATCTGACTTGCTATTTTTTTAAGCAATCTGATAAATAGATGCACCATTCTTCAGTTCCTTACAGAACACAAGTTTGATATACCTGCTTCCTTATATTCCAATTCAGATGAGGAAGAGAGGGAGAAAACAGGCCATTATAGGGGATATTGCAGTTGCAGTCCAGGAGGTGGTCTGCACGGCTTTGAATTTCGTGTCCAAAGAGTTGCAGGAGATTATTTTCTCTCTTTTTCTGGAGCTGGGGCAAGTGATGAGCTTTCATGGAACAGGAAGAGACATGCCTTGACAGCATTAAATTAGCAATATGAGGGTTGGTTTATACTGTTGACATGGAGAGCTTTGAAATAAGCAAGTGTTTTCGTTTTAACCTTCTGTGGGGGGGCAGGCATCTCATTTTGCAGACTGGGAATTGAGGTGTGGAATCTGGATATTTTAAACGGTTTACCTGTTCGCTTTGTTCACAGAGGACGAGATGGTGGGAAAGACAGGAGGGCCTGGCGTGCTCTGGTCCAGGGGGTCACGAAGAGGCAGACACGACTAAACAACAACAAAAATAGAGGTCTTCACCCCCCCCCCCCGTGTGGTTGTGTGAGAGAGAGAGAGGGAGAGAGAGACAAAGGGAGAGACAGACAGACAGACCGACAGACCAGAGACATGTCTGCAGCCTCTTCATCCCGAGAATGGAATAATTTGTCCCCTGTAGTAAATTCCATAATGAAGCGATGAATCACCAGGAATAAATCTGCACTATTACAAGCGGGTGAGGACAAACTGCTATTGATTTACAGCCTGCAAATCCTGTGTGTCTTCCTGTCACAGGAGGGGAAGGCAAGAGGTGTCCTGAGGAGGTGGTGTCAACACCTGCTTGGTTTTTAATCCAACTTTTCTCTTCGTTTTATGGCATGCACATAAACATTAGGGAGATTGGGGGGGGGGGAGAGAAATCTGGTTTAGGGTACATTTTGTTGCAAATGAAAAAGGTGCCAGAGCAGCTTTTGAACTGGTTGCAGCGGGTGTGGGAATCCCGCAGGAGCTGAGGAGGGTCCACTTTGGAATATATCCCCCCCCCCCCGCCCTCAAATGAAAATTTAAATGTGGGCAGCAGAGAATCATGCGTTTTGAGTGCAGGAGCCCAGGATAGCAATTCCGAGAGGCCAAAGCAGGGAAAGTGAAAACGCAAGGGACAAAGACAGACAGAGAGATGCTAGACCTATGCAGGTAAAGGGTAAAGGTAAAGGGACCCCTGACCATTAGGTCCAGTCGTGGCCGACTCTGGGGTTGCGGCGCTCATCTCACTTTATTGGCCGAGGGAGCCGGCGTACAGTTTCCGGTTCATGTGGCCAGCATGACTAAGCCGCTTCTGGAGAACCAGAGCAACGCATGGAAACGTGTTTACCTTCCCACCAGAGCGGTACCTATTTATCTACTTGCACTTTGACGTGCTTTCGAACTGCTAGGTTGGCAGGAGCTGGGACTGAGCAACGGGAGCTCACCTCGTCGCGGGGATTCGAACCGCCGACCTTCTGATTGGCAAGTCCTAGGCTCTGTGGCCAAAGCATGGAAAGTGAAAATGCAAGGGACAAAGACAGACAGAGAGATGCTAGACCCATGCAGGTAAAAGGTAAGGGACCCCTGGATGGTTAAGCCCAGTCAAAGGTGATCAACTCCCACCCGGAAACCTCTGTCCCCACTGTGGAAGGACATGTGGATCCAGAACTGGCCTCCACAGTCACTTATGGACTCATTGTTAAGACCGTGTTTATGGAAGACAATCTTACTCGGCTACGAGGGATCGCCAAAGAAGACCAAGTCTGTACCGAGTTGCCAGCCTTTTGCTGGAGTAGTTGAGAGCAGAACCTCATCTGGAGTCCAAGAGGGGCCTCCATCAAACAAGTTTCCAAACTCAAGATCCCTCTGTATTGGATGGGATTACAGCCTTCGCAGAGCATTTGTTTCCAATTTCCATCAACACTCTTGATAGCAGTGAGCAAATAAAAGTCACTACAACCAGAGATTTAAGATGCCTCGGTTGCCTCCTAGTGGCAGCTCGCATATACTTATTTTGCTTTGCCTTTTTGAGAATGTCACGCTGGGCAGTGGGATCGATCCAGCAGGGTCCTTGGCTTCTCCCGCGCCAAACGGCCGGCCGGCCTGCACTCTCAAGGGTGTCACTGGGGCCTAGATCCCCTTGGAATGGTAGCACATATTCCTGGAAGCAAGGTTGCCAGATTTTGGGGGGCAAAGCTGTACTACCAACCTTTCTGGTTGATGTATTACAGTATTTTAATATATTTTTTTTGGAAGCTGCCCAGAGTGGCTGGGGAAGCCCAGCCAGATGGGTGGGATATAAATAATAAATTATTTGTTGTTGTTGTTGTTTAGTCGTTTAGTCGTGTCCGACTCTCCGTGACCCCCTGGACCAGAGAACGCCAGGCACTCCTGTCTCCCACTGCCTCCCGCAGTTTGGTCAAACTCATGCTGGTAGCTTCGAGAACACTGTCCCACCATCTCGTCCTCTGTCGTCCCCTTCTCCTTGTGCCCTCCATCTTTCCCAACATCAGGGTCTTTTCCAGAGAGTCTTCTCTTCTCACGAGGTGGCCAAAATCTTGGAGCCTCAGCTTCAGGATCTGTCCTTCCAGTGAGCACTCAGGACTGATTGGACTGAATGGAGATGTTTGATCTTCTTGCAGTCTATGGGACTCTCCAGAGTCTCCTCCAGCACCATAATTCAAAAGCATCAATTCTTCAGCGATCTTAATAATAATAATAATAACACACCACTTGGGAAGACAGGTGTACTAATGCCAGTGTATGGGAAGAAGCAAAGATCACCAGTGTTGAAGCAATGATTCTTCAACATCCATTTCTTTAGACTGGTCATGTTATGCGGATGGCTGATTATTGTCCTTTACCAAAGGTGTCCTGGGCTTTGAAGACACTCGAACTCAGGACGCAAGGGAAAAACATGCTAAGAGGAAGGCACACTTGGCAAATCCACACTGTGATCAACTCCTGTCCGGAAACCTATGTCCCCGCTGTGGAAGGATGTGTGGATCCAGAATTGGCCTCCACGGTCACTTACAGACTCATTGTTAAAACCGTGCTTATGGAAGACAATCTTACTTGGCTATGAGGGATCGCCAAAGAAGACGACGACTCCTATTCAGTAGAAAGACAAAGTACATAAGAAATCAGAAGATTCCTGCAGGAACAGGCCCATGGTCCACCTAGTCCAGCATTCTGCTCTCACAGTGGCCAACCAGATGCCTCAAAGGGGAACTCGCAAGCAGGATTCGAACACAAGAGCCCTCTCTCCTCCTGTGGTCTCCAGCAACTGCCATTTGGAAGCATTGCTTCCTCTGACTGCGTAGGCAGGGCAGAGCCATCAACAGTCCTCTCCCTCATTAGTCTAGTCCTCTTTTCAAGCCATCCAAGTTGGTGGCCATCCCTGCCTCCTGTGGCAGGGAGTTCCACAGTTTAGCTCTGCACTGTGTGAAGAAGTCATTTAAAACAATTCTGTCCTGAATCTTCCAAGTACTCAGCTTCACTGAATGTCCCCCGAGTTCTCAGAGGGGGACTGGTGAGGGGGAATTCAGCCCATTTTGTCTGGGGTTGCGTTCCCCTTGACAGCTCAGATTCTGTTGCGTGTACTCTGCATTCATCCCTGGGTGCCAGGTTTTGGAGCAGAGTCCATAAGTGCTTTTGCACAGCTCAAAAAGGTCACCTTTCCTGGAGCTGACCACCTGAATCTGGTGTACTGTAACACACCTTCCCTGAAAGACTTCAAGTCTTGGTGTCCAAATCAAGGGAAGTCATAGCATTGCTCTAGTCTCTTTGGGCTAGACCCCGCCTGGCGTCCTGTATCCAGTTCTGGGCACCACCATTTTAGGAGGGTCTGGAAACCATGCCTGATGAGGAATGGTCGAGGGCATATCTAGCCAGGAGAAAAGAAGACTGAGAAGTGATAGGATGGCCATCTTCAGATATCTAAAAGGCTCTCCTATGGAAAATGGAGCCAGCTTGTTTTCCGCTGCTTCCAAACCAATGGACTCAAATGGCAAGGAAGGAGATTCTGGCTAAAGACCAGGAGGAACCTTCTGAAGACAAGAGCCACTGGACAGTGCGATGGATGCCATCAGAAGGAGGTGGACTCTCCTTCCTAGGAGGTTTTTAAGCAGAAGTTGGATGGTCAAATGTCAGGGATTCTTCAGCTGTGATTCCTGCATAGCAGGGGGTGGACTGGATGACCCCTAGGGTCCCCTCCAACTCTGATTCTATAATAAGGAAAACAAGCATTCTGTTCCCCATGTTTGAATGCACCCTAGGACAGGAGCCAAAAGCAGCTTCTAGGCCCTCGGTGGGGTCTTAAAGGAGGAAAGACCCCTTTGGCTGCACGGCATTTGTTTACATCCTTCCCAAGTTCATGGAAGCAAGAATTACTGACGAAAGAAGAATGGAGGATGAAGTTTATGGACTACGCATAATTAGACAAATTAACAGGAAGGATTCGAAACGTGTGGGATCAGAGATTCTTAGAAGTCTGGAGTAAATATATGAACTATTTGGAAAGTAACTGTGGCGAACAGATTACGCTAGTAGGACTGGAAGAAGTTCTGCAAGGTGGATTATTTGAAACATTGCAAGAAAGACTATGAGGAGAACTGGAGTTAAGGACAACTAAATGTAATATAGAAATTAAGAACTGCAGAATAAGTACCGGTAATAAAGAACGGAAAATCATCAGAGGTGTTGACGGAAGTCTAAAATATTGTATAAGATGGGTATATATGTTGTATGACTGTTGGAACTGATGTTAAAAAAATTAATAAAAATGTGTGTGTGTGTGTGTGTACACCCACCCACCCACACACCCGAGCATAGGACACACCTAGTTTTTAGAGGAGGAAAACAAGGAAAAAAATATTCTGAATCAAATGTTGTATAAACTACTGTTGTGGCTTTGGGGACAGCCTTTCAAGCCTCCGCAAGGCAGGTCCCGCTGCGCTCCAAAGGCTTGAGGCGGCTATCCCTGACGCCAGAGGGGTCGGTGCGCACCAACGCCTCTCGCTCTCCAGGCTTCAGCGAAAGCAATGCGTAGCCTCTGGAGCATGGGGGGAGCTCTCCCTCTGCACTTTGGAGGCTTTGCGTTGCTTTCGCTGAAGCCAAGGAGCCTGCATTCGCTCCATAGGACGCACAAATATTTCCCCTTCATTTTTGGAGGGGGAAAAGTGCGTCCTATAGAGCGAAAAATATGGTACACACACACACATCCTTCCCATGTTCCCATGAGTGGAAAATGCACGGTGGTGAACGGACTCACTTGCCAATGACAGAGCCACAGCAACATATGCACACACACACACTGTAGATAAATGCCAGTTCTTTTATTTATTCCAACATTGCCATCTCCAAAGGAAAACACAGCCTCAAATCCTGTCCCAGCATTACAGCGCTCTTTCCAGTCTCTCAGCAGAGAACAGTGAAGATATGAAGTCCAGCACAACTTCCGCCAACCTGGCGCGCTCCCAGATGTTTTGGACGGCAACTCCCAGCGTGGCTGCGGACGGGAACTGTAGCACAAAACTTCTGAAAGGCAGCCGGGCTGGGAAAGGCTGGTTTTTGCTACTTCTAACAGATTGGAAGAACGTCGATGCATCGTCTGTGCAATGGCAAAGAGGGAGAGCAAAGGCCAGGAGTCTGCGAGGGCCTTGCACAGAAAGCAAACCAGGGAGAACAACAGTTTTCGACTGAAAATAGAAAGAAAACATAAGGAAATGGGGAAGGAACGCAAAGGTCTGTAGTTCTTGGCTGAACTGGAAAGGCTTCATTCAGACAACCCTGGAAGCCCGTGGAAATCTGCATCGGAAGTACAGCGGCAAACATAAAACCGTTTATCGGGCTCTTTTGCTTTAGGCACATGCTGGTTTCTTCGTCACGCATATGAACTTTGGACCACGCAGAATCTCGAGAAAGTTCTTGTGCTTGACCTTAAGCCACCCAAATGCCTTAGGGGCGGGTGTGGGCGTTTCTGTACACAATGCAACAAACCCCCCCCATCAACTTCAGTGTGTGCTTCTCCCTTTGGCCTAAACTCACCACACCTTCCACAACTTTGCAAACGGATTTTACATTTAAGAGCAATAATTGTAGCAGTGGGCATTGGGTCAGAGGAGAGACGCACCAAGCTATTGTCTCTCCAGCGGCTCCCCCACCCAAGCTGGAAATATATATATATATATATAACATTTTTAAAAGGCAAAATGGCTCATTGTACATCCAGGTGTCTTGCACACGAATGCCTCTGGGTTACGGGCGCTGTGCGGTATCGGTTTGGACATTTATGAAGTATCAAGATTTTAATTCAAAACGAAAGGTACGGTCGCACATTACATTGCCAAGCAAAACACAGCAATTGTGGGGGAATCAGGAAGACAGCTCACTGCGTTGACAAAATCTGTTGGAGAGATCTAGATTTTTTAATCAGCACTTCAAAAACCTGATGCACAGGAACTCTCCAGCTTTGCACAGTCTTCTAAAACGCCGGATCCCTTCAGAGTGTGTATTAAACCACCTCCCAAATTATTCCATTTTGCCCTCCTCTGTCCCAGGAAAATTTCCGATTTGACTTCTCAAACCTTGCTTCAAAAGAAAACAGTAAATTTACAAATCTATTAAGAAAGAGAGACAGGTGCAATAGATGTAGGGGGGCAGGAGGTGGCCCCCCCTTTACATTCAGAATCCAGGGTACCAAAAGCAGACAATACAACCTGGGCAGTAGGACAGGCTGAACCGCAAAACAAAGCCAAGCCAGATTATTGCAGGTGGGGTTGTCTTGTTAAGTGTTTAGAAGGAAAGCCTAACTGCTCATGCTAGAGAGGTTGCTTCTATCCTAGCGATAAAGCCCCCCCCCCAAGACTTTGCACACTCAAGTTTTTGTGGGATTGCTCAGCTGCAGCCTGAAAAGGTTGGCATTCGACATTGGAAGAGTGTGCAAAGGGGAAACCAGTAATAAGACAAACCCCGCCTGAAGGAGCAGGGAACAACAAATTAAATAGTTGTGTGAAGTAGTCAGAGCTTTGCAGAGTAAAGTGCTGTTATTTTAGCGCAAGGCTGCAAACGGTTGAGGGGAAAGGGAAGCCTCAGCTGGGCCAAAAAGTCCTAGCATGGAAGCAACTTTAGGGGCGAGAAACCTTATAGCTCCTGGAAAGGAATGGGACAGATCTGAATCTCCAAAGCCAAACCTCCACATGCTACATTGGAGAATGGAGGCTGAAAAGAAGTAGCTGTGGGTTATTCCTCTGCCAAAGAAGGTAGTTTGGGGACAGGTACTACAGTACGGAAACGCGGAAGGAGGCACCGAGGAAGAACTCCCTGTCCGGGGACTCAGCTACAAATAAAATGCTTCAGAGGTGTTGTAAAGTGCAAAATACAAAAGTGGCACTAGGTGGCGACAGAGAAAAATTCAATGTGTTTTTAAAACAAAGCATTTTCACAGCGTTTTTTTTAATATGTGTGTCGATTCCACCCGGGAGCTGCAGAAGAGGCAAGCCGCCAGCCGCCCTACATGTAATGCTGGGGAGGGAACGGGCAGCGGTATTGCTTGCTAACTGGGGGGACTCTTGTCTTCAGGCAGAAGTAATGTAAGTGGCAGGTTTTGTGTGTGTGTGTGACATGGAACTTTGTGCTTTTAAGTGTGCAAGGGGGGGGGGGTCGCCTCCAACCAAAGTGGGGCCAGGAGGCACTTTGGAGCAGGAGCTGCTCCTGAGGTTCAGGTATCCATGATGCCTCCCACTCTGCTCCACATATCTTGAAGGGGGATCAGCCACGGAGACTAGGAACCAACACCCCAAGGCGAAAGGGTCCAGCTCCGCAGCTGTGTGCAAAGTTCCCCGAGGGGTGGGCGGAGAAGCGCCACAATCTCAGCTAAGCGTCTCAATGCTACAAATGATGTCTCCCTGGGAACCCCAGGCCTAGCGGTGCCGGCTCTCGTTGCAAGCTGCAGCCAGGGTAGCTCACCTTGGCAATGAGACCTGGGATGTGCCCAGGGAGACCCATGGATGGCATTTACTAAGGGGGCAGCCTTTCCAAAGGGTACTTTCCTTTCTAGGCCTTTCCTCCCAGGAGTGGGCAGGACAGGGGTCGGGAACCTAAGGCCCATGGGCCACAAGCGGCCCATGGACCCCCACTGCCCGCTCAGGGACCCCTGCCGCCCGCAGCCAATGGGAAGGTGCGCATGCCTCCTCTACACCGGAAGGAGCGCCGGAAATAGCATGTGCGCTTGCATGCGTGCGCACACACTCCGGCCCACCGTGGCGTCTGATCCAGCAGCAAAAAAAGCTAATGCTCTTCTAGGCTGCATCCGCAGAAGTCTAGTGCCCACAGATCAAGGGAAATCAGAGTAACACTCTATTCCGCCTTGGTCAGGCAAACACCTGGAATGCTGTGTCCAATTCTGGGCACCACAAATTGAGGAGGATGTTGACAAGCTGGAAAGTGGGCAGAAAACCAAGATGATCAAGGAAACTAAGCCTGATGAGGAGCGGTTGAAGGAGCTGGGTATGTTTAGCCTGGAAAAGAGGAGACTTGAGAGGAGATATGAATTAAAAGGTAAAGGTAAAGGGACCCCTGACCATTAGGTCCTGTCGTGGCCGACTCTGGGGTTGCGGCGCTCATCTCGCTTTATTGGCCAAGGGAGCCGGCGTACAGCTTCCGGGTCATGTGGCCAGCATGTCTAAGCCGCTTCTGGCGAACCAGAGCAGTGCACGGAAACGCCGTTTACCATCCCGCCGGAGTGGTACCTATTTATCTACTTGCGCTGGTGTGCTTTCGAACTGCTAGGTTGGCAGGAGCAGGGACCGAGCAACGGGAGCTCACCCCATTGTGGGGATTTGAACCGCCAACCTTCTGATCAGCAAGCCCTAGGCTCTGTGGTTTAACCCACAGTGCCACCCGCGTCTTAATAAATGTGCAATTGTTACTGTTTTGAACTTGAATTACCTTCTTTAGTGGGTGGTCCAAAGGATTGTTCTGAATAAGGCTTTTGAATAGGGTTTGAGGGCACCAGGGATGAATTTATGGAACAAAGGAGGCAGTGGCCCCAAAGGCTGGGGAACCCCTGTGCTGGATGATGAGCATTGGACAAACCAGTTTCACCTGCATGCCAGGGGGAACCATTTTGGAGCAACCGACTGGGAAGAACTCCTGCACGGAAAGGAGCAGAGGAGAGGGAACAGTGCCAAATTCAAAGAGGCTTGCTCAGGAAAAAAATTCCCTGCACGAAGGACCCCATTGTCTGCACTCACCCTTGCAAGAACCCAAATACGTTTAGTGTATGTCTGTGCCCTTAAGAAGAAAGTCTTGGCCCCCAAACCTAGTCTTTGGCAGGACCTCCCCAAAGTTTCCCAACATGTTTTGGGGGTGGAGGCACCAGAAAGTAATCTGGGGGCAGAGGGCAAGAGGAAGACTCACTCTCCCTGCCTAGTGTCCAACCAGGGGGGAAACATCCAGAGCGTTTAAGCACCTCTCCATTTCCTTTCCCTTTGCTGAGCATCCATAGACTCATGGCCTCTGCGCACCCCGCAGGGGAAATGGAGAAAAAACCCCCCAAAGATGCTTCATGGGAGTGGCTGACAAGACTTGGCAACGGAGGAAGAGACTCCAGTTGTGTGTGTAGACAGGCAAGCTTTTGGCACCTGAAACAGCATCCTTCAATGCCGAGCGATAATAAATACAAGGTTTTGATGGGATGCAGCAACACGGGAGAAGTGGAAAATGGCAGCTTCATCAGTAAAAAAAATAATCAACCAACCAACGACCGTCGACTATTCTATGTCATATAAAAATAAACCATATATTAAAAAAACCAACAACCAGACCATTGGACATGGCACGGTGGGAGATGGAGAACAGAACGGAAAGTCCCAATGTGTGTGTCGGTCAATTTGCTGCAAGGGAGAGTTAACACTTTCTGACCAAAAAGGGGAATCAAGCCTAAAAGATCAGGAGGGGAGGGCAGGGCAGTGAAATCTAGGCCGGGACGCAAGTTTGGGAAGGAGAGGAGAGCCATTCCTTTAGAGGGGTTTTTCCAGGGTGTAGATGGTTCAGGTAGGTAGCTGTGTCGGTCTCATGCAGTCAAAATAAATCAAAAAATTGTCCAGTAGCACCTTAGAGACCAACTAAGTTTGTCCTGCGTATAAGCTTTCCTGTGCATGCATACGAAAGCTTATACCCAGAACAAACTTAGTTGGTCTTTAAGGTGCTACCGGACAATTTTTTGATTTTTTAAAATTTATTTCTAGGTGGTGCATCTTAGGGCAAAGTGGGCAACCTGGATTCCCTCCCCTCCTGCTCAAGGCACTTCAGAACAGCCTGCTATAGTGTGCTTTTTTAAAGTTCCTAGGCCTCATTGTTTCAGAAATATGTATGAAACCACAAAGGCTGAAACTTCTGTAAATTAAGAGGAAAGTAAATCTAAGGCCAGCAGCTAACCTGTTAAGCGTTTCAGAAGAAATGGGGCGATGCCGGAAGTATGTTTGGCAGTTGTATCTCATTCAGAATATGTCGAGAACATTTGTGCAGGAAAAAACTCAGCCTGGAGCCAGCCTGAGATGACTCAGTTTCTATGCATGTGTGAAGTTAAGGTGAGGAAACACGTCTCTAGAAGCTGGTGAAATTTATACACCAGGAGACTGCCCTTTTGCTATGCCTGAGTAAAGTTGCCTTAACTACCACAATGGTGCGGCTTTTAAAAAGACCATCGACACCGCCTTCTCGTCTTCTCAAATCCATGTGACGCTTCCACCTAAAAGGTGGAATGAACCATCTTTGTCTCCTGTTTGCATTCGCGCTAAAGAGGGAAGGAGAGAGAAAAAGAGCCCAAGAACATCTTGTTGGCAAATGGCGGCCTTGCAAACTGCAGGAGGCAAAAAGGATGCAAGAGCATCTCCCTTGGATCAGGCCAACGCCCCCCCCCCCCCAATCCAGCATCGTCTTCTCACACTGGCCAGCCAGCTGCACATCTATGCGTACCCTACAAGCCAGCCAGGAGCGCTGCGGCCCTCTTCAAATCTGCAATTCCCAGCAAATGGTACCGTATTTTTCGCTCCATAAGGCGCACCGGACCATAAGGCGCACCTAGTTTTGGGAGGAGGAAAACAAGAAAAAATTATTCTGGATTCCAGAAGCCAGAACAGCAAGAGGGATCTGGCTTCTGGGATACCGTGTGGCTGTTCTGGCTTCTGGGATAACCGCGCCAAGCCTCTTCAGGGCAGCGGGATGAAGGCAGAAGCCAGGACAGGCGCATCGCTGAAGGACTGCGCAGTTTTCCCTCTCTGCGCAGCGCCTCTGCTGCAAAGCTGCAGAAGAAACAGAAGGGGGAGACCCTTCTGTTCCTCCTCCCGCTTCGCTGAACGGGCGTTGCGCAGCTCTCCCTCTCTGCGCAGCGCCATTCGCTCCATAAGACGCACTCACATTTCCCCTTACCTTTTAGGAGGAAAAAAGTGTGTCTTATGGAGCGAAAAATACGGTACTCAGAGCTTCTCCTGCGTTATGTCGACCCCTCTTTGAAAGCCATCTAAGTTCATGGCCACTGCTAGATACTGGGAGAGCCGATGCTGTGTTTTAAATACGTGCTGCGTGGATACAGCGCTACCTTGGTTCCCCAACGGCTTAGCTGACGGACAAATCGGCTCCCGAACCCCGCAAACCCAGAAGTAAGTGTTCCAGTTAGCGAACGTTTTTTTGGAAGCCGAATGTCTGTTTCGGCTGTCGGCATTGTTTCCAGAGCCAATCAGAAGCCATGCCTTAGCTTTGGAAGTTGAATGGACCTCTGGAACAGATGGAGTTCAAGAACCAAGGTACCACTGTAACCGCTTTGTCTTTGTCTGCCCTGAAATCTCCCAAATTTCAGTCAGAGGCGTTTGGATTCTAGAATTACGAGAGAGGAGAGGGAAACCTCTTTGTCCCCACGGTCTCCGCAAAGGAGGGGAAATCTCCATCACACTTTCCCCCCATTAAAAGAGTCCCAAACACCATCGCTTTTCCTCGCTGGGGAGTCTCCCCTGTTCCGTTTATCATGAAGGTAGTGGGCTTTCCTTCACGGGAGGTTTCTAAGCAGAGGTTGGACGGCCCTCTGTCAGGGATTTTTTAAAGCTGTGGTTCCTGCACTGCAGCGGGTTGGGCTGGATGACCTCAGGGGATCCCTTTCAACCCTACGACCCTGGGCTTGTTTCGGCTGCCCTCTTCCCAGCCCCACGAGATCCTCGCTGGGCAGTGGCGGCCGGAAGATGGCGCTATGTGATCCCAAAACCAAAATGCGCGACGGGAGAGGTGGGCTGTGAAAAAGCTGCCCCACAAAAGCCAGATTTAACTGCCCTGCCCAGGAGACCGGAGGGAGATCGCCAAGGGAGAAACTCAGCGGACTGGAGAAGAGGCACTGTTTGTGGGGGTCACGATGCTCAGGAAGGAGGCCGTTCCCCCGGGAGATCCTTGGAGGCTGGAAGGAACCCAGGAGATCTCCAGGAAGGAGTCCAGCAAAGTTTGCTACAGAAGAGAGTCAGTATCAGCAAAAAAAAAATTGCCTCTTTCGTCCTACTGCTTATAGTGGTAACCTGCAAATGAAAGAAAGAGAAATATTAACTTGCTTTCAGTCCCCTCGCTGTCTTGAGAAGAGCAACAAACCTTTCAGCTCTCGTGGAAAACAAAGATGCTATTATTTTAGTGCCGTATATCAACATGTTTTAAAAAAGAACGCAGGAACATGTTGCAGTGCGTCTTACATCTAAATTAACTGGGGTCCATTTTTAACTTTTTGCATGGCTTCCCTTCTGTACCTTTGTATTAAAACTGCTTTGATATCTGTATGAAACAGCAGTATATAAATATTTCTATATAAATAAATAAATTATTCTCTATAAATATAAATTCTCTATAAATTCTCTATAAATAAATTAGGTAAGCGTATCAGCAAGTTTAAATCAGTCCTTCCTGTTTAAAAGACCACAGAGCTCTCGAATCTCATTTCCCTTTCCTGCTTGCGGGTGAGATGGTCCGTGGCAGAGGTTTTCTCGAGAGGCCGACACTTCAAATTTAAATTTTGCAGCTTGCAGCTACAAGAATTTGCTGAAAGGGCGCAGTTAACAAATACCCTGAGAGGCAATTCAAAACAAAAATTTATGGAAAAGTGGGATAGATATAAAACATATGTTCAAAAATACAGTAAAGGTTCGCTATCTATGCTAGCATTTGATTGACGTTGGAGTGAGACCGAGTTGAGAAATAAGACTAAGAGCACATATTGATATAGGACAGTATTAGATAATATGTAAAGAAACATACAATAGTAAGAGTACGTTCATTTGTAAAAAAGGAATATACAACGGGAAAGACAGGAAGTCTAGTGTGTTGGTATGTATATGATTTGGGGGGGGGTATTTGTTTTTGTTTTTCTCTTTTTGTTTCATTTTCTTTCTAGGTATAAAAAAATTGTATATAATGGTATATAATTATATATAATTGTATATAAGACTACTAGTCAGGATATTATTATTATTATTATTATTATTATTATTATTATTAAACCGCCCTACACCTGGTGGTCTCAGGGCAGTTCACAGAACAATGTGGAATGATGGAAGGTATGCCTTGTGATTATGCTGTGGCAGCAATATAGTTGGCAGATTCCCAGACTGGATCAAAAGCCTAAGAATACTTCTGAACCGTGAAGGTCCAGAATATGGGAAGTCCATTTTAAATTTAATAATTTGGATTTTTTTTCTTGATTTGGATTATGATTGGATTTGATTTGTTACTAATTGGATGTTTTTAATGGAAAACTAATAAATATTATTATTTTTTTTTTAAAAAAAAGCCTAAGAATGTTCTATATTCTGCAAATTTTAAAAGTACGTGTGCAACATCAAGTATAAAGCAAGGAATTCAACATCACAGTATTATAGTCAGAGGCCAGCAAAATAAAATAAAATAAAATAAAATAAAATAAAATAAAATAAAATAAAATAAAATAAAATAAAATAATAAAATAAAATAAAATAAAATAAATAAAATAAAAATAAAATAAAATAAAATAAAATAAAATAAAATAAAATATTAAAAAAATAAAAAATAAAATAAAATAAAATAAAATTCTGCCTGGGTTGCCCCAGGAGGAGTGTGCTCCTTTGTTTCTGTTCTGCTTCCTGGTTTGCCCTTCATTCGTAGATCTCAGGGCTGTTCACAGCATAAACATACAAGAAACCCGCCCCCCCCCCACAAAATTCATAATAAAAACATTAAGAGGAACAAGTCAATAACCCTCAGCTTCCCCCACAACACATTTGAAAGGGTATCAGATGTTAAATCTAGATGGGCCAACAGCACCCCAAAAATAAGCAAGTTGCTGACCGAAAGGGAGTGCCGCTATTTCCCCGAGTGGGTGGGGACCCCTCACCTTTATGAGAAGGCTCTGGTCTGGGTGTTTGATGTGCCAAGTTCTGCTGGCTTGTAAGGTTACAAAGGTGGTCCAGATCCTCGGAGGGAGGTGGAGGAGGCCTGGTAAAGAAAGCAGGGAAACGGTTTGGAAAAATGATCCACTGGCCGGCCTGCTCCCCAAAGGTTGATGCTGCAAAGCCTTTCCCCAAAAGGGTCCGCTTACAGCTGGCTCTCCCCCTCCCAATCACTTTTTTAGTGTTTTAAATACTTCTTTTTTTGCCGGTCATCTTACTGATTTATTCTCTTTGTCAACTGCTTCGAGGGTCTCTGCTCCCCTGTCCTTTACAATCGAGCGGCGGGTAAATTTTATGGAGCAAACAGGACTTAGCCTCCGTCTGTTAAAAATCAATTTCAGCCTCAGTCCCTCCGTCTGTAAAATGGGACCTAACCCCGCACACAGAAAGCACTCTGCGAAACATTCACACGATGCCAACGAAGCGCCAGCGGTTTGCGCACGACACAATATTGTGAGCCGAAGGGCTGGCGATCTGGTTGCATAGCTTGAGAGGGAAGCGGGGCATGTTTTTGCTGAGGTGAGCTACCTGCCACGTGACGTGCGCTGCAGGTAGAATCTCCTCTGGCTCAACCTTCCTCCCTGCACTTAAGAAGCTAGGTGCCAGGGAGAAGGTGACTCCCTTCTACCCAACATACTTTTAAATCAGAACCAGTGAAGGTCCTGTGTGAGTGCCTGGAGGCGGTTGGAGGATGGATGGCGGCTAACAGATTGAGGTTGAATCCTGACAAGACAGAAGTACTGTTTTTGGGGGACAGGAGGCGGGCAGGTGTGGGGGACTCCCTGGTCCTGAATGGGGTAACTGTGCCCCTGAAGGACCAGGTGTGCAGCCTGGGAGTCATTTTGGACTCACAGCTGTCCATGGAGGCACAGGTCAATTCTGTATCCAGGGCAGCCGTTTACCAGCTCCACCTGGTATGCAGAATGAGACCCTACATGCCCTCAGACTGTCTTGCCAGAGTGGTGCATGCTCTGGTTATCTCCTGCTAGGACTACTGCAATGTGCTCTATGTGGGACTACCTTTGAAGGTGACCCGGAAACTGCAATTAATCCAGAATGCGGCAGCTAGACTGGTGACTGGGAACGGCTGCCAAGACCTTATAACACAGGTCCTGAGAGATCTGCATTGGCTCCCAGGACGTTTCCAAGCACAATTCAAAGTGTTGGTGCTGACCTTTAAAGCCCTAAATGGCCTCGGTCCAGTATACCTGAAGGAGCGTCTCCACCCCCATCGTTCTGCCCGGACGCTGAGGTCCAGCTCGAAGGGCCTTCTGGCGGTTCCCTCCCTGCAAGAAGTGAGGCTACAGGGAACCAGGCAGAGGGCCTTCTCGGTAGTGGCGCCCGCCCTGAGGAACACCCTCCCTTCAGATGTCAAGGAAATAAGCAGCTATCCTATCTTTAAAAGACATCTGAAGACAGCCCTGTTCAGGGAAGTTTTTAATATTTAATGCTGTATTGTTTTTAATACTTGATTGGAAGCCACCCAGAGTGTGTGGGGAAACCCAGCCAGATGGGCGGGGTATAAATAATAAATAATTATTATTATTATTATTATTATTATTATTATTATTATTATTATTATTATTATTAGTTTTCTATGTGCAGGGAGATAGATAACTGAATCACAAAACTGCAGAGTCCAACCCCTTAAAGCAGGTATGGCCAAACTTGGCCCCCCAGCTGTTTGGGGACTACAATTCCCATCATCCCTGACCACTGGTTCTGTTAGCTAGGGATGATGGGAGTTGTAGTCCCAAACATCTGGAGGGCCGAGGTTGAGGAAGCCTGCCTTTAAGAGATGCAGATGTAGGAGACACAAACCAAACAATGCATCCTGGCATCACACCGCAATTGCGCCCTGCTGACAACCGAGGCCATTTGACCAGATGAGGCTTCCCCACCTGCACTCCTGGATCATGGATTCTGGGATCCCTCTCACCTCGTTGGCTTGTCGCTTCTGGACCGGTGACCTTCGTGACCTTCCCTTGACCTCGGGCGCACCGATTCGTGTGACTCGTGCTGGGGAGAGGAGGGAGAGGAGGGGCGGTCAACTCAGACTGAAAGACGACAAAATAAAGTCCTCCTTCACGCGGTCCAGAGTTAACCTGTGGAACTCCCTGCCCCAGAAGCCAGCAAGGGCCATCAACTGGGAAGCCTTTAAAAGAGGATCAGACTGCAGTGGCACCTTGGTTCTCAAACACCGCAACCCCAGAAGTCAGTGTTCCAGTTTGCGAGCTTTTCTCAGAAGCTGAACGTGCTCCGTTTTAAGTGTTACGCTTCCGATTTGAGTGTTATGCTGAGGTCTGTCTGTTTTTGCCATTTATTTTGCGTTTTTGCGGCTCTTTTTATTTTGTTTTTGCAATTGTGTGGAACCCAGTTCAGCTACTGATTGATTGATTGTGTGACTGCAGTACACTGTTTATTGCTTTCATTTTATGGATCAGTGGTCTCGTTAGACAGTAAAACTCATGTTCAATTGCTGTTTTAGGGGTTGTTTTTAAAAGTCTGGAACGGATTAATCCATTTTGCAATACTTTCTATGGGAAAGCAGCGCGCCTTGGTTTTGGAACGCTTTGGTTTTGGAACGGACTTCCGGAACGGATTAAGTTTGAGAACCAAGGGACTGTTGGGATTCACAGGATACTGTGTGAAGTGCTGGGTCAGAGTGACTCAGCAGGAGTGTGATTAATGTGATTGGCTATCACCTGTTTTAAAAAGGAAAGCCTGTTCAACAGTAATGGTGGTGGTTGGGCTGTGGTGTGGTGGTGCTGTGGTGGAGAGTATTTGTTTGCCTTAAGGAGCAGGTACCGTATTTTTTGCTCTATAAGACTCACTTTTTCCCTCCTAAAAAGTAAGGGGAAATGTGTGTGCGTCTTATGGAGTGAATGCAGGCTGCACAGTTAACCCAGAAGCCAGAACAGCAAGAGGGATTGCTGCTTTCACTGCGCAGCAATCCCTCTTGCTGTTCTGGCTTCTGGGATCCAGAATATTTTTTTCTTGTTTTCCTCCTCAAAAACTAGGTGCGTCTTGTGGTCCGGTGCGTCTTATAGAGCGAAAAATACGGTACTCTGTATGGACTGTTTTTGTAAATACCTGTATATAGCTCACATTAAAAAGACTGCACTGGAAAAACCTGGGACTCCGAGCGTTTCTGCTAAAAGCGCCGCGAGGAATTCGCGACAGGGACCACTGTAATTCCTTGGCCTTCAGGTTGCTTTTAATGGATTTCTCTTTCCTCTTTGTTTTAATGTACCTGTGCAGGTTTGCTGTCTATTGGTTTAGTTGTAAGTCGCTTTGGGTTGCCCTGGGCAGATTAAATCAATCATGGTAGCAGAGCTCCGCCCAGGCATCTCCTCGCCCGGCAAAGAGAGACATCACCCACCTTCCAGTCTGGGTCCTGCCTCTTCTTCTCCAGAGAAGACTTTCCCCGTTCCTTGGCTTTCTTGTAAGCCTTCTTCTCCTCCGCCAGCAACAGGCGAGCTATTTCCTAGCAGAAACAGCAGGATAAGAAGGTTACAAGGATGCTTTGAAAGAGAATATGATGAAAATGATGTATAGATGGTATATTACACCAGTGAAATTAGCTAAAATATATAAGACAAATAATAAATGTTGGAAATGTAAAGAAAAAGAAGGAACATTTTATCATGTGTGGTGGGAATGTAAAAAAGTAAAGAACTCCTGGGAAATGATATATAATGAGATGAAAAAGAAGTTGAAATATACATTTTTTAAAAAACCAGAAGCATTTTTATAGGTCAGGACATTAATAGGCAAGATGTTTAATTGTTTTTATATGCAACAACTGCGGCAAGAGTATTGTTAGCCCAGAAATGGAAACAAGAAAGAAGAATGGCACGAAAGAAGAATGGCAGACAAAATTAATGGACTATGCAGAATTGGACAAAATGACAGGAAGGATTCGAAACCTGCGGGACCAGAGATTTACAGAAGATTGGAAGAAGTATACGAACTATTTGAAGAGCAACTGTAATCAACAAATTACACTAGTAGGACTACAATAAGTTTTGTAAGGAGAAATATATGAAGTGTTACAAAGTAGAAAAAGATGGAGAAATTGGTTATGAGTTTGAAATGTAATAGGGAAGATAAGAAATGCATACTGAGAGATTAGATTGGAAAATTTTCAGACAGGATTGATGGAAGTCAAAAATTTGAATAAGATGCAAAAGTGTGTTTAATTACTGTTGAAAATGATATGTTAAAAAAAAACTTATAGAGAGAGAGAGAATGTTACAAGGAGCTCGGCAGCTGGATTAGGCCCACGAGGGACCCACCTTGACCAGGATCCTTCACAGGGGCCGAAACCCTCCAGCAGGATGCGAGTGGAAGAGTTCTCTACCGTGATTAAGGTAGGCTGGCTCTGCCCATGGAGGCTCCATTTAGGAATCCCAAGGAGCTAAAAAGAGGCCAGGCAGCTGGGCTCCTCCTCACAGGGGCCGAACAGACTCCCACAAGGAAATCCCACAAGCCGGACCTGAGCCCCACTGCGCTCTCCCTTCCTGCAGAAAAGCTTTCGTCAAAGATGCTTCAATTTAGAATCCTGCATTGCAGGGGGTTGGGCTACATGACCCTCGGAGTCCCTTCGAACCATATGATTCGACCGTTTGAAGCAACTGGCATTCAGAAGCATCGCTGCCTCTGGTCATGGGGGCAGAACAAGTTGACCGCTTTACCCGCCGTGAATTTGTCCTTCAAAGACACCCGAGGGGCCGTCGCCGCCTCCTGCGGCAGTGAGTTCCACAGTTTAACTATGTGTGGCTACAGGGCACGATCCAACTGGGCAACTGCTGCAGCCTCTGAACAAAACAGAGGCAAGTCCTTCGGCCACAGCCACGGCCTCCCACACCGGGGGACAAGTTGCAGCGTTGGCCTCGGGGTTTGAGGGTGATGCGAGAGCGGGACTCCAACCACGTCCATAGGTCCCCTGACTGGCTAGCTCAAAGCAACACATTTGGGCCCAAAGGGGTCTAGGATCTGAACTGCTTGGGGGAGCAGGACGGGGACCCCTGTTTACATGCAAGAAAATGGGTCCCAAAGGAGAACAAAAGGGGTAAGCTGGGATTCACCACCCTGGCAACTGGAGCACAGAAAAGACCCACATTCATCCGATGTGTTGATTGCAGCCAGGTACGTTGTTAGGGCTGTGCTCCCCCTCCTGGCCCTAGACTTGCATTCGCCCCACCACTCTCCCCTCCACACACTTTCCCCTGGCCAGAAAACTCTCCTGGGCACCTCTCCAGCATGCAGGAAAATGGTTTGTCTTCCCTGCACCACCAAAAACAAGTTTCTTGGGCAGCGGTGAAGCCACATGGAAGGCTGCAGGCTCCCCATCGAAGGCTGCCAACTTTTCCACCTGCCTTGCTCTTCTCCCCCCCCCCCCCCGCCAAAGACCCTCATAAGGCAAAGACTCTCATCTTCACATTTTTGCGGAGAATGTTCTTCGCCTTTTGGGCAGCAACATGGACGCATTTGGGTTTGTTTGTTTTTTACACCCTTGAAATGCTTTCATCTCTTCCACTGCTCACTTTCGCATCCCTGTTCAACTCTCATCATTCGCATCGTTTTGTATCTGCATGCATATTTACCGTATTTTGCGCCCCATATGATGCACTGGCCCATAGGACGCACCTAGTTTTTTGGGGGGGAAATAAAGAAAAAAAAATATTTCCCCCCCAGGTGCGGGGCTGGAAGAACCAGGTCGGGGAACAGCAGGAAGGCGCGCTCCGCTTCCCCCGCTGTCCCCCGAGCTTGTGGGGCTGGCGATGGGGAGAAGTGCGCTGAGCCCGGGACTGGAGGCAGCTCTGCGCAGCCATCGGGAGCCGGGTGGGACTTTGCGCTCCATTCCCGATGGCCGCGTAGAGCTGTGCTGAGCCCGGGACTGCAGGCAGCTCTGCACAACCCGGTCTCCCGAGGGTTGCGCAGAGCTTCCTGAAGCCTGGAGAGCGAGAGGTGCTGGTGCGCACCAACCCCTCTCCCTCTCCCTCTCCAGGCTTCAGCATTTGCCCCATAGGATGCACACAGATTTCCCCTTCATTTTTGGAGGGGGAAAAGTGCGTCCTATAGGGCGAAAAATACGGTACTCCAGAGTACAACAAACAGTATCCTAGCACCATGACAACACAGGGGGTCTGCCAGGATCCCTTCCCTACATGAGGGAAGGAGGGTTTGGGTCTGGCTCTGAGCGAGGCCGGCTTTTTGGGGGGGGGGCAGGATGCAAAGGGGAGAGGTGTTGGCAGGCTCCCTGCGCAGAGATATTTGCAAGCCTGAGCTTGAACACCAAGGGGGGAAAGGAGGGGGATCAGTGGAAAGAGCCTGGAGTCGAGCTCCACTAAGAAGCAAAGATCTCAGAAAGCCAGTTGCCTCCTCAGCTCCAAAGGCAGACACGCCCCATTCCCTTATTTGTATATGCAAATGCCTACCTCGTCCTGGGCGACCTGCGCTGCTCTCTTGTCCACGTGGCTGGCCTGAAGAGGAGACAAGAGGAAAAACAAGAGCTTTCATGAAACAAGCAACACAGGCATGGTTGGTCAGCTGTGATTCTTTCCAGCTGAACCCTTTTAGGACTTATTGGAGGTTTCTAAACAGATGTTGGCCAGTCAGGGATGGTTTAGCTGTGAGTCCGGCATTGCAGGGGTTAGACTAGGTGACCCACACTCTGGCTACCCTATGGCAGAAAACAAGCTTGCTCCACCTTCCATGGGACAGCTGTTTGGATATTTGAAGGAGGTTATGGTGCAGGAGGAGGCAGTGGAAGACAGAAGTGCCTGGCGTGCTCTGGTCCATGGGGTCACGAAGAGTCAGATACGACTAAACGACTAAACAACAACATGGTTCTGGAGGAGACTCTTGAGAGTCCCATGGACTGCAAGAAGATCCAACCTCTCCATTCTGGAGGAAATCAGCCCTGAGTGCTCACTGGAAGGACAGATCCTGAAGCTGAGGCTCCAAGACTTTGGCCACCTCATGAGAAGAGCAGACTCCCTGGAAAAGACCCTGATGTTGGGAAAGATGGAGGGCCCAAGGAGAAGGGGGCGACAGAGGACGAGATGGCGGGACAGTGTTCTCGAAGCTACCAGCATGAGTCTGACCAAACTGCGGGAGGCAGTGGAAGACAAGAGGGCCTGGTGTGGTCTGGTCCAGTGGGTCACAAAGAGGCGGGCATGACTAAACATGACATATCATTTCTGGAGCCTTCTCCTTTCCAGGCTAAACACCCCCAGCTCCTTCAAGCAATCCTCATCAGGCTTGGTTTCATGACCCTTGATCATCTTGGTCACCCTCCTCTGCACACCTTCCTGCTTGTTAACATCCTTCTTAAATTGTGGCGTCCAGAACTGGGCCCAGTATTCCAGGTGTGGTCTGACCAGGGCATAACAGAGTGGGACTATGACTTCCCTGATTTCTGTTGATGCAGCCTAGAATCGCATCAGCTTTTTTTGCTGCTACATCACAGTGAAACATGTGCTGCTGAAACACTTAATGGTACTCAGCGCTGCTGTTGCTCCTGAATGCTGCTCAGTGCTCCAAACTCAGAGTCGCTTCCACCCCCAAAACACTCTCTCTGTGTCTCTAGGATGAAGCCCAAATCCGTCCCACTCACCAACAGCTCCTCCTCCTGCAGCTTCCGGGCGATCTCTGCATCGTAGAGCTCCTGGTCCTGGGGGGCTGCCGGGCGGCCTTTGTGGTAACTGGCATCCTTCGCCCCCCGCGTTTTCGTTCCTTAAGAGACGAGAAGCCACATTCCTCAGTCACAGAAGGGGAAATAATTAATGTGCCAGCTAAATTCAGAGCTACCGACACAGATAAAAAAAAATAGTTCTGCACCAAGGTAACGCAAATTACAAAGACTGCGTGGATCTGCTTATGTTCTGTGTGTCTTCCTAGAAGACAGACACCTTGACTGCTTGATGTTGGTCCATGTATTCCAATTCAGAGCATCCCACCAGGGATGCAGGCAGAGGTTTTGACCACCTGCAACTTTCTCCATGGAACACACCTCCTCCTTAACTGGGCGTCTCCACCCCCATCGTTCTGCCTGGACACTGAGGTCCAGCGCCAAGGGCCTTCTGGCAGTTCCCTCCCTGCGACAAGCCAAGTTACAGGGAACCAGGCAGAGGGCCTTCTCGGTGGTGGCACCCGCCCTGTGGAACACCCTCCCATCAGATGTCAAGGAAATAAAGAACTATCTGACTTTTAGAAGATCTGAAGGCAGCCCTGTTTAGGAAAGTTTTTAAGGTTTGACGTTTTAATGTATTTTTAATCTTTCATTGGAAGCCGCCCAGAGTGGCTGGGGAAACCCAGCCAGATAGGCAGGGAATAAATATAATAATAATAATAATAATAATAATAATAATAATAATAATAATAATAATAATAATAATTTATTATATAACCCAGGAGAGACACGGCTGCCTGCCTGTGTTAACAATACTGAACTGCATTGGCCAGCCAGACTCAGGAGGAGGCAACTACCTGGGTGACTTTCTGCCCAGTTGAGAGCTTCCAGATAGCTCAGTTGGTGGAACACAAGACTCCTGACACAAGACACAAAGAGTCCTGCATTGCTGGGGTCAGACTAGATGGCCCTTGTGGTCTAGGATTGCATGCACACAATTGAAAGTCACCTGTCACAGAGAATTATAGTACTCGAAACATGTGGAGCAGCCAGGGGTCTTCTGTGCACTCTGGGGTCTCTCCCCACCCCTTTAGACAAATTCATGGAAGAGGGCTATGAACAGCTCCCAGCTACGATGGCTCTGCCCTGCTCCGCTTCCACAATCGGAGGCAGCTGTGCTCCTGAATCTCAGCTGCCGGGAAAGGCAGGAAGGGAGAGAGAGGCCTCTCGCGCTCGGATCCTGTTTTGGGGTTTCCCTTTGGGGCATCTGGTCAGCTACTGTGAAAACAGGATGCTGGCCCAGGTGGG
The DNA here is from genome assembly GCF_964252035.2 of Podarcis erhardii. Taxonomy (NCBI): domain Eukaryota; kingdom Metazoa; phylum Chordata; class Lepidosauria; order Squamata; family Lacertidae; genus Podarcis; species Podarcis erhardii. The sequence continues at coordinate 100,431,540 of NC_138509.1, read as the reverse complement.
CCACAGGTGCTCTTATGCTCTCAGGCTGCAGATGTCTAGGGTGGAAGATAATTTTAAAACTGGTCCAGGCAGGCTGGAGGGGTTCGCTCCAACCTCCAGGAGCACCTGGGGTGCAGAAGGACCGCACAGACTTAAGTAAGTCTGCCCAGAAAGTACCGTATTTTGCGCTCCATAAGACACACTTTCCCTCACCTAAAAAGTAAGGGGAAATGTGTGTGCATCTTATGGAGCAAATGCAGGCGGCAGGGTCTGCTAAGTGCCCCCTTTAAAGAGCCGTGTGGAGCATGTGCACGGCTCTTGGGGGCTTTTCCCTGAGGAGGGAGAAGGGACTGACAGGCTGCCCTCTGTCCCTTCCCCCACCTCCCGGAAAAGCCAGCAAGAGCCGCTGCCAGGCTCTGCTCAGCACTCCCTTGTAAGGGTTCCCTTCCGTCCCTCCTCCCACTTTGCTGGGAAGCCAGAAGAAGAGGCGCTGTGCAGCTATGGCTCTTGCTCTGCTGGCTTCTCAGCGAAGCGGGAGGAGGGACGGAAGGGCTTGAAGCAAGAAAAGCGAGAGCCACTTACATGCTCTACGCAGCCTATTTTTTTCCTTGCTCTCCCCCTCTAAAAACTAGGTGCGTCTTATGGTCAGGTGCATCTTATGGAGCGAAAAATACGCTAGCTCCGTAAGTGTGCAAAGAGGCCGATGAAGGGGGCTTCGGCGCTCCTCCCGCACAGCCATGGCAAAGACTCGGGTTGCAACAGGGAGCCAGCTATGATTAGCAGCAGCAGAAAGAGGATGCAAGCATCTGCTCACAGATAGACGGGAGCTATTTTCAGCCATGGCAAACATCGCAAAAACTGAAAGGGGAAGTATCACTGAAAACAGCGTGTGTGTTGTTTGTGTGGGAAATTGCAAAGATCAGTCCATCTGCTATGCACCTGCAACATGGGGCGAGAAGAGTACCCACCCTGTGGAATGACTGCCTGCCCTGTGGAACTCCCTCCCGTCAGATGTCAAGGAAATAAGCAACTGTTTGACATTTAGAAGACATCTGAAGGCAGCCCTGCATAGGAAGTGTTAAATGTCTGATGTTTTGTTGTGCTTTCGAGATTTTGTTGGGACTCGCCCAGAGTTGTTCTTTTGACCAACCTACCTTGCAAGGTCGTTGTTCCAGCAAATACAGAGAGAAGCACTTGCTGGGCACTCAGGAAAACCCTGCCTCCCCCAACCTGGTGCCCTCCAGATGTTCAGACTACAACTCGCATCAGATCCTTTCAACACAGCTGGAAGGCCAGAGAAGGAGGCTAAGCACTGTCACTAAGCCTATTATGAGGATTTTAAAAATATTTTTAATGGCCAACTTGCACAGCCATTGCAAGGAGGAAGAAGCAGCTTTCTCCACCCAGATTCTCCATGCAATGAATCCTTTTACAAACTTCTACCTTACTGGCTCTGGGATCCCTCTCAATGCTGAACAGGATCCCAGCACAACAGCCACCAAGAGGACAGTACTCTTTCCATGCCTGCTCCAAAGTATTACTTGGGAAACCGGCTTTATTTTGCTGCGGGGTGCAGCCCCTGAGTCTTCGAATCGGTGCCGTTTCCCGACCGCCAGCTGCTCTGGGCGAGGGCCTGTGTGTTTTTATCATCTGGGAAGCAGCTGCCTGAGTTTCAGCACAATACAAATGATGGAGGAGCAACAGAGGAGGGCATTAAGCAGCAGAAAACTCCCCGGTGCTAATGTTGCAAAACCGTCCAAAGAAGAACCGTTTTCAAGATATAGTGGCCGATTAAAATGTCACTGCGCAACCAGGAAAAGCATCGCGGCAGGAGTACGATTTTCCTAAGTAGACCGTTCTAAGTTGGTTTGCAATCTGTTAGCGCTTGGCCTGCAGCAAATCTGGCGTCGGCATGGGAGCCAAGAATGCCTAATTTTTTCCTCCTGTTTGGAAAAATAAGGCCTGTTGCATCTTCCACCCCAGTCTGACAGAACGGCCTTTGTTTTCAGGCTCAAGACTGTCCTCCGTCTCAGCTTGGAGGGAAAATGAACCAGGAACGCCAAACAGAGACAAATTAAATAATATATATATATATCTCAGAATGACGGAAGGTTCCTTCAGCTGGAATCTGACAGCTCTCCAGCACATATGAAATATACAGAACATTACTAACAGGGCCAGAATTAGACTCTGATGGTTTGCTTTTTAAAAAAACAACCCACAGAAACGAAAGTCGCACAAATTTGCATTTAACGTGTTCCTACCTGAAGCCAGAGAATTTCACGCAAACGAAGCTGGGATTCTCTACCTGGTGTGTGTTTAGTGGGTTGCCTAAGCAGGAACCGTTTTATTTGTTTCATAAAATGTATACACTGCTCTAATGTCAAAAAAACAAGCAAACACCATCTCAGAGCAGTTTCAAAAAAATTAAAAAGCCATAACATCACCGCCGAGAAAAGCCAACAACAATAAACTTCAGAAAAGTTAAAACAGCAACAGACTAAAATTAGAACCAAGCTTGTGTAAATTAAATTGAATTAAATTCTGACAGAACCAGAGGAGGAGAGATTTTGCAGGGATGCCTTCACCAGAAATCAGTGCCCATCACAGACGCCTTGTTACCTGGATCCTTACGGCGCTGGGCATCGGCTCCCAGGTCTTCCCCGCAGTGCGAAGAGGGCGAGGCGCTTGCCCCGTTGCGACGTTCCCTTTCTCCATCCCTCCTGCCGCCTCTGCGGGGGGCTTCCAGGTCCTGCAGCCTGGGGTCGCGGGAGGGGGGCCTGGGCGACTCCCGGTCCTGGCGGGGTGGTCGCCTCTGACGATCCGGGTCTGGGGAACAGCTGCGGCCCAGCCGGGGCCTTTCCTCCCAGTCGGTGCACAGGTGTGTCGGCCGCAGGGACCTCTCTGAGCTAGGGGACTGCCTTTCCCGAGGCTTACAGGGCCGGCCACCACTCTCTAGACGCGCCCTCTCATCTTCCCAGTCCAGCGGAAAAGGGGGCGTCCTGCGGCGACCCTCTCGGCTCCCTGGCCGCCTTTCTCTCCGCCCCATGCCGCTACATGCGTGGGGCTTGACCTCCCCGTCCAGCGCGAGCAAAGAGGGCCGCCAATGTCCTTCCCGGCTAGACGGCTTCCTGTCTCGGCGGTCTCCGTCCCGGCGGCTTTCCTCCTCCGTGTCCGAAGGAGGCCTCTCCCGGCCGCCCCGGTTCCTGTCCTGCCTCTCCCTCCGGCCGCTTCCGGCCTGCCTCGCTTCCGAGGAGCTCCCCAAAACTTCCAAGTCCAGCCCCTCGGACAATAGAGGGGGTCCCTGTCGGGGTTCCCTCGGCCTCTGGGGCTCCCTCTCGCCGCTCCGGGCTCGGCGAGGTCTAGCTTGCTCCCGGGGGCTCCCGCACGAGGGGTCTGAGCAAGGGGTGGGGGGCGAGACAAACAAGCGAGATGGGTTAGTGACACACAGGTTAACGGCCCACGTAATGGCATGCAAACGGGAAGGGGGGGCGGCAGAAGGAGCAGCAGCAGCAGTAGCAGAAGAAAGGCTGGGAGGCTCAGAGGCGGATGAGGAAAAGCATGCAAAAGATGCAAAGCTAATGCTGCAGATTGGAAGCTGCCTTAATTAGAGTCCAATCGTTAGGAATGGCAGATGAAGGTGGTGGACTTTTCGGAGCTAGCCGACCTGACTGGAAGAGTCTGTGATCAGAAGGAGGAGTAGTACCAGGAGGAATGGATGAAATTCAAAGACTATTTAGTTAAATATGTTAAGATAACTTAATTGGAAAAACTTGCAAATAATAGATAGTCTTAGGATTTAAATATGTGATGTTGGAGAACAATATGTTTAAAGTCAAAATGAAAACAAAGTAAGATGTTAAGTGATTAAGTTAACTATATGAGAAAATTGGTTTTGGAAAGCTGTTACAATGATATACACTGAAATTCAGCCAGGGGGATTTGAGGACGTCACTTAACAATGTCACTAAGATTGGATTAAGTATAGTTCAGATCTATGTTTGTTTGTTTGCTCAAAATTTTGGAAAATTAATTTAAAAAAATTGGGGGGGGGGAATACACAGAGTCCGATCCTTGGTCCACTAAGCCCCACACTGTTTACTCTGACTGGCAAGGTCTCAAGCAGAGAGGGGGGTCTTCCACGTCACCCACTGCCTCTTGCTTTGCGGGGGCAAGTTGGGCTAGATGATCTTTGGGGGGACTCTTCCAACTTTGCCATTTTATGGTTCTATTTGCTTTCAGGTAGAGACACAGGTGTTCTAACCCTGAGCTGCGGTCTCTCCCCGTGAGTTGGGGCTCTGGATTTCAGTGTACCTGAAGGAGTGTCTCCACCCCCATCGTTCAGCCCGGACACTGAGGTCCAGCGGTGAGGGTCTTCTGGCGGGTCTCTCCCTGCTAGAAGCCAAGTTACAGGGAACCAGGCAGAGGGCCTTCTTGGTGGTGGCACCCGCCCTGTGGAACGCCCTCCCACCAGATGTCAAAGAGAAAAACAACTACCAGACTTTTAAAAGACATCTGAAGGCAGCCCTGTTCAGGGAAGTTTTTAATGTTAATTGTTTTATTTCTGAGAGGGGTGGTGTTTGGGGGGCTGCCCAGCATGCTGGAAAGCAGCAGGTGAAAACCAGGTTCCCCGCTGTCCTTTCTGGCTCACGGCTGGACCTCCATGGCAGCTCAAAGGGCACCCCAGGCCCCCTTCACCGGGGAGAGGGGCCATCATTCAAGCCCTGCTCCCGGGCTGCGGCTGTATTGGGTTAGCAGACTACAGTGGTGCCCCACAAGACAAATGCCTCACAAGACAGAAAACCCGCTAGACGAAAGGGTTTTCCATTTTGGAGATGCTTCGCAAAACGAATTTCCTATGGGCTTGCTTCGCAAGACGAAAATGTCTTGCGAGTTCCCGCGGGGTTTTTTTTCTCCACCCCCTTTTTCTAAGCCGCTAAGCCGCTTAACAGCTGATCCGCTAAGCCGCTTAACAGCTGATCCGCTAAGCCGCTTAACAGCTGATCCGCTAAGCCGCTTATCAGCTGATCCGCTAAGCCGCTTATCAGCTGATCCGCTAAGCCGCTTGACAGCTGATCCCCTAAGCCGCTTATCAGCTGATCCGCTAAGCCTCTAAGCCGCTAATAGCGCTAATCCGCTAAACCGCTAATGGGCTTGCTTCGCTAGACGAAGAGACTCGCGGAACAGATTCTTTTCGTCTTGCGAGGCACCACTGTAATGTGATATTTTGAGTCCACTCTAGTCTAAGGAAGCATTATTAGTTCGCATGCAAAAGATGCTTGCGCTGGAGGAATATTTGGCAGGTTGAGGCTGCCTTGTTAAGAAGAAGCACAGATCTAGAGGGAAATGGGAGGGGGGAGTTCCACCCCGAACTATGGAACTCCCTGCATTGCTGGAGGTTGGGCTAGATGACCTCTGGGATCCCACCCAACAGGGCTCGGCGCTATATTGATATATCACCCAAAACTGGTTTGAAGCCCATACAGTGGTACCTTGGTTCTCAAATGCCTTGGTACTCAAACAACTTGGAACCCAAACACTGCAAACCCGGAAGTCAGTGTTCCAGTTTGAGCGCCACACTTCCATTTTGAGTGTTACACTGAGGTCTGCCTGGTTTTGCTATTTATTTTGTGTTTTTGTTTTTGTGGCTTTTTTGTTTTGCTTTTGTGACTGTGTAGAACCCAGTTCAGCTACTGATTGATTGATTGTGTGACTGCAGTACACTGTTTATTGCTTTCAAGTGGTCTTGTTAGATAGTAAAACTCATGTTCAATTGCTGTTTTAGGGGTTGTTTTTAAAAGTCTGGAATGGATTAATCCATTTTGCATTACTTTCTATGGGAAAGAGCGCCTTGGTTTTGGAACGCTTTGGTTTTGGGACGGACTTCCGGAACGGATCATGTTTGAGAACCGAGGGACCACTGTATTGTGATATCAGTTTCCTAATTTTGTGCACCGTAAAAATCACAAGGTGGGGAAAACCGTGAATCCTGCTAAGGCTTCTCTCGATTCCTGCAGCCCATTAACTCTGCCACCTCAGCTCTCCCCGTCTCGTGAGGCAGGCAGCAAACTGCAAGAGCGGGCATCGGCAAAATTCACGATGCAGGAAAAACCACGAAGCCAGACGATGCCTGTGCATAGCTCCATCCTTCAGTCGTTCTGACATATCAATATATCGCGATGTTTAGCTGGTGATCTATCGCGATATTGAAAACCAGATATCGCCCGGCCTTACACCTGCAATTCTAGGATTCCCTCTCGCAGAGGCAGCATCCTTGATGGCTTTAAAAGAGGATGAGAGAAACTCATGGAGGAGGAGAGGTCACATTTGTGCTGGCATTGCATTGTTGTATCTGACTAGCCAGAGTGAGAGCAGGGTGCTAGACTAGAGGAGCTCCCTCTGGCCTGATCCAGCAATTTCCTCTTAGGTTTCTGAGCAGCAACAAGCAGGAAGAGACCTCTACAATAACTTTCTGCTTTCCCGACACACGCAAGCTGAAGGAAAAGAGGTTTGTGCAGATGTGCGAACGAGGGAAAGGCAGAGGTACCACAACCAGAAAGCAAATCAGCAATTTGGTGCCCACAGAAAACCTCAGGATCACACCGTGTTTGATCGCAAAAGCATTTCAGAGAAGAGAAGCCTCTGCAATTTCTTGTCTGAAGCAATCATCTTTCCACATTTGGCGGTGATCAGAAAGGCAGTCCTGCAAGTGTCCCCGATTCAGGATCCGTCCGGCTCTCATTGCATCCGTCCTCCTCCAACAAGAATTCATTTCTCGTCATGCCAGAAACCTCCAGCGCTTTCCCAGAATAAGAGCGGGAGAACACACCTTGCCAGGATGAGGCACAGGGCGACATCAGTGGAGAGAAAACAAAACAAATTCCTTCCAGTAGCACCTTAAAGACCAACTAAGTCAGTTCTAGGTATGAGCTTTCGTGTGCATGCACACTTCTTCAGATACTTCTTCAGATCAGTGGAGAGGTCTGCGTTGTGGGGGGGGGGGGGTTGGGCTAGAGGAGCCCTGGGGGTCCACAATATGAGGGGCTCCCCCTTACGGTTTCAACCCCGCAGCGGCGGGGTCGGGAGCCGCGTGAGAGCCCCACATCCCAACTGAAGCACACCCCTAAGCGCTTCTCAAAGCAAAGCTCAGCTCAGAAAGAAGAGGGGAACATTTTGCAGCTCCGGCAGTAGCAGCAACAGGTCCACAGGCACACTGGAGGTTTTGGAAACTCAGTAGAGTTCAAAGAGTCGTTCAGACCTGGCGGAGGCAGCTCTGGCGTCTGCTGCGACCCACAAGCAGACACCAAACCTCCCGGGCTGGAAGGCCAGAAGGCGAAGATGCAATGTAGAGCCTTCTGGGTCTGCGGTGAGGACCCCCAAACCACCTGGTTCTAGAGGACGTCCCGCTTACCTCTGCTTTCCGGGTAGTATCCCTCATCGTAAGTGCTCTTCTGCAAGGGCTCCGGGTGGGGCTTCTTCCGACGCTTCTCCTCCTGGAGCTCCTTCTGCTGAAGGATCCGAGCAATGTCCTAAAGGAAAGAAGGAGGTCCAAACCTGGCAATTTCGCAAATAACGTTCTTGCCAGTTCTTTGGTGACTGGGAGCAGCCGCCAAGACCACATAACACCGGTCCTGAAAGACCTGCATTGGCTCCCAGGACATTTCTGAGCTCAATTCAAAGTGTTGGTGTTGACCTTTAAAGCCCTAAACGGCCTTGGTCCTGTATATCTGAAGGAGCGTTTCCACCCCCATCGTTCTGCCCAGACACTGAGGTCCAGCACCAAGGGCCTTCTGGCGGTTCCCTCCCTGCGAGAAGTGAGGCTACAGGGAACCAGGCAGAGGGACTTCTCGGTGGTGGCACCCGCCCTGTGGAACGCCCTCCCATCAGAAATGGAAATAAGCAACTATCCTACTTTTAAAAGACATCTGAAGACAGCCCTGTTCAGGGAAGTTTTTAATGGTTGATCTTTTATCGTGTTTTTAATATTCTGTTGGGAGCGCCCCGGATGGATGGTGCATAAATATTTATTATTATTATTATTATTATTATTATTATTATTATTATTATTATGCCTTTTTAGAGAGGAACATGGGTGTCTTTGGCTTTTAAGGGACGGATGGATTGTATTTCTAACGCCGCTTTTCATTCAAACAAACCCCAAAGTGGATTATACACTGGAGATAACAGTAACATAGCAGAACATGGCGAGTGCAGCGTAAAATCATATTATATATATTTTTTAAAAATCACCAGCAAAACAACTGCAATCTTTAAACCACTATTAACAAACTGACAACTAAAACAATAAGCTAAACACCACAACTGCAACGTGGGACTTATCATATGATTAACAAATCAATAAGGCCTTTATAAGTGATAAAACAGGGACACGGGTGGCGCTGTGGGTTAAACCACAGAGCCTAGGACTTGCCGATCAGAAGGTCGGCGGTTCGAATCCCTGTGACAGGGTGAGCTCCCGTTGCTCGCTCCCTGCTCCTGCCAACCTAGCAGTTCAAAAGCATGTCAAAGTGCAAGTAGATAAATAGGTACCACTCCAGTGGGAAGGTAAACGGTGTTTCCGTGCGCTGCTCTGGTTTCGCCAGAAGCGGCTTAGTCATGCTGGCCACATGACCTGGAAAAACTGTCTGCGAAGCGGACAAACGCCAGCTCCCTCGGCCAGTAAAGCGAGATGAGCGCCGCAACCCCAGAGTCATCCGCGACTGGACTTAACTGTCAGGGGTCCCTTTACTTTACCTTTAAGTGATAAAACAATACTGACAAAACAGCAACTAAAAATAAGCTAGATGCTATTAGGTCCCTACACACATGTTACCATTGACATGCTTCAAATTTCTATTGTTTGCATTTGCATTATTGCATCTGTTGATTCTTGGGGGATTTTTTAGCTGGAAGGCAGCCTATAAAGAAACGTTAACGCAACATAACAAGAGACAAGCAGTTGTTGATCGGGCTTCCCAGGGGTACCTGAAACCTTGAGAGGGAGCGTTGGGCTTGAAGACCCTTTCCATCCCCTCTGCAATGCAATGAAATTTGCTTTCGATTTGCTGGTTCCTGCTGTTGCCTCCGCAGCAGCAAACACAGCTTAACGGACCCCTAACTCTCCCTGCACCTAGAAATATTCGTTATGGGGGGCAAGTTCCTGGCATCCTTGTTTTCGACATGCACGGCTGCAAGTCAAAAATCAACGTCTGTGTTCTGGCGATGGTTCTCTCTCTCCCCCCTCCCCCCCGCTTTCCTTTAAAGACGTGAGATTTGGCCTGAGATCAGTCACTTTCCTCCCTGCCCACAACACCAAAGCGCTGACCTCATCGTCCTCTTCTTGGCGACGCCGCTGTTCTGCCTCAATGACCAGCTTGACTTGAATTTCCTGAGCTATCTCACAGTCCTGCCTCTCCCTGGGAAGAGACAAAGGGGAGGGGGTGGCAGAGGGGAAAAGGTGAGGGGTGGGAGTCCGTGGGAAAAGAGAGAGAGGGGGGGGGTGGAAGGAAGGGAGAAAATGCAGCCCAGGACCCCGGCTTCACATTGAGAGATGAGCAACCAAGACGGGAAACACTCTCAAAACAGAAACGGAAAAAACAACTCATGCAACTTTTTCTTCCGGTGCAACTTTTGAACCCTTAGCGCAGTGTTTCTCAACCAGGGGCCATATGGACTCCTGGGGCCCCCGGAATATTCTAAAAGGGGCACAGGTGAAATAATATAATTTATATAAAAATGATACAGTTCTGCCCAGCTAAACCAGGGAGGGGGCAGCCCAGAGGCAAAACGGCCCCCGCATCCCACACACTCACAGGTCTTTGTGCCGCTCCTGGATCCGGGCCCGTGCCTTGCGGTCCTCCTCTTCCTGCAGCTGCTTGGCCATCTGCAAGTCATACTGCACCAGCCGGTTGCGCTGCACATTGGTCGCCAAATGATGCTCAACTGCAAGAGGGCACAAGAACAGGCACATTTAATTCGGCTGCAGGTCTGGGAGGACCAAAACACCCTCTTGGCTGCAGGGGAAGGGGGACCCCGCTCTCTTGCTGGCCCCTTCCGCAGGGTGGAGGAAATCATCGTGGTTTCCACCCCTTTTGGTTTTGCATCCTATAAAAAACATTATTCAGAAAAGCCGTCTGTGTGGGACCAAAACACAAAGATGTTCAGAACGATAACAGTTAAATGCACATCACAGAACCCAGTTTCACCCGCCAGGCGCGACGTACTTTCCTGTTCTTGCAGGCTGTGGGCCAGAGTGTGATCCTCGAGGACGGCAAAATCTCGGCACACTGAAAGAAAAGAGAGAATGGAGAAAGTGAGGGAGGAGGTCAACGCTTCTGACCGAAGCCTCGGTTATCATCCCAGAGCCCAGAACTTCTTCCAAAGACACAAGGAAGTCAATGGTACATGACTCCTGTTAAACTTACAAAAATGTCCAGAACAAACTCTTATAAGTGCTGGAAATGTAAAGAGTTAGGAGGTAACTTCTAAAGAGTTAGAAGGTTCCGGAGCCCCATTCGCATCCTGAAGTGAATGCAACTCGTGTCTGCGCAAGTCGCGATTCAACGCTTCCGCGCATGACATCATTTTGAGCGTCTGCGCATGCGCTTGAGGCAACACCCGGAAGTAACACACTCCGTTACTTCCGGGTCACCGCAGAGCGCAACCTGAAAATGCTTATCCCGAAGCTACTTCAACCCCAGGTATGACTGTAATCAAAAACTACTGGGAAATGATCTATAATGAACTGAAGAAGAACTTTAAGATAACTTTTGTGACAAAGCCAGAAACTTTCTTGCTAGGTATTGTAGGGCAGGAATTGCCAAAAGAGCAGAAGTCGTCATTTATGTATGCCACAAAAGCAGCTAGGATATTACTAGCCCAAAAATAGAAGGACGGTAAGATACCAATGAAGGAAGAATGGCAAGTTAAACTTATGGAATACGCAGAAATGGCGAAACTTACAGGAAGACTTAGAGACAATGAAGCATCTGTATCTACAGTGTAAAGAATTGGACTTACTAGTAGGGTATGAGTAAACGCTTACAATTAAGAAAGTAAGTGCACGTTTAAGAAACAACAATATGGAAATTAATTAAGTGCAAGATGTAATTTGAAAGGAAATTTGGTATAAAAATGATAAGAATATAAGAGCGTTTAGCAAAAAAATAATCATAGAAAGTAAGATAAAATTAAGCAGAAGTAGCATATATTTAAAGAACCAGAAGGGGAAGTTGAGGGAAGTCACGGGGTGGGGGGAAATTCCCTTTTTTATTTTTCTTCTTTTATGTGTCAAATGTGTTGAATATTAAATTGTAAAACCTAATAAAAAATTATAATAATAAAAAACAAAGACACAAGGAAGAAGGAACTGCAGAAAGAGGGAACAGGCAGAGTTCCCTTGCAATGCACAAATCTCCACTTCCCACAAACACCGCAAAGTGGAACATGCAGAGCAATTTCGAGGAACCAGGGGCAACAGTTGATTTCTTTTAGTGACTTAAATCTAAGCAAAAGGAGCACTGATTTGCCCTTGGCACACATTTGGAGCAAGGCTCATCTCTTTAAAACGGAGCAACCACCCAAAATTGCCACAGTTTAAGAAGGGTGCCAGCAAGCTGGAAGGTGTGCAGAGGAGGCCTGATGAGGAACGGTCGAAGGAGCTGGGTACATTTAGCCTGGAAAAGAGGAGGCTGAGAGGAGATGAGAGAACAATCTTCAAATATCTCAAGGGCTGTCACATGGAAGAGGGAGCAAGCTTGTGTTCTGCTCCGGAGCGTAGGACCTGGACCAATGGGTTCAAGTTGGTTGATTGGGATTGCAGGGGGTTGGAATAGATGACCCAGGGGTCCCTCCCAAATTTACGATTCTATGAATCCATAAGTTATAAGAAAGGAGATTCTATGCTGGAGGTGTAAGGATGGCATAGGGTCATAAATGCACATGTGGTGGGAATGCACAGCCATGAAAGAATTTTGGAATAACATCTACAATGAATTTTTTAAAAAAACTATTTAAGTTTTCATTGAAGAAAAACCCCGAAACCTTTCTCCTGGGAATAATGTCACTAGAAATAAAAAAAGAATATAGACCACTTTTTTTGTATACAACAGTAGCAGCCAGGATCTTAATCGCAAAAAACTGGAAAAGTGACAAAACACCTACGATAAATGAGTGGCAGGTCCAATATCTACATATGGCTACGATGACAGGGAGGATTAGAAGGTATGCAAAACAGAAAGTACAGAAAGAAAGGGAAATCTTTAAAGAATATTTGGGAAAGTATTACAATAACAAACATCTCCTGGCAGAAATAGAATGATCCTTATAAAACAACAAACATAATGTTTTTCTGGACATATGATGAAAACAAAGAAAGAAATACAATAATTTGGAACTGTGTGTGAAAAAACTGTAGAAATAATAATACAATGAGTCTAATCGAAAGTCAAATATGTTTATTTTGCTTTGGTGTTTTTTTCTTTCTTTTTTTTCCTCCCCTCCCCTCTCCCTCTTGGTTTCATTGTTTAATACATGTTCACGCAAGTCCTTATAACCTTATAATCTTAATACAGTGGTACCTCTGGTTGAGAACAGGATCCATTCCGGAGCCCCGTTCGCAACATGAGCAGAACACAATCTGTGCGGGTTGCGATTCGCTGCTTCTGCACATGCACGTGACATCATTTTGAGCGTCTGCGCATGCGCAAGCGGCGAAACCCGGAAGTAACCCGTTCTGTTACTTCCGGGTCGCCGCGGGACGTATCCTGAAAGAATGTAACCTGAACCGAACGTAACAAACGTTTTTCTGTATGGGACAATGACAATAAAAATTACCGTATTGTATTGTATCCCACCACCCTCCTTGACTGCTGCTATCAAGAGCTGGCATGAACTTTGCAAAGTGCGGATCTCTGAGAAGCCCCCTTGCCCATCCTTAAGTAGAAAAGGGCTTGTGGGGTGACACGCAGGCAAGAGGCAGGAAGGAGAGAGAGCGCTTCGGCTTTTTGTTTCTCCCCCTGCCCTTCGCCTTCTCTCATGCCCTTCCAGGCTTTTTGTTCTCCTCTTCCCCGCACACGCCCCTTCCTTGGCTGCTGACGCTCCCCCTCCCCGAGGAGAAGCTGCGCAGAAGGATGTGCAAGGAGGCACCAGGGACTGTTTGTTGCTTTTGGGGAAGGGGGTGGAGGGACCCCTCCAGGCCAGCATCCTGTTCCCACCACCAGACGCCCGTGGGAAACCAGCAATCAGGATTCGAGCACAAGACCAACACAATCCTGTCCTGCAGTTCCCAGGAACTGGGATTCAGAATCATCGCTGCCTCCAGCTTTTGGAGGGCAGGGCAAAGTCATCCTTTCTGGTAGCCATCGGTAGCCCTCTCCTTCCTCACAAATTTGTCTCATCCTCTTTTCTCCCCCCCCCTTTTTTTAATTGGAAATTTTATTTACAACATAACATAAACTCCCCACACCCCCCAATACAATAAGCATAACATACAATACAAACAACCAAATAAAAGACTTCCTTTATCCTGTATCTGGCCTCCTTATTTACTTCTTATAAGCTGTTTCCTTTGTGAATAATTATTAAGATTTTTCTAATTATAACTTAGATATCCACAAAGTCTCCTGCAGACATTAATTGAAACAAGTCCAGGTATGTATTTTAGGGCTCTGTTTTGTGAAGTATTCTCTGCATTTTCCCCAGGCTTTTCAAAACTCTTGTCTAGTGTGATCTCTAATTGCCTCTGTTAATCTAGCCAGTTCAATATACTCTAACAGTTTGTCTTGCCATTCCTTTTTTGTTGGCACAGTTTATTTTTTCCAGTTTTTAGCAATCAGGATCCTTGCCGCTCCTGTGGCATAGAGGAATATCTTCTGATCTTCTTTTGTATACCTGTGTCCGTTATCCCTGGTAGAAAAGCTTCTGTATTTTTCATAAAGTGATACTTAAAGATTCTTTTAAGCTAGTCATATACTATGTTCTAGAAGCTTCTGATTTCTTTACAGGTCTGTCTCATCCTCTTTTCAAGACATCCAAGTTGGTGGCCATCCCTGCCTCCTGTGGGAGGGAGTTCCATAGGTCAACTTCGCTGCGTGAAGAAGTCCTTTTTTGAAAATATGTCCCAACATTCAGCTTCATTAGATGCCTACAAGTTATGGTGTCGGGAGAGCACGAGGAAATCTTATAATAATAATAATTTATTATTTGTACCCCGCCCATCTGGCTGGGTTTCCCCAGCCACTCTGGGCAGCTTCCACAAATACCAGAAATACACTAATATGTCATACATTAAAAACTTCCCTGAACAGGGCTGCCTTAAGATGTCTTCTGAATGTCAGGTAGTTGTTTATCTCTTTGACATCTGGTGGGAGGGCGTTCCAGAGGGCAGGCGCCACCACCGCGAAGGCCCTCTGCCTGGTTCCCTGTAACTTGGCTTCTCGCAATGAGGGAACCACCAGAAGGCCCTTGGCGCTGGACCCCCAGTCACCAGTCTAGCATTCTGGATTAGTTGTAGTTTCTGGGTCACCTTCAAAGATAGCCCCACGTAGAGTGCATGGCAGTAGTCCAAGTGGGAGATAACCAGAGCATGCATCACTCTGGAGAGACAGCCTGCGGGCAGGGAGGGTCTCATCCTGCATACTAGATGGAGCTGGTAGGCAGCTGCCCTGGACACAGAATTGACCTGCGCCTCCATGGACAGCTGTGAGTCCAAAATGATTCCTAGGCTGTGTACCTGGTCCTTCAGGGGCACAGTTACCCCATTCAGGACCAGGGAATCCTCCACACCTGCCCGCCTCCTGTCCCCCCAAAACAGTACCGTACTTCTGTCTTGTCAGGATTCAAACTCAATCCATTAGCCGCCATCCATCCTCCAACCGCCTCCAGACACTCACACAGGACCTTCACTGCCTTCACTGGTTCTGATTTGAAAGAGAGGTAGAGCTGGGTATCATCTGCATATTGATGGACACCCAGCCCAAACCCCGATGATCTCTGCCAGCAGCTTCATATAGATGTTAAAAAGCATGGGGGAGAGGACGGAGCCCTGAGGCACCTCTATTTACTTTTATCATGTTGCCTTTCAGTTGTCGGGGTCTTAAGTTTTAACGGCGATACGGAAACCATCCTTCTATACTGCAGATTCAGCAAAACTTGCTCTTTACTCCTTCGTCCATTTTTTAAGCCACCTTTGCAACTTGAAAAGTAGGGTATCAGATATGCATTGATTTCATTTCCAGATGCACCCTTGGAAGCGTCTAGAAAGTCGGGTCGGCCAAATGTGTTTCCCAAGAGCCACACAGTGCTTCTCAGCCGCTTCCCAGAGCCAGCATATTTGGGAACTGGACTGGGCTGGCTTAAAAGTCTGTGGAGGGGAGAGGGCTGCAGGTGGCTCCTTGTCCCCTTTGGTGTGACTGAAGAAGAACAGTTGGAAGGGACCCCGAGGGTCATCCAGCTCAACCCCCTGAAACACAGGCTTGAATGTGAGAAAACCTCCCAGCCATTGACAAAAATGTCAAGCAAAATATTTAAATAATCATGACAAAAAGAGGGGCGATCCAAAGATCATTAAAATCAACAGTAGCTAAAAAAGAGGTGAAAGGCAGGGAACCTCGCCATGGCCGGATAGACTTGCCTAAACAAAAAATGATATTGGCAAGCCCAGAAAAGGAGAAACCTTGTGGGAGATGAAATGCAGGGAATACAGGGACCTGGGACGCTTTCTGGGAACAAGAGTCATGGATTTGTGGCTTCACTGGGTGAAGGGAATGTGCGGCTCAAGGCTCTCGGCTCGACTCCAGTCTGGATATTTACCAAAAGGAAAAAAATGTTCCCGCAGGAAATGCCTGTTAATTTTAAGCTCCAGTTCTTCAAAACAGAGGAGCGTTTAGAAACAGGCACCGACATTCCAGCAACGGACCACAGGACGTCGTGGAGGAGCCCCTGAAACATCCTTATCCCAAATCACGCACTCTAGCTTGGTGCGTTCCAGGTGTTCCTGGCCATCCCAGCTGTGCTCCAAAACAGGTTGCGGAAAACTGCCATAACCTAAGGCCATAAGGAGAGCCTGCTGGATCAGGCCCATGGCCCTTCCAGTCCAGCATCCTGTTCTCCCAGTGGCCAGAGATGACTCAGTGGGAAATCCTCAAGCAGGATTTGAACCCAAGACCCCTCTCCCCTCCTGCAGTTCCCAGCTGTGGAGGAAGGGCAGAGCCACCCTGGCTAGCAGCCATTGAGTGTCTATGGGCTACCTTTAAAATTAGGCTGCATTTTGAATTGCATTTTAACCTGTATTTTAAATTGTTTCCCCCCCCCCCCATTATGTTTTTACTGTAATTTTACTGGTGTTAGCCACCCTGAGCCCGGCTCTGGCCGGGGAAGGCAGGGTATAAATTTATTTATTTTTAAAATATTATTATTATTATTATTATTATTATTATTATTATTATTATTATTATTATTATCTTCTTCTTCTTCTTCTTCTTCTTCTTCTTCTTCTTCTTCTTCTTCCATGAGACCTAACTAGCTGTGGCCAGGGATAGAAACTCAGGTATACAAGCCAGGGGCCAAATGTCTAGTTGCCATTTTGGGGCAAGACTTGTTTTTCAAAGGATGGGCTGACTGCGATCAATTCTCAGGTAAACATCTGGCTAGTTCAGATGACAACCTTGAGCCGGGTTAAGAGCTTTGAGAACTTAAAAGAAGAAATATTGAGAAACTTAGTGACTTGATCCAGGGACAGTCTACCTAGAGACTGGCCTTTTCGGGCCTCTTTTTCTTATGCTTGTTGAAAAATCAATAGCATTTATTTAAAGGAGTGGTCGGGAACATCCGTGAGTTGTTTTGGGGCTCCTTTTTGGGCTTCGAAAGAGAGCCATCCATTAAATCCTCACCCGGCTGAGAACAATTGGGAGCATCAAAAGCAAAGAGAATGGAATGGAAAAAAGAATTTCAAGGTGGGCTCTGTTTGCGGAAAAGTCCCAGGTTCAGTACTGCTCTGCCAAAGAATGGAAGAGTTGGGAGGGGTTCCCCAGGGGCCATCTAGTCCATCCCTCTGCAATGCAGGAAGCTGAGCTCCCATGTGCCACAATATTTGTACAAGAAACCACGCCATATAGATACAGTGCCGGATTTACATATAAGCTAAACAAGCTGTAGCTTAGGGCCCCACTCTCTTGGGGGCCCCCAAAAAAATTTAAAGAAAAAAACACACACCTGGATGTACATTTCCAAAATATAAGATAAAAAACTAATAAAATAAAACCTACATGCAGCAACAGTGTTTTGTGTTGTGTAGGCTCCTATGATATAAGTCATGGGCCCCACCTGCTAGCCTGCTCCCTCAAATATCTCGTTTGCTCCTTTCTATATATAGAGTGCCTACATTCTGCATGGACTGGTATATACTTCTTAGTTGTATTTCAGTTACTTTGATAAAATACATATTTTGTTATGTGCAAATGGCTTTAGATACCTTTAGGTACTTATTAGTTCCATAAGTGACCATATAGCATATAAAGGTACTGGGGTTGCGGCGCTCATCTCGCTTTATTGGCCAAGGGAGCCGGCGTACAGCTTCCGGGTCACGTGGCCAGCATGACTAAGCCGCTTCTGGCAAACCAGAGCAGCGCACGGAAACGCCGTTTGCCTTCCCGCCAGAGTGGTACCTATTTATCTACTTGCACTTTGACGTACTTTCGAACTGCTAGGTTGGCAGGAGCTGGGACCAAGCAACGGGAGCTCACCCCATCGTGGGGATTCGAACCGCCGAACTTCTGATCAGCAAGTCCTAGGCTCTGTGGTTTAACCCACAGCGCCACCCGCGCCCCTACATATATATAGGATACAGTGGTACCTCGGGTTACATACTCTTCAGGTTACATACCCTTCAGATTACAGACTCTGCTAACCCAGAAATAGCGCTTCAGGATAAGAACTTTGCTTCAGGATAAGAACAGAAATTGTGCTCCAGCGGCACGGCAGCAGCAGGAGGCCCCATTAGGTAAAGTGGTGCTTCAGGTTAAGAACAGTTTCAGGTTAAGAACGGACCTCCGGAACGAATTAAGTTCTTAACCTGAGGTACCACTGTATATGCAACACAAAAAATGGGCACAATTTGTTGTTGACAAAGGACAGCTGGACATAGAAAGGGCCTCATTACCATCAGGAGCTTAGGGCCTCATCAAACCTCAATCCAGCCCTGTATAGATACTTTCAGCGCACAAGAAGGGAGGTTTGCCAAAGCCTCAAATACCAGCCGTCCAGATAATGGAGATTAAAGGTCTTCCAAGGTTTTGCAATCCTTTGCGGGTGGGGAAGCGTTTGAGCACGAAGCAACGAGGGAACAGGAACGCAAGCTTGCAAACGGCTGGGGGGGGTGGGCCACTGGCTTTCCCTGCCCCCCTCCCCGGCGATCCCACCCCCACCCCATGCCATCTTCCAGAGCCTGGACAAAGGAGGTCTTCGTCCCCTGGCACACGTCACGGACCTCCCAGCCAAAGGACGGCAAAGAAGAATGAGCAAACACAACAAAAACCCAACCGAAGGCAAAATCATGCCCATTAGGAATGACTCAAGTGACCTTTACCCAAAGGCAGGGAAGGAGGGCTGGCGTCGCGCCATGGAGAATCAGCCAGGATTGGCCATGGCTGGCGCGTGGAGGTTGCCCTGGCGACGGTGCCCTGCTCTCCACGCTCCGATTCAATGGCTCCTTGGCGTGTCAACAGATGCGGCCCCCTCCATCCCCAAGAAGGCCAGACCCACAGCCCAGGTTGCGCTGCCTTTTCCCCTTGCAGAGCTTTCATGCACTGTCTCGGCCTGTAGGAACTCGGCTGTTTTTTGTGCACTTTGGAACTCCCTGCCCCTTGATACCTGCATTCACGGTACTCTCTTGGCGCCTGCTAAAAACCAGGTGCTTAGAAAGTTGGTGTGGATTTACCATTTTATGTTTCAAACCGCTGCTGAAAATCTCTCTCGATATATTTTTCTTCCTTTTATCTTTCTGTAAACTGCTCCCCCCCCCCCGCCACAATCAACTAGTGCATAATTTTTGTGAAATACATAATTTTGATCCATGAAAACACCTAAGCCAGTCACTTCCCCACAGCCCCCTAAAAATGGCGCAAGGCAGTTGTTTTCCGTAAGTTCAAAAAATCAGCCCCCTTGATCCTATAAAAAGCACAATTCAAAATAGCAGTTTGCACAACCCACTAAGGAAAGTAATAAAAGGTAAAGGGAACCCTGACCATTGTGACCAGTCGTGACCGACTCTGGGGTTGCGGCGCTCATCTCGCTTTGCTGGCTGAGGGAGCCGGCGTACAGCTCATGTGGCCAGCATGACGAAGCCGCTTCTGGCAAACCAGAGCAGCACACGGAAACGCCATTTACCTTCCCGCCAGAGCGGTACCTACTTATCTACTTGCACTTTGACGTGCTTTTGAACTGCTAGGTGGGCAGGAGCAGGGACCGAGCAACGGGAGCTCACCCTATCACAGGGATTCGAACCGCCGACCTTTTGATTGGCAAGTCCAAGAGGCTGTGGTTTAATCCACAGCGCCACCCGCGTCCCTAAGGAAAGTAATAACGCAATATAATTCAGAACAGTAACAATTCATGGCACATTTACTCAAAGTCCAATTCAAGCTATTTAGTTTAATTCAACAAAACCGACAAACTTGATCCAGTGGTAACGGTTTTTCTAGGTCTGCTAAGCCATTTGCGCCTCCAGCGGCCCCTTGCTGCCCCCTGCCTCTTAACACCCTCCCAGGTAACCCCACTGCCCTCCCCAGGGGGGTGGTACCACCCATTCTGGGAACCACTGGTTAAAGCGAGGCTGGACCATTAGAAATGAAAAGACCCCGGCTCAAACCAGGGCCAAGAATTCAGGAAGGAGCAAAACTTTGAGAGCCACCTCGCTGCAGAGAACCCCCAAACTTGCTTCAATTGAGGCGAAACCTTGGTCACAATTCCAGCTGAGGTTCACCTGTCCTCCTCCTCTGCCCAAGCTGCAAAATGCAAGGGCAGACGCTGTCAAGCTGGTGCCCTCTAGATACTTCAGACTACAATTCCCATCAGCTTTGCTTGCCCTCGATGGAACCCAATCCTGAGACGGCTGACCATCACTAAATTGCAAAAAGCAGCGGCTTTGTGGGAGCCTCCCCCAGAACCATCACTTTTCAAAGCAGCCCTAGCCAGCTTCTGGGCGCTGGGTGAGCTGTTGGCCTGCCTGAGTTTTACCGCAGGTGCTTTTGAGCAGGAAGCGGGTTCGAGAGGAAGCAAAGAAGGGAGTCAGCGGCAGGCCAGCTGGCCAGGCAGCCCATGCACCCATTCGCACAGCTGCTGAAAATTGCAGAAGCACCACCTGCATGCAAACCTCTGCCTAGTGAAAGTGCCCTTTCCCAGTTTGCTCTCTCTCCCTCTCGCAATTGCAAAGGCAGTTTCGCCAATACGGCACTGGGAGTGGCTGGGTAAATAACTAAGGGAGATCTAGGAAGGTGTTCTGGCGGGAGGAGAAAGGGAGTTTCTAGAGCTCCACAGTGTGTGTGTGTGTGTGTGTGTGTGTGTGTGTGGAGAGAGAGAGAGAGAGAGAGAGAGAGAGGGATCTACTCTCTTTCTGAGCTGAATGCTGAAATATGAAATACAGGGAATTCTGAATTGCTCTTGCATTTCGCCCCATTGGGGGCATTCAACCTTAAAATAAGAACATATTAAGAGCCCTCTGGGACGCAGGTGGCGCTGTGGGTAAAACCTCAGTGCCTAGGACTTGCCGATCGCATGGTCGGCGGTTCGAATCCCAGCGGCGGAGTGAGCTCCCGTCGCTCGGTCCCAGCGCCTGCCAACCTAGCAGTTCGAAAGCACCCCTGGGTGCAAGTAGATAAATAGGGACCGCTTAGCAGCGGGAAGGTAAATGGCGTTTCCATGTGCTGCGCTGGTGCTGGCTTGCCAGAGCAGCTTCGTCACGCTGGCCACATGACCCGGAAGTGTCTGCGGACAGTGCTGGCTCCCGGCCTCTAGAGTGAGATGAGCGCACAACCCCAGAGCAAGAGCCACAGTAGCCATCGAAAGCCCCCTGCTCTGTGGATCTGTCTAAGCCTCCTTCAAAAACCCTCTAGCTTGGCACCCATTGCAGCAGGGAGTTCCACAGTTTAACAATGTGCTGCGTAAAGAAGGGCTTTCTTTGGCTTGTCCTGAATATGCCAATATTCAGCATCAATTGAATGTCTACAAGTGCTAGTGTCAGGTCAGAGGGAGGAAAAACTTTTCTCTGTCTGTCCACTTATTGCATGCCACACGTTATGGGGGTCAGCAAACTTTTTCAGCAGGGGGCCGGTCCACTGCCCCTCCTTGTGGGGGGCCAGACTATATTTTGGAAAAATAATGAACGAATTGCTATGCCCCACAAATAACCCAGAGGTGCATTTTAAATCAAAGCACGCATTCTACTCATGTAAAAACACCAGGCAGGCCACACAAATAACCCAGAGATGCATTTAAAATAAAAGGACACATTCTACTCATGTAAAAACACACTGATTCCTGGACCATCCACAGGCCGGATTTAGAAGGCAACTGGGCCGGATCCGGACCCCAGGCCTTAGGTTGCCTACCCATGTTTTATAAGCTTCTATCATGGGCTGCCACTCGCTTGCCCTTTTTTTCTCCAAACCCACCAAAAAGATTTCTCCATGCGCAATGGGCGCGACCATCGAACGTCAACCTACAATTTGCACACAGATACAGGGGACGTTCGGGTTGCGAACATGATCCGTGCAGGATGCACATTCGAAACCCGCAGTGTTCGCACACGTGCGGGTTGTGATTCGGTCCTTCTGCGCATGCACAAAGCATGATTTAGCGCTTCTGCACATGCGCAACCGCCGAAACGCAGAAGTAACCCATTCCGGTACTTCTGCAACCCGAAAGAAACGCAACCTGAAGCGGCTGTAAGCTGAGGTATGACTGTATTCCCAAGCGTGCCTAACCCTATCCCTTCCCCTGTTTAGAAAAAGATCTCTGCTAAGATGCTTTCCTTTACACACATCGGCTTTCACATATGGGCACCTCAAATGCCATTTCTGTGCAGGTGAAAATCCAAGCTCCCAGCAGTGGGGAAATCTAGCCTGCCTCCATCTCCCCCCTCCCCACTTTCAAAAGCAACCTGACCCTGACCCCACCCCTTGGCGCTTTTCCCACAGCTCAGAAACAGGGAGAAGACATCTCTCCTGCAGCATGAAAGGGAGTGCGCGGTTCTTTGTAGCAAGGCAGGCTTGTGATGCGCAGGAGGTTAAGATCAAGGAACAGCCTGAGCTCTGTGTGCTCTCTGTGGGAGTCCCAGGGGTCCCTCTGCGCAAGCCCCCTCCCCGCTTTCAGGGCAGACAACAGCCGGTCTTTGAAAGAAAAGCCCGAAGGATAATAGGCAAGGGCCCTCCTCTCCTGAAAAGAAAATCCAGAGGCTTCAAGGCTGGCCGGGGAAAGGAAAATGGCAAACAAAAGGCCTAATGCTCTCTTGGTCCGCAAGCAAAATGACGCTCCTTCAGGTCTACTGCGCTGAGGCCGTTTAGGGCTTGAAAGGTCAGCACCAAAACATTGAATTGTGCTCGGAAACGTCCTGGGAGCCAAAGTAGGTTTTTCAAGACCGGTGTTATGTGGTCTTGGCGGCCGCTTCCAGTCACCAAAGAACGGGCTAAATCGCACTTTGCGCCTGCGCAGAAGCGCTGAATCGCAACCCGCACCGCTGCGGGTTGCGAACATGCATCCCACACGGATCACGTTCACAACCCGAGTGTCCACTGTATTACAAACAGGTGAACATAATAATACAGTCATACCTCGGGATAAATATGCCTCAGGATAAGTATTTTCGGGTTGCACTCCGCAGCGACCCGGAAGTAACGGAGCATGTTACTTCCGGATTTCGCCGCTCGCGCATGCGCAGATGGCCAAAATGACGTCATGCGCATGCGCAGATGCGTCTTACGTTCTATTCAGAATGCGAACGGGGCTCCAGAACGGATCCTGCTCACACCCCGAGGTGCCACTGTACGGAAACCTGCAGAGGGCTCAAAGCATTTAAAGGCCACCTTCCCATTCATCCGCAACAGCCCTGCAATGCAGGCCAGCAGGGTTGTCGCCATATTGTGGCCGTGGCGGGAGGGGTGGAGACCTGAGACTGACCTGCCTTTATGGCCACCAGATGTGCTCAGGGGGACGTGGTATTTCAACCAGGAACGTCTTAAGTTGCTGCTCACTGTTTTGGTCCCTGCTCCCCAGCGACACCAACCGCGGGGGAACCTAGCCAACCGTCTCCTTCCGAAGGTGGCGAACTCTCCCTCTTTGGAGGCTTTTAGGCAGAGCTTGGGTGGCCTCCTGTCAGGGATGCTTTAGCTGAGATTCCTGCATTGCAGCGGGTTGGACTAGATGACCCCTGGGGGTCCCTTCCAAGTAACGTCACAATTCTATGAACACCGTTATTTTTATTTATTTGGCCAAAGTCGTTACAAAGGAAGGTGCATGAAAGCAAAACACATTGCCAGGCCAATTGTTATTAAAACTAGGCATGTTGTCAACTGAAAATGAGCTCCCCTGAAGAATTTAACTTACCATCCCCACCAACTTCTATCCTTCAAATTGCCACTCGTGTGTTGCTAGTGTGTGCAAAGAGTCCAGATCCATGGAAACATCAGGTGCATCCACCCAGGCAGGTGGGCAGCTTCACTTGGTCGCAAGTGGCCCACAGGTAGGTGCAAAATGCACATGGCAAATTTCGTTGATCTGTGGAACTCCCTCCCACAGGAGGCAGTGATAGCCACTAACTTGGGAGGCTTTAAAAGAGGACTGCTCTGCCTCCAGGGTTGCAGGCAGCTATGTTTCTGAATGCCAGGTGCTGGAGGGTTGTGTTCGAATCCTGCTTGCGGATTTCCCTTAGGGGCATCTGGTCAGCCACTGCAAGAGCTGGACCAGATGTTTGGGCCACTGGCCCGAACCAGCAGGGACCTGCGATGTTCTCATTTGAAAAACACGCCACATGAAAGTGAGTCGCATCAAGGATTGAGCCGTCAGCAGTGTCTGCCGGACGGAAAACTCAGACCTACCCCTTTGTGTGGCAGGAAATGAACATTTCACATTTGAAAACTCTCCGCAACGTCCGCCACAAATTCGGCCCTCGTCACCCACAAAAGGGTCGAGTCCATTTGTCCTGTCCCAACATGATTTATGCCAGAAACTCTGCCCCAGCCTTGAACTCCAAAGCAATTAACCGGAACTCATCAATGCACATTCATTTCTATAGCGATCACCAAGAAAGCAGTTGATTTCACCGATTCGCACAAACTGAAATAATAGTGCTACGTGCAAGAGTGAGAGAAAATGTACCTCTTGGATCATGATTTGAGCCTGATTTGGTAAAGGCTGCAATCCTTCCCACGTTTACCTGGGAGTAAAGCCAAGGCAACTCAGCAGAGCTCATTTCTGAGCCTTGTTAGAAACTCAGATATATAAGCTAGGTACCAAATGGAGCCTTAAATCTAAGTCACAGTCACCACAAGGGAACATCTGTTCGCTAGGGGGCTGAACTAGATGACCCTGGAGGGACCCTTTTTCCAACGCTAAAATTCTGCGATTCCACGATCCTACTATCTCATTGCCTAACTGCAGCTTGCTCTTGCAACGATTCACTTGTCCCAGAATGCAAGAAGGAGACACACACAGTGGAAATGGAAATGGTATTAACTATGATCGAAGGCAGAGGTTTTTTAAACTGTGGTCACCAACCTGGTGCCCAGGTATCTCGCCGTAGTCACAGGTGGACTCGTGCCAGTAGCAAAACGCGCCTGGCGCCAGGCTAATTTCTAACACTAAGCTCCGGCCCAGCAGAGCGGCCAACTTACATCACGGGAACCTGGGTACATGCTTCCTTGCAACAGGAATGGCCAACTTTGGTGAGCTGTGGGCACCTCTGGGTTTTGGAGCACCCCCCTGGATCCTTCCCCAATTCCTTCACGGGATCAGCTCCCCCACTCAGAGAAAGAGGCGCAGAGAGAACACAAACGCTTCGCTTTCCCAAGAGATCCAGGCAGAACCTGCGCCTTGGAAAGCACATGGACCTGAAAAAGGGGCCGTTTTTCCAGCTTCCTCCTTTAGTCCTATGTTCCTGTTCAAGGGAGAAAAAATAACGACCCTTATTTCTTGACCAAGCAGGGTATAAAAGGGGGTTGTGGGTCAAAGGATCTGTGGGCCTTGGGGGGGGGCATAATAATAATAATAATTTATATTTTGTACCCCGCCCATCTGGCTGGGTTTCCCCAGCCACTCTGGGCAGCTTCCAACAAAGATTAAAAATACATTAAAATGCCACACATTAAAAGCTTCCCTAAACAGGGCTGCCTTCAGATGTCTTCTAAATGTCAGCTAGTTGTTTATTTTCCTTGACATTTGATGGGAGGGTGTTCCACAGGGCGGGCGCCACCACCGAGAAGGCCCTTTGCCTGGTTCCCTGTAGCTTTGCTTCTTGTAGTGAGGGAACTGCCAGAAGGCCCTCGGCGCTGGACCTCAGTGTCCGGGTAGAACGATGGGGGTGGAGACACTCCTTCAGGTATATTGGGCCGAGGCCATTTAGGGCTTTCAAGGTCAGCACCAACACTCTGAATCGTGCTTGGAAACGTACTGGGAGCCAATGTAGGTCTTTCAGGACCGGTGTTATGTGGTCTCGGCGGCCGCCCCCAGTCACCAGTCTAGCTGCCGCATTCTGGATTAGTTGTAGTTTCTGGGTCACCTTCAAAGGTAGCCCCACGTAGAGCGCATTGCAGTAGTCCAAGCAGGAGATAACTAGAGCATGCACCACTCTGTCGAGACAGTCCGTGGGCAGGTAGAGTCTCATCCTGCATACCAGATGGAGCTGGTAAACAGCTGCCCTGGACGCAGAATTGACCTGCACCTCCATGGACAGCTGTGAGTCCAAACATCGTCTGTAGGTGATGAAAGGTCTTCCTCCATTGTTCCCTCACAGTGAGGGAACTGCCAGAAGGCCCTTGGAGCTGGACCTCAGTGTCCAGGCTGAATGATGGGGGTGGAGATGCTCCTTCGGGTCTACTGGGCCGAGGCACTGCGCCCACGAGCACCGTATCAGCGACCCCTGTCTCCAGGTACAGGGCGGTATATGAATTCAATAAACGATAAAAATAAAGAATAACACACATCCCATCCCAGAGTATTTGGAAGAGTAGAAAAGCCTTTCTTTGCTCCCATGCCGGAAGTAGGACTGGGCCAGGAGATAGGCTCCAACATTTCCTGTTTTGCAGGGGGTGGGATGGATGTCCCCTGGGGATCCCTGCCAGCTCTACTATTTTATGGTTCCGTGATAGAAAAAAGCCACATACCTTAAAAAAAAAAAAAAAAACACACACACCCTGCATTTAAACCCTATTTCCCAATCCAAAGCGAAGAGGCAGCTCGCAATAAAAAGAGGATAAGAGAATAAAATGATAAAATATAAAAGGCAAAAAGGAGCTAAAAGCACAGCTGCAAGGTCTGAAAGGTTAGGTAGCTATGTTTTTATCAATAAAAATGTGCTACAATTAATTTGGGCGATCCACCCCTCCCACAAATTTATTTTTTTAAAAATTCAAGTACTTAAAAAGCCAGAGTGTGGTGTGGTGTAGTGGTTAGAGTGTTGGACCAGGACCAGGGTTCAAATCCCTTCTTGGCCATGAAGCTCAGGCCAGTCACCGTCTCTCAGCCTGACCTCCCTCGCAGGGTTGTTGTGGAGCAATTAAATGAGGTGGGAGAGAATTATTATTATTATTATTATTATTATTATTATTATTATGTCAGCCTGAACTCCTTGGACGAAAGAGACTGGGATATAAATGCAATAAACAAGGGGGGGGGGGGGGAGTGAGGCCAAGCCCAGTTTTAAATGACGCGTCCTCTGCAGGGGGTGGACTAGAGGACCTTTTAGATCCCTTCTAATCCTATGATCCTATTGTCCCCTGCCCCTTTTTGTCTGGAGTGGAGGGGAAGGCCGCAACGCACAAAGGAAGTGGACCTTATGGGCAGAAACGAATGCAGAAAAATCCCTGCACCGAGAAAGGTAGCAGCTTGGGGCGGCAAGGGGTCAGGGGGGGGCCTTTTGCCTTTTGCCTCAGACACCCCCTGGACTGCAGCTCAGCGGTTACAGCAGCTGCTTGGCATGCAGAAGGAGGTGTCGGGTTCAAGGCCCCAAGGGCAGCCAAGACAGCCAGGGGAAAACAGCTTCCTACATGGATCAACCCTTTGCCCAGATTCATGAGAACTAGAATCTGGTTTATTTGGGGGGCCAGGGCTGGGGTGGGGGGAGCTCCGGGGAGAGCAGCTGCTGCCGGCCAGAGCAGGACTAGAGGGGTACGAATCGGTGACAGCTTCCCAGGTCTCCAACTGCCCGGGAGATTCGTGGCACGTCTGAAAGGGGCTCCCCGTGTTCCCCATCGCAACGGGGCGCGGCGCCAGGCAGACCCCCGATCCGGCCCTCCAGGCCTTCTGATCAACGAGTGCCACGGGGGGGGGCATCCGGCATAGAGACCCCCCGGCGGTAGAAACCCCCTCCAGTCCCTCCCCCGCAGAAGGGAGAAAGGATTAGACTCCCCCCCCCCGACTCCGAAAAGGGGGCGCAGAGGAGGCCACCCAAAGGCACCTTCGCGACGCAGGCGACGGCGGGGGTGGGGAGAGAGGTATGCTCGGACGCCCCCCCCCAAAAAAGGAAACGCCCCCAAGAGTCTCGCAAAGGGGTCTACTCCCTCCCGCCCCGCCCAGGGTCCTGCCTGGGGGTCTCCTTTCCCTCGCCCCAGTCTCGCAAAGGGGCCCCCACCCCACAGAGTCTTGCCAAGGGGTCGGTCTCCCTCCCCCCCATCTTCGAGGGTCGCAAAAGGGTCTCCCTTCTCCCCACGCCGCCTCCTCCCCCAGTCTTGCAAAGGGGTCTCCTTCCGTCCCTCGACGCCCCCCCCCCCAATTCCCGGTGCCTCGCAAAAGGGTCTCCCTTCCCTCCCACCGTCCCCTCCCCAAGTCTTCAAAGGGGTCTCCTTCCGTCCCTCGACGCCCCCGCCCTCCCCCCGGTGTCTTGCAAGTCTTGCAAGGGGGACTCCTTCCTTCTCTCGGACCCCCCCCCCCATTCCCGGTATCTCGCAAAAGGGTCTCCTTTCTCCCCAACGCCGACCCCCCCCCCAGTCTTGCAAAGACCCCCCACCCCCTCCCTAAGTCTTCCAAGGGTGTCTCCTTCCTTCCCTCGACCCCCCCCCCAATTCCCGGTGTCTAGCAAAGGGGTCTCCTCTCCCTCTCCCCCCCCCCGCCCCAGTCTTGCAAAGGGGTCTACTTCCTTTCCTCGACGCCCCCCTCCCGGTCCGCTTGCAAAAGAGTCTCCCACCCACCCACCCCACCCCCCCGTCTCGTAAAAGGGTCTCCCTTCTCCCACCGCCCCCTCCCCAAGTCTTCCAAGGGGGTCGGTCTCCTTCCTTCCCTCGGACCGCCCCCCCCCCAATTCCCGGTGTCTCGCAAAGGGGTCTCCTTTCTCCCCAACGCCGCCCCCCCCACCCAGTCTTGCAAAGTGGTCTCCCTCCCCCCCCCACGACCCCCCCCCGCCTACCTTCCTTGACTCCCGGCAGTTTGGACTGGTCGATGCTGATCTCAGCCATGTTGGCTTCGGGCGGCGACGGCGGATCCTTTTCCCGGCGCCCCCCCCCCACGCCAGCTGCTCTGGCCGCCGCCCCCCCCCCCTTGCCGGGCAAGGGGCCGAGCCCCCCGCCGCCTCGCTGCGCAAGCCGGAGGGCCCGATCCCCCGGCTGCAAGACGCCGGAGCCTTTCTTTCCTTCCCTGGGGTGGGGAGGTGTCCTGCGCGCCCCCGCTCGCGCCCTGCCCGCCTTCGGGAAGGGGCGGCTTACTCCCGAGTAAGCCCGGGGGAAGCTCGGCGGCGGGGATCGTGGCCTCCTTCTTCTCCTCCTCCTCCTCCTCCTCCTCCTCTCTCCACCCAGGAGCTTCGGGGCGAGCGAGCAGCCCGTGCGCCCGTGCGTAAAAGCGCAAGCTCGGCGGGCCTTTGGGTCTCCTCGGCTCCGCTGCAAAGCTTGCAGAAAAAGAAAGAAAATAATAGCAGCGCTTGAACCCGAAAGTGGGCAGCGCCACTTTCCCTTTCTCCGCCTCCTCCTGCTCAGCCCTCCCCCGCGGAATGCTGGGAAGTGTAGTTTCGAGAGCTTCCATTATTGGGGGGGGGGGTTGGCACCCAAACCGCCCGTGCGCTTTCTCAGCCGCTTCAGTGCGCGCCGCAAGATTTGCTTTTTTTAAAAAATGATATTTTATTTGATTTTAACAAGAAAAAAGTTACAGAACAATAATCCAAACACACACACACACACACACACACACACACACAAGAAAAATACAAAAACCAAACCAAACCAAACAAAATATATTAATTTCACATCGTTTTGTTTTTTGATGTTAATTAATAAAAATGTATATGCCAAAAAAAAAGGAAAGGAAAGGAAAATAAAATAAAAGGGGGGATTCACTATTTTTTAAAAAAAGAAAAGAAAAATACAAAAACCAAAATTTAACATAAAAAAATAAAAATAAAAATAAAAAATAAAAATCCCTCTTTTCAGTTTCTTACCATTCATTTACTTATTTTCCTGACTTCCTCTCACCTCCCTTTTTTGTATTCCATTTAAAAGTTGGTTCAGCAAATTCATACCCTCTTAATTTACCCTTAATTGTTTATCCTCATACGTTATAACTTAAGATTTTCATCTAATATCAATCCATTCTTACAAGTTCTTATTTTACCTTATTACTAGAACTACTTCATTTCATTTCAACATCATTAACATTTAAAAATTTTACAATTCAATTTACCATTCATTTCTTTAACCTTATCTTACCTTCAAAACATTAAAATTTCAAAATTTAAACCATATTTAAACTTAACTCCTTCAATCCTTTTTGCTAAAGCCAATTAATTCCTTTCCAGCACATTTTAGTATTTCATTAGTATTACACTAATTCCAAAAATAAAGTGTTTTATAAAAAAGAAATTCTCATTCTGGTTTTATCCAACGTCCCTTCTTCCTGGTTTCGGATGATGTCAGTCCTTACACCGAAGATTTGCAACCTGATCCCTGGACGAGGGACTTTCCTTGCATCTCCCATCAAAAGTGGCCCACCTGCTTCAGCTCTGAAGGTCTGCCCCGCAACAATCACCTGAGATCCTTTTATGGGTGCTATCCAATAAATCATTAAAAATAACTAACTGAGGTTCTGCCCCCCTCCCAACATTATGCCCATGCCCAGCATCCTGTTCCCACATTGGCCAACTAGATGCCCCAGTGGCAGGGGCGCCAACTATAGGGGGCTCTGGGTGCCTGAGCACCCATAAAATTTTGGTTGTGGGGGCTGAGCACCCACGCTGCAAAGTCAGGGGGCGCGCGTGACCAAAATTTATTTTATTTTAAAAATCATTGTAAACAGTTAAAATCATTAGTATGATTGGAATAACGCTTCGCAGTTTAATGGTGAATTTTGGACATAATGGAAATGTAAAAGATTTTTTATAAAAAATGCAGTAGGAAATGATTAACAATAGGGCCCAGAAAGTGAAGTTTAGGAGATTCTTCTTTGGAATCTTGCTTTTATGATGTATGTTGAATATGTGATTGCAAAAAATTAATTTGAAAAAGCAAATACATTTATCAAAGAGAGAGAGGAACGCAGGAGGGGGTCCTGTGATTTCCAGCAACTGGGACTCAAAAGCATCGCTGCCTCTGACTGATTGTCCTCTTAATTAAGGCCCTCCAAGTTGGCGGTCCTCACTGCCTCCTGTGGCAGGGAGTTCCGCAGTTTCACAGTCGTGGAACTGCCCTTCTTCCCAGAGGTGTCCCCCCCAACTTCAAAATCCCACCTGGGAAGAGATTTGGAGCCGTATGTGAAGAGAGCATTGGGAAACAGAGCTCATCTCCCTGCGTCCAGGAGTCTTCATCGCAGCCTCTGCCATCCTGGTAACCCCGTAATAAGCCAAGCCAAGGGCATGATTAGGTGGTTTGCCAAATGACAGGAGGAGGATTTTTGTGGCTTCTGGGGCTGCTCTTAAGGAGCTGGGATGGCAGGTTGGCCGGCCTGCGTTGGCCACAACTTGCTAGCCTTATAATAGACCTGGGCTGTGACGGAACTAAAAATGCGAGGCTGTTTCACACAACCTGACACCTTCCTGCTGAAAGGCGTATTCTCCCTGTCCTGGAGCCCTTCGACTCGCAGCCTTTCTCCACCTGTGGGTCCCCAGATGTTGTTGGACTACAACTCCCATCACCCCTAGCTAGGAAGGCCAGAGCTCAGGGATGATGGGAGTTGTAGTCCAACAACATCTGGGGCCCCACAGGTGGAGAACCCGGAGGAACAGCCCCTGAGGAGGAAACAGCAAAAGAGAGGAGTGAAGAACATGAGAAGAGTCTGCCGGATCAGGCCCATGGCCTGCCTAGTCTAGCACCCTGTTCTCACAGGGGCCAACCAGATGCCCCCAAAAGACACCTGCAAGCAGGATTCGAACACAAGACCACTCTCCCCTCCCATAGTTTCCAGCACCTGGGATTCAGAAGCCCCACTGCTGCCTCCAACTATAGAGGCTGAGTCAGGATGACTCATAGCCCTCTCCTCCTCCTCCTCCCTGAATTTGTCTACTCCTCTTTTAAAGCCATCCTGGTTGGTGGCCTTCATTTCACCTTGTGGGAGGGAGTTCCATAGTTTAACTCCGCGCTGTATGAAAACGTCCTTTCTTTGATCTGCCCTGAATCTTCCAACCTTTGGCTGGATTGCTGTCCACCCGTTCTAGTCCTATG
The DNA here is from genome assembly GCF_964252035.2 of Podarcis erhardii. Classification (NCBI taxonomy): domain Eukaryota; kingdom Metazoa; phylum Chordata; class Lepidosauria; order Squamata; family Lacertidae; genus Podarcis; species Podarcis erhardii. Next base: position 100,399,720 of record NC_138509.1, on the reverse strand, counting down.
GCAGAGGGAGAAAAACCTGGAGGAGGAAAAACTTGTGAGTTAGACATTTGGGTCACCTGCCTCAGTACTGGCTACAGGTGGGCAACAGTTGTCCAGGGTTACAGGCAGGATTCTCTCCCAGAGCTACCTGGAGATGTCAGGACTCGAACCCAAGACCTTCTTTAAGGTGGCGGACTCTCCTTCCTTGGAGGTTTCTAAGCAGAGGTCAGATGGCCATCAGGGACGGAGCCGCCTTTACCCAGGGGTGCAGGGCACCTGGCTGTTGAATTCTGGGGGGCGCCAGGCACCCGCCGCTGAAGCCGCCTAAGCTCTTGCAGTATAAGTGTATTGTAAAGAAATGAGCAAATAAAAAAGTTTGTTTCTTTCCCCTCCCTTCTTTCGTAAACAAGGTGTCAGTGTGGTTTCTGACATAAGCATAATAAAAGTTAATTTGGGGGCTAAACTAAATTTAGGGGTGCTGACTGGATCTTTGTACCCCGGCGGTGCATTTGCTAAAGACAGCACTGGTCAGGGATGCTTTAACTGAGACCCCTGCATTGCCGGGGGTTGGACTAGATGACCCTTGGGTCCCTTCCGACTCTACAATTCTATGATTCTATATCTCCTCCTCCTCCTCCTCCAGGCCTGCACATAACTTCTCAAAATTCATTGCCCCAAGGAGCTGGGTTTGCAGGCTGGTGGGACTCAGGCTTTTGCCAGGTCACGAGAAGAGTCATGCAGCCTTTGTGTGGGTTTTTGCTCAATTGCAGGCAGGCAGGCAGGCAGGTTAAACTTCTGTCTTCCAGTGATAACCTTTCAAAGCAACATCCATCCCTCCCCACGGAACTTGCATGTTGGAGCTGAGATTCCTGCATTTTAGGGGGTTGAGCTAGATGGCCCCTGGGGGTCCCTTCTGACTCTACAATTCTATAATTCTGACCAGAATCTTTTTGGCGTCTTTATACCCTTCACTTTTCCTGGCCGTATCACAACAGAACTTTAATTATCAGTCAGGATGCCTTGCCAAGTTCATCATCATTATTTTTAATTAAAGGTCAGACAATGTTTATTCCTCATGCAGGCCGTATTTTTATTAATTGTCCTCAAGACTGCAAAATTGAGTCTCTAAATTCTAATGCATCTTAATTATGACTTGCTGCCTCTTACAGGAATGGCTTCTGCGGCTCAACATCTCCGTCTTACTCAAAATAGATCCATCTTTGCCGTTTTCTGCATACAAAGTGATACAGTGGCGCCTCGCAAGACGAAATTAATTCGTTCCGCGAGTTTTTTCGTCTTGCGATTTTTCCGTCTTGTGAAGCACGGACTTTGGAAAAGCTTCAAAAATCACCAAAGTCTTCAAAAACCTCAAAAAAGGCTACCACACCGCGTGCTATGAGTTGCTCCTCGAAGTGAATGCACGGTTTTAAGAAAAAGGAAACAAACTTGCAAGACAAAGGAAACAAACTTGCAAGACGTTTTCGTCTTACGAAGCAAGCCCATAGGGAAATCCGTCTTGCGAAGCAACTCAAAAAACAAAAAACTCTTTCGTTTTGCGAGTTTTTCGTCTTTCGAGGCATTCGTCTTGCGAGGTACCACTGTAATATTAATTGTCGTGCCTGTTGCTCGTTTGCTTACTAAGAGATCTAGGGAGGTTTGGTTGACGCCTTGCCTGTTGCATTTTACACGAACTCGTGAGTTGCCTTTTTTTGCAGGCAGGGGAGGGGATAGGTTTACTAATTTCATAGAATGATAGAATTGTAGAGTTGCGAGCAACCCCAAGGATCATCTAGTCCAACCCCTTGCAGCGCAGGAATCAATTTAATTTAATTTAATTCAGTTTGATGAATTGAAGGAAGGTGGGGGAGGAAGGTCCAGAACTCAAATCTATTTATATACCTCCGTTCATTTTTTAAAAAAATCAGTTGTGCATAAAATCATACAACCAAAACTATACAAAGTCAGAAATCAGCTAACTGTCGTGGGAAATTCTGGAAAAGTGACTTGAAATTTACAGCATGTTATTCTTTGAAGGAGAACTGTCTGAAAATGATTCACAGTTGGTATTTAACTCTGAGTAGGATGCTAAGATGTATAAGACTGAATTAGATAAGTGCTGGAGATGTGGAACATAGCATTCAGATGACAGATTGGGGAAGATTATGGGGGAAAGATATAAAATTTACGGCCTGTACTGCATTTAAAGAGAATTATATGAAAATGATGTACAGGTGGTATTTAACACCGGTTAAATTAGCAAAAATGTATAAAAGAAAAGAAATCAAGTGTTGGAAATGTAAAGAAGTAGAGGGTACGTTTTATCATATGAGGTGGCAATGTAAGGTTATAAAAGGTTTCTGGGAAATGATTTACAATGAATTGAAAAAAAATGTTAAAAATAACCTTTGTTAAAAAACCAGAAGCATTTTTAATATGAATGAATATACCGAAAGAATACAAGAATTTGTGTGTGTATCTGTGCAAATGAAACCATATATCCTAAAGACACTGCAGTCTCCACGGACCTTCATTCCAAGAAAACTGAATGCCAGGTAAATGCCGGGAACCCCTGGGGTCTCTCACCTCACAGAGGTTGGAAAGGCCTGGAACAATACAGAGGGCCCTGAAATTTATCAGAAACAGCCTAGCTATCAAAGGTGCAAATGACAGTTTATGGATGTGAGACGTCACAGCTTCCAAAATACATCAGAATCTGAATTTCAGAGTGGATGCCTGAGTTTTGCATTCTTGGTTGGGGCCAAGGCTTCTGCCAGGTATTCCAGGAAGTGCACACAGAAGAGCATGATGCGAATATCCACTCGCAACATCAAGAGGGGTGTTAATCAGTGTTCAACCGTGTCTGAAATGCACCTTGGTCAGATTACCATCGGCCAAAGTGTTGTCTGTTTTCTTTCGTTTTCGCTCCGAACAGTCAAGCCTTTGTAATTTGAGAGTTCCTCTCCAGCCTTTCTAATGATAAAGAGTATTTTGTTTCGCTGTGATACGTTTCAAAAGAACACAAGTGAACAACACAAGCAACGCTGACACCAAACTACATACATTAAGCATAATAGAAACACCGCCACCCGACCCCACCCCCATCCATCCTCCCTCTCCCCACCCCCCCTTTCTTTTTTCTTTCTGTTTTCTTCTCCCCCTAATGCCTCAACAAATGAAACGGATTTGTAAAAATGTTACATGGAAGAAGAAGGGAAAAAAAAAAATACGAGGCACTACACTTCTGTAAAACAAGAAAATCCTTAATAATAATAAAAAAAATTTTGGTCTCATTACATAAAAAAAAAAAAGCAATCAATGGGCTCTTGGCTGGCTTCAGACAGATGCCTGCTTTATTCCCTTTGGCAGATTATTGTCATCGCCTTTTTTAAGTTGGGGGAAAATCACTATAGCAAATTAGCAAGGATGGCACCAGGGTTAGGGAGATATTGGCTGCCCACAAGTGCCCTGCCGTTCAGATTGCATGTTTGTACAGCAGCTGAGCACCACGATGCCAGATCTAAAGAGAGGAATATCTCCCTTTCCTTGCAGAACACCCCCTGGCAAAGCGAAATAAATGAAGTTGAGAGACTGAGAAAACAGCATCCTGTGGAACTGGGCGCCACCAGAGATGTGGGAGTGAATAAAAGCTAAATCAGTTTTTGAAGGAGATTTTGAAGGTTTGTTGTTTTGGCCGCAGCCATCTAAATAAAGGATATTTAAAAATACACTTCAGGGTCTGTTTTAATTGAGAATCAACTTAAGCAACATTGTCACAAGATCAGTCAGTCGGTCATATCCATCAAGTGCTTTGTCATCTGACTAGTGCCAACCTTTGCCAACCTGGTGCCTCCCCCAGATGTTTTGGATGAGAACTGTCCCGGCTGGGGTGGAAGGAAGTTGGCATCCAAAACATCTGAGGTCTCTTCTCTTCTGAATCCCAGTTGTTGGAAACCGCAAGAGGGAAGAGTTGATCCTGTGTTTGAATCCTGCTTGCGGGTTTCCCATCGTGGCCATCTGGTTGGCCGCTGTAGGAACAAGAAGCTGGACCAGGTGGGCCCTCTTTGGCCGAATCCACCAGGGCTATTCTCATGTTCCAGAGAGTCTAACAACAACAACTACAACTACAACTACTACTACAACAACAACTACAACTTATTATTTATACCCTGCCCATCTGGCTGGGCTTCCCCAGCCACTCTGGGCGGCTTCCAACAAAATATTAAAATACAGTAATGCATCAAACATTAAAAGCTTCCCTAAACAGGGCTGCCTTCAGATGTCTTCTAAAAGGCTGGTAGTTGTTGTTCTCTTTGACATCTGGTGGGAGGGCGTTCCACAGGGCGGGTGCCACCACTGAGAAGGCCCTCTGCCTGGTTCCCTGTAGCTTTGCTTCTCATAGTGAGGGAACTGCCAGAAGGCCCTTGGCGCTGGACCTCAGCGTCCGGGCAGAACCATGGGGGTGGAGACGCTCCTTCAGGTATACTGGGCCGAGGCCGTTTAGGGCTTTAAAGGTCAACACCAACAATTGGAATTGTGCTCGGAAACTTACTGGGAGCCAGTGTAGGTCTTTCAAGACCGGTGTTATGTGGTCTTGGCAGCCGCTCCCAGTCCCCAGTCTAGCTGCCACATTATGGATTAATTGTAGTTTCCGGGTCACCTTCAAAGGTGGCCCCACGTAGAGCACATTGCAGTAGTCCAAGCGGGAGATAACCAGAGCATGCACCACTCTGGTCCTAGAGAACTTTGAATTTTATTTAGGCAATAACTCTTGGAGTGTAGCTCCCGGCTCTGCTGAACCATCAAAGGCCTCCTCCAGCTGCCACCCAGGAGGAAAGAGACACAGATCCTGCGGGAGGCGAAGGCTCCATCTCCTGCCTTTGTTGTGTTGTGTTTTGTGTGTGTGGTTGTGGAAGACAACCAGCTGAGACTCCCCATCATGATTTCCCCTCTCGATGGTTCCCAAGATCAAATATTCTCCATAAGTTTTGTGGCGAACCATGAGCGTTTTCTTTAATCTCTCAGGACAGCCCGTGAAACTTGCTTCCTTGGCCCACCTTGAAGACAAAATAAAACCCAAACAAAGATTGCAATGCCAGGAGTTTCTCTCCCCCCCATGCTTCTTTTTCTAATTTTTGTGTTGCACCACAACTCCTGGAGCCATATTATGATGTGAGTGGCGGGTGTCCTGCAAAACACTCCATACGCAAGGAGCTTGGAACATCTGTTCTCAAGATGCAGAGCACTGTTCAGCTACGGAAGCTGCTTCTGCAAGAGGCAGCGACAGCCACACAAACAGATGGCTGTGAAAGACGACTGGACAAATTCACGGAAGAGAAGGCGACCAGGGGATCCTGGCCACAATGGCTCACTCAGCCTCAACATTTGGATACAGATAGGTAGCCGTGTTGGTCTGCCATAGTCAAAACAAAACAAATTCCTTCCAGTAGCACCTTAAAGACCAACTAAGTCAGTTCTTGGTATGAGCTTTCGTGTGCATGCACACTTCTTCAGATACACTGAAACAGAAGTTTCCAGACCCTTCTATATAGTGAGAAGGTGGGGAGGGGTATTACTCAGAAGGGTGGTGGGAATGGGAACCATTTTTCACCTTTTCACCCCTTGCTTTTTCCTGTAAGACCTATTGCAGTCGTTAAGAGTCGTCAACAGGCTCATCACAGCTATCTGCCAATCACCCATTCCCACCACCCTTCTGAGTAATACCCCTCCCCACCTTCTCACTATATAGAAGGGTCTGGAAACTTCTGTTTCAGTGTATCTGAAGAAGTGTGCATGCACACGAAAGCTCATACCAAGAACTGACTTAGTTGGTCTTTAAGGTGCTACTGGAAGGAATTTGTTTTGTTTCAACATTTGGAGGCAGCAATGCTTCTGGGTACCAGTGGCTGGAAACCACAAGAGGGGAGAAGATGATTGCTGGTTTCATAGAGTTCAGCCCGGACGCTGAGGTCCAGCTCTGAGGGCCTTCTGGTGGTTCCCTCACAGTGATATGTGAGGTTACAGGGAACCAGGCAGAGGGCCTTCTCGGTGGTGGCGTCCGCCCTGTGGAACGCCCTCCCATCAGATGTCAAGGAAATAAACAACTATCTGACTTTTAGAAGACATCTGAAGGCAGCCCTGTTTAGGGAAGTTTTTAATGTTTGATGTTTTATTCTGTTTTTAATCTGTCTGGGAGCCGCCCAGAGTGGCTGGGGAAACCCAGGCAGATGGGCAGGGTATTAATTTATTATTATTATTATTATTATTATTATTATTAAAGCCTAAATCTCTCTCCATTCCACCGATACTGCCAAAGCTGAACAGTTAGGTAGAAAAAGCCTCTCATTATTATTATTATTGTTGTTGTTGTTGTGGTTGTGGTTGTTGTTGTTGTTATTGTTGTTATGGAGTTGGAAGGGACCCCCAAGCTTCTGCAATGGAGGAATCTTAACTCTCAAGTACCCTGATTTAGCAGGGCTTTTCTTATCTTCTGATGCCTGTTCTCATTTTATTGGCAGACATTCCACATACACAAAGCATGTTCTTTACAAGAGCATGTGAGAACTAAGAAGACACCTGCAGGGTTCTATCCATCTGCCTCAGCATCTTTTGTCCAACGGGGCCCGTGAGATACTTCCAGGAGGCTCCTTGTCAGGCAACAAACCCCTGCCTTTCGTTTTCTCCCCTGCACACGGCATTTATATGGTTTGATTCAGATGTTGAGGCGAACACCCACGGATGGATTTGTCTTTGGTGAATTTGCCAAGTTGCGTTTTAAAACCTCCTAAAGCGTCGCCTCACCTTGAGGCAGCAAATCCCATCAATTAATTCTGCTCTGCAGGCAAAAGACAGAACAAGGCCAGGACCTCATTCTGTGTGCCAAAGCCGACCGGGCTGGCAGCTGAACCTGACTTCAGCACAGGTGATGGGACAGCATCCTGCGTCATACCTGAGGCCAGTCAGGTGGCTTAGGGGGCCGAGGGCAGGCTTCGCAGCACACCAGGTGAATACCCAACTCCCTCAACCCTTCCTCATAAGGCTTGGTTGCTGGTGTTAGGATCGTCCTACTCTCATGTAGGACCCTGGCAGAGACACATGCCTGACTGGCAAGGTCTCTCCCTCCTGGTCAATTGTTCGGGAGCTTCAAAAGCGTTTTCCAGCCTGAACATCACAGCGACCGATGCCAACAGACACCGGCACACTTAGGACCCTGCAGAGTATTCGCAGTTTGCGTTAACAGAACTCATTAGCACAGCAGTTTGGCTAATCTACTTTATTTACATATAATACACTGGAGCATTCTGACTTAGCTCCTTCCTCTTTCTCATCAGACAGCAAAGAGAGGAAGAATAAAGGACAATAGTCCCACTTCACGGAACACAGGAACATAAACATCCTGTCTCCGTCACTTCCCGCTCTGTGGTGTTACGGAAGGGGGGGGGCATGTCTTCTTCACCTTCTTCTTCGCTACAATATATCAATTTATTTCCAATTGTCAATGTCAAAAGGGACTAAAATCTATAAAATTCATAGAAAATCAGCGTGCCAGTTTGCTCAATTACTCTAGGACTCCATCACACCTCCCCTGTTCAGCATAATCCCTCAAGCAAGGTGTCAAGGTGATCAGCCTTTCCTCCAGACAATGTCAGGTGGCAGGCTATGCATATTTGGGACCATTGTCTTCTCATCCCCAGGAAGTGTTTATCTGTGCATATCTCCAGCTCTGCATATTCCCCCCTCCCTCCTCCATATGTTAATCTGTGTAACCCCCTCCACCTTCCTGAAGTGCTGATCTGTGTAACCCCCCCCACCTTCCTGAAGTGCTGATCTGTGTAACCCCACCTTTCTGTGATGTATTCATGACGTGTTTTGCACTGTATTCTGGGACATGGAGGGAGTTTCAAAAACTCATGTCACCCCTTTCTCACTGTTCAATCTCGCCTTGAACCTGTTGCGCAATAAACTTGGATCTTCTGCAGTTTGCTCCTGTCTCCGGCTGAGCTCATTTTCCTCCGCAGGGACCCACGGACTTAGTCCGATGAGCTGGGTGGCAGAGCAGCCTCGCACCCAGATTTTTGCCGTAACAGTGGAATGAAAACATACACTGTCATGTGATAGACAACAATCCCATGACTGCAAACACGGAGCAGGAACATAGGCGCCGACTCCATGGGGCCTGAGGGGGCCCGAGCCCCTCAAAAATTCGTTTGGGGGGGCTCTGCCCCCCCAATAATTTAAGAAAATTATTAGATATATTATGCTTTGTAAAATCACAAAATTATATTGGTATTTTTTATTTTCCTTGTTTGACGATAATTCAGTAATGAGTTAAAACAAAGCCACTCCCGATCTAGAGAGGGGGTGGGGTTGCGGGCTCTCGACCCATCAACAATCTCGCGGGGCTGGCGTCAGCCCCGCGAGAAGCGGGGATTCCCCCTAGCTCATTAATATTCACTGCCCACGGCGGCAGCCAATCGGCTGCCGCAAAGGGCGTACCCTCACAGGTTCACTTAAGGTCGGGGCAGCCCGGGGCTCGCCCCTTTCGTTCCCCCAGCAGCAGCGGTTTGGAGGTCTTGGGCCCCCCAATATTTTTTATAAGTCGGTATAGGCCCCCGCCCCCCCAATATTTTTTATAAGTCGGCGCCCCTGAGCAGGAATCCTAACAGTGGGACCCTTTGCTTGGCTGAATTGTTGCCTTCCCTCCCAGGACTGTTGTCCTAAGTCAGGCATGTCCAAAGTTTGGCCCGGGGGCTATTTGCGGCCCGGGGCCCGGTTTAAACAGGCCCCACAGGCAATTTGGGAAAAATCAATCTGTTGCGGCTCCTGAGCACCTGCCTGCTGTTCGGCTTGCTCTCCCCTGGAGCCAACCCTCTGCCAAGGAAGGTTAGAGGCGGGCAGGGCAGGCTGTGATTGGTGCGTCTCCGGTGGTGGCGCTGCATGATTGGTTCTCGGGAGCCACCCGTTCTTCACCTCTCACTCCCACCCATCATTTCTGCTATTCCAAAAGGCATTTCTTAAGGATTGTGAGACCCTGCATTGTCCTCAACAACTTTGGGGAAACAATCCTAAAACCATAGCTGTCAACTTACAGATTTGAAAATAAGGGACCAGCAGCCTTGAAAATAAGGGATCAGCAGCCAAAATAAGGGATTTTCCCAGCACAGGTATGTTCAACTTCTGAGCCCCTCTGAGCCAAAGGCAGAAAGCCCAGCCAGCAGCCATATGAAGCCTCAAGCGGTGGTTCCCACAGCACAGCAACCCGGCAAAGGGGGTGCAGCAAGGAAAACCACCGTCAGCTGGGAAGCACTGAGCAAAGGCGAGTCCCCAGGCAACGTGGCCAATTTGATCAGTACAAGGCATGCAAGCTCCAGCCCCCAGTCGTTCTTAGACTCCTTATTGGGTGAGCAACGCAGCCAAGCAACACAGTTGGAGCCTCCCTCCACCCTGGCCGGCAGAGAGGGAGGGAGGGAGGGAGAGGAGCTGCTTCCTTTGAAACCCGGGAAATTTAAGGGATATCATCAGTAAGGGACAGCAGAGGGACACGGCGCTGGGATAAGGGACTTTCCCGCCAAATAAGGGACGGTTGACAGCTATGCCTAGAACATGGTCAAGAACTTCAATCCTAAAAAAAGGAAAAAGGTCATCAACTCTGGGGGAACAATCAAATAACGTCAGGCAATATGGTCGGCCCTCACGCATGTTCACTTCATCAAATCTGGCCCTCTTTGGAAATAGTTTGGACACCCCTGTCCTAAGTGACGTTGTGTTATAAACACAGCTAATATGGAGAAGGAAGAAGGATAGCCTGCCACATATGACACGTTATGCTTTATTTCAACATGATGGAGTTTATCCAGCTCTTCCATCGCTCTAGAATAAGGAGCATCTCCAAGCACATAAGTCAGGAAAATACAGAGCTTTACTTGGAGAGAGAGAGAAACTCAAATCAACAAGGACAAAGCATGGTCGTTCCCCCAAACACCCAGTTTCTTTTCCCATTTGTAACATGTAAGATTTCAGTGGTTAAAATAATGAAGGCAGTTCAAGAGAAAATACGACGTTGCAGGAAGCAAAACTTCAAAGCTGAGGAAACTGGCACCACCTGGAAAGAAGAGTCACAGGACACCTGCTCTGCATGCAGAAGGCCCCAAGCTTCAGTCTCCAGCATTGAACCAAAAGAGACAGTTCAGAGTTGGAAGAATCAGTGGTGGTCTGTGTGCCCACGCAAAGCAGCTTTAAGGAGGGAGGGAGCTGCGATTCCTGCATTGCAGGGGGTTGGACTAGATGACCGTGTGGGTTCCCCCTCCCAACGCTACAATTCTATGATTCTAAGGAGAGGAGAGGGGAAGCGGAGAATGAGAACAGGGCTGAGAGCCAGAGAGAGAGAGAGAGAGAGGCTGTCGAAAGAAGGCAAGGCAGATTCCTAAGATTCCACATGGTGTCTGTCATGGTCGTAAGCTGCTTACCAGATAGACAGGACTTGATGTGGGAGCAGTTTCTCTCTCTCCCCCCCACATGAAGCAGTGATATGGTCACCAACTTGGATCACTTTAAATTCGTGGGGGAGGAGAGAGCTCCTTACCTTTTCCGCCCCAACCTGGCCACAGTGATTCATGCGACGGTCATCTCCAGGCTTGACTACTGTAATTCGCTCTGCGCGGGGCTGCCCTTGAAGCTGTCCCAGAAACTCCAGCGGGTGCAGAATGCTGCAGCGAGGCTCCTCACGGGGTCTCTGCCATGGGAGCATATTCACCCAGTGCTTTTCAAGCTGCACTGGCTCCCGGTGGAGTACAGGGTCAGATTTAAGGTGCAGGTCTTTCTTGACCTTTAAAGCCCTTTGTGGCTTAGGGGGCCCTCGTATCTACGGGACCGCCTCTCCTGGTCTGCCCTGCGGAGGACCTTAAGGTCCACGAATAACCATAGTTTAGAGGTCCCGGGCCCTAAGGAAGTCAGATTATCCTCCACCAGGGCCAGGGCCTTCTCTGTGATGGCTCCGACCTGGTGGAATGCTCTGTCCCATGAGACCAGGGCCCTGCAGGATTGAACTTCCTTCCGCAGGGCCTGTAAGACAGAGCTATTCTGCCTGGCCTTTAATTTGAATTCAGCCTGATCTTTTATTCCCCTTCCTTCCTTCCCTCCCCCTCTCCTTTTTATGAAGATTCCCTGCTCTGGGATCCCACAGCTAATTCTCCCCTGGTCTCCTCACTGGCCCAAGTAGGACTAATTTAGCCAGCTAGCCCTGGTGATCATCTAATGTTTATTGGATGGATTCCCCCCCCCCCAAATTGATTTTTGAATTCTGAATTTATCGTTATTCACGTTTTATACTGTATTTTATGCTGTTTTTTTGTTGCATCAATTAAGTGTTTTAAATTTATTTTCTGAACCGGGAAGGGCAGGGTATAAATAAAAAATTATTTATTATTTATTTACTGGTCTTGATGGCTTGGCTTCCACAGCTGGAGGCAGGGATGCTTCTGGGTACCAGATGCTGCAAATGCAGGAGGAGAGAGGGCTCTTGGGTTCACATCTGGTTGTCCCCTGGGAGAAGGCAATGCTGGACTCAAGGAGCTATTGGCTCCTCTTACCTGCAATTGCTGCTCAGAAGCGTTTTTGGGTGGCTGCACATGAGAAAATCCCCACCACCAGGACCCAGACGGGGAGAACTTTAGGAAGGAAATGCCAGCCAGGAGGTTGCGCTTGGAGCGTAATGATGGGGAAGGATCATAGCTGTCAACATTTCCCTTTTTTTAAAGGGAATTCCCTTATTCCGAATAGGATTCCTTGCAAGAAAAGGGAAAAGTTGACAGCTATGGAGAGGATGCTAACTTTAGCAGAGGTCCTGAGCTGACCTGGGATGGAGGACCAGTAACCAGGTGAAAAGGGGTTGTGTGTGTGTGTGGAAATAAGAAGCTTTGCTCATTAATCTTGCTCCAGAGTCAACACCACCACCTTGCTATTTTGCTGCACTGCATTCTAATAGCCCTTATTACGTTGACAGACTCCCAAAAGTCATTTCCCCCCCAAAAAAGTGGCATGCAAATGAAATTGTTATATACATATAAACAAACAAGCGGACAAACAGACAAAAAAACAACCAAACCACTTTCTGTTCCCTTATTCAGGAGAGCAGAGCGTCAGCTGGAAGGAAGTCTGGTCTAGTGGGCAGATCCTGCTATAACGAGAACTGGAGGCATGTTTCTTCTGTTTGGTTTTTGGAGGCCTGTTTCTGAACTGCAATGTCCCTGGGAGTGGCGGTGGGACTCGCGGAAGTGCCTTTGGCAGTGGGAGATGTTCTGCGGAGGGCGTCCACGAGGGCGGGCAAACCTGTAGGGGGGAAGTCATGGGGGGGGGAGAGAAAAGAAACCCATAAGAGGAGCCTTGTAGCTGGATCAGTGAGCTCCTGAACAGCTTGAACAGCTCTTGCTGGAAGCCACAGGAGGCGAGACGAGGGCGTTTGTGCCCAGGTCATCCTTCAAGGTTTCCCCAAATGGGTACCTGGTCAGGCACTGCATGGACCATGGGCCTGATCCAGCCAGGCTCTTCTGATGCTCTCATCAGGCCCAAGGTGCATCTGGTCCACCGTTCTGTTCTCATGGGGGTCAACCAAGAGGTCCCCATTGTAAAGCCCCTAAGCTGGACATGCGCGCAGCCTATTCCCAGTTAGAGCTTTTCAAGGTGGAATAAGGAGGTTTGAGGGCCCCTCTTGGCTGTTTCCTTTTTAGCTTCTTGTGGGTGTGCCCTGCAATATGGAAGCCCTATTAGAATTCCTGTTCTGTGTTTGCAGTCATGGGATTGTTGTCTGTCACATGACGGTGTATGTTTTGACTCCGCAGAGTGGGAAGTGACGGAGACAGGATGTTTGTGTTCCTGTGTTCCGTGAACTGGGACTATTGTCCTTTGTTCTTTTTCTCTTTGCTGTCTGATGCTAGAGAGAGAGGGAGCCATGTTGCAGTGCTCCACGTGTGTTTATATGTAAATAAAGTAAAGGTAAAGGGACCCCTGACCACTAGGTCCAGTCGTGACCAACTCTGGGGTTGCGGCGCTCATCTCGCTTTATTGGCCGAGGGAGCCAGCGTACAGCTTCCGGGTCATGTGGCCAGCATGACTAAGCCGCTTCTGGCAAACCAGAGCAGCGCACACAAACGCCGTTTACCTTCCTGCCAGAGCGGTATCTATTTATCTACTTGCACTTGGATGTGCTTTCGAACTGCTAGGTTGGCAGGAACAGAGACTGAGCAACAGGAGCTCACCCTGTCATGGGGATTCGAACCGCCAACCTTCTGATCGGCAAGTCCTAGGCTCTGTGGTTTAACCCACAGCGCCACCCACATCCTTGTAAATAAAGTAGATTAGCCAAAATGCTAAGTTGCTGAGGTCTGTTACGCAAGCTGCGAAGACTCTGCAGATCCCTAAGTGTGCCTATGTCTGTTTTCACCGGTCGCTGTGATGTTCGGGCAGAAGAAAGCTTTTGAAGCTCCCAAACCATCGGCCAGGAGGGAGGGAACATGCCAGTCAGGTATGTGTCTCTGCCCGGGTTCTACTCAAGAGTAGGACGAGCTCCTGACCATGCCATCTGTTATGGATGCTTTAGCTGAGATTCCTGCATCGCAGGGGGTTGGACTAGATGACCCTTGGGGTCCCCTCCATCTCTACACTTCTATGATTCTATGAATCCCCTCCCCAGGGCAAAGAAGGGAAGGTGCGTGAGAGCATCACCCCTTGCAAAGCCCTATGCGCTAAAGCACCTTTTGCCCACCTGGAGAGCACCAGGGTTGCGAAGGCTGCCCTACAGGAATGCATAATATTTGTTACAACCATTCGCCCAAGTGCTTCTTGCATTCCTCACACCAGGAAGAGGTGAAATGCCAAAGGTTTATAAAATGATGACTGGCGTGCACATTGTTGTAGGCACCATCTATGCAGGGCCATGGGGGCCCAGGCACCCACAAATTTTCAGTGAAGGGGCTGGGCGGCCCCCAAAGTTCTATGAGGCAGGGTGCACCCTCTGGAACGGGGGCAAGGCAGCACACCTGGTTATTGTCATGCACTTTGGAACTCCCTGATTCTTGATGTCAGGCCTAGGCCTGATAGCAATATCCAGCTCCCCCAACTGTTCCTTGGTTTCTGTTTTGGGGGGACAGGGGGCGGGTGGGTGTGGGGGACTCCCTGGTCCTGAATGGGGTAACTGTGCCCCTGAAGGACCAGGTGCGCAGCCTGGGTGTCATTTTGGACTCACAGCTGTCCATGGAGGTGCAGGTCAATTCTGTGTCCAGGGCAGCTGTCTACCAGCTCCATCTGGTATGCAGGATGAGACCCTCCTTACCCGCAGACTGTCTCTCCAGAGTGGTGCATGCTCTAGTTATCTCCCGCTTGGACTACTGCCATGCGCTCTACGTGGGGCTACCTTTGAAGGTGACCCAGAAACTACAACTAATCCAGAATCCAGACTGATGACTGGGGGCGGCCGCCGAGACCACATAACACTGGTGTTGAAAGACCTACATCGGCTCCCAGTACATTTCCGAGTACAATTCAAAATGTTGGTCCTGACCTTTAAAGCCCTAAACGGCCTCGGTCCAGTAGACCTGAAGGAGCGTCTCCACCCCATCGTTCAGCCCGGACACTGAGGTCCAGCTCTGAGGGCCTCCTGGTGGTTCCCTCCCTGCGAGAAGCCAAGTTACAGGGAACCAGGCAGAGGGCCTTCTCAGTGGTGGCGCCCACCCTGTGAAATGCCCTCCTACCAGATGTCAAAGAGAACAACAACTACCAGACTTTTAGAAGACATCTGACGGCAGTCCTGTTTAGGGAAGCTTTTAATGTTTGATGTATTATAGTATTTTAATATTTTGTTGTAAGCTGCCGAGAGTGGCTGGGGAAATCCAGCCAGATGGGCGGGGTATACCGGTAAATAATAAATTATTATTATTATTATTATTATTATTATTATTATTATTATTATTATTGGCTTCTAGATTCTTGGCCATCTTGGTCACCCTTCCCTTCATGCTCCCCAGCTTGTCAATAGCCTTCTGAATTGGGCCAGAATTGGGCCAGAGGCAGATTTGGGGCAGTGTGACCGTCTCACTCGCAATGGGCTCTGATCTGAGAGGGGGCTCTTGGGGGGGGGCTGCAACAATGATGTAAAATGGAAGGCAAGAGGCAGCAGTGGTGGTGGAGGGGCTGAATTTTGGTGTCACAAAAGGTGCCTCTGAAATCCAAAAGCCCCAAATCCGCCACTGACTGCACCCAGCACTCCAGGTGTGGTCTGACCAAGACAGACTAGAGTGATGCGATGACTTCCCTTGATGTGGACACTAGACTTCTGTGGTTGCAGCCTAGAATCGCATTAGCTTTTTTTGCCGCCGCATCACGCTGTTGGCTCATTTGAAGGTCGGTGGGGAAGAAACAGATACACAGAATAATTTCCAACCCCCTGGAAGCTGCCTATCTGTTGGAAGCCGCCCAGGGTGGCTGGGGCAATCCAGTCAGATGGGCAGAATAATAATAATAATAATAATAATAATAATAGGCTGCAGCCAAGGAACAGGCCCTGCAAGTCCGCTTTTATCTTACCCACATCTGCTAACCTCTGGTGTTGCTCAGACGGTTCACTCCGATCCGGTCAAGGGGGATTCCAAACCGCCTCTTTGGAATTTCCACAACTTTCCTGCGGAATGAGATGCAATTAATTGGGATATCCCAATGCCCCTTTGTTGCATATGCTCCATCCTAACCGCCCCCCAAGTGGTGCCCTCCAGATGTTTAGTGCTCCCACCAGCCCCAGACAAGCCCTGCACCAAAACCGTCAGGGGGCTGAGATGACTCTTCTGCGAGGAAGTTCTGTGTACAGATGCTTATAAAATTATTCATGGCCTGGGGGAAGTGAATAGAGAATGGTTTTCTCCCTCATGGTACTAGAACTCATGATCATCCAGCGAAGCCGAATGTTGGAAGGTTTAAGGTAAAGGTAAAGGGACCCCTGACCATTAGGCCAACTCTGGGGTTGTGGCGCTCATCTTGCTTTGCTGGCCGACGGAGCCGGCGTACAGCTTCAGAGTCATGTGGCCAGCATGACAAAGCCGCTTCTGGCGAACCAGAGCAGCGCACGGAAACGCCGTTTACCTTCCCGCCCGAGCGGTACCTATTGATCTACTTGCACTTTGACGTGCTTTCGAACTGCTAGGTTGGCAGGAGCAGGGACCGAGCAACGGGAGCTCACCCTGTCACGGGGATTCAAACCGCCGACCTTCTGATCGGCAAGTCCTAGGCTCTGTGGTTTAACCCACAGCGCCACCCGCGTCCCGGTTGTTGGAAGGTTTAGGGCAGAGAAAAGAAAGTCCTTCTTTACTCAGAGCATAGCTGAACCCTGGAACTCACTTCCGCAGGAAGCAGTGATGGCCAGTAACCTCGATATCCTTCCTGGCCATGAATTTATTCTTTTAAAACTGTGGATGGCTCCTAACCAGCCTTGTTCTTCTCTGCTCTACAGCTGGAAGCAGTGATGATTCTGAATCCCAGGTGCTGGAAACCACAGGAGGGGAAAAGTGTTGCTCTTGTGTTCGAATCCTGCTTGCAGGTTTCTCATTGTGGGTCCTCTCTGGCCCCTGTGAGAAATAGAGGCTAGACTAGATGGGCCGTGGGCCTGATCCACCAGCCTCTTCTTGAGGCCTTATAAGCATTAGAACTAGTGCAATGAGGCCCACCTGGTGCAATGCTAGGATCCAGCATGCGCAAGACCTCTGTTTCTTTTGCAGGACTCTAGGACTTGCCGACCAGAAGGTCAGCGGTTCGAATCCCTGCGACGGAGTGATCTCCTGTTGCTTGTTCCCTGCTCCTGCCAACCTAGCAGTTCAAAAGCACGTCAAAGTGCAAGTAGATAAATAGGTACCGCTCCAGCGGGAAGGTAAACGGCGTTTCCGTGCGCTGCTCTGGTTCGCCAGAAGCGGCTTAGTCCTGCTGGCCACATGACCCAGAAGCTGTACGCCGGCTCCCTCAGCCAATAAAGCGAGATGAGTGCCGCAACCCCAGAGTCGGCCACGACTGGACCTAATGGTCAGGGGTCCCTTTACCTTTAAAAGAACCAGTCTCACAAGTGACTATTGTAATTGGAATGCATTTGCCACTGTGTTTTTTTCAGAGCAAAGCTCATTGGCAGAGCGCTTTTGCTGGGGACGTCCTCCCTCTTGTGGCCATCTCAAGCTACAGCAAGGCTCAATCTTTTTTTTTTTTTTTTAAGATAATTTTTATTAATTTCCAAAACAGAAGACAGAAAACAAGAAAAGAAAAGAAAAACACAGAGAAATAAAAAAAATGTGACTTCCCCATACCTCCCCTTCACTGCATCCTTGTTTTGCAATTTTTTAGCAACCCTTCAGTCAATTTTTTCATTTAACTTTTTTGCATTTTCTCAACTTAAACGATTACAGCTGTAATTCTCTGTTTCTTACCCCTTGACATCTTAACAGTTCGAAATTTTACAACAGTTCTTAAGATATACTTTAATTTTTTTCCAATCCTCCTCCACTGCCTCCTTCCTCTGGTCTCTGATTCTGCCGGTCATCTCTGCCAGTCCCATAAATTCGCAGCAAGGCTCAATCTTCACTTTATGCTTGTGAAACATGGACCACTTATAAACGCCATCTCCAACTCCTCAAAAGATTCCATCAACGGTGTCTCCGAAATTTTTTACACTTGGGAAAACAGGCAAACTAATGCCAGTGTATTGGAAGAAGCAAAGATCACCAGTGTTGAAGCAATGATTCTCCAACATCAACTTTGTCTCCCTGGTCATGTTGTGAGGATGCCTGATGATCATCTTCCAAATCAAC
Organism: Podarcis erhardii; assembly: GCF_964252035.2. Lineage (NCBI taxonomy): Eukaryota > Metazoa > Chordata > Lepidosauria > Squamata > Lacertidae > Podarcis > Podarcis erhardii. The sequence goes on along the minus strand of NC_138509.1, from coordinate 100,381,913 downwards.
TACTCTATTCCGAACTTAAAAATGGAAAGCGTAATGCTGGTTTAAAGATCTCAAGGGAAAGCTAAAAAAAATGTAATATAAACACTGACAATTGGGAAGCACTGGCCTGCGAGCGCTCCAATTGGAGAAGAGCCTTGACCAAAGGTACCACGGGCTTTGAAGACGCTTGAACTCAGGACACAAGGGATAAATGTGCTAAGAGGAAGGCATGCTTGGCAAATCCACACCGTGATCAACTCCTACCCGGGAACCTATGTCCCCACTGTGGAAGGACGTGTGGATCCAGAATTGGCCTCCACAGTCACTTACAGACTCATTGTTAAAACTGTGTTTATGGAAGACAATCTTACTCAGCTACAAGGGATCGCCAAAGAAAAACAGCAAGTCTCAATCTTGCTTATTGGGGCTGATGAGATCCATAGTTCAAAACAGCTGGAGGGCACCAGGTTGGGGAAGGCCGATGGAAAGCTTACTGCTTCCTTCGACAAATCGCTACCTCCATTTGTATTTTGAGTATGAGCAAATTAATTTTCGTACGGTGCAGAAGTGTGCGATGCATATTATTTCAAATTTGCTTTAGCATTGCAAGCCCCCTTCTGCTTGTCCCCTGCCTGGAAAACACGGGTCTGAGCTCATTCCCACTAGTCCCATGCTTCCTAGGCACAGTGGCTTTGCCTTTGCCCTGCTTCTCCTCCCACCCACCAAAACCCGCTCTTTAGCGCTAAATTGGAACAAACAGCAGTCCATGAAAAGCATGATTGCTATTTGTTCTGATTCAACACTAAACCATAGGTTTCCTGGGAGGAAGCAGCAGAGCAAAAGGAGGTTTGGGTGAGTCCTTCGTTGTACACACATTCTTGCTTACAAAACTACCAGCATTGTTACGGTAAAATCTGGGTGCAAGGCTGCTCTGCCACCCAGCTTATGCCCCCCCTTCCGTATCAGGCATCCATAAGGGAGTGCAATTTAAGCATGTGCAGAGTTATTCCTGAACATAGAAAGCAACCTTTGGGTCTCTTCTGCAGTTCCATGACTCTGAGATCCAGTTCTTCCTCACAGCTCACCTCTGCTTGGCTTTCAGGTCCAGGGAGCCGGCCGAAAGCCTGTCGAGAGGGGATCCAAACCCCGAGAAACTCCGCTTCTTTTTCGTCTCGATGACATCATTTTCGAGGGACACCAGCTCATTGAAGAGGAGAAGCTTTGTGACCAAGTCAGCAGCTGGCTTCTCCTGGCCAGACAGAGACAGGCGACCCTCATCCAGGGGAGAGGAAGGAGCCGAAGGCTGCAGCAAAGGAGAAAAGAATGATCTTCCAGCTATTATTTATGGATTACTATAATTATCAGTCAATGACAAACCTAGACAGCATCTTAAAAAGCAGAGACATCACCTTGCCAACAAAGGTCCGTATAGTTAAAGCTCTGGTTTTCCCGGTAGTGATGTATGGAAGTGAGAGCTGGACCATAAAGAAGGCTGATCGCCGAAGAATGGATGCTTTTGAATTCTGGTGCGGGAGGAGACTCTTGAGAGTCCCATGGACTGCAAGAAGATCAAACCTCTCCATTCTGAAGGAAATCAGCCCTGAGTGCTCACTGGAAGGACAGATTGTGAAGCTGAGGCTCCAAGACTTTGGCCACCTCATGAGAAGAGAAGACTCCCTGGAAAAGACCCTGATGTTGGGAAAGATGGAGGGCACAAAGAGAAGGGGACGACAGAGGACGAGATGGTGGGACAGTGTTCTCGAAGCTACCAGCATGAGGGAGGCAGTGGAAGACAGGAGTGCCTGGCGTGCTCTGGTCCAGGGGGTCACAAAGAGGCGGACACGACTAAATGACTAAACAACAACAACAACATAAATAGAATGAAGCACTGGGGCCAGATGGACTTTCGGCAATTTATTGTAAAAAGTTCCAGGATGCATTTCTTGAACCACTTAAGGACACCATGAATAGAATTTTGGTGACTGGAGTAATTCCCACGTCATTTATTACCCTGATCCCTAAGCAAGATGGTGACTTAACAAAGACAAAAAAATTACAGACCTATTTCTTTATTGAACTGTGATCATAAACTATTTGCTACAATTGTAGCTAACAGGCTAAAAAAGACACTGACTGAGTCAGTCCACAGAGACAAAGTCGGGTTCTCACCTGGCTGACAAATGAAGGACAATATAAGAAATGTAATTAACCTAACAGAGTATTTGGAAGTGAGAAATGAAAAACAGGCCGCATTAATATTTTTAGATGTGGAGAAAGCCTTGGTCATTTTTTATTAAGGTATTAGAGAAAAAGGACATAGGTAATTCTTTCCTGGCTGGAATTAAAGTGATCTATATTGATCAATCTGCAAATACTTTAGTAAATAAAAGGGTTGCGTGGACCTGAGCTGTATTTGGGTTTAGTTGAGTAAAGAGTTTACTTCTCTGGCATTGGAGACTTATGACTTCAGTGCTGACCTGACACCACCTGAGCTACTGACAACTTTCTCCTCTTCCGGGAATTTGCCTGTTCCTCTTTTAAAGCCACTTTTAATTGTCCTTGCCTCTAGCATAGAGGAAGAAGGAGGATTGATGGCAGCAAAACTCTTCTTATGGTCTTTTCAAACTGCTTTTAAGAGCATTTAAAAAGAGATTTTAACTCTGACCGCTCGAGGGCGCTTTGAAATAAGAAATCCCAGCCATAGGAGAACGTCTTCGGTGCAGAAATTTGGGCTTGCCAGAAACAACTGGGCCTTTTTTGAGATCACCGCTTACCTCTTGCAATGCTGCTACCTGGAAAGTTGTCCTGGATTGCCACTGGAAGAGGGTGATGGCCAAGACGAGGTACCCAGCCGCTCGCTGGCAACGCAGCATCTGCAAAAGAAAGCAGTGCCACAGTCCTTTGCCCGGTCCAGTCCCACATAGCTGGGTGCCCACTCCAAGCAGGGGGAAATTCAAGATGCGTATTTACTGACTCAGGTATTATCAGCTACACTTGCACGGCAACTCAGTATGGTCCATTCTCAGGTGTGTGCAACCATCGAAAGAAGAAAGTGCCATATTTTAAAATGCAATGCCAATAAAATGGAAATTTCTCCTTTCGGGTGGAGGAAGTGGGGAAATAAACTAACAATATGGTAAATTGGAAATGGTAACGGAAGGAGCAGAGATTATAATTTAAAAAAATCTAAGCTGTTTAAAATGCCTGGCTGAATTAATAATAATAATAATAATAATAATAATAATAATAATAATAATAAAATAAAAATAAACAAATTTCTATTTATACCCCGCCCTCCCCAGCCAGAGCTGGGCTCAGGGCAGCTAACACCAGTAAAATTACAATAAAAACATAATAGAGGGGGGGGGAACCAATTTAAAATACAGGTTAAAATGCAATCTCATTTTAACAGTAGCCCATAGATCAAAAGCATAAGGTGAGGGAAACCTAAGGGTCAGACTGAGTCCAAACGAAAGGCCAAGTGGAACAGCTCTGTCTTGCAGGCCCTGCGGAAAGATGTCAAGTCCCACAGGGCCCTAGTCTCTTGTGACAGAGCGTTCCACCAGATCGGGGCCAAGGCTGAAAAGGCCCTGGCCCTAGTTGAGACCAATCTAACCACCTTGCGACTTGGGACCTCCAAGGTGTTGCTATTTGTGGACCTTAAGGTCCTCCGCGGGGCATACCAGGAGAGGCGGTCCCGTAGGTACGAGGGTCCTAGGCCATATAGGGCTTCAAAGGTCAAAACCAGCACCTTAAACCTGACCCTGTACTCCACTGGGAGCCAGTGCGGTTGGTAAAGCACTGGGTGAATGTGATCCCGCAGCGAGGACTTCAGCTGGCATCAAAGAGACAAGCTTTGCAGAAATTAAAGAGAAGAAAGGAGAGAGCAAGTAAAGGTTAGGAAGAACTTTCTGGCGGTAAGGGACTCCCTGGAAGGTGGTGAACGCTCCTTCACTGGTGGTGCTTAAGCTGAGGTTGGGTGGCCATCCATCATGGATGCTTGAGCTGAGATCCTTGCATTGCTAGATGACGCTTGGAGTTCCCTTCCATCTCTACAATTCGATGTTACTATGAAAATTCCTGGAAAAAGAGGTTTCTCTCTGCCGATAAAAGCTTTAGATAAAGTAAAGGTAAAGGGACCCCTGACCATTAGGTCCAGTCGTGACCGACTCTGGGGTTGCGGCGCTCATCTCGCTTTACTGGCCGAGGGAGGCGGCGTACAGCTTCCGGTTCATGTGGCCAGCATGACTAAGCCACTTGTGGTGAACCAAAGCAGCGCACAGAAACGCCGTTTACCTTCCCGCCAAAGCGGTACCTATTTATCTACTTTCACTTTGACGTGCTTTCGAACTGCTAGGTTGGCAGGAGCAGGGACCGAGCAACGGGAGCTCACCCCGTCGCAGGGATTCGAACCACCAACCTTCTGATCAGCAAGCCCTAGGCTCTGTGGTTTAGACCACAGTGCCACCCGTGTCCTAAATACCCTTTAAAGGTAAAGGGACCCCTGACCATTAGGTCCAGTCATGGCCGACTCTGGGGTTGTGGCGCTCATCTCACTTTATTGGCCGAGGGAGCCGGCGTACAGTTTCCGGGTCATGTGGCCAGCATGACTAAGCTGCTTCCGGCAAACCAGAGCAGCGCACGGAAACACCGTTTACCTTCCCGCCGGAGCGGTACCTATTTATCTACTTGCACTTTGACGTGCTTTCGAACTGCTAGGTTGGCAGGAGCAGGGACCGAGCAATGGGAGCTCACCTCGTGGAGATTTGAACTGCCGACCTTCTGATCGGCAAGCCCTAAGCTCTGTGGTTTAACCCACAGCACCCTCTGTAAATCTAGAACCCCACTGCTGTGCTTTAAATGTTACGAAACAACCATACACACTCAGAATATATTTGTAGATGCTGAGACATATCTAAGGGTAGCCCAAAACCACCCCTGCAGCTTCTCCATCCCATTCAGGGGGTAACCAAATAAGGGGAGGGAGGATCTTGGAACTTCTCGGTCCTGGTGTTCTGGCAGAACTCTTTTCAATGGTTATGGCATCCTAGAAATTTTGACCAGTGAGCCACGGCTGGCGTCCCTGTCCTCTGGCCCATCTTGCAGAGGCTGATGGGACCAGACTCAGGTTGTTCACATACCCACAATGGCTGCCTTCTGCCCCTACAGTTGGCGGCGGCAATGCTTCTGAATTTCAGTTGCTGGAAACAGGGCCGGATTGAGGTTTGATGCGGCCCTCAGCTCCTGAAGGCAATGGGGCCCTTTTTATGTCCAGCTGTCCTTTGTCCACAACAAATGGTCGCTGTTTTTTGTTTTGAATATATGCTGTATGGTGATTTATGGACCTCATAGGTATCTCAAGCCATTTGCACATCACAAAATATCTGTTTTATCCAAGTAATTGTTGATCTGAAATACAATTAAGAAGAAGTATACCCCTCCCCCAAGCTATATAGCTTATACGTAAATGCGGCACTGGCTAGAAACCAGAGGAGAGTGTTCTTCTCGTGCTTGGATCCTGCTTGTGCGTTTCTCACAGGAATCTTTGTCACGGTGAGAACAGGTAGAGAGAATCATGGCGTTGTTAGGGACCCCCAAGGGCCATCTAGTCCACCCCCTGCAATGCAGGAATCTCAGCTCAAGCATCCCTGACAGATGGCAACCCGGCCTCTGCTTAAAAAGCTCCAAGGAAGGTAGAGCCCACCACCTCCCGAGGAAGTCTGTTGAATGGCTCTTACCGTCAGAAAATCTTTAGTCTTAATCTCCCTTTTGGTAATGCAGTACTGGATCTGCCATTGGCCTCATCCTGCAGGCTCTTCTGATGTTCTTCTTTGCCTTCCTCTACGGCCCCTGGCGAAAGGGCAAATCTCAGCAACACAGTATATCTGCTTTGCACTCCTGCGCCGCAGGGGGGTTGGACTAGATGATCCTTGGAGGTCCCTCTGAACTCTACAATTCTATGATTCTCCCAGTGAGGCTAGGAGCTCAAATAAGTGCAGGCAACACTCATCGGGTTGGCATGACGGTCTGACTCAGTATAAGACGGTGTCTTGTGTCCTTTGAATTTTTATGCAGGTTTCTGCGCCGCCAAACTGAGAAACTGCTGCCTATCGCTGCGCAAGGAACCCACATCCTGATTATCTGCCTACGGAAGTGGGGGCGGGGGACGTAAAAATAAATGGCAAGGTTAAACACACACTTTTTTTCCCTTCACGGTGAAACATCTGCACTGCTGTTCATTCATCCCGGCGAGCTAAAAATAAGCCCCTGTACGCTAATCAAAATAAACAGAGAGGTCCAGAAGTGCAAAAAGGCATCTTGACTTCAACACAATTCAGGTAACTCTGGGAGTAGAAGAAGTGGGAAAGGTAAACGGCCAAGCTCTGCTTACAGGTTGACAGGGGTCTTCAACCTTGCCCTGCAACTAGCTGGTTGCACACATAATAATAATAATAAATGTTATTACTGTATTTCTACCCCGGCCATCTGGTTGGGTTTCCCCAGCCACTCTGGGCGGCTTCCAACAAAAGATTAAAAATGCATTAAAAGATCATTAAAAGCTTCCCTAAACAGGGCTGCCTTCAGATGTAATAATAATAATAATAATAATAATAATAATAATAATAATAATAATAATTGTTGAACTATGGAACTCCCTGCTTCAGGAGAGATGGCAGCAATGCTTATGAGTAACAACAGCTGCTGGAAATCCTGCAAATTATTGTCTATAAGACCTTGTAGTCTTATAGTCCGGGGTCAACTGCTCACAAGGTTCAAATCATCCACTGTTAGATCTAGATCTCACCTTTTCTCCAAAGAGCACAAGGTGGCTTAGACATTTCTGCCCTTCTCTCTTCTATCCTTACAACAACAACCCTGTGAAGTAAGCTGGGCTGAGAGATAGTGACTGGGCCAAAGTTACCCAGTGGACTTTTGAACCCTGTTCTCTCAGGTCCTAGTCTATCCCTCTAACCACTAGGCAACACTGGTTGACCAGACGGTATCCTATGCAGGTCCAGGTGTGCTAAACTGACACACAGTCCTATCCGGTATCTAGGACTTTCCCCACTGAAATCAGCTCTCCGACATCACCAGACTTCTAAAATTGGGAAGACTGCTTTTGCCAGGTTGCAGCAAGTCTTTTCCTTGACATCTTTATTATGGGATGGTTCATCCTCATTTTGAGAACAAAGCTGATCCAAATTGAGTGAGGCAACATCACGTTCTTACAGGAACTCGTCATGTTTGGAAAGGTTTTAAAGCAGAGGTCGGGTGGCCGTCTGACGGGGTCCTTTAGCTGAGATTCCTGCTTTGCAGGGGGTTGGTCTAGATGCCCCTTGGCTTACCCTTCCAACTTGATGGTTTTATCATTCCATGAAATATCCGACATGGAAGTTGGAGCAAGCTTGTATTCTGCTGCTCCACAGGGGAGGACCCCAACCATTGCATTTCAATGACAACCAAGGAAAGTAGAATTCGCTTTCTGAAAATAAAAGACACCTGAGAGTGATGGACTCTCCTTCCTTGGAAGTTTTTGAACAGAGGTTGGGTGGCCATCTGTCACGGATCCTTTAGCTGTGATTCCTGCGTTGCTGGGGGTTGGACTGGATGACCCTTGGGGTCCCTTCCAGCCCAATGGTTCTAGGATTCTAAGACCATCCTGGGCACATTCAATCACCACAGGCTAAAGCTGCAACTCTCTCCTTTTCCGAAGAAGAACCAGGTGGATGCCAACCGGGCTTTCTTTGGCCAGGTGAAAAGGAGAAGCTGCAGAGAGATTTCTTCCTCCTTTCCTTCTATTGGGAAAAGCACTCACAGTCTGCTCACATTACAGCCGTACCTTGGTTTTCGAACAGCTCAGTTCTCGGATGTTTTGGCTCCCGAATGCCGCAAACCCGGAAGTGAGTGTTCCGGTTTGAAAACTATTTTTGGAAGCCGAACGTCCGGCGGGGCTTCCATGGCCTCTGATTGGCTGCAGTAGCTTCCTGCAGCCAATCGGAAGCCACGCTTTGGTTTTCAAACGTTTTGGAAGTCGAATGGACTTCCGGAACTGATTCCGTTCGACTTCCGAGGTACCACTGTACTGCTTTATTGTGCTGTGAAGTTGTTGTTTTCCTTGGTATTATTTTTATTATGATTCATTGCACTTACATCCTACCTTGTCCCCCAAGAAAATCCAAGGTGCACTTGGTTAGAGTATCGGACTAGGACTAAGGGGACCCGGGTTCAAATCTCTTCTTGGCCCTGAAGCTCATTGGGTGTCCTTGGACCAGTCACTGCCTCTCAGCCTCAGTTTCCTCACAGGGTTTTTGTGTAGGATAAATGAGGAAGGGGAGAACTTCTAAGGCACCTTGAGTTCCTTGGAGAAAATAACAGGATACAAATGTAATAATCATAATCATAACCAGAATTCACACCTGCTTCATGGGCATGTAATGAACTTAGAATTGAACTATCAGCCCCCCCTGAATTTCTACCCACTTTCTTGAACTCGAGGGTTGGTAGGTGTTAATGACAGGAACTCTGAGATGGCAAGAATTTCAGCATTTTGGTAACTTCTGAAATTCCTTGTTTATATCAAAAAAGGAGTTGGCTGGTTGCTGTAGCAAAAGCCAACAGAGAAGGGAAAATAACCGCTATGTTGACGTGAAAAGGGCAATTTTGCTCTTATATCCTGGGAGAAAGGTGAGCCACAAGTAGTTTGCTATTTTATTTTTTTAAAAAAATAAGGCTTTGATCCTGAGGGCTTACGAGAAAAGACATCTTGCAGAACGCAAGCGGCTGATGCCGCCAGATAATGGGCACCATCAATCATTTACTTAAACCCTGTGTCAGGATGTCCGAGACTTGAGAAAACACACTTCCTTTCGTTAACACTGGAAATGAGCCAAAACAACCCGAGGTGGTTGTTTTTCTTAGAAGCTGTGACTTTTGGGCAATTTTCCAGCAGCTCTGGGGGAAAAAGTTCCCTTTCTTTCTTTTTTTTTTGTTAGAATCACCTTTGCTTGTCCTTGGCGATATCGCTTTCTGGCCAACCCTAATTGGCTAGGTTGTGCCGTGAATCCTGACTGGTTGGGATCATTCAGGTGGATAATCCAGAAAGGAATAAGGCGGGAATGAAATGATAGGAACATAAGAAAAGCCTGCTTGGATCAGGCCAATGGCCCACGGAGTCCAGCACTCTCTTCTCACAGCAGCTGACCAGATTCCCCAGTGAGAAACCCAAAAGCAGGATTCGAACACAAGAGCAACGCTCTTCCTTCACATCCCAGCTAGTAGCTGCAATAAACGAAAATCTGCCCTTATTCCCTTATGGGGGACACAAGAGCCCTTTTAGAGTCCTTTGCAGGTTCTCCATCAGTCGGAGAAAAGAACAGAGGCCAAGCAGAGAATATTGAGAAGCAAAGCAGCTAGGAAGCCTGATCTTTATTGATCTTTATTGATCTGTTGCAACAGGATTCTTTATTGATCTGTTGCAACAGGATTCTCACTCCCCACAAGCAGGAGGGAGGAGGAACCCAGAAGAATGGTGTACAAGTCTTTATATAGACTTTTGAAATTGCCCACCTTGGAGTCCAAGACCACCCCCAGGAACACCATACCTCTGTCACAGAAGGGGTGTAGCTCAAGACCACCCCCAGACACATCATACCTAGATCACAGAAAGGGCGATCTACAACAGAAATCTGAGTGCGTTGTTTCTCTCCTGTCTGGCAGGTTACCTGTTAATGGTCACTTGATTGGATACCCTGGGGAGCCCGGCCAGTCTTTTGTAATGATAAATACTTAGTTCCTGAGCCAGGTCACAGGCTCACACCCTATTCATACACGGACATGCCCTTAAGACCGGTTTTGTGAAGGACAAGACAATGGGGAGGCTTTTCCATTTTCCTTTGACCTTGCAGAGAAACCATTTGGTCAGTCTGGGAGCCAAAATGGTTCCAGGGCTGTTTTCCTGTGCTGCTTCAGACATGTGGTTTATATCTTTATATACGTGTTTGCTTGGTACATTTATGAACATTTATTACATATATAAGACCTCAATTTATTTATTTCATGGCCCACAGCTCCTCCATGAATTGGCCCAACCCTCTTTTAAGGGCATCCAAGTTGGTTGGTGTCACAGCCTTCTGAGGAAGTGAGTTCCGCAATTTAACTATGCACTATGCGAAGAAGTCCTTTCTTTTACCTTTCTTGCGTCTTCTGACATTCAGCTTGGACGGCTGGCTGAGCCAACAGCAGCCAGAGATATCGAACAGGATAAGAAAGGGAAATATCATCTCACAAGGCTAAGTATTCAGGGGACGAAAATTCCTATTTGAACAAAAATAGCTAGGATCTACTCAAAAACCTGACTCCGGGTGTCAACACTTCAGGGCTCACACGAGGCTGTGGGCACATCTTGGCAAAAGTCCTCTGCTGAAACAGGGGTGGCGCAAGGTTATATTTGACTTTGCTTCCTTCCGTATTTATTTATACTATATTTAGCCATTGGCTCTTAAAATCAAGATTAGGTCCATTAAAGTGTGGCTGTGTTTAGGAGATTGTGGTGGTTGGATCAGAGGCCAAGAGAGATGTGCAGCTGCTACAGGGGTAAAAGGTGGCCAATACAGCAGTATTAGACCTAGAATCGTAGAACTGAAGGGTTCCCAGGGGTCATCTAGTCCAGCCCCCTGAACTGCAGGAATCCATTTGATCCTTCTCCTCCCAGGCCACCCTCCAGTTTCAACAGCCTTATTGGGTCCCCTTCAGACTAAAGGTACACCCAGCGAAGCTGAATGTTGCAAGGTTCAAGGCAGAGGAAAGAAAGGATTTCTTCATGCGGCAGAGTTCAACTGTGGAACTCACTCCCACAGGAGATAGCGATGGCTGAGATGGTTTTAAAAGAGAATTAGACGATTTCAAGGGCTATCGATGGCTATGAGCCAGGATGGCTATGCTCTGCCCTTTGCATGTGGAGGCAGAGATGCTTCTTAGTCCTGGTTTCTTGAGACCACTGGTCTGATCCTGCAGCCTCGTCTTACATTCTCAAAAGTGCTGTTTCCCAAAGCTGCCATCTACATCCCCCTTTGAACAGAGATGACTTGTTCATTGTGCTCTAGCAACCTTTGGGATGAACTACTGCAGGGGTCAGCAAACTTTTGCAGCAGGGGGCCGGTCCACCGTCCCTCAGACCTTGTGGGGGGCCAGACTATATTTTGAAAAAAAATAGGAACGAATTCCTATGCCCCACAAAGAACCCAGAGATGCATTTTAAATCAAAGCACACATTCTACTCATGTAAAAACACGCTGATTCCCGGACTGTCCGCGGGCCGAATTTAGAAGGCGATTGGGCCGGATCTGGCTCCCGGGCCTTAGTTTGCCTACCCATGGACTACTGCAACACAGTGGGACTGCCCTTGAAGACAGTTCCGAACCTTCAGCTGGTCTAGACTGCTAGCCAAGGGGACTTCCTGAAGTCATATAACTCCCATTGACTGCTGGTTAATTTCTCAGACCAATTCAAGGTGCTCAAATTAGTGCTTAAATCTCTACATAGGACTACAAATAGGACTAATTTAGCCAGCTAGCTCTGGTGATCATCTAATGTTTATTGGATGGATTTCCCCCCTAAATTGATTTTTGAATTCTGAATTTATTGTTATTCACGTTTTGTACTGTATTTTATACCGTATTTTATTTATATTTTTGTTGCATCAATTAAGTGTTTTAAATTTGTTGTTAGCCGCCTTGAGCCCGGTTTTCTGAACTGGGAAGGGCGGGGTATAAATAAAAAAGGATTATTATTATTATTATTATTATTATTATTATTATTAAATTACTTGGGGTCCTAAATATCTGCAAGGCCGACTCCTTTCCTACAGATCATCCCAGGTGTTAAGATTTGCAAGGGGAGCCCCCCTTGGTTGGTTCTCTTACCCTTGGCAGTTCAAGGAGAAGAGATCCGATAGCCATCTTCAAATATCTGAAGGGCTGGGAGATGGAGCAAGCCCTGCTTTCTGCTCCTGCTTCAGAGGGCAGAACCTGAACCGGTGGATTCAAACTGCAAGGAAGGAGATTCCAGCTAAACATAGGGAGTGCTTTCTGAGAGCAAAATACAGTGGAATGGACCCCTTTGGGAAACAGTGGACTCTCCTTCCTTTGGAGGTTTTCCAGCAGAGGTTGGCTGGCCACTTGTCACTGATGCATTAGCTGAGATTCCTGCATTGCAGGGGGTCAGACTGGATGACCCTCGGGGTCCCTTCCAACTCTGCAATTCTATGATTCTAAGAATGAGCAAAGACTGCCGCACGTGGGCTGAGTGTTTGTCTTGTTACTTTCATCCAGGTCTGTGTTCGAAATACCTGAGTCCAGGTGTGCACCCCTCCCTCCTGTTTTTTAGTGTGGGAACTTAGAGCTAACTTTTCGAAGGTTGCTTTCTCCTCTTAAAGTTCACCGGAGAATGAATCAAAGGGGTGGGGATGAATTTACCGGCTAAGAAAATTCTCCTTATGCTAAATTCTCACTTCTGGTCCATTTTGCAAGACGGAGAACACCATTATTATTATTTTCAGTAGCACAGCAACCAAGTTATTGAGTCAACTTGCTTCTCTGGCATATTGCTTTAGAGGCATCATGTTGCGAAGTTATTTTATTATTTATCTATTGCATTTATATGCCGCCTTCTTCTCCAAAGAGCTCCAGGTGCTCTGTGCGGTACTTCTTCCCTCGTGAGGGAAGTAAGGCTGAAAGAAGGTGATGACTGGCCCAAAGCCACTGGTGTGTTTCATGGCTGAGGTGGGAATCGAACCCTCGTCTCCAAGGTCTGACACTCTAACCACTACACCACACTGCCCACACTGCATTTTTAAAATCAGCTGAAGAAAGGCATTTAAAAACAACAATAATAAATAAAAGTAATATGATCTGCCATTCCCTGCATTCAGACACCTCTGAGAACAATGCAAACAGCCCATTCCAGAACACCATTTGACACGCTGGGATAATTTTGGTCCATTTCAGCCCCATCTGAGAATTGCAGTGAGACACACAGCATGCAGGTGGGAAAACCCTCTTGTCACCCTCTGCAGACTTTGCATATTCTTGCTGGTTCTGAGCAGAACTTTTCCAAAGCAGCAGTGCTAGGATGGAAGCAAAGGGTTGTAAGAAAAGCAAGACACACACACAGAGAGAGATGACCTCTGCTCACTCACCTTGACTGCAGGAGGCTTGGAAGATCAGTCCTTCAAATCTTCCCCCCAAAACCCCCCCTGGTCCTTCCAAGCTGGTTCCTCTTCACTTATCTCTGATGTTCACTTTTCTCTCGGAGTTTTTATAGTCTCTGAAGGCGCTCCTGCACTCCAATCCCTGCCTCTGCTCTCTCTTACATCATTTCTCAAGATTTTCCACTGCTCCTCGTCTCGAATCCCTCTCTCTCTCGGTCTCCCTCCCCTCTCCACATGCTCATTTCTCCTGTTTTATTTATTGCTCCGATCAGGGCAATTAGATTATTGAGAAATGGGACCTGGGCGGGCTGGATCAGATTGGGGGTGGGTGGGTGTTCCTATCTCTTCCCGACAAAGCTCAGCTGGGTGCCTCTTCTGGGAATCTTGCAAGTTGGGTGAGGGCCACAAAAATTATCTTCCTTGTTGATCTTAATCCGGCTAGAAAAAAAGGCTTAAACCCCAAGAGAAAGCAAGTGTTCTGAGCCCAGAGCTTTTACAGGACAGAAGTTTATCAGATGGTGCACTGCATGGAGAAAGGGGATAGGGGAATGTTTTTCTTGTTCTCCCCTAACACTGGAACTTGTGGTTCATTCAATGAAGCAGAAGGTCGGAAGATTCAGGACAGGAAAAAGAAAAGACTTTTTCATGAAGTGCATAACTTTGGAACTCCCTCCTGAAGGAGACAGGGTTGACCCCAGTGCCAGATTTACATATAAGCTAAACAAGCTCTAGCTTAGGGCCCCACTCTCTTGGGGAGCCCCCCAAAAATTAAAGGAAAAAAACCCTGGATGTACATTTCCAAAATGGGATGTGGGTGGCGCTGTGGGTTAAACCACAGAGCCTTGGGCTTGCTGATCAGAAAGTCGGCAGTTCGAATCCCCGCAATGACGGGGTGAGCTCCCGTTGCTCAGTCCCTGCTTCTGCCAACCTAGCGGTTCGAAAGCACGTCAAAGTGCAAGTAGATAAATAGGTACCACTCCAGCGGGAAGGTAAACGGCATTTCCGGGCACTGCTCTTGTTCGCCAGAAGCAGCTTCGTCATGCTGGCCACATGATGTGGAAGCTGTACGCCGGCTCCCTCGGCCAATAAAGCGAGAAGAGCGCCACAACCCCAGAGTTGGTCACGACTGGACCTAACAGTCAGAGGTCCCTTTACCTTTACTTACATTTCCAAAATATAAGTTAAAAAAAACCAAATAAAATGAAGCCTACATACAGCAACAGTGTTTTGTGTTGTGTCGGCTCCTATGATGTCAGTCATGGGCCCCGCCTGCTAGTCTGCTCTGTTACGGAAGGGGGGGGGGCATGTCTTCTTCACCTTCTTCTTCGCTACAATATATCAATTTATTTCCAATTGTCAAAAGGGACTAAAATCTATAAAATTCATAGAAAATCAGCGTGCCAGTTTGCTCAATTACTCTAGGACTCCATCACATCTCCCCTGTCCAGCATAATCCCTCAAGCAAAGTGTCAAGACCTTAATCCTTTCAAATTGTTCTGATCAGCCTTTCCTCCAGACAATGTCAGGTGGCAGACTATGCATATTTGAGACCATTGTTTTCTCATCCCCAGGAAGTGTTTATCTGTGCATATCTCCAGCTCTGCATATTCCCCCCTCCCTCCTCCATATGTTAATCTGTGCAACCCCTACCTTACTGAACTGCTGATCTGTGTAACCCCACCTTTCTGTGATGTATTCATGACGTGTTTTGCACTGTATTCTGGGACATGGAGGGAGTTTCAAAAACTCATGTCACCCCTTTCTCACTGTTCAATCTCGCCTTGAACCTGTTGCGCAATAAACTTGGATCTTCTGCAGTTTGCTCCTGTCTCCGGCTGAGCTCATTTTCCTCCGCAGGGACCCACGGACTTAGTCCGATGAGCTGGGTGGCAGAGCAGCCTCGCACCCAGATTTTTGCCGTAACAGTTGGCGCCCCACGTGGGGCATGCGGTTCTCCCGCGTTGCTGACCGGGGGCCCTGAAATCTTCAGCCGGCACCAGGCCATTTTGCCTGGGAAGATCCTTTGGACCCCCGGCCATCCTCCGGGCGGTAATCGAAAGCCCCAGGAGTTCAGCCGGGGAGCAAAGAGGGATCCAGCCGGCTTATTCATCAATCTGGGGATCATCATAGAAGACATGTGAGTATAAGGAAAAGGAAAAATCCAGTGCACTGGTGGGAAAGGGGTGGAAATCTCCTGGCAACTGAATTCTCTGCCCTCCTCTCTATCGCTCCTTCTCGCCTGTCTCTTGGTCCAATTGGTGAGAGAGACCGTGGACTGCTGCTCGACCCGAAAGGGGGGTTCTGAGCTCTATCTCTTTCTCTAAAAACCCTCCAGCCAGCCGCACCAATTGGGAGTCCGAAAGTAAGACGGAGAGACCCGACTTGAAAGATAGCCGACTCTCCGCAACGGGTATCCCAGTTGAAAGCAAGGGGCTGGAGTTCTTCTTCCGAACTTCCCGAGCGCCCTTACGGAGGGGGCAGGAAGGGGTCTTGCTTTCTGTATCAATCCCAGCCGCACTGGTCGGTGCCACATAACACGTGTATCGTGCGTGAGCCCGCTTCCAAAAGCAAGGGGGATTTTCGGTTCGAAACTCTATCCAGGGATCACCCGATCTGGCACCGCACGGCGCGGGCGTTCAGTAGGGCCCCTTTTCCTGAGATTGACGATAGGTAGGAGGTTGCCAGGAGGGATAGCCCATGAGGAATTGGGCGGGATCGGCAGAGTGGAAAAGGACCCCAGGTTATTGACTAAGGAAATAGGAAGGAATACCGGATAGCTAGAGCTCTTTAAAAACCCTCTAAGGAAGTTGCCAAGCGACTAAAGACCCCTCTTTACTATAAATCCCGTATTAAGTATATCAATCTCCTAGATATACCAATCCTTACCACCCTTTCTCTTCCCTCTTTCTGTCTAGACACGCGTAAAACATAAAATGGGTACCCAGGCTTCCAAACGCGAGCGGGCTCACTCTGGGAAGAAGGCTTCTAGAAAGCCATCTCAGTCTCAGAAGGACCCTGACTCTCCTCTCCAATTTGTCATCACGTATTGGAAGACGATTCCTGGCCACAAATTATTATCGAAGCAAAATTAGAGAACCTCTGTTCTGAAATCTGGCCTGCCAGCACCGCCTCCGCCAAGCCCGAATTGCGTTGGCCGGCTGGTTAACTGGTGGTGTTTGAAGAGGCAAGGAGGCTCTTAAAACCATGTGGGACCTTCCTACTAATTTCACTTAATGAAGCTAAAGGAAGCAGCCCAACTCCTTGCAATAACCAACTAAAGGATGAGAGTATATATGTTTACATGTTGTCTGTTATGTGTGTTGTGTGTTAATACATATATGAGAATATGTGTGTTTACATGTCATCTGTTATGTGTGTTGTCTGTTCCTTCTGTCTCTGACAGACTGCCTTTCTTAAGCGCGCATAGTTTAAACTGCAAGCTTGCTTCAAAATTTAATTTTTAAGGAAGCCATGCTGGACCTTATCAGTCCTAAATAAGACAAAATGAGAATGAAAGGTGCAAATGTTTACCCCACCTCGTGCTCTGCCGCAACTTTTCAGATTGTGAGTCTACAGTCTATTTTGGAATGTGAATGTTTCTAATGTTTCTGGAATGTGAATGTTTCTAATGTGAATTAGATGTTTCTGCTGCAAAAGCGTAGTCGAGCACAACTGCTCTCTCAAGCTAAAATGCAGTGTATTTATTTCATGAAGCACATGCCTATGAAAGTATGGTCTTCCTTCTAAGAAAATATCTGAGTCCAGTTTTAACTTTGATTTGGTTGGACAGAAGAGTTATTGTAAGGCTCCTGATATCAGGCCTCTTTTCTTAGAAAATGCCCCCCCCCCCGTTTCATTCTGTCTCTTTCAGGGTTGTTTTTTTTTTTCCTTTCTCTTCTTCTGTGCCAGGTAAATTTACTTCTGAGTAAGCTTCCTTTAAAGGAAACTGCAAAAGGGGGGGGGGGCATAGATTAGGTTTACTATTCCTCTGCAAATTCAGGAAAAATTGTCACTTTTGTATTCCCTTTAAATCAAATCTATGGCTGTTTTAACTATGCTTTATAAGAGATCCTCTCCCTATCTTAAGAAAATGTTCACTTCAATCTTTCTTTAAAGATCATTTGTCTAGGAACTTGCACTCTAAGGAACTTGCACGTCTAAAGAAGTAAACTCAAACTAATCTCAAGATCTGCTAAAGGGTTCTGTATAAAGTTGGGAATTTTTATTTTCTTCTTCCTTAGTACATGATAGGAGCACTGATTGTGCTCTCTTCCCCAGTAGTGCCTGTGTACATAAGTATGTGTGTGTAGTACAAATCTTGCTGTGAAATCTTGCTGTGAACCCTTTATTTTGGAGGGTTGGACTAGATGACCCCAGGGTCCCTTTTAGCTCTCCCAATTTGAGGCTGTGTGGAAGGACATGTGTCTGCAAGCATTGGAGGATTTGAGGGTAATTCTTAAATTCTGGTGTGGTGATGGAGTTGAAATTCAGCCTAGCTTTGCTCTTTAGTTTTAAAACATGAGAGGTGAAGCCGAAGCACAACTGAGAATATCAAGCATTTGAGTGATTACAGTGTTTATCATTTTGTCTACTATTAAAAAAATCAGACTTCAAAGTCAATTCAAAGTTTAAGCACATCAAATACATATGAGTCTTGACCATTTATCCTGTAAATAAAGGGCAGAAAAAAAAATTTGTCTGCAAATGGTAAGGCTGAAATGATTGGGAATATTAAAAATCTTATGAATTCTGAGTCTGGCCATTTCCCCCCATATATAAGGGCGTGGCATTGTTCCACGAATGGCCAGAGGGATATTAGCCCTTTCCTGTACATAAAGGAAGCAGTCGCTTTGCTTGGGCTGAAATTGCTAGCTTTTGTTGGTGAATACTTCAATTGCTGAGTTTCTCTCTTTTGTTTTAAATCTAACCCTCTTTTAAAATCTACTTACCCTTCCCTTATTCAAATTCTAATTTTGCCAAAAGATGCAACATTTCAATAGTATAAAAGGTTTGCTGAGACATGAACTCCACACATGCACAGAGACTAGATCAGCAAGAAAAAAAAAAAAAAAAGAAAAAAGAGGATAGGAAAAGAAATGAGAGAGAGAGAGAGGAAGGAGGGGGAACTGTAGGGAGTGAGAGGAGCTTGGGCTGAAGGGGGAAATTTATCCTAATTTCCTTATGTAAAAACTTGGAGCCACTGAGGGAAATCGCCCTTAATGTGTCCTTTGCTCCAGGGGCTTCGCAAGACAAAAGGTGTGCCAAGTTTCAAATCTTAACATGATTAACATGCCAAATTCTTTTCACAGGTAAATTTCAAAGCACTCCCCCCCCAAGGGATTTAAAATCACAGACTTTGTGTGCATTTTAGGAACAGCATTTCCTGACAGGCTTCTCACATGAAATAATTTTTCCCTTTTAACAGGATATGTGAACCCCGATAACAAAGGTTTTTGTCCCTTCTTTTCTCCCACAGCAACTTTCTTTCCTGTTCTGTGAAACATGTCTGAATCCCTGCTGTATTTGTGACTTCCATCTCTTCGTGCCTTTGACGCTTTAAGTTACAAATAATCTCTTTTCATTTATTTAATCAGTTTTTCCATGATGTCTACGAAATTAAGCGAAGCACAACCTAACATTGTTTGTGGAATGGTATTTGTTTACCCTTTGCCTGATCATTTCTTATTAATTCTGTCATTTTGGCTAGTTCAAGGTACTTGCACAACTTTAAATTGCCATTCATTTTCTTGGTATTAAGTCATTTCCCAGTATTTTGCTATTAACATTCTAACTGATGTGGTCACATCAAGAAACACTCTTTTATTTTCATTGTTACTTCAGATTTCTTAAAATTCTGTGTCTTAGCATTTATTTATTTTGGTTCCTCATAGGTCATTGTGTGTGTGTGTGTGTGTGTGTGTGTGTGTGTGTGTGTGTGTTTTATTATTATTTTAACTGTGTCTTTTAAGTCCACCCTGCCCTTACAGGATATCACTTCTACAAGTGTGTTATTACAGATCCAATGAAAGACTTCGCCACCACAACAGAAGACACCAAAGTTTCAAAGTGATGTCTCTTTCAAAGGATATAGACTGCCGGGGGGAGTGGGGCTGACAAAGGGGGGTGGAGTTGAATTACAAGGACATTTTCTGACTTTTGAACCTCAAGATACATATATAAAATATCCCAATTGTCTCAAGATATGCAACTGATATTTAATTAGTTTGTTTTGTATTATGTGTTATTACGTA
This sequence comes from Podarcis erhardii, assembly GCF_964252035.2. Classification (NCBI taxonomy): domain Eukaryota; kingdom Metazoa; phylum Chordata; class Lepidosauria; order Squamata; family Lacertidae; genus Podarcis; species Podarcis erhardii. Next base: position 100,362,476 of record NC_138509.1, on the reverse strand, counting down.
GGAATGTTGAAATGTGTCTGACAGTGTGTCATTTCCACAAATGGGGGGGCTATTTTGTGGCTATTTTTGTGTGTAAGTGTTTTATGTCTAATGTCTTATTCCTTACACCCCAGTGGAGGATCCTCATACATTTTATACCTTTTAACAGATCAGGATATTATGTAGTCCAATGTTTAGACTTAGATAAATTTATTACCATATTTCGTTGTTTCACCTGGCACTCTGCCAACTTCCCTACCCATTTTAAAAAATGTGCTAAAACCCACTTTACCAAGGAGAAGCTTCTAAGATACATGAAGGTGGATATGCTTTGGTTTAGCAGGAATGATCCCTTATACAGTTAAATTGACTTATTTCGACAAGTGCCCCTTTAAGAATGGTTTTCTTTTAACAGATTGGTTTGAAGAGTTGAGAACCATGGGGAAAGATAAATTCAAATTGGACTCAGTTTGAATTGGGCAAGTGTATCCAGGCTGCAATTAGCTTTTGGTCTTTAAAGTGCAAGTGCGCAACTTCCCATGACTGCAAGACCAATAATAAAACCCCCATAGGAAGCCAAGGCAAGGACATTTCCCTCAGGACGTGCCCGAACCTATGGCAGCTGTGGTGAGTGCCAGGCAACATGGTTAATATGAAAGCCCTAAGTGGATTCACCAGGGATTGCCACTACTGTGAGACCACAGAAAAGCTACCTTGACACCTGAGAACACAAAAATGGCGGGGGACAAAGCAAACTACATTTTTTTTCAGTCAGTAGTGGACCTTCCTGCTAAATGTAAAGCATAGACCACTATTGAACAAAATACAACAGGTGTCCTTTTATGCGATATCCTATATCCGGCTATCTGCACTACTATACTTGCAAATGGCCTTAAGAGGCAGGGCTTGCAAGTCCCCTTCAGGTTTGCACAAACCCACACATCTAGTACGACAGATACAAAGTTATTATTTAGTGCATATCTATATAACATACACATACATTGTATTGGTCCGTGTTGCTCCCTCCTTTGTTGCCCTGCTCAACCCACCTCCTTTTCCATTAGGGCCTATTCCCACTCACACGGCACCCCTACCTTCACCGAGATTTAGGGTGCGGAGAAAAGATTTGCAAGTTCTTACAGAACTTTAATGCAAATCTATCTCCGAATGGGGGACTGTTACGGAAGGGGGGGGGCATGTCTTCTTCACCTTCTTCTTCGCTACAATATATCAATTTATTTCCAATTGTCAAAAGGGACTAAAATCTATAAAATTCATAGAAAATCAGCGTGCCAGTTTGCTCAATTACTCTAGGACTCCATCACATCTCCCCTGTCCAGCATAATCCCTCAAGCAAAGTGTCAAGACCTTAATCCTTTCAAATTGTTCTGATCAGCCTTTCCTCCAGACAATGTCAGGTGGCAGACTATGCATATTTGAGACCATTGTTTTCTCATCCCCAGGAAGTGTTTATCTGTGCATATCTCCAGCTCTGCATATTCCCCCCTCCCTCCTCCATATGTTAATCTGTGCAACCCCTACCTTACTGAACTGCTGATCTGTGTAACCCCACCTTTCTGTGATGTATTCATGACGTGTTTTGCACTGTATTCTGGGACATGGAGGGAGTTTCAAAAACTCATGTCACCCCTTTCTCACTGTTCAATCTCGCCTTGAACCTGTTGCGCAATAAACTTGGATCTTCTGCAGTTTGCTCCTGTCTCCGGCTGAGCTCATTTTCCTCCGCAGGGACCCACGGACTTAGTCCGATGAGCTGGGTGGCAGAGCAGCCTCGCACCCAGATTTTTGCCGTAACAGCTCCTGAAAATATCACTAGTTTTCTCATTTCTTTATCAATTACTTTGATGGAATACATGTTTTGTTATGTGCAAATGGCTTGAGATACCTATGAGATCCATAAATGACCATATAGCATATATTCAACAGAAAAAACAGTGACAATTTGTTGTGGACAAAGGACAGCTGGATATATAAAGGGCCCCATTACCTTCAGAAGCTTAGGGCCTCATCAAACCTCAGTCCGACCCTGGATGACCCCCAACCCGGATAGCTTTAAAAGGTTAAGGTAAAGGGACCCCTGACCATTAGGTCCAGTTGCGGCCGACTCTGGGGTTGCGGCACTCACCTCGCTTTATTGGCCGAGGGAGCCGGCGTACAGCTTCCGGGTCATGTGGCCAGCATGACTAAGCTGCTTCTGGCGAACCAGAGCAGCGTACAGAAACGCTGTTTACCTTTCCGCCCAAGTGGTACCTATTTATCTGCTTGCACTTTGACATGTTTCAAACTGCTAGGTTGGCAGGAGCAGGGACCGAGCAACGGGAGCTCACCCCGTCATTGCGGGGATTCGAACCGCCGACCTTCTGATCAGCAAGTCCTAGGCTCTGTGGTTTAACCCATAGCGCCACCCGCGTCCTGGCTTTAAAAGAGGAGGAGACAAATTCATGGAGATGGAAAGGGCCATTGATGGCTCCTAGCTAGGATGGCTCTGCTCTGCCTCCACATCTTGGGGCAGCAATGCTTCCGAAAACCAGTTGCTAGAAAAGCTCAGGAGGTGGAAAGGTTCTTCTGCTCCAATCCTGCTTGCAGGTTTCCCATTGAGGCAGCTTGCTGACGACTGTGAGAACAGGATAAGACAAGCCTCCTTTGGCCTGACCCAGCAGCCAGGCTCTTACGTTCTTATAGAACGTCCAGGTTCAGTGGCACTCTATCTAGATTCCTTGGGTGGTTTGACCACTGTGAGAACAGGATGCTGGATTTTACGAATCTCTGGTCTGATCTAGCAGGCTCTTCCTATGTTCTTACTATGGCAGATCAGAGTGAACGTTTTCAAATACAGTGGTACCTCTGGATGCGAACGAGATACATTCCGGAGTCCCGTTTGCATCCCGAGCAGAACGCAACCCGCGTCTGCGCATGCACAGGTCATGATTTGCCACTTCTGCACATGTGCGTGACATAATTTTGAGCGTCTGCGCATGCACGAGCAGCAAAACCCGGAAGTAACCCGTTCCGTTACTTCTGGGTCGCCGTGGAACACAATCTGAAAACGCTCAACCTGAAGTGTCTTTAACCCAAGGTATGACTGTCCGTATAGTAAAAGCTCTGGTTTTCCCACTAGTGATGTATGGAAGTGAGAGCTGGACCATAAAGAAGGCTGATCGCCGAAGAATGGATGCTTTTGAATTCTGGTGCTGGAGGAGACTCTTGAGAGTCCCCTGGACTGCAAGAAGATCCAACCTCTCCATTCTGAAGGAAACCAGCCCTGAGTGCTCACTGGAAGGACAGATCCTGAAGCTGAGGCTCCAAGACTTTGGCCACCTCATGAGAAGAGAAGACTCCCTGGAAAAGACCCTGATGTTGGGAAAGATGGAGGGCACAAGGAGAAGGGGACGACAGAGGACGAGATGGTGGGACAGTGTTCTTGAAGGTACCAGCATGAGTTTGACCAAACTGCGGGAGGCAGTGGAAGACAGGAGGGCCTGGCGTGCTCTGGTCCAGGGGGTCACGAAGAGTCGGACACGACTAAACGACTAAACAACAACAACATGACTGTACCCCAAAGGCTCTGTGTCTTACTGGGGTCTCTTTTTAAAGCAGGTCTGCACTGCACCATCCCTTGAAACTTGGTTGGTCCAAAGGAAAGCAGAGCAAGACGTTTGGCCGTAGCTTGGCTGCAAGAGTTGCTGGAAGGAGGCAGACAAGGCAGCCTTCAACCGCCTTAGAGACTCCAGATTGGTGTAGAATTTACGCCTTAGCCTTTTCTTCTCCCAAAGAAAACCCACAAGGCAGCAGGGGTTTAGGGCCAGCGTTTTCCTTGGTTTAAACTTTTATCTCAGCTGTGAAATAGAAACAATAACAATAACAATAACAATAACAATAACAATAACAATAACAATAACAATAACAATAACAATAACAATAACAATAACAATAACAATAACATATTATTATTACTACCCCGCCCATCTGGCTGGGCTTCCCCAGCCACTCTGAGCAGCTTCCAACAAAATATTAAAATACAGTAATGCATCAAACATTAAAAGCTTCCCTAAAGAGGGCTGCCTTCAGATGTCTTCTAAAAGTCTGGTAGTTGTTTTTCTCTTTGACATCTGATGGGAGGGCGTTCCACAGGGCAGGTGCCACCACCGAGAAGGCCCTCTGCCTGGTTCCCTGTAACCTCACTTCTCGCAGGGAGGGAACCGCCAGAAGGCCCTCGGAGCTGGACCTCAGTATCCAGGCAGAATGATGGGGGTGGAGATGCTCCTTCAGGTCTACTGGACCGAGGCAATTTAGGGCTTTAAAGGTCAGCACTTTGAATTGTGCTTGGAAACGTACTGGGAGCCAATGTAAATCTGTAAGGACCGGTGTTATATGGTCTCAGCGGCTGCTCCCAGTCACCAGTCTAGCTGTCGCATTCTGGATTAATTGCAGTTTACAGGTCACCTTCAAAGGTAGCCCCACATAGAGCGCATTGCAGTAGTCCAAGCGAGAGATAACCAGAGTATGCACCACTCTGGTGAGACAGTCTGCAGGCAGGGAGGGTCTCATCCTGCGTACCAGATGGAGCTGATAGACAGCTGCCCTGGACACAGAATTGACCGGTGCCTCCATGGACAGCTGTGAGTCCAGAATGACTCCCAGGCTGCACACCTGGTCCTTCAGGGGCACAGTTGCCCCATTCAGGACCGGGGAATCCTCCACACCAGCCCACCCCCTGTCCCCCCAAAACAGTACTTCTGTCTTGTCAGGATTCAACCTTAATCTGTGAGCAAACCACTCTGAGGAGGATTTTTTTTTTGGAAAGGAACAAGACAAAGATTGTGACACACTTACTGCAGGTAAAATAATAATAGTCAAAATAAGGGACTATAATGGTGAGAGACCTTTTCTTAAAGATCAAGATATATATTTGGTAGCTCTGGGATGGCATTTCCACGGGGTGTGACTCATCTGGGTGTAACGGTGTTTTTCAAAGTTATCTTTTATTGTGTAGCCGTTTTTACAGCCCAGAGATAATTGGACCTTCCCCACACAACTTAAATGCCAAGCCTTCCCCAACACAACACCCTCGCACTTTAAAGAAATTTTAATGGCAGTACGTCAGGACACAGAAACACATACGGGGCCCATGGATTGGAGAATTAAGGCATAAAGGTGGAGACAGAGCCAAGAAGCAAAGAAATACAGAACTGAATAATTCTGGTCTTTGCAAAGAACCATTAATTTACACGTAGCCTGGAATAGTGTATCTTACAGCAATTTTAAAAAAGTAATGAATGTTGTGACCTGCCCTGGATTTGCTTGGCAGTGAATGGCAGGAATAAATTATACAAATAAAATATAAAATAAAATAATATATATATATATAGAGAGAGAGACAGACAGACAGGCAAACAGACAGACTGACAGACAGACAGACTGACAGACAGATATTTGGGCAGTGCTGTGGCAGAGACGTGTGCATGATAGCTGCCCTCTTCCTCTGTACCTGGAGACAGAAATCCTTCATAAGAATATAAGAACATAAGAATTGCCTGCTGGATCAGGCCAGTTGCCCATCTAGTCCAGCCTCCTGTCCTCACAGTGTCTGAGCAGCTGCCCCAGTGAGAAAGCCGCAAGCAGGATTCGAACACAAGACCAGCCCTCTGCCCTCCTGGGGTTTCCAGCAACTGGCATTCGGAACATTGGCTGCCTCTGACTGCGGACGCAGAGCATTGACAGCAGGCATTGACAGCCCTCTCATCCTCCACGAATTTGTCCAATCCTCTTTTAAAGTCATTGAGGTTGTTGGCCATGCCTGCCTCCTGTGGGAGGGAGTTCCCCAGTCCAACTGTGAGCTCCGTGAAGAAGGACTTTTATTTAATCCACATAGCTGTCAACCTCCCCCCTTTTTTTGTAGGAAATTCCCTTATTCCAGCACCATTTCCCGCTGCTTCCTGCTGCTATCCCGGATTGTTAGTGAAATATACTCAGAGTGGATTTCATGCTCTTTATTCAGCTCATAGTGGTGAGGAGGAATGGAAGTTCCCCCACAATATCTGCTTTATATATATTATTTACACAATGGACCCCATGCGAGTGGCTAATTCCGGGATTCTCCTGTAGGCCAATCAGGTTGCGCATTCCCTTCCACCTGGAGCTGGATTGGGTGGTTCCTGTGAACCAATCAGACTGCTGCATTCTGGATCCTATTGTTCTAGGACCAATCAAATTGCTGCATTCTGGATCCTATTCAACTCAGTACATAACAGTTAGATATCCCATAGACTGTCCCCGGGACAGGTGAGGCTGCTGATCCCTTATTTTCAAATCTGAAAGCTGACAGCTATGTTAATCCACCCTGAATCACCCAACATTCAGCTTCAATGGACGTCCGTGAGTTCTAGTGTCGCAAGAGAGAGAGGATTTCTCCATGCCATGCATAATTTTGAGAAACCTCTCTCCTGTCTGCTGTTCTCGAAACTAGAAAATTCTGAATACCCAGTGGCGTAGCGTGGGGTGTGCAGGGGGGGCTGGCCGCACCGGGCGCAACATCTGGGGGTTAGGGAAATCCACGGGCTAGGGGGCCAAATCCATGGGTTAGGGGCGCAAATCCATGGGTTAGGGGGCGCAAATTACTTGCCTTGCCCCGGGTGCTGATAACCCACACTACGCCACTGTGAATACCAGTTGCTGGAAAACACAGGAGGGGTTTCCCTTGCGTGTTTCCCTTTTGGGGTATCTGGCAGGCCAATATCTAGGTTGTGGTCTCTGACCTGCCCCCCACCTCACCCCAAAGAGACGTGCCTCCTCAAACTGCCCCATGGGGGCCTTGGAAGCACCCCCTGGCCAGCTCCAGAAGCACCATTCGCCTGCAGAGCTTGTAGCCATGGCTGCTGTAACAAACAGCTGTGCAAGCCTTTGGGAGGCAGAGATGCGAGAGGGCATCAGAGGGAAGGAAAGACGGACAGAGGACAGTGTTGCCCGCAGCACCCCTGACCAGCAGTGTGGGATTTACGTATAAGCTAAACAAGCTCTAGCTTAGGGCCCCACTCTCTTGGCCCCCCCCCAAAAAAATGTAAAGGAAAAAACCTGGATGTATATTTCCAAAATATAAGATAAAAAACAGGTAGAATAAAACCTACATCCAGCAACAGTGTTTTGTCTTGTGTAGGCTTCTAGGATGTAAGTCATGGGCCCCACCTGCTCCCTCAAATATTCCTGGTTTGCTCCTTTCGGCGGTTCGAATCCCCGCAACGGGTTGAGCTCCCGTTGCTCGGTCCCTGCTACTGCCAACCTAGCAGTTCAAAAGCACGTCAAAGTGCAAATAGATAAATAGGTACCACTTTGGCGGGAAGGTAAACGGCGTTTCCGTGCGCTGCTCTGGTTCGCCAGAAGCGGCTTAGTCCTGCTGGCCACATGACCCGGAAGCTGTACGCCAGCTTCCTCGGCCAGTAAAGTGAGATGAGCACCGCAAACCCAGAGTCGGCCACGACTGGACCTAATGGTCAGGGGTCCCTTTATCTTTTTATATATATGGTGACTGCATTTTGCATTATGAATTATGAATATTTACATTTTGAATTATAGTGCTGGACGAGACTTTTGAGAGTCCCATGGACTGCAAGAAGATCAAACCTCTCCATTCTGAAGGAAATCAGCCCTGAGTGCTCCCTGGAAGGACAGATCCTGAAGCTGAGGCTCCAGTACTTTGTCCACCTCATGAGAAGAGAAGACTCCCTGGAAAAGACCCTGATGTTGGGAAAGATGGAGGGCGCAAGAAGAAGGGGACGACAGAGGACGAGATGGTGGGACAGTGTTCTCGAAGCGACCAGCATGAGTTTGACCAAACTACGGGAGGCAGTGGAAGGCAGAAGTGCCTGGCGTGCTCTGGTCCATGGGGTCATGAAAAGTTGGACACGACTAAAAGACTAAACAACAACAACATTTTGCATGGACTGTTTGCATGGCGACATGTGCAAATGGCTTTAGGTACCTATGAGGTCCATCAATTACCATGCAGCATTTATTCCACACAAGAAACAGCGACCATTTGTTGTTGACAAAGGACAGCTGGACATATAAAGGGCCCCATGACCTTCAGGAGCTTAAGGCCTCATCAAACCTCAATTCCACCCTGATGACCATCATTCAAGGCACCCCAGGGTGCCACAGCACACGAGTTGAAAATCTCTGCACTGCACAAATGAGTCCTTTCTTTAGCGCAGACATGCATCGGATTGCATTGTCTCTCTTTCTCTCAGCCTCCTCAGTTACAATGCAGGTGATAATAGCACAGCTCCAGAATTAATTCCTGTGTGGCACTTCAAATTCTGGAAAAGTACTGCACGATTGCTATGTATTATTAATAAAAGGCAACAGCTTCTCTAGCCAGTTCTATGGGTGCCACATTAGAGGTCCAGCGAATGCAAGCATGCTTTGAAAACGTACCATTCACCCTCCACAAATGCCATTCGCCTGAATTATGCGCCCATATCTCGCCAGTGCGCCATGTAGTTAATGCATCTCTAGTGCAGCCGGATTAGGAGCGCTGTGGACAATTATGGATGCCCTGTCTCAACAGGGGCATCATCATAGCATTGAAAGGGCACAGTAAAAGATGTCTAAAATGGCAATGTGGGAATGCCAGTGACAAGATTTCCAGTTTATTTTCTGTGCTTGTTTATGAAGTTTCAGGGGAAACCTAGAAATAAGGGGGACAGCATTTTGCAGTTGCAAGCATCAGTCTACAACCCAGGAGATGGCAAAAGTAATAATGGAACATTTAATTAAAGGTAAAAGCAGCATGTGAAATTAACTGTGTTGAAAAATGACAATAGCTTTGTTATGTACTGAAGTTCTCACCCTGGGCCAGCAGGGGGATACTGTAGATAGTTTTCACTCAGGTCCACATATGCAAATAAGGAATTGAAAGTGATGTTCAGTGATTGGATAGTTGCAGAAAGTTGTTACTGTTGCGTTCTAGTTGAGCTCTATATAAGCAGGCTGGCTGAACCCTTCAGTTCAGTTCTGTTCTGGCCTGTGAATAAACAAGAGCTGTCTGAAGAATCACTGTGTCATCTGATATGTTCACCCACAACTTAACAAGCTTATTTACTCCTGTATTTTCTGGGACTGATATATTTCGGAGCAGGAATGGTTCCCACTCTTCCTGGGATCAAACTGAGCTTATTCCCTCTCCAGCAGCCTATTGACTGCCCTTGTAATTTCTGCTAGTGTACAGGAAATGCAAAGTTATTCACACGTAACGTTCAACCAGAGTTCAGTCTGTGTACTTGTGCACACAACAGATGAGCTGTGCAAATCAACATGTGTAAATCTTTCACAAAAATGCTTGTATCGAGACAGAGCAAACCTGTGTTCAGTCTAACGTGTTGACAGGCCTGTTCCAGCTCTCAAGGAAGTTTCAATAAAGAAATATTGTCATTCCATATAGAGTGGGAAAACTGGATTTACCCACCCCCAAAAAACCTCTTATAACTTATATAAATAGAGCAAATGCTAACCTTTTTTAACTAGTAAAAGTTAGAAATTGACAGCTGAAAAATACACCCAGCTAAAATTACAAATTATCATTTCGTTAACTTAACTAGTCAATTAATTTCTGCGAGGGATCTTGATTCAACTCATTGCCACGAAACTCCCTGGGTAAATTTGAGCAGAGAAGGGCAGTTTTACTCTCGTTCGCTTGAACACGCGCAGAATGCCTTTGGGTATCAGAGACTTGCTTGAAGAACATCAGGGAATATCAGGGATCCTGCACTCAGATGCTGCTTGAGGGCCAGCCACAATGAGAACAGCAAGCTCTTCCTATGTTCTAAGCACAACAGCTAATAAAGTGGAATTATGTGTGGGTGGTCCACTAGAAGTCCACCACCAATGAACTATCATTTGTCAATGACATGTTGCAGAGTGCTCCCACGAGAAACAGAAATGTCAGCAACCCCAGCCCAGAAGAGCCTATTTCATGTGTTGTCATCGACAATAAAAACCAACCCTGCAAGGTAGGACATTTGTACCCCTTTCTACAATCAGGGAAGGGGGGCAGAGTAAGAATGACCCACCAGGAGGTCCCCATGGTTGAATAATAATAATAATAATAATAATAATAATAATAATAATAATTATTATTATTATTATTATTATTTATACCCCGCCCATCTGGCTGGGTCTCCCCAGTCACTCTGGGCGGCTTCCAACAAAGTATTAAAATACAGTGGTCTGTTAAACATTAAAAACTTCCCTAAACAGGGCTGCCTTCAGATGTCTTCTAAAAGTCAGATAGTTGTTTATTTCCTTGACATCTGATGGGAGGGCGTTCCACAGGTGGGCGCCACCACTGAGAAGGCCCTCTGCCAGGTTCCCTGTAGCTTCGCTTCTTGCAGTGAGGGAACTGCCAGAAGGCCCTCGGAGCTGGATCTCAGTGTCCGGGCAGAACGATGGGGGTGGAGACGCTCCTTCAGGTCTACGGGACCAAGGCCATTTAGGGCTTTAAAGGTCAGCACCAACACTTTGAATTGTGCTCGGAAATGTACTGGGAGCCAATGAAGGTCTCTCAAGACCAGTGTTATGTGATCTTGGCGGCTGCTCCCAGTCACCAGTCTAGCTGCCGCATTCTGGATTAGTTGTAGTTTCCAGGTCACCTTCAAAGGTAGCCCCACACAGAGAGCATTGCAGTAGTCCAAGTGGGAGATAACCAGAGCATGCACCACTCTGGCAAGACAGTCCGCTACCAGGGAGGGTCTCATCCTGCGTACCAGATGGAACTGGAAGACAGCACAAGGGCCCAGCCCAGCCCACCCTCTCCCTTCCATCACCCAGCCAAGGCCGCAGGGCTGTTCTCTCCAGCTCAGCATTTTGAGATGGACAGCATCCTTGCAGAGTCAGCTCCAGGGGCCGCCGAGCCAAATCTGGGCCCCCCTGATGCTTTCTGCCACGGCGGCCTCCGCTGCCAAACCTACGAGGCCAAAGTGGATAACAGCCGAAAGGCATCCGTGGGTACTATATATATATCAGAGATAAGTGGCAGGAGGTGTTTGTGGGAGTCTCGCCTGGCCCTCGGCTGCTGATCTCACAGTTTGGGTTCCAAGCGATTGCTTTCCCTCTGGGGGGAAAGGGGGCAGACCTCTGGATTTTGCCCCTCTGCTTAAGTTACATTCCTGGGTAGCATTACCTATGCAGCAATCAGCGCAATTGCAGGCTACGGGAGCTCAGCCTCCCAGCCGGCGGCTCTTTTGCGGCGACAGAAATGGGGAATTAAAAATAGATTTACGTTGAGCTGCCCTGTCTGGATTGCATTGGAGACGTCAAGTTTTTCTGCTACCCCGCCCTGTGCAACACCCCCCCCCCAAAAAAAAACCTCATCCAAAGCAATCCCAGATTCCCAGAAAACGATTTTTCATAATTTGGGATGCTTTGGGAATAAGATTTTGCTTCGGAAGCTGTTTTTCCAATGGTCCTGAGCAGCACACCAAGGATGGCGTTGAGAAGGGGCAACCTTTTCCCCTGTGTAAAGGACATTTGCCAAATGTCACGTTACTCAGTAGAAACTCCCTAGGCACACTTCCAGCCTAGCTCTGGAACAGGTAATAATGAGGAATATTAGCTTTATAATATGGGCTTTTTAAAATAGATGTAGATGTAGACAAAGAGGATTAGACAAATCAAAGGAGCAGGAGGTCTGTTGTGGTATGTTCTGGTTCCACTGTTGAAGACAGTATGCTGTGATTCCTCAATTGCCGGGGTTGGACTAGATGACCCACGGGTCCCTTCTAACTCTACAATATTATGATATTTCCCTATTTCATCCAATTGGCTGCTGCTGTGTCTATTTGGGGCTCTTTCAGCATTTCCACAGAAGTTGAATAAAAGTTAAAATTAGAAGTCTATCAGAGAAAGTGGAGAGAGAGAGAGTTGTTTTCTCCCCTCTCTCAGAACTAATGGACACCCAGCGAAGCTGAACATTGAAAGATTCAAGAGAGCTAGAAAGCTAGAGCTAGAAAGATTCAGAAAGATCATCACACAGCATCCTGCAGGGGGCAGTGGTGGCCACTGAGCTGGATGGCTTTAAAAGAGGAGGATGAAGAGGAGAGGGCATGATGGTGCTGGAGGAGACTCTAGAGAGTCCCATGGACTGCAAGAAGATCAAACCTCTCCATTCTGAAGGAAATCAGCCCTGAGTGCTCACTGGAAGGACAGATCCTGAAGCTGAGGCTCCAAGACTTTGGCCACCTCCTGAGAAGAGAAGACTCCCTGGAGAAGACCCTGATGTTGGGAAAGATGGAGGGCACAAGGAGAAGGGGGCGACAGAGGACGAGATGGTGGGACAGTGTTCTCAAAGCTACGAACATGAGTTTGACCAAACTGCGGGAGGCAGTGGAAGACAGGAGTGCCTGGCGTGCTCTGGTCCAGGGGATCACGAAGAGTCGGACATGACTAAATGACTAAACAACAACAACTCTATTCCGAACTTAAAAATGGAAAGCGAAATGCTGGTGGTCAACAAAAGATGTTTAAAGACTGTCTCAAGGCAAATCTTAAAAAATGAGGTATAAACACCAACAACTGGGAAACACTGGTGTGCGAGCGCTCCAGTTGGAGAACAGCCTTGACCAAAGGCACCACGGGCTTTGAAGACACTCAAACTCAGGACACAAGGGAGAAACTTGCTAGGAGGAAGGCACACTTGGCAAACCCTCACCATGATCAACTCCCACCCAGAAACCAATGTCCCCACTGTGGAAGGACGTGTGGATCCAGAATTGGCCTCCACAGTCACTTACAGACTCACTTTTAAAACCGTGTTCATGGAAGACAATCTTACTCAGCTATGAGGGATTGCCAAAGAAGAAGAAGAAGCTCTGCCCTCCACAGTTGGAGGCAGTAGGGTACCAGTTTCTGGAAACTGCAGAAGGAGAGAGTATTCTTGTGCTCGGATCCTGCTTGTGGGATTTGCACAGGCAACAAGTCAATTACTGTGAGAACAGGATGTTTGACAGTGGAACAGTCTCCCTTGGAAGGTTGTGAACCCTCCTTCTTTGGAGGTTTCTAAGCAAAGGTTGACTGTCTGTCTGTCTGTCTGTCTGTCTGTCAGGGCTGCTCTAGCTGAGATTCCTGCACTGCAGAGGGGTGAACTAGAGGACCCCTGGGGTTCCCTCCCAACTCTCCAGTTCCAGGATTCTGTGACTAGATGGGCCATTGGCCTGATTCAGCAGGCTCTGCTTAGGTTCTTATGTTCCAAGGGTCCTGCACTAGGGGTCAAATCTCTGGATTTACATATAAGCTAAACAAGCTCTAGCTCAGGGCCCCATTAGGTCCAGTCATGGCCGACTCCAGGGTTGCGGCGCTCATCTCACTTTATTGGCTGAGGGAGCCGGCATGACTAAGCCGCTTCTGGCAAACCAGAGCAGCACACGGAAACGCCGTTTACCTTCCTGCCAGAGTGGTACCTATTTATCTACTTGCACTTTGACGTGCTTTCAAACTGCTAGGTTGGCAGGAGCAGGGACTGAGCAACGGGAGCTCACCCCATCACGGGGATTCGAACCACGACTTTCTGATTGGCAAGTCCTAGGCTCTGTGGTTTAACCCACAGTGCCACCCGCGTCCCACTCTCTTGGGGGGCCCCGGAAAAAAACACCTGGATGTACATTTCCAAAATATAAGATTAAAACAAATAAAATAAAACTTGCATGCAGCAACAGTGTTTTGTGTTGTGTAGGCTCCTATGATGTAAGTCATGGCCCCCACCTGCTAGCCTACTCCCTCAGATATCCCTGGTTTGCTCCTTTCTATATATAGGGTGCCTCCATTCTGCATGGACTGGTTGCAGGGCAACATGGGCAAATGGCTTTAGGTACCTATGAGGCCCATCAGTTACCATACAGCATATATTTACCACAAGAAACAGTGACAATTTGTTGTTGACAATGGACAGCTGGACATATAAAGGGCCCCATTATCTTCAGGAGCTAAGGGCCTCATCAAACCGAAATCCGGCCCTGGGCAAAGGTTGTTGAAACCCAGTGCCCCCTTTTTTGCTTGCTCCCAGCACCTTTCCTCTCCTCCAACAACCCATTCCCCCCAAGCACTGCACGGACACCTCAACAGTTCTGAGGAAACGCTCTCCCAAATGGCGAGCGAGATTTGAAACCCAAACCCTGCCAGAGGGCCCAGCCCAGTCATTTCGCCCTTGCCAGCATTTTGATTGTGAAGTCTGCTGACAAGCGCCTTTTGAGGGCAGCGCCACGGTCCAGCCCCAGTTCAGATCTGAGTCCAAGCCTCATGAGACCAAAATAAATACAGGGTTATCTGAGAAACGCCTTTGCAGTTTTATACGTTTTTTATTTTTGTCTCTCATGTTCCAAACCCAAATGTGGACTAAGCACATCGGAGGATTTCTTGGAAGAATCCGCAAGAGAGGCCACTTTGTGCCCAGAATAAGGAGCAGGTTAGAGATGGAGTGGGGGAGATCATTAGGATCAGTGATCAATTTATTCCTTTGCCTCACAGCTGTCCCCCTGACAGGGACTCAAGGTGGATTGAACAGCTAAAGCAGAAGCAGATAAAAAAACATAGGCGAGGCAAAACATTCATTAAAAAACCATTGTTGTTTCTGTTGTTGGCATCCATCAGTCTCGAGAATCAAAGGAGTGCACCTCCAGGGGTGAGGACATACTGCTGTGCTGACAGCACCAAAGTGGGGCGCAAGCCTGGGCAGGGTGCGTGGAGGTCCTGGGTTCCCCAGACAAGACCCCCCCCCTTGCTGATGTGGTCCAAAGGAAAGTAAAGGAAGACATTTGGCACCAGTTTGGCTGCAGAAGTTGCTGGAAGGAGGTGTACAAGGCACCATCCAACCGCCTTAGGGACTCCATTCCGGATTGGCGTAGAATTCACTCCTTATCCTTTTCTTCTCCTGAAGATATACTGCAAAGCAGCAGAGGTTTAGGATAAGAGTTTCCCTTGTTCTAGACGGGCTCCCTTCCCAGGTGGACGAGCCCCATCTACCCCTCACTTCCCTCTAGAGCAAAGGCAGAAACCGCCTTCTTGACTATTGGACCCACTCCTGGTCTCATCTGCCTCATCCAGCAGAGCCCGTCTTTGCATGCAAGGAAAGCCCCCAACTCATGGAGGGTTTGAGACCCATTCTCACCTGCTTTAGCTGGCTAGTCAAGGCCATTTCCCATGGTGGGGCCTCTGTGGTTTGCTGACAGCTTCCAGGAGCCACAGGTGAGAGCTGAGTGCGCAGGAGGGACCAAACATGGACAAGCTACTCCAGAAGGAGCTCTGTCTGTCTATCTATCTATCTATCTATCTATCTATCTATCTATCTATCTATCTATCTATCATCTATCTATCATCTATCTATCTATCTATCTATCTATCTATCTATCTATCTATATCATCTATCTATATCTATCTATCTATCTATCTATCATCTATCTATCTATCTATCTATCTATCTATCTATCTATCTATCTATCTATCATCTATCATCTATCTATCTATCTATATCTATCTATCTATCTATCTATCTATCTCATCTATCATCTATCTATCTATCTATCATCTATATCTATCATCTATCTATCTACAGATAGGTAGCCGTGTTGGTCTGCCATGGTCGAAACAAAATAAAAAAATTCCTTCCAGTAGCACCTTAAAGACCAACTGAGTTAGTTCTAGGTATGAGCTTTCGTGTGCATGCACACTTGAAGAAGTGTGCATGCACACGAAAGCTCATACCTAGAACTAACTCAGTTGGTCTTTAAGGTGCTACTGGAAGGAATTTTTTTATTTTGTTTTGCTCTATCTATCTATCTATCTATCTATCTATCTATATCTATCTATAATCATCTATCATCTTCCTATCTACCTATCTATCTCAATCATCTCTATCTATCATCTATCTATCCACCTCAATCATCTATATCTATCTATCATCTATCTATCTATCATCTATCTCTATCATCTATCATCTATATAATAATAATAATAATAATTTATTATTTGTACCCCGCCCATCTGGCTGGGCTTCCCCAGCCACTCTGGGCGGCTTCCATAAAAACCAGAAATACACTAAAATCTATCTATCTAATCTATCATCTATCTATCATCTATCAATATCTATCATCTATCTATCTATCTATCTATCTATCTATCTATCTATCTATCTATCTATCTAATCTATCTATCATCTATCTATCTACCATCTATCTATCTATCATCTATCTATCTATCTATCTATCTATCTATCTATCTATCTATCTATCATCTATCTATCATCATCTACTGAATGAAATCTATTGAAACATACAGATCATCGCAATAAAAACATCACAGCACCAACCCTTTCCTTAAAATACAGTCAATTGGAACAAGGAAGTCTTCACCTGCCAGCAGGTGGACAGCAAGGAGGGAGCCAGTCTGGTTTCCCCAGGGAGGGAGTTCCAAAGTTGCCTGGGAGCAGCCATAACTGAGAATGCCCTGTCATGTATGAGGACATACAATCCTTCAGCTATCCTGGACCTTTTAGGGCCATTTGGAGGTAAAAGATGGGCGCTTGCCTTCAGAACTCCTGGGACTATCCCATTCTTCATCCCAACATGCTCAGAGGGGGTCCCGTGGGTGTGCTGCTTCATCTCCCTCTCTCCTTCCAGCCCCCTGGAAGGGTCCCCACAATGGGGCCGGCTATTGCTAACCCACGGACAACTTTCCTGCAGGGATGTGCAACTGTACAGACACGTCACTTTGGTGCGGCTTCACCTGACTCTTAGTGTGACTGGTCCAAACTCGCAAACTGAAAATCAAGATATTTTGGGGGGGTTTCAAAACAACAACAAATTCCAGGCAGCATCAGGTGCTTGTTGCTAGTTCAAAATAATTCAGTGTTCATTATCAATGAGGAAATCTGGAGGAAATGCAAGGAGGAGGAGGAGGAGAAGAAGAATTAGAAGAAGAAGATACAAAATGGAGCCACTGCTCTTTGAAGAGGGGGGGGTGCTACTGAAGGCTGCAGTCTCAAGCTCAGCAGCCCTCTGTGTGCTTCTGTCCTCCCCCCCCCCCAAAAAAAGAAGGGAAACTCCCTTTGATGAGCAGGGCGTGAGCAGATGCACAGAGGATGAGGGCTGGATTCTGCCCAGAAGGTGTCTCCTCCTCCTGACTCAGCAAAAGCCCTGAGGTCAGCGAAGCGGCTGCTTCTCACAACCGCCTATCTTTCAGCTTGGCAGCTGAGGGCCACAAGCCTCCATGCTGCCTCATCCGCCTGGCCAACTCCTTGAAGGGTAAACGATGTGTTCCATCGCAAAGGCATTTATTTCTCCTGCCTCTGGCTGCTCAGCCGGGTTTGGCCGGGATGGGCTGAGGGCGAGAGTTTATTTCAGGTGACGGGAAGCTTTTAGGCAGCACAAATGAAGGGGTTTGACAAAAGGCTCAGTGTTGGGGAATTCTCTCTCCTCTCTTTCTTTCTCCCTCTCTCCCACATCTTTGCTGACGCTCATTCTTCCTCACACTGCCTGCGATGCAAAGACTGATTTGCAGGTCCCTTGAGTGTTGAAGGACCCAGCGCTCAGGGAAGTGATAGCGGAATACACCATTTAAGGAAAATCAGAATATTCTTTGAAGAAAATGCACTGATGCATTGGGGGGAAATGCGATATTTAAATAAATGGACTATGGGCTTATCCTTCCCTCCCCTCTGTAATTTCAAGGCACAATCCAGGCTCCTTGCTCCTTAGGACTAAATCAGAGCAAATGACCACCCACGGAAAACCTGAATTCCTGTTTGTGGCTCTTCAGCCTTACAGAGTTGGGTTTCGCAGGACAAGCTCTGGGGCGGCAGCTGGGTGTGTGCGCGTCGAGGGCTTCGACACACAGCTTTAAGTGCAGACTTGCTCCTGGAAGGAGCAGAGCAAAAGGTAAATATGGATAAGCCCTAGTGAAATATACTCAGAGTCACAAAGTGATTTCATGCTCTTTATTCAGCTCATAGTGGTGAGGAGGAATGAATGAAAGTCCCCTCAAAGTATCTGCTTTATATACATTATTTACACAATGGGCTGCACATGATTGGCTAATTCCGGAATTCTACTGTAAGCCAATCAGGTTGTGGATTCACTTATATCTGGAGCATGATTGGGTGGTTCCTGCCAACCAATCATACTGCTGCATTGTTCTAGGACCAATCAGACTGCTGCATTCTGAATCCTATTGTTCTAGGACCAATCAGACTGCTGCAATTTGGATCCTATTGTCCTAGGACCAATCAGACTGCTGCAGTTTGGATCCTATTCAACTCAGTACATAACACCTAGCATGGACTAATTTCCCTTTTTCTTTTTCTAAAAATGAACCTGATGCTGCTGCTAGGTAAAGGTAAAGGGACCCCTGACCATTAGGTCCAGTCGTGGCCGACTCTGGAGTTGCACGCTCATCTCGCTCTATAGGCCGAGGGAGCCGGCGTTTGTCCGCAGACAGCTTCCGGGTCATGTGGCCAGCATGACTAAGCCGCTTCTGGCAAACCAGAGCAGCGCATGGAAACACCATTTACCTTCCCGCCGGAGCGGTACCTCTTTATCTACTTGCACTTTGATGTGCTTTTGAACTGCTAGGTTGGCAGGAGCAGGGACCGAGCAACGGGAGCTCACCCTGTCGCGGGGATTCGAACCGCCGACCTTCTGATTGGCAAGTCCTAGGCTCTGTGGTTTAACCCCACAGTGCCACCCATGTCCCTGATGCTGCTAGTGTACCAATAAAAGAACTGGACAGGGGCTGCCGGAGCTGTTTAGGCACCTGAGGCAAAACATCCATGATGGGGGCTCAAATCCTTATGGCAAAGCTGGGTTGTGGGATACCTCCCCTCTCGCCATCTCGGAAGGAAGAAAGGTGTTCCCCTGAGCTTCGTTGCTGATCCTTCTCTGCCCCTCGAAGCTGGGGAGACCAACAACAGAGCAGGGCGGCGGAACCAGAGTGACCCCCCCCTTGAGGGGTGCTGTCTGTGGCAGCCACTCGCCCAGCCTCATGGGAGGGCCACCTGTGCCCCTTGGCATTCTGTTGGGACTGCCAACACACCTGAGTTCTGTGGGATGTAACCCACTGGGAGCAGTCAAGTACAACATTCCTTGTAATGCTAGAGAAGACACGTGTGGGAATGTTTGGTCCAGCCAGTCAAAACTTCCTGTTCCTCCTGGCTGGAGCATCCTTCCTTTTGCATGTGATGGAAGGTGGGTGTGTCCTTACCTGTCCAGGTAACAAAAGGACGAGTCACGCAGCACACCTCTCTTTCCTATCTTCCTTTCGTCCTGCAAACTGCTGGACTGCTAGCCTGCAGTCACTAAGTAAATCTCCCTTATGGGGTAAACCTGTTTGTACAGTGGACGCGCGTTTGTGAATGTGATCCGTGCGGGATGCACGTTCGCAACCTGTAGCATTCACAACCCGCGTCTGCGGGTTGCAGTTTGGCATTTCTGTGCATGCGTGACCGCCAAAACCCAGAAGTAACCCATACTTCTGGGTTTCGGTGGTCCATAGCCCGAAAAACGAAACCTGAAGCGGCTGTAACCCGAGGTGTATGACTACATAGGTTGGAAACTTTAAGGCTAAAGCCTGCCTTCAGGGATCACACTGTGCTCTGCCTGATTGTGAGTGAACTTTCTTTTTATTGCTTGTGAATAAGATTGTGGTGTCTTTATTCTTTTAAGAGGGATTCAAAGGAACCTGTTTAGGGAAGCTTTTAATATCTGAAGGATTATTGTATTTTAATATTTTGTTGGAAGCCTCCCAGAGCCGCTGGGGAAACCCAGCCAGATGGGCAGGGTATAAATTCTTCTTCTTCTTCTTCTTCTTCTTCTTCTTCTTCTTCTTCTTCTTCTTCTTCTTCTTCTTCTTCTTCCCAGGAACGTACAATTCAATCTGAGATAGACTGAATTGTATGATAGTGAGAGGCTCACACGAGCCTGCAACCAGCTGTCTGCTGTGCATGTAACTGAGCTACATAAAGGAACTTGCTAGCGTGAGTTAGGAAGGATATTAATAAACAATATATCCTCTCCTGCCACCCTGAACATTTCCACACGTTCACCTGTCGTCTTTCAGGGCCATCTCTCTGCTGCAGCACAGCTTACAACAAGCAGCTGGAGGGCCAGTGCTGACAGAATGCAGCTTGAATTCAAGCCAGCGGGTCTAAATAAAAACCAGAGTTCTGGCTGCAGGGCCTCGTCGAGAGAGACATGCAGGAGCTAAGATGCTCTTAACCACAGGATTCTTCCCGATAAGCACGTACGAAGCTAGCTGGTGGGTGCCATGGCATGACGCTGGAGAAGCAACATCTGCATTTAATTGAATGACTCCACTCAGATTCATCTGGAAGCCCATCAATCTTGCAATAAAGGCATCACAGCCCTATCAAATATCTTTGTTTTTGCAAGGCAAAGGGCCCGGAGGGGGGGGGGCATCCATTAATATAATAGGTGCGGAAAGAACCAACTTTTGGAGCTTCAGGGCAACAGCTCTGCTGTGAATTGATGCGAAGTCCTTGGACAACTTTTGCGAGGGCCCCCACGTGCATCTGGGAAGGGGGGCAAGCTCTACTGTGACTTGTTTATGTGTAGCAAAAAAATGGCCCATAGCTTTCGCAAGGTGTGAAACCCAATAAAGAGGAACAGTGTTGATGATTGAAATATGGACATTTTAACTAAAACATCTGCTTTTGTGAGCCAGGGGAGGACTAGAGGGTATGGCCTCATGCTGGTGGTTTGGGATGATGCCCTAAGAATAGCTGGGCTTCTTGCTGATCCCTCACCAAACACTGCAGCAAGAATCTATTCGAGTTTATCCTTGCAGAAATGAAGGCTCTGGGACCCTGTGAAATGTCAGGCCTCTGGTTCCCCTGGCCCAGTGTTTTCTGCTCTCTGACTGGTGGTGCCTTTGCGGGGATTCAGCAGGGCTGGCTCAAGACATTTTGGCACCCAAGGCAAACCAGAAAATGGTTCTTCTTCTCCTTCCGTGGGAGATCCTTCCTAGCCAAGTAAGATTGTCTTCCATAAACGCGGTTTTAACAGTGAGTCCGTAAGTGACTGTGGAGGCCAGTTCTGGATCCACACGTCCTTCCACAGTGGGGACATTGGTTCCTGGGCGGGAGTTGATCACAGTGTGGATTTGCCAAGTGTGCCTTCCTCCTAGCATGTTTCTCCCTTGCGTCCTGAGTTCGAGTGTCTTCAAAGCCCAGGACACCTTTGGTCAAGGCTGTTCTCCAACTGGAGCGCTCGCAGGCCAGTGTTTCCCAGTTGTCGGTGTTTTTGCTACATTCTTTTTTAGGTGCTCCCCACCCAACAGGGGAGAAGGGGCAAGTGAAGACCTCCATCAGGATCAAAAGGGGAATAAAGACCTACATCGGGAACAAGAGAGGAGATCTATTTTGGGAAGAAGAGGGGAGGGCAGTGGCACCTTGGAGGCCAGATCTGTTGCTCTGGTGGATCCTGTCACCTTAGCTGGTCACCTCTCCTTGCCTCATCGGTGGGCTGGTCTTGGGTTTCAGGTGGAGGTCTCACTTATCAGCTTCCTTTCTTGAACTAAGGTTACCAGATTTTTTCCAGTTACTCCGAGGACACTTTTCAGCTCCAATGGATTTTGTATGGGGACTGATTTGTAAATCCAGGGACTGTCCCCGGTATGGTAACCTGTCAGGGGACTGACATCGGAACAGGGGAGGGAGGAAGGGGGGCTGTTGGGATACAGAGAGCCTCTGAAACTCCTGAGGAGCAGTTCTTCTTCCAGCGGTGGGGAAAGCCACACTTCCCGTGGAGAAGAGAGGGAAGGGGCAAGCCAAGCGAGGGAAGGGCTCAAGGATGCTGCCGAGAGTCCCAGCCCCTCACCTCGCCGGGCTGGCCAGGAGGGACACATGCCCCTTCCATCGCCCAGCTTGTGCAGAGGGGTGAAACGCAAGGAGGGGAGGAGGAGGCTTGGGGTGATGAAGTTCTTATGTTGGGGGGGAGAAACCAGAAGGGGCCCCTCCCGGATTCTGCAAATGACTGAGATGGACATGAGCTTTGTGGATCTGCACTGTAAATAGTTTGCACAATGAAACTTGTAAAAGACAGGTTGGAGTCCTGCCTGGTTACTCACGAGCAAGCACCATCAGCATCTGACATAACCTTATCTTAAACAGTCTTTCGTCACACAGAGATGGCAGTGCCTTCCTCTCGCATTTCAAATTCACCCCTTCCACAAAGCCTTTGACACAAAGTCCACATACCTTTCTTGGTGCCTTTTCATTTTCTCTTGGCTTGGCCTCACAGGAACATAAGAAGCACCTGCTGGATCGACCTAATCCAGGTGACAACCAGGTGCCCCAGTGGCAAGAAGCCCACAAGCAGGATCCAAGCGGAAGAGCAACCCTCCCCTCTTGCTCTTTCCAGTATCTAATCTCCAGAAACATCGCTGCCTCTGTGGCGGTAAGGCCTGGCCACCAATAGCCTTCTCCTCATCCATGAATTTGTCCATTTCTCTTTTATATTCTGCTAGATTGGTGGTCATCGCTGCCCCCTTCAACAGTGAGTTCCATAGTTTAACTATGCACTGCATGAAGAAGTAAAGGTAAAGGGACCCCTGACCATTAGGTCCAGTTGCGAACAACTCTGGGGTTGTGGCGCTCATCTTGTTTTATTGGCCGAGGGAGCCGGCGTACAGCTTCCGGGTCACGTGGCCAGCATGACTAAGCCACTTCTGGTGAACCAGAGCAGCACATGGAAATGCCATTTACCTTCCTGCCGGAGCGGTACCTATTTATCTACTTGCACTTTGCCGTGCCTTTGTACTGCTAGGTTGGCAGGAGCAGGGACCAAACAACGGGAGCTCACCCCTTCGCGGGGATTCGAACCGCCGACCTTCTGATCGGCAAGCCCAAGAGGATCAGTGGTTTAACCCACAGCGCCACCCGCGTCCCCACATGAAGAAGTACTTTGCTTTCTCTGTCCTGAATCCTCCAGCAGAGTTTTCCTCTTTCCTCTTTCCTCTCTACTCTCTCTCTCTAAATAATTTTATAATGCTAAAAATGAAAACAATAAGCAAGACATTACAACAGGCAAGAAGCGTCTTGTATTCCCCGCCCCTCCCACCTCCCTCATCCTCACAAGTCAATTAATAAAACTTACCCTTGTCAGTTTTGTTTCCTTGTGCAACTTGGAGTGATCAGAAGGAGTCTGGGTGAAGTTTCGTTTTTCCGTCACAGTGGAGATGAAAAAGACGACCATCAACCTGACACGGCAATGCTATTTCATGTTGTCGTTATGACACCTATATCTGTCCTTGAATGGATAATTGTTCTCTCCCCTGATTGCCATTAATATATGAAACGAAAAGCCCCCCCCCCCCACAATAATGAAAGTGTCTGGTTTCTCTTGCATTTTGAAACCACCCGTTGTGTGACTTTGCCCTTGAAACAGAGCATAAATATCCTTATTTGCTCATTTTGATTTCTCTGACCCTCGCCTCTTTCCCCCTTTTCCACTGCCAAAATTGATCGTCTCTTTTATAAGTTTAAAGTATCTTAAATTATTGTTTCTCTCCTTTGCTATTTTCCCATACTGCTTTTCCGTATGTGTGTATGTGTATTTATTTAAACTGCCTTATTTGCTAGAAAATCAGAATAGCAATACATAAAATTTAGATTGCATTAACCCCACCAGGGCAGGATATATAGATATATGTTATTTGGTAAATTGCAGTATACAGTCATGGCAAAAATGAATCATCAGTTCTGTGACGTCCCATTTTACATTCTTATCTTTTGCAAACTCAATTCAATTTTGACCAAGTTGCAACCGACAACAATTGCCCCAGAAGTCAGATAGATCTATGCATCATCCTTCTGTTTGCGGACATGAAGACTTAAGCTGATATTGTTCACATATAAATAACAGAAAAAGGGAGCTATTATCAGAACCACCTGTTCATTTCCAGACACAAAATGTTTGCCCTATTTTTTCTATCTTATGTCTTGAATCATTCCAGGAAGATGACGCAGGCTGGGTGGGCAAGATGCCAAAATCCTCTTTCTGGGTATCTTCTCGGACTTTGCTTGGCAGCCTGAAACAGGGCCCTCTGCTCATTGTAGTGATCACAAGAAAACAGGGAGAGCAATGTTCTTGCAGATAACATAAAGGACGGATCAAGCCCAGATTCATCTAAGGCAGTGATGGCAAACCTTTTAATGAAGGGGGAAGAAATGGGTTTCTGTGCAGTCAGTCTGAAACGGGACCCAAAATCCTCATTTTTCCTCCTCCAAGGGAGCATTTCTAAAATGCATTAACTTGAGCTCTTGAGTCAATTTATAAACAGAAACCCAGCTGTATAAACAAGTGCTCAAAGCCCTCTCCTTTATCAGTCCATGATGGCAGTGGATGGCCTTGCCAGTCCCGAGTGGAGCAGGGATGACATGTCTGGGTCTTATCTTACATCCTGACCACAAATACGCACAGGCCGTGTCAGGTCTGACAAGAGACCCGGGAACGGCGCCAGGAGTGTTCTTAGAGTTGTGACCTCCTGCCCCAAGATAAGAGTATAGGAACAGAAACAACCTTTCAGGTCAAGAGTACCGGAACAGGAATATCTGTTTATGGTCATGGATGTCAACTTACGTGTATAAGCTGACTTGGTTGGATTCCTGCGGAAGGGGGGAGAGGGTGCCTGGAGGATATATATACTTGCATAAAATTTCTCATTTCTTTGGACTTGCTGTGAAGTGACCACGCAAGTGCCTTCTGCTATCCGGAGAGCAGAATAAACTCTTTCTCTGAATCAACCTCGGTGTCATTTGACTTCCTTCCTCTCGCCCGGGAGCAACACAGACCCCACCAATCGGTAAAGTCTAATAAGGCTACATTAGAGATCGAATGCTCAAACTGCAACCCCAAACCCACTTACTTATCGCAAAGTGCCAACACGGCAATTGAACTTGAATGCTGAGGTTTTAGTTTAGAAGGGGAGGTTGATGCATCCATGTGGAGAGAGAGTGAAGCAATACCGTGGTACCTCGGTTTTCGAACAGCTTAGTTCTCAAACTTCTTGGAACCTGAACACTTCAAACCCGGAAATGAGTGCTCTGGTTTTCGAATTTTTTTCGGAAGCGGAACGTGCTCTGTTCTAACTTCTGTTTTGAGTGCCACACTTCTATTTTCAGAGTGAGGGAAGGCAGGCTGGATGGCAAGCGAGCAGGCACTCCCCTCAAACGAGAAGTTTAAAGAAGCCCCTATCTCCACATCAGATCCGCAGCAAACTCATGAAGGCAGCTAGGCTGAATAGTTGTTGAGGTTGGGGAAGGTGGAGGCAGCCCAGAAGCTGCATCTGAGAGCCCGTGCACCACCTGAAGGCCTATTCCTGCTCCTAGGTAAAGGTAAAGGGATCCCTGACCATTAGGTCCAGTCGTGATCGACTCTGGGGTTGCGGTGCTCATCTCGCTTTACTGGCCGAGGGAGCCGGCGTACGGCTTCCGGGTCATGTGGCCAGCATGACCAAGCCGCTTCTGGCAAACCAGAGCAGCGCACGGAAACGCTGTTTACCTTCCTGCCGGAGTGGTACCTATTTATCTACTTGCCCTTTGACGTGCTTTCAAACTGCTACGTAGGCAGGAGCAGGGACCAAACAATGGGAGCTCACCCCGTCACGGGGATTCGAACCGCCAACCTTCTGATCGGCAAGCCCTAGGCTCTGTGGTTTAACCCACAGCGCCACCCGCGTCCCTTAGTGCTCTAGTAGGTGTGTGCATATGCAGAATCTGAATTGTCCTTAAAAATCTGGAACGTCCACCAGTGATTTTATGGGAAACAATTAGAGAAACACTCCTAATGGTGGCTGCAGTTTGATACTCTAGATGGGAACAAAACTTCCTCCTGGGGAGAGAGGCTAAACTGATCTGTGATCAAAAATGGGTGTCTTGTTGTGAACTCCAGCTGCAAATCCAATTAATGCAAGGTCCAGAGAGAGCAAAAAGGTCACCACGCAGAGCAAAATGTGGAGAGAAACCGCATCCCAGCTCGGCACCCATCACCCTGCCTTTTAATCTTTGCTCTCCTTGGCATTATAAGGCATCAAGACCGGTCACCCGTGACTTTGCAAGAGGTTGCCTCTGACAACGTTCCCATAAAGATGCCTCTTTGCTGGTGTCGAGCAACACAAAGGAAGCTGCAGGATCTGTTCTGGGAATGCACAGGGGGGGGGGGGGAGTGCAATCTGCAAATGTCATCAGGAGAGAAGCCGTCTATGCATTCATGCAAACCTTGCAGGAAGGAGCGAACGGAGAAATTTAGATACTTCGTCCCAGGAAGCCAAAGGTGTCTTGATGATGGCAGCAGAGCAGGGCTTGGTGGTCAGACGGTCATTTCCTGAGCGATAATTGTGGGCGTTAAGGCAACCTTTCCTGCTTGCCAATGCCCTTTCCAGTGGCGAGTTTCCTACTGTTTGCCCAAATCCAGCTCAAAGTGACTCATAGCCCAAAGGTCTTTCCCCACTCTCCTTGGGTGACTCTTATCTTCAGATGCCAGCCGTCTCCCCATGAGGACTTTTTTCCTTGAGCGGAGCTGAGATCGCCCTTTGCTAAATTATTCCTAATTATATCGCCAAGGCCCACCCCAAACAAGCTCCCTCCACCCTGGGTGTTTACATTTCTCTAGGGCAGCACCCCAACCACCTCCCACGCCCGGCTCCAGGCGCTGAAATGCGCCTAACCTTTTCCTGCGGCTCCAAGTTTGGTGATCAGGCGGCTATATTTATCCGCCACCAAAGAGGTGCCTCTTAGACATAATGACTTTCTCCTGCCATTTCACAGGAGGAGAAAGGAAGACGGGTCACCTTCCGCCTGCCTCTGCGTGGAGAGGTTGCAAAGCTCAAATGAGGCGGCCCATTAATCAAAATATTGTGGGCATTAGGTTTTCCTCCACCCTTCATTTTGAAACCACAGGGGAAGCAATTAAAGCAAACGGAGGTCACAGCTTCTAATCCAAGTCAGAGATGTGTGCGGTTGCCCTAAGGCAGGGAAAAGGCTTGAATTAATGCAATATTTTGCAATATTTTATGGCTTGCTGCAGTTTGCGTATTATTTGTTTGATAAAAGCTACACACCACTTGATTGTAGAAGAAGCCCCTCAAGGATCAGCTGGAATCTCCTTTCTTGTAACTTGAAACCGTTCGTTCTGGACTTACCCTCCAGAGGAGGAGAAAGCAAGTTTTCTCTATCTTCCATGTGACAGTCCTTTAGATATTTGACCTTGACTATTGTAACTCCTCTCGGAAAGAGCTTTCTGATGGCAAGAGCTATTTGACAGGGGAATGGTCTCCCCTAGAAGGTGATGGATTCTCCTTCCTTGGAGGTATTTAAACAGAGTTTTGATGGCCATGATCTGTCAGGGATTCTTTAGGGTTGGACTAGATGACTCTTCAGGGGACGTGGTGGCACTATGGTCTAAACCACAGAGCCTAGAGCTAGCCGATCAGAAGGTCGGCGGTTCGAATCCATGCGACGGGGTGAGCTCCCGTTGCTCTGTCCCAGCTCCTGCCAACCTAGAAGTTCGAAAGCACATCAAAGTGCAAGTAGATAAATAGGTACCTCTCCAGTGGGAAAGTAAACGGTATTTCCATGCGCTGCTCTGGTTCTCCAGAAGCAGCTTAGTCATGCTGGCCACATGACCCGGAAGCTGAAAGCTGGCTCCCTCGGCCAATAAAGCAAGATGAGCGCCTCAACCCTAGAGTCGGTCACGACTGGACCTAATGGTCAGGGGTCCCTTTACCTTTATACGACTCTTGGATGTATCTGCCAGCTCCACAGCTCTATGATTCACCCCATCTAGACTAAACATCCCCAACTCCTTCAACTGTTCCTCATAAGGCTTGATTTCCAGAATCTTGGTTGCCCTTGTTCTAGCTTGTCAACATCCCTCTTAAACTCTGTTGCCCAGAATTGGACACAGGATTCCAGGTGGGGTCTGACCAAGGTAGAACTGAGTGCCCCTATTGCTTCCCTTGATCTGGACACTAGACTTCTGTTGATGCAACCTAGAATAGGATTAGCCTATTTCTGCTGCTGCATCCCACACTGTGATGTGAATTTGGGGCAGGAGAAGGTGCCTTGAGTTTAGGGAAAAAAGAAGAAGTGTGCATGCACACGAAAGCTCATACCTAGAACTAACTTAGTTGGTCTTTAAGGTGCTACTGGAAGGAATTTTTTTATTTTGTTTTGACTATGGCAGACCAACACGGCTACCCATCTGTAACTTGAGTTTAGGGCTAGGGGTAAAACCCTCATAAGTGTGTGCTTGTGTACCTCCTCCTTGGCAGCTTTCCCTTCTCAAGATCTGGTGGTCCTGCACAGGGTCTGGCCACTTGCCATGATAGCACGGCTGGTGTTGATGGGCTTCCTGATGGCAGTTCCATGCCATCAAGATCCTGTGCAGCCTTCGCCTGGGGCTGCTGGAGGAGGAGGAGGAGGAAACAGGCTGCCTAGCGCCAGAGCGCAAAAACATATCTTCTGCAGTCAGAGGAGATGTTCGGCTTCTCCTGGTGGGCTGACGGCTTAGATGAGGGCTTACCTTCATTTTCCACCTTTCTGCCACAGTAATTGCTTTCCCGGGCACTCTCTTCGCAGCCGCTAATGAAATGATCTGGCCTTTCCAACGTCTTGTAATGTGAGCACATTGCCTCTTGGAAAACGGAACTGCTCTCTTATTTTTTATTTGCAGTGGGGGGAGGCGAATGAGAGACTCAAAAGCCTGGCTTCATTTCCATCTTCTCAGGTGCGGCAGAACTGGATCCCAAGAGATGGCCTCTGCTGGGAAGGGACAGGGCTGAAACCTGCCCTGTGGAACACCCTCCCATCAGATGTCAAAGAGATATATAGCTACCTAACATTTAGAAGACATCTGAAGGCAGCCCTGTTCAGGGAAGTTTTTAATGTGTGACATTCTAATGTACAGTGGTACCTCGGGTTCAGTACTTAATTTGTTCCGGAGGTCTGTACTTAACCTGAAACTGTTCTTAACCTGAAGCACCACTTTAGCTAATGGGGCCTCCTGCTGCTGCCGCGCCACCAGAGCACGATTTCTGTTCTCACCCTGAAGCAAAGTTCTTAACCCAAGGTACTATTTCTCGGTTAGCGGAATCTGTAACCTGAAGCGTATGTAACCTGAAGTGTATGTAACCTGAGGTACCACTGTATTATTAATCTTTGTTGGAAGCCGCCCAGGGTGGCTGGGGAAACCCAGCCAGATGGGCGGGGTACAAATAATAAATTATTATTATTATTTTGGTGAATAACATCAGGAATTGCTGTTCCTTCAGGGTGAAGCTGATCTTACAAGCTGATTTATTTAGTTCCTCTGCTTTATTTGTGAATCAACTTCCTACGAAACATCTCAAAGCGATTTATTATTGCTGTTGTTATTTATTACGATTCTCTACCGCCTGTCATCCGAGGATCGCAGGGCGGCTTACGAGATAAGGACACAAAAATACATACCATGCTAACAAAGGAAAACAATAAGCACCACCCCAGTAACACCTTTCCCCCATGGAAACATGCACATAACCATTGCACACAGAGAGATACAAACAAGGATATAGCCTGGAGAGGAGAAGACTGAGAGTTGATATGGTAGCCACAATCAGATATCCGAAGGGCTGTCACATGGAAGATGGAGCAAGCTTGATTTCTCCTGCTCCGGAGGGTAGGACTCGAACCCATGGCTTCAAGTTGCAAGAAAGGAGATTCTGACTAAAGATTAGGAAGAACTTTCTGACAGTATGAGCCATTCAGCAGTCTCTCTCTGGGGGTTGTGGACTCTCCTTTGTTGGAGATCTTTAAGCAGAGATTGGGCAGTTATCTGTCACGGATGCTTCAGTTGAGATTCCTTCATTGCAGTGAGTTGGAGTAGATGTCCTCTGGGGGTCCCTTCAAACTCTAGTTCCGTCACATCAGTTCAAATGCCTGTCTAAATGAGAAAAGGACTGCCTGAAAGTGAATACAGAGGGAAAAGGCTTGTCAGATACAGCGCTGTCTTCAGCATATGCGCCGCTGGGGTGCAAAGATCTGCCCAGTGCCCCCAAATTTAGTTTAGCCCCTGAGTTAACTTTTATTATGCTTATGTCAGAAACCATGCTTACACCTTGTTTACGGAAGAAGGGAGGGAAGAGAAACAAACTTTTTTGTTTGCTCATTTCTTTACAATACACTTATACTTAAGTATGCAACACCATCTCACTTAAACTTTTAAGTATTGTTTAGGCACCTACTTAGGAGAAACATCAGTCGTGTCAAAGGTGCCCACGCTGACTCACCGTGCTGCCACACAGCAGCTCAATACAATACGAACATAATATTTTGATGTAAGAGTTAATTTCGCGTGCACAGCACCATTGAGAATGACAAGCGCCATTGTTGAGTCTGACATGCGCCGCTGTTGTGAATGACAAGCGCCGCCACTGGTAAATGTGTGCACAAAGTCGAAAGTCCTGTAGTGAAACAGTAGGTATGCATTTTGGTAATACCTAGGTATATATGTATTTTGTTTTTCTAGCTTGATCAAAATTATTTATTATTTCATAGCAGGTAGATAGTTAAGAGCTTAGGCGGCTTCAGCGACGGGCACCCGGCACCCCCCAGAATTTGGCGCCCGGGTGCCCTGACCCCTTGCACCCCCAGGTAAAGATGGCCCTTGTCAGATATCTCCTGGAAGACCACCTCCATGCTCCCCACCCACTGGATTTCAAAAGGAATTGGGACTTTTGGCGCTGACTACAGGGCTTGGAATATGGGTTAAACCACAGAGCCTAGGACTTGCCAATCAGAAGGTTGTCGGTTCGAATCCCCGTGACGGGGTGAGCTCCTGCTCCTGCAAACCTAGCAGTTCGAAAGCACGTCAAAGTGCAAGTAGATAAGTAGATAAGTAGGTACCACTCCGGCGGGAAGGTAATGGGGTGTCAGAGAATGTATGAATGTCCTGATGTATGCTGAATAAACTGCTTGTAAATATGCTTTGTGGGACGCGGGTAGGTACCACTCCGACGGGAAGGTAAACGGCGTTTCCGTGCGCTGCTCTGGTTCGCCAGAAGCGGCTTAGTCCTGCTGGCCACATGACCTGGAAGCTGTACGCCGGCTCCCTCGGCCAATAAAGCAAGATGAGCGCCATAACCCCAGAGTCGGCCACGATTGGACCTAATGGTCAGGGGGTCCCTTTACCTTTACCTTTACAGGGCTTGGACTTGGTTTAGGCTTCTATGTCTTCTTCCTGTTTTATCTTTTTAGAGATAGCCTTGCTTATACCCCCTCCCCAAGTTGGAGTAGATGTTTGTCAGGCTGCCATGACTCCAGGAGCGAAGTTGTGTGTGTGCGCCTGGAAGGGAGGCGGGAGGGACGCTTTGGCACCTCGTACCCACTGAATGTTTATTTTAAACCGTGGGTGACATATTCTAGGAAATGAGGCCTGGAAGCCCATTCGTGTGCGCTTTCTCTCTCTACCCTTTTATAGGCCCAAGTGGTAAACAATCCAGTTTGGCACAGTGCTTTAATTTGTCCAAGGGAGCCCTGGAGGAAGGAAAAGAAACTTTGCACCTCTCAGAATGGTGCCGGGGAACCCTTTTTCGCATGACTCATTTCTAGGGCGCCTTTAGGATTGCGTCATGTCCAGAGGAGGCCAGAGTGGTTTGGGACGGTGGCAAATGTGCCTCTCAGAGAAGCGGTGCCCGCAGGGCAGAGAGGAAAACCACACCTCGTCTTCTGGGGCCTTGTGGGTACTGTGTTTCTCATTGCCCACGTGTCTGTGGCTGGTGGAATTGCCGCTGTTGCTCATATGAGTGTATTTTAATCCATTTGTATGCAAATGCAGGGGCCAATTGTCTTCTCAGTGAATAAATAATATTGCACGGGATGGAGAGTTGCTTGTAAGGCTGGAGTAACTAACAGCCCAGTTAATTCCGTATTTTCCCTGAAGAAGAGATTAATTGCCTGAAATGAAGAGACTTTTTAATATTCCTCTTTGAGTAAACATACACATCCTTCATGCACTGGGATCTCCCCTGTTGTTGGACAAATCTTCACATTGCAAACCCAGTTTGAAAGTTCCTAGGCTTTGAGTCACCATCTGTCCTGTACGATCTAGTTGAGATTCTTGCATTTCAGGGGTTGGACTAGATGACTCTTGTGGTCCCTTCAGACCCTACAATTCTATGATTCTATGACTGAAGTATTGCCTTCACCCTGACTTGATACTTGCTTCTGTTATAGGAATTCTGAAGAGACTATCAAATTGAAATTTTGACGCAGAATCTTCTAAGAATAAAATGCTGTGTTTGTTTTAATAAAAGAGGATACAGATCTTCTTACCCTGGAAGACGGCCCTTCCTTAGGACTTTCTCCAGAGGACCTGACACCCAAAATTATTTTGCAAAAATTTAAAGCAAAATGCAGGAATAATCCAAACTTGTGCAGCTTTTCATGATGTCAGCAATGTGTTTCCATAACCCCAACACAGCCAAGGAATCCCCTTCACAGAGAAATCTGTCACGGAGCAATTCTTTATAGCTTGAGAGAGCAGACAAAAACATTTGCTTTGTCAAGTTTCTGGCTGATTGATGAGCTTTTATAACAATATGTTTTACAGGAGTCTGGACTAAATGACCATTGATGCTGCAGGTCTCGTCTAATATTTTTAAGGGTGAATAAGATCTTCAACTTTCTTTTCTTTAACAATTAAAATAAGGCAAAGGAAGTTACTCAAAAATATTGCAGATGAAATAGTGTTCAGGTACAGTTAGATCTCTCTCTCTCTCTCTCTCTCTCTCTCTCTCTCTCTCTCTCTCACACACACACACACACACACACACACACACACACACTCACACACTGCAGCTAATGGACGAGGGATCTGTGCTGGGGTTTGTGTGTGCAGAAAAGACAAGGATCCTATTTCAATACAATATTTATAGGTTTGGGAAGCGCCAGGAACATAAGCTTTATAATAGTTATTAGGGGTTTTATGGATGCTGGATGGACTAGCGGTTTCGATGGGAGCCAACCGTGTGTGTGTGTGTGTGTGTGTGTGTATGTGTATGTGTGTGTGTGTATGTGTGTGTGTATATATATATGTATGTGTATATATATATATATATATTCCTTTTAATGAAAAGATCATTTTGGTCTGGCAGGAAACCTCAACAGGGCCTTGAAACAACAAAGCAAAAGAATAAGCAAAACTGAAAGTGTGCAAAGTAATTGCCTGCCTCAGCTCTGCTGCTGCTGGAGCTGCACGGTGGAACTGCCCCAGATGTTGTCCAGAGACAGAGAACCTTTCAGATGACCCAGGAATAGTAGTAGTAGTAGTTTAGTCATTTAGTCGTGTCTGACTCTTCGTGACCCCGTGGACCAGAGCACGCCAGGCACTTCTGTCTTCCACTGCCTCCCTCATGCTGGTAGCTTCGAGAACACTGTCCAACCATCTCGTCCTCTGTCGCCCCCTTCTCCTTGTGCCCTCCATCTTTCCCAACATCAGGGTCTTTTCCAGGGAGTCTTCTCTTCTCATGAGGTGGCCAAAGTCTTGGAGCCTCAGCTTCAGGATCTGTCCTTCCAGTGAGCACTCAGGGCTGATTTCCTTCAGAATGGATCGGTTTGATCTTCTTGCAGTCCATGGGACTCTCAAGCATCTCCTCCAGCACCAGAATTCAAAAGCATCAATTCTTCGGCGATCAGCCTTCTTTAGGGTCCAGCTCTCACTTCTATATATCACTACTGGGAAAACCATAGCTTGAACTTTACGGACCTTTGTTGGCAAGGTGATGTCTCTGCTTTATCTCCTTGACATCTGATGGGAGAGTGTTCTATAGGGCAGGTGCCACCACTGAGAAGACCCTCTGCCTGGTTCTATGTAACTTCACTTCTCGCAGCGAGGGAACCACCAGAAGGCCCTTGGAGCTGGACCTCAGCTTCCGGGATGGATGATGGGGGTGGAGATGCTTGTTCAGGTATTACACTGGGCCCAGGAAGATGACTTTTGCATGTTCTTTCTATGAGCAGGCCAGTGACTCTGGAGTTTTCTCCTCCTCCTCCTCCTCCTCCTCCTCCTCCTCCTCCTCCTCCTCCTCCAGGGGTTACTCAGATTCCTTGCTTCAGCCTCTGACAACCTGGCATCATCCAAATGTTTTGATCTACAACCCCGGACGAAGAGTCAGAATGAAGCTTTTCATTCTTACTTAGAATCACAGAACTGGAGAGATGGAAGGGACATCTGCAACGCAGGAATCGCAGCTAAGCCGGGCCCCGTGGCAGAGGCCCCCAATTCCTTTCCCTTGGTGACCCACTGAGGGCTCTCAGGGGCCCAGACCAACCCACCTCCCATGTCAAACCAGACAATTGACCTGACCCCACGGCAGCCAATCTGGGCACAGAGCAGGAGGAGAGTTTTCTTTTTCATGCAGAATCACCTCAGCTGAATTGCTCCCCTGAGCACCTTTTCACATCTTCCCAGCTCCAGATGATAGCAGTGTTTTCTTCAAATAGCTCATTAAAAAGAGAGAGAGAAAGCCCTGATTATCCTTTGTGGTGGGGCCTCAGAACCATCAGAGATTCAGGGATGGAGGAGGGCCAGAGATAATTTCGGTTCTTTGTAATTTGCCAGCTGGGTGGGTGAAGTTCAGAACTGCTTCTTGTCATAACTTCCCTCCTTTCCCTTTTTATGGACTCTCTGGGAATCTTCTGGTGATGTCTCTGCTTTTTAAGATGCTGTCTAGGTTTGTCATTGCTTTTCTCCTAAGAAGCAGGCGTCTTTTAATTTCGTGGCTGCTGTCACCATCTGCAGATATATAACTAAACTGAAAAATTTCCACATAAATCCTAACAGGATCTAAAACGAAGATACAAAAAACCAACAGCAACACCCCAGGCCAAGAGTCTGTTCAGCAACCTCAGCTTTCGCGTCTTCCGTGTCACAGCCCTTCACATATTTAAAGATGGCTATCATATAACTTCTCCGTTTTCTCTTTTCTTCTCCAGGCTAAACAGACCAAACTCCTTCAACCGTTCCTCATAAGGTTTCGTTTCGAACCCTTTTGTCATCTTGGTTGCCCTCCTGTGAGCATCTTCCAGTGTCCTTCAGAAGCTGAGGAGCCCAGAACTGGACACTGGACTCCATGTGGGGTCTGACCACGGCAGACTAGAGTGGTGCTATGACTTCCCTTGACACTCTCCTCCATGAATTTGTCTTATCTTCTTTCAAAGCCATCCAAGTTGATGGCTATCCCTGCCTCCTGTGGCAGGGAGTTCCATAGTTGCACTGCATGGAGAATTCCTTCTTTTTATCTGTCCCGAGTCTTCCAACATTCAACTTCATTGAATGCCCCTGAGTAATAAAGTCACGAGAGAGGAAGAATAACTACACTCTGTCCCTTTGATCATTTGGGTTGCCATCTTTGAACTCATCTAGCTCTGTAAAACATTGTGCAAGCCCCCGGCACTACATTAGTCAACCATGGTTTTGAAAATGATGTAAATACAGGTATTTGCTTAACATAGTGTTATGAGTTGGTGGGAGCGAGACACCCTAGGCAGTGGATTGAGTTAGTGTTAGAATTTCTTGCAGGCTTAGAGAGTTTAATCTGTGCCAGACCCATGCATGCATTTGAGCTGTGTGCTAGCCAGTGTGGTGTAGTGGTTAAGGGCGGTGGACTTGTAGTCTGGGGAACCGGGTTCGCGTCTCTGCTCCTCCACATGCAGCTGCTGGGTGACCTTGGGCTAGTCACACTTCTCTGAAGTCTCTCAGCCCCACTCACCTCACAGTGTTTGTTATGGGGGAGGAAGGGAGAGGAGATTGTTAGCCGCTTTGAGACTCCTTCGGGTAGTGATAAAGTGGGATATCAAATCCAAACTCCTCCTCCTCTTCTTCTTCTTCTTCTTCTTCTTCTTCTTCTTCTTCTTCTTCTTCTTCTTCTTCCTCTCCTTCTTCTTCTTCTTCTTCTTCTTCTTCTTCTTCTTCTTCTTCTTCTTCTTCTTCTTCTTTTTCTTCTACTTTAACCCTCTGGAATTAACATGTGTCAAAAGCTAATTAAGCCAGGACTAGTCTCCTGGATGAGCCTATAGCCTGGGGGTAATGAGCAATTAGGATGTCAAGTGACCAAGGGCAAATCGCATTTGCTGATGAGTTGGCTCCCTCCCTCCCTCAACTGAGAGTTGGTTTGAAAGACAATGCCAGGAGTTTAGGGATGGCAGTTCAGAGTTATACAAGGGTAAGATAGTAAGCAGTTGATTGGAGTGAGGATGGAGAGGGGAACTTGAGAGCAATGGCTGGGGACTCCTTAATTCCAAGGCTGCTGTGGCCATGGGATGTTAATGCTGTGAAGCCCTCCATCCCAGGCTCAGGTTATACATACAGCGGTGCCTCGGGTTGCACATGGCATGCGTTCCAGAGCTCCGGTCAGATCCCGAGGTGTGCGTATCTGGAGGTGCCTGTTCTGCGCAAGCGAACAGCACGGTGAGTGCTTCTGCACATGCACGCATGGCGAAACCCAGAAAAATACTTCCGGGTTTGCTGCATGCGTAACCTGAAGGATGCGCAACCAGAGGTGTGCGTATACAGAGGTACCACTGTGTATGTAAAATGTGGGCTGCAATCCTTGGAGCAGTCAAATGCAACATTCCTTGTTTCCCTAGCATGGTCACAGACAAGGAGGTGTTACTCCAGCCAATATAACTTCCTGTTCCACCTGGTCTGGAGCACCCTCCCCCTGCGTGTGGCCAGGTGGGCGTGACCCTGGCAGACCCCACAAAAAGTCCGGCCACACAGCCACCTTTCTCTTTTGGACTCTCTTTGACTCCTGATGCTCTCTTTACTTCTTCTTCTTCTCTTGGACTGCAGCACATGGGATAAATCCCCATATGGGATAAATCTACACCTTTCTCTGTAATTGTAACTACAAGCTAACACCTGCCTTCAGTGATCATACTGTGAACTGAATGTAAGCAGGGGTGAACGAAGGCTAACTGACACCTGGGGCAGGGCAAACTGCCAGATGTGCATGTGTGGCATCGCTATGTACGACACATGCACAGTACGTAGCGATGCCGCACATGCACCGTACATAGCGGTTTGCTGCCAGAGCTGCTCGAGCGCTGTACAGACAGTGGCGGGATCCTTTGCATGCGGCTGTAGCGGCAGCGGACAGATCCCACTGCCGTCTATACCGCCCTTGAGCGGTGCCAGCAGCAAACCACTATATACAGTGCATGTGCAGCGTCGCTACATACAGCGCATGTGTGCAACACCGTACATGTGTTGTACATAGCGGTTTGCTGCCTGCACCGCTCGAGCGCCGTACGGACAGTGGTGGGATCCTCCACATGCAGCTGCGGCGGCACGATGGCTGCTTGTGCCACCGTGCCCAAGGGTGGCTGGGCGAGCACCCCACAGGGTGCCTTCTTGTCACCCCTGACATGGCACCCGGGGCACCCTGCCCCCCCCCCCCGCCGCCCCCTTGCAACACCACTGAATGTAAGTAAACTTCTTGTTACTTTTAAGGAAAGACTCTTGTGTCTTTATTCTTTTGAGAGGGATTGAAAGGGGATTTACCAGGAATAATTCAACCTGTGCAGGCCAGACTGGATTGCTTGACTAAAGAGATTCAAAAGAATCTGCAGACTGGCTTCCTGCGTTATATAGGGGAATGTGCTCTGCTACTTGACTCACTAGCATGAGTGAGGAAGGGTAATATTTAACCAAAATATCCTCTCCTACTATCCACAACATTCCCACATAAACAGCCATGTATCCTAAAGACACCGCAGTCTCCACTGAGCCTCATTTCCAGAAGGAATTTCCTGTGTAACCCCCTGAAACCCCTGGAATCTCGCGCTGCTGTGGGGATTGGGGTGCAACAAGGCCCGCTTCTGTCCTATGCACTGAGAGAGTTGAAAGAGGTGCATGGCTGCATCACTGGTGCACATTAATGCTCCGCTTGCCTGGGCCAGTGCCCCTCCACCGCCTCCTCCGCCCGGTTGGCTCCGTCCAGAAGAGCACGCGCCACTGAAGCGGTGCCCGGGACCATCCTGCCCTTTCCCACTTGTCCCTCGGGCAGAGTTTTCCTCCCTGTGCATTTTGGTTTTGGCACCGGGGAGGCTCCATTACATAATAACCCAGGGCTGCGCCGCAGAGGCCAAGATTGCTACTTAGCCGCTGTTTATCTTTTGCGGTGTTCCTTTTGTTTGAGACCTCTGTGTATTTTACCTCGGTCAGAAGAACCCGAGGCTGGGGCCTGCCGCTCAAAGATCGGGAAGAAGCACAGCGAACAATTCTCCTTTGAGATCTCAGAGCCTGCTTCTGGGGGCAAGAGGACTTCGAGGGCGACCAGTTGTTTGCAGCAGCTGGAGGAGAGGGCAGTTGCCTTCAAATTCTGCCTGCGCGCTTCCTAGATTTATTACCCGACCTTCACCCCAAGGTCCCAGTTCGGGTTACAGCATTAAAACACAATATTAAAAAGAGTTTAGCTTGTCATACGCACTTATAAAAACAAGGTGTTACAAGTCCAGCAGTAATTAAATCCCAGTAAAATTAAAACAGAAATGTTGTACTTTGCCACACAGTGCATTGTTGTTAGGGTTTTCAAAATTAAGATTTCGTATTTTTTCAGATCATTCTGTTACAGATTTCCAAACCAAACAAACATCATCACCAGATCCAAAAACAAGTGAGCTGCAGGATGTATGCAATTGGCGAGTACGTGGGCTCGTTTATAATATTACATTTTCCCTGTAAATATCCGGTTTTCTTTTGGCAGTGCATTTGGGGAGTCTTGTTTGGGTCTCCACAGTGCACAGTCAATCTATGGAACTCACTGCCACATGAGGCAGTGATGGTCGCCAACTTGGACAGCTTCAGAAGAGGACTAGACATATTCAAGGACAAGGAGAGGACTAGTGATGGCTGCCAGCCAGGATGCCCCTGGCTCCACCTCTGCTGTCAGAGGCACAAATGCTTCTGGGGTTGCAGGGGGTGAGGGTGTCTTCTGTTCGAATCCTGCTTGTGGGTTTCCCTTGGAAGCATTTGGTTGGCCATGGTGAGAGAAGGATGTTGGGCAACCCTGGACTTTGGGCCTCAATCAACTGCAGGACTCTTATCGAGAGGCAGTGTGGTCAGGGGGTTAGAGCAGAGATCAGCAACCTTAATCGGAGGATGGGATGGTCAACGCTCCGTCCGTCGGAGGATGGGCTGGAGCATGCGTGCACACGCTCTCTTCCGGGTCGGAGGAGCACCGGTGCGCATGTGCACACGCTATTTTCAGTGCTCCTGCGAAAATGAGCTGGAAATAGTGTGTGAACATGTGCACAGGCACTTCTCCGTCCCGCACACATGTGCACACACTATTTCCAGTGCACATCCGGGTTGGAGGAGTGCCCGTGTGCATGCGCATGGGTGCCATCAACCCAGAAGTCGGTCCCTGCGCCGCACCACACCGGTGTGATGGCCTGGGACTCGGGCTCGGATTCGGAACCAGAGGAGACTCAGTCTGCACCGGATCCTTTGCCTCAGGCATCATCTGAACCAAGTCTGGGGCCTGATCCTGAAGAGCCCCAGTCTGCACAGGTTCCCCTGCAACAAGCACCAGCTGGGCCGAGTCAGGGGCCTGAGCCTGCCCTGGCTCCAGATGCGGGGATGACCTCGTTGCCTCCAGCTGGGCCATCACTTCCAGCTGCTCCACTACCGGTTGGGTCAGGGGAGGCTGAGGCGGCTCCTGGGTCTAGTAACCCACCGACGTCTCCCGAGCTGCAGAGACTGAGGTCTGAGAGAAGGAGAGACCTGAGTACTCGCAGGAGGAGTGCTCGCCTTTGGGCAAAACAGGGAGGCGAGTCGCCTGGGGATCAGGACCGGCCATTACCCCGACAAAGATAAAAGTCTGTCGGACCCCGCCCCAGGTTGCGGGAGCAACGTTGCTGTATGCCAGATCCTGTACCTGTCCTTGCCTGGTTTCCTGCCTCGTGTCCTGCCTTGGCCCTGTTGGACTGACTCCCAGTGGAACCTTCGGATTCTGGACCGGTCCTGGACCGCGTTTCAAGGGTTACCCCCAGGCCCAGCACAGCTGGTAAGAGCGGGCAGCAGTCCAGCAGTGGGGGGGCGGCAGGGGCCGCCACGGGCCAGTTAGACAAGCCTTGTGGGCCGCTACCGGCCCATGGGCCTTAGGTTGCTGACCCCTGAGTTAGAGGGTCAGTCTAGGACATGGGAGAGCAGGCTTTGACCATGAAGCTCCCTGAGGGAACTTAGGGGACGGTCCCTGCCTCTCAGCCTAGCCTACCTCGCAGGGTTGTTGCTGTGGGGATTAATTCGAGGAGGAGGGGGGAAGAACCATGGAGGCCACTTTGTTATTTTTGTACACATAATCTTTATTATTATCACACATTAATGACATAAAACTCAACAAATATTACACAATACACAGTACATACATTTCATACAATACAGTATTTTTTGCTCTATAAGACTCACTTTTCCCCTCCTAAAAAGTAAGGGGAAATGTGTGTGCGTCTTATGGAGCGAATGCAGGCTGCGCAGCTATCCCAGAAGCCAGAACAGCAAGAGGGATCGCTGCTTTCGCTGCGCAGTGATCCCTCTTGCTGTTCTGGCTTCTGGGATTCAGAATATTTTTTTTCTTGTTTTCCTCCTCCAAAAACTAGGTGCGTCTTATGGTCTGGTGCGTGTTATAGAGCAACAAATACGGTACTTGCCCTCGTACTTTACATTGGACATCACATCACACACATTTGACTTTCCTCTCAATGCTATTTTATCAATCTTAGCTCAGTATGCATGTTGCAGTAATTCTTCCACAATCCTTTTGTTTATCTATACATATTTTACCGTATCCTCCCTCTGTTCAGACTTAGTCTGAATCTGCTAGGAGATTTGCGATGTCCATATAGTTTTTAAGATATTCTTCAAAGATTAACCATTCTTTATTAATTTTTTTGAACAGTGTTTCCTGTTCCTCTCCCTGTTAGTTTTGCAAGATGTAAATATTCGATCATTTTAGCCACGGAGGCCACTTTGAGTTCCTTGAAGGAAACAGCATGTGAATACGGTGAATTAAATAATGCTAAATAACCACAAGTGTGTTACTAAGAAGGCTGCGAGCGATTTGGCAGTCCTTGCATCCACACCGGCTGTGAGCCCCAACTTGCTTTTGGTTTCGGCATAATGAGAACTTCAGGTGTGCGCCTGCAGGATGGGTAGGAAGGAAGCGAGACTTCCAGTCTTGGCATCTCAGCTTTCATGGGGAAATCTGCGCTGAGGAAAGGCAAAGGACGAGAAAGGAAATTAAATTAACCTCATGGAGAAGCGGTGATATTCATATCACCAAGAAAACCTCACCTCACGTGCCGGCAGAGGATGTGGCGAGTTCCTGGAGAGTAGCAAAAGAGCTGGCATTGCAGGAAGCCAGGCAGGTGGTTCTGAGCACCGTCCGAATCGCCCTCTGCTCTTTCTGCCTGAAATATGGCAAGGTGCCTTTTGGAGCCCGAATTGTGCGGTGGGAGTCAGCAACAAAGAGGGAAGCAAAGGAGCATAATAATAATTTATTATTTATACCCCACCCATCTAGCTGAGTTTCCCAAGCCACTCTGGGCGGCTCCCAATCAAGTGTTAAAAACAATACAGCTTTAAATATTAAAAAATTCCCTAAACAGGGCTGCCTTCAGATGTCTTTTAAAGATAAGATAGCTGCTTATTTCCTTCACATCTGAAGGGAGGGCGTTCCACAGGGCGGGTGCCACCACCAAGAAGGCCCTCTGCCTGGTTCCCTGCAACTTGGCTTCTCGCAGTGAGGGAACCGCCAGAAGGCCCTCGGAGCTGGACCTCAGTGTCTGGGCTGAACGATGGGGGTGGAGACGCTCCTTCAGATATACTGGACCGAGGCAATTTAGGGCTTTCAAGGTCAGCACCAACACTTTGAATTTTGCCCTGAAACGTACTGGGAGCCAATGTAGGTCTTTCAAGACTGGTGTTATGTGGTCTTGGCGGCTGCTCCCAGTCTCCAGTCTATCTGCTGCATTCTGGATTAGTTGTAGTTTCTGGGTCACCTTCAAAGGGAGCCCCACGTAGAGTGCATGGCAGTAGTCCAAGTGGGAGATAACTAGAGCATGCATCACTCTGGAGAGACAGTCTGCGGGCAGGGAGGGTCTCATCCTGCATACTAGATGAAGCTGGTAGGCAGCTGCCCTGGACACAGAATTGACCTGCGCCTCCATGGACAGCTGTGAGTCCAAAATGACTCCCAGGCTGCGCACCTGGTCCTTCAGGGGCAGAGTAGCCCCATTCAGGACCCGGGAGTCCCCCACACCTGCCCGCTTCCTGTCCCCCCAAAACAGTACTGTATTTTTTGCTCCATAACACTCACTTTTTTCCTCCTAGAAAGTAAGGTAGTCCAAGCGGGAGATAACCAGAGCGTGTAGTAGTCCAAGCGGGAGATAACCAGAGCGTGCACCACTCTGGCCAGACAGTCTCACCAGAGGAATAAGAGGAATATTGCTAGATCAGTCCAGTTGCCCACTTAGTCCAGCATCCTATTCAAATAGTGGCTGAATAGTTGCCTATTATGGGAAACCCCCAAGCAAGATTCAAACACAAGAGCCCTCTCTCCGACCAGAGCCATCCTGGCTAGTAGCTGGCAACAGCGGCAGACGAAGGGGGTGCGGTGGGGGTGGTCTGCCTTGGGTGCCATCCCTGGGGTGGGGGTGTGACATTGCTGTCCTGCTCCCCTGGGCTGCTCACCCCTCGCCACGGGCAGCACCCCCCCGGGACGCTCGCTGCTCAACGCAGGAGCCGCCCCCTGCCCCTGGGATGCTCGCCATGGGTGTCGCCCCCACGGGTGGCTAGCCCCTCCCCTGGGTGCACAGAATGTGCACTGCTCCAGGTGCCAGAGCAGCGAGCTCCGCCTCTGGCCAGCAATTGCTCTCTCTCCCATGGATTTGGCTGATTCCCTTTCAAATCCACCCACTGAGGGGGCGTCAGTGCCTCATGTGGGGCTGAGTCCCACCATTTAACTGTGTGAACAACTGTTTTCTCTTATCTGCCCTGAATCGTCCAACCCTCAGCTTCTTTAGATGTCCACAAGCCCACATACCT
The DNA here is from genome assembly GCF_964252035.2 of Podarcis erhardii. NCBI lineage: Eukaryota > Metazoa > Chordata > Lepidosauria > Squamata > Lacertidae > Podarcis > Podarcis erhardii. The sequence continues at coordinate 100,319,343 of NC_138509.1, read as the reverse complement.
ACGGGACCGCCTCTCCTGGTCTGCCCCGCAGAGGACCTTAAGGTCCACAAATGACAACACCTTGGAGGTCCCAAGTCGCAAGGTGGTTAGACTGGTCTCCACTAGGGCCAGGGCCTTTTTAGTACTGGCCCCGACTTGGTGGAATGCTCTGTCCCAAGAGACTAGGGCCCTGCGGGACTTGACATCTTTCCGTGGGGCCTGCAAGACAGAGCTGTTCCGCCTGGCCTTTGGTTTGGACTCAGTCTGACCCTTATGTTTCCCTCCCCTTATGGTCTTGATTTATCAGCTATTTTAAAATGAGGCTGCATTTTAAATTGCATTTTAACCTGTATTTTAAATTGGTTCCCCCCCCCTTATGTTTTTACTGTGATTTTATTTTATTTGTGGCTCTGGCTGGGGAGGGCGGGGTATAAATAAAATTTATTATTATTATTATTATTATTAGTGTTAGGAGAGAGGGAGAAAAACTTTTCTTCCTAATTCCTACTTCCTCCTTGCAATGCACAATTACATGAGCTTCTATCGTGTTCCCTCTGAACTAAAAAAATCCCAAATGTTTCCGCCTTTCCTCATTGGGGATTTGCTCCATCTCCTCAATCATTTTGGTGGCCCTTTTCCGAACCTTTTCCAATTCTGCAATGCTGTATCCTGGTTGAGGTGAGGTGGCCAACATTCCAGATGCAGCCGCACCATAGATTTGCACAGCGGCATTACGATAACAACAGCATTGACGAGCTTCCTGACTTGGCTCCAACAGGTTTTGCAGGATTGGCCCAGGAACCCCCAACCTGCCTCTTCCAGGTGTCAGTCATAACTTCCACCAGCCCTGGCCAACTGATGGGATTTGCAATATTGGAGAAGGCTAGACTGGTCAGACTTTCCTTGCCCCGGAGCACATCTGGCTTCCTGGCAATCCTGTCTACATGGGGGGGAAAAGATTTACGGGGCCATTTCTGGAGAGCCCCTCTGTTTCAACATCAGTCATATCTGTCTGCTCATCCTCAAGAATGTTAACACAGTTCAGCTCTGTTGTCTGTGTTGTTTTCGTGTTGCCAGGGGAACAGGGAGATGTCTGAGTTCTTGCCTGTATGTTTTATCTCTTACCTTGAAGATCGGTCCAAAACTGGAAGGTAATTCTAGAGAATCTCAAGCACCCCCCATGTCTGTGGGGGCCAAGGGACACAGAGAACAGATTGCCCCCCGAGTGTGGATGGTGTCCAATCTATTCATCACGAAGTAGCCTTTAAACTGATTATTAGGAAAAATATATATGCAAAGGTGTTATCAATTAAGCAATGTCTAACAACAATATGGAATAATGTGAATTATTTAAAGGTGTCATAGAAAATTAAGAGAAGCAGGATGGAATAGGAGATGACAGACTGAAAAACAAACTTCCTTTATTTTATTTTCCAACTGAAGGTATAAATTGGTGGAATCTACACACTTATAAAAAACGCTGTGCAAATGCTCTTTTTAAAAACATTTTGAAAAACACATTGAATTTTGCATAGCTCACTTTCGCCATCTCGTGTCGCATTTGTATACTGCACTTTACAACACATTTAAAGTGTTTTATTTGCCGCTGTGCAGCTGAGCCCATTGTTACAAGCCACCCTGATCTCAGAGGGCTGAGAGATTCCTGAGGGTTACCTAGTTTGCCTTTGTTGGATTGGAGGTCAGCAGACACTGTGGTGTCTTTAGGATAGATGGTTTTATTTGCACCTATGTACAACCTGAGAATAGGATGGAGGTGCCCACAACATAAACACCCCAGCAGATCTCGCTTCTCCATTAGTAACAGCTTGGGATCCAGCACAGAGCAACGAGATCTCCAGCTTCCAGCTTAGCTCGCACCCCGAAACTCTGGCTATTGACCACTTAGCCAGGAGGCCCCATCGCTTAGTTGTAGCTCTTGCAGCCTGGCTCATTCATTTGGGATGCTGATGAGAACATCCAAGTGGCCAGCTAAGGTCCTTGCCTTACAAAGAGACTTGACTGACTCTGTTGGAGTCTAACCCTCACTGGGTACAGCACCCCAAGAATGGGAAGGGATCCCTTCGTTACAAATATGTATATGTGGATTTACCCCTTATGGAGGTATAATCCCAGTGCTTCTGCTAGCTCAAAGCTGGCATAGCAGTCCCTAGCTAAAAGCTGGTCCAATGAAGAAGGAAGTCAAAAGAGAGAGAGAGAGCTGTGTGACTTGTCCTTTTTGTGGGAATGTTCAGGGATGCAGAAGAGGATATATTGTTTGATTATAGTCTTTCCAACTTGGGTAAACAAGTTCACAATTTAGCAGAGTAATATTCCCCTTTTTAAACTTGCAGCGGATGCATTTGCTCAGGCTCGCTAAAGCCCCTATAATAACTTTTCTGGTATTTCCCCCTTATTCTCTCATAAAAGATAAGACACGACACAGTCTTTTATAAAAGTATAAAAAGGTTTACTCACACATCATTCTGTTCCCAGTCGGATCCCAGAAGGCAGACTTAGCTTAGAAAAGTAACATACACCTGGCTGGAGGCCAAGAGAGCATCTTTGGCTAAGCAGATGTTGCTTCTTCAATGCATGTGGTGAAAGAGAGAGAGATGGCTGCCCTGCCCTGTGCTTTTGTCATTACCTGCACAGGTGAGGCCACGCCCACCCCTACTCACATGTAGAGGAAGTCTGTCCCAGTGCAGAAGGAAACAAGAAGTTGACCTGCTGGCTGGACAAACATTCTTCCCCTTGTGTAAACATGTTCACTCTAGGAATGTTGTACTTGACTGCTCTTGTGTTTCACATCCCACATATTTGTGGTCCTCAGTGGTGACTTTCGCCTGCCCCTGATCCATTAAGTGTCAGAGTTAAGGCAGTATGAGAGACACTCTGATTCCTACACTGCAGGGGGTTGGACTAGAGGACCTTTGGGGTTCCCTTCCAACTTCTATAATTCTATGATTCCATGCCTACGATGCCCTGAATGGCAGTTGCTGAGGGTTGCAAGTGGGGAAAGCTGCTGCTGGGCTTCGGCCCGTCTTGCAGGTTCCTTTTGGGGGCATCTGAGAACAAGACACTGGGCTAGACAAGCCCCTTTGGCCTCATCCGGCTCCAAGGCTCCTCTTCCACCCTTATGACATCACAGACCAAAACTCAATGCTGATGTCGCCCTGCTACACTTTGCCTCCTACTGGCAGGTGGCAGGAACTGCATGGCTGGAATAACTTCTTGAAAAAGTGTTTCACGAATGGGAGTCCATAAAAAGTGTGCGAAGCCAGGCATCCGAATCCCCCCAAAAAATGAAAAGAGGAGAAAAAACAAAAGGAGGGAGAGGAACCATTTTTAATTAGCTTTTAATGGCTTTTAGGGGTTTGGGAGTTTTAAAATGGCTTCTACCAGCCGTATTGTGGTTGAAAAACGCAGATTTTTTAAAAATTGCTTTATTATTTGTTTCAAGCTCTGTTGTATTTCATAAGCATGATACTGTTGATAACTATATTTCTGTATATTTATCTGCCATATCTATTTACCATTTCTATCTGCCCTATCTATCTGTTAGTATGTTTTGTTGTTTTGCTAGCTGCCTGGAATTCCCTTGTGCCAAAAGGTGAAGTATGGAAGGAAATAACACCAACCTTCCAGGGAGGAGCAGAACTTGGCACCCCAAATCTCAGTGCCCCCCCCAGCTCTCGACTTCCCTTGAAAGCCATAGTTGCAGCATCGCCTGCTGGACCCCAGAAGCGCTGCACAGTCCTCTAGATCCAGCTTTGCTGCAAGTTAGATCAGAACTTTTATTTGTTCCAGTGCTAATTCGACACCAGGACGGACAGTTGCTTTCCATAGAGGGAAAGGTTTCTCTCATTTGATGAAATCCAAATGCAACAGACTGGGGTTTTCTAGAACACCAGAAGAACAGACATCTCAAGAACATTCAAAGCCAGGGTGGAGCATGTGTTAGTCTCCTGAGCGCCTCAGCTGCTCAGTCAACCCAAACCTATTTGTATTTCAAATAAGAAGGGTTTTCTTCTTCTTTTCCACAAGATGGTGCTCCTGCAGCACCAATTCAGGAGGGTGCAGGTTAAAAATGGATCTTAAACAAGAGAGGAAGACCTTTCATCACCGACAGACGATGTTTGGACTCGCAGCTGTCCATGGAGGCGCAGGTCAATTCTGTGTCCAGGGCAGCTGTCTACCAGCTCCATCTGGTACGCAGGATGAGACCCTCCCTGCCCACAGACTGTCTTGCCAGAGTGTGGCATGCTCTAGTTATCTCCCGCTTGGACTACTGCAATATACTCTACGTTATGGTTACCAGACGTCCCTGTTTCCTGGGGACAGTCCCCGAATTTGCAAATCTGTCCCCGGACAAAAATCCGTCCCTGGAATGTCCCCAGATTTCATTTAATGTCCCCGGATTTATATTTTAAGTGTTGTAGATTTATTAGTAGGGAATGAATGTTGTGTGATTGGTTCAACGGCACAAGACACATCATACAGGGACTTCCGGTGAGGCAAAATGGCGGGCGCCATGGCAGCAAGCAGCTCCTGAAGCCAGCCAGAGCCAACTGCGCTACCAGCCTGGCTCCCGGCTGCTGAGACTGCCGCTGCCGAGAGGGAACCGGGGATGCCTGGCGCGTCAACTGGGGAACTGCTGACCCCCCCAACCCAAATCAAGCTGGGAGTGAGAGTGCCTGGCCACCTGGCCGACTACTGTATTTGTTCATTAGTGGGTTAGGGTATTGTTTGTTTATTACAGTGGTACCTCGGGTTACATACGCCTCAGGTTACAGACTCTGCTAACCCAGAAATAGTACCTCTGGCTAAGAACTTTGCTTCAGGATGAAAACAGAAATTGCGCGGCAGCGGGAGGCCCCATTAGCTAAAGTGGTGCTTCAGGTTAAGAACAGTTTCAGGTTAAGAATGGGCCTCCAGAACGAATTAAGTTCTTAACCTGAGGTACCACTGTACTTGGGTATTGTTAATGTTGTGCACTACTATTTATATGGCTGGTATGCTCCCCACCAAATAGATGTTATTTTATATGAAATATCAATGTATTATATATATAGTTCTTTTTTGCTGCAAGTTGCTTGGAGACCGTTGGGTGACAAGCAGCTAGGAAGCCTAATAAGGGAGATGACATGAAATGAAATGAAAACCCGTCTTGGCCAGAAGGCAGCCGTGGCCTGACCGCTGCTCCTCTGCGGTGCCCCGTGACCATTGGCGGAGAAGGGCATTGCGCCCCTTCGCCCTGAGTTGTTGGCGAGCGAGGAGAAGTGGCGGAGACCGTGGCCCGAGGACTCAAGAGAGAGAGAGGCATGTTCAGCTGCTCAAGTCCTCGCAAGGAGGGTGCTTGGGGAGGCGGAGGAGACCCAGAGAGAGGATGAGGGATGGCAGTGTTAACAGAAGAGCATCTGTGAACCAGGCACAGTGAATGGCACGAGGGACCCCGTTAGCGGCTGGGGAGAAAAGGGTCACCCGAGAAGAGGCCCCTAGAGGCGGGACGCGCCTTTCAAGGAGACGGTTTTGCCCCCTGCACCGAGGCAAAGCTCCAGGGGTGACGGGAGGTCTGTCCTGACTGCCCCTTCGTCTTGGCACCCCGTTCGAGGCCTGTCCAGGGATGAATGCCTGCTCCACAATGGAGCCGGCCATGTCCTTTTCTGCCTTGCCATATCCATCCATATCCCGGTGGTTCCCCCCGCTCCTTCCAAGCCCCTTTCACTGGCGATTCCTCATCATCATTCCTCTCTCTCGCCTTCCCTTCTCCTGGGGCTTGGACCACCTCCAGCCCCATGAACTCAGGGAAGGAAATTTCCCGGCCGACATTCGCTTTCAGCCCCCTCTCGCTCTCCATTCCTCGCTCTCTTCTGCTCTTGACTATTCAGAGTGAACTTGTGGACAAAATAAACTTTGGCGCAGCATCGCCTCCTCCCGCCCCCTTCGCCCATCGGAGCCTCCGGGGGGGGGGGATTAAACTAATCGAGTACAAGGACTCACTTCGGGCCCCACCTGGGGCACTGCCAGGGAGTTGCCAAAATGTGTGGATGCGAGTGAGAAAAGAGAGATGCTGCAATGCTGCTTTTCTGCCCGCGAGGGTTGAAAATATACCTCTTGCCTCTTGCGCCGGGGTGGGGGTGGGTGAACATGTGTGTGAACCTACATACCTTTGCCCCAGTTGTGTTACTTTTTCACGTAGTGCAGAGTTAAATTGTGGAACTCACTTCGGCAGGAGGCAGTGATGGCAACCAACTTGGGTGGCTTTAACAAACCTTTCCCCCCCAGCCGTCCCAGTTTCTGATTTGATCCAGGAATGTTCCGCTTATAAGGTTGCCATATGCCAGGTTCTGGCCGCCTGTTACAGTGCCCTGGTGGAAATTGCGTCAAATGTCCAGGATTTCCCCTGATGTTTGGCACCCATGTCAGAAGTGTAGATTTTGGTGAACTTTGGGCAAACCTAAAAAGTGCTCAACAACTCAGAAAACTCAAATTGGGAATGTCCCACTTTCCATCGGAGAAATGTTGGAGGGTGTGGAGTTATGTGACCCCCCGAGCCAAAGAGATAAGTAACTATACAACCTTTAGGCAGCCCTGTGTAGGGAAGTTTTTTTAAAAAAAATGTATAATGTTTTATTATATTTTTATATATGTTGGAAGCTGGCCAGGGTGGCTGGGGAAAGCAAGCCAGATGGGCCGGGTATAAATAATAAAATTATTATTAGCAGTAGTATAGAATAGGTAAAGGTAAAGGGACCCCTGACCATTAGGTCCAGTCGTGACAGACTCTGGGGTTGCGGTGCTCATCTCGCTTTATTGGCCGAGGGAGCCGGCGTACAGCTTCCGGGTCATGTGGCCAGCATGCCTAAGCCACTTCTGGCGAACCAGAGCAGCGCATGGAAACGCTGTTTACCTTCCCGCTGGAGCGGTACCTATTTACCTACTTGCACTTTGACGTGCTTTCGAACTGCTAGGTGGGCAGGAGCAGGGACTGAGCAACGGGAGCTCACCCCATCGCGGGGATTCGAACTGCCGACCTTCTGATTGGTAAGCCCTAGCCTCAGTGGTTTAACCCACAGCGCCACCCACGTCCCTATTTTCTACAGGAAAAGTTTCAGAGGGTATGCTTTAAAAGAAGATGAGGAGAGGAGAGGGCTGTCAGTGGCTACTAGTTCATCTTAATGTTGGCATGAAATCTCTTTTCTCCTTCGTTGGGTCAGGCAGTGACCACCTCAGTTCAGTGTGCTGAGAATTTCAGCTTTCAAAATATTTCAGATATTTGAAATATCTTTGGAGACTTAATGAAAACTATATATATATAGAGAGAGAGAGTTTCAGCTTCCCTTGAACCCTGGAGAGAGAGATGGTGATGGATGCACACCAGAGCCTGTCCCGTCTGCTTGCCTGGCATTAGATCTCAGATGCCATTAAGAGCTTCCCAGGGGCAGCGAATGGGTCTTCAAGGGTCCTCCTTTCCTGCCCTCCTTGACTGGCAGCAGCCAAAATCCCGCAGTGAAAGAGCAGCCTGTTTCCCAGACCTTTGCAATTCGGTCAAGCTGTCGTTGCCAAATGCTGGCTCTCCGTAGCCACCTCACGTGTAGCATGTGAAGCCCCGAAGACGACCCCCCCCCAAAGAGGCCCAGCTGGGCTTGCAGCAAAGCCCGAGCGAAAGGGTGTTTGTGTGTGTGTGTGTGTGTGTGTGTGTGTGTATCCGCGGCGGAGGGAAGGAGAACCGGCTCATGCAAATCCCAGGCCCAGACTATCACTTGCATTTCCACATTCATACCAAACTGTTTATTAGCGGAGCAATTAAGAGCCAGCCTGAAAGGGAAGCAGGACAAAACGTGTCTTGTGGTGCCTTTAAAGAGAGGCCTTCGTGGGAGAATTCGCCAAGCCTTGCCAGACCTGGGCAAATAAACAGCCCGCTGCCGGTGGGGATCCTTCAGCTCTCCGTCCTCCGGTCGGATCGTTGGTTGAAATGCCTCACCGTTGTTTGGAAAAGTAAACAGGCAGGATTGATGCCCGAGGAATTCACATGTGTCAGGTGGAGGCTTACTTGGGGTTGTGGGGCAGAATTTTCACTCCCCAGCTGCGGGAGATGTGATATGATGTGTTTGGAGGACGTGGGCATGGGAAAGTTGGGGGGGGGAGGCCCAGGACCCTCGCAGAGGTGGGAGACTGATGAGGCCAGGGAATCATAGAATCATAGAACTGTAGAATGGAAAGGGTCTCCCAAGGGCCATCTAGTCCAACCCTCTGCAATGCAGGAATCACAGCTAATTAACCCCTGACAGGTGTCTATGCAACCTCCATGGAATTAGAGTACAGCACTTCTAAGGCAGCAGGTTCCACCGTTAAATGGTTCTTGTCATCAGGAAGTTCTTCCTGAAACAAAGACAATCTTCGAAATTTGTACTTCTCTGAATTTTCCCCAGTCACTTTGGACGGCTCCCAATCAAATTTTAAAAACATGCTAAAACATCAAACGTTAAAAACTTCCCTAAACAAGGTGCCTTCAGATTTATTTTAAAAATAAGATAGCCGCTTATTTCCTTGATGGGAGCAAGTTCCACAGGGCAGGTGCCACTACCGAGAAGGCCCTCTGCCTGGTTCCCTGTAGCTTTGCTTCTCGCAATGAGGAACCGCCAGAAGGCCCTCGGAGCTGGACCTCAGTGTCCGGGCAGAACGATGGGGGTGGAGACGCTCCTTCAGGTCTATTGGGCTGAGGCCGTTTAGGGCTTTCAAGGTCAACACCAACACTTTGAATTGTGCTCGGAAACGTACTGCATAGGTCAGTGGAAAAGGCGCACAAAAATGCACTTGATTGGGGGAACTGTTTTGCAAAAAGAAAAGGTGTCTATTGGGCATACAAAAAAAAAATGTATCTGATGGGAACTCAGTGCCAAACAGCTGCTGAATTTTTGTGAGGACCTTTGTAAAAAAATAAAATAATCACACACTGATCCAAAAATCTGCAAAACTGGCTTTAAAATAGAAAAAAGGAGAAACTGAAATTGACGGATGTATCCATCTCTTAGCACAATGCACAAAAACTGCCACAGGTTTTGCAACACTCTTGACTCATAAATTAACCGCTTCAGTCTGCATAACTGGCCCTGTTACTTGTTCTACATCTGTAAGAATTCAGTCTTTCAGTGTGACAGCACCTACACTTTGGAACTCCCTGCCAATTGACACCAGGCAGCAGTCTTTGTTGTTCTCTTTTCAGCACCTGCCCGAAACATTTTGCTTTAGGCAAGCCTTCCCAGGGGTGTCGAATGTGGATGCAGGTTTTAATCTGTTTTCAGCTGATTGCTGATTTCATCTTTCGAATGTTTTAAAGAGTTGTTTTAATGAAAATTTTATTGCATTATAAACAGCTTTGAGGTCAGGGTAAAAAACCCCTCAAAAACCCAATCAAGCAGTGTATAAATTTTATGTAATTAAAATAAAATTGAGAGCCCGCTTCCAGGAACTCAGTTTTCCTAGAGTGGCATAACTGAGTCAAAGGGTGGGTGGGTTCTTGCGATTCTTAGAATCATAGAATTGTAGTTAAAGGGACCCTGGGAGCATCTAGTCCAACCCCCTGCAATTGCGGGAATCTCAGCTCAAGCATCCATGACATATGGCTATCCAACATCTGCTTAAAAACCTCCAAGGAAGGAGAGTCCACCATCTTCCGAGGGAGTCCAGTCCACTGTCAAACCTCTGTGACTAAACAAACCCTGTGTTGCAAAGAGAACGTCAGCAATGTCTAGGCAACACAGTGAACATGTGCATACGCAATAGACAATCTTTTATAGAATTCCTTTAAACCATAACAAGTCCAAAATGAAATCTTTAGTCTCATAGTCTCTGAAAATCTTTAAATGAAGCGAGGTACCAGACTTTGTACAATGAAAGACAAGCTGTGAAGCTTTGTGTATCCAGCAAATATGATGTCCAACACTGAACAGTGATTCCGGATATTGACTACTGTTTCGTAGAATTCTTCATTATTGCAGTGACTACATTATTACATGAGCACTGTTCCACAGCATTTGATATTTTAATGTACATAGATTCATTCGAAATAAAATGGGTTTATGAAGCAATTCTATATCCTCCCACCATGCTGACGAAGAATTCTATAAAAGATTGTCTCTTGCGCATGTACATGGTCATCGTGTTGCCTAGATATTGCTGAACTTCTGTGACTGTTAGAAGGTTCTTCCTAATGTTTAGTTGGTATCTCCTTCCATGGAATCATAAAGCTGGAAGAAGAAGAAGAAGAAGAAGAAGAAGAAGAAGAAGAAGAAGAAGAAGAAGAAGAATAGTAGTAGTAGTAGTGGTAGTTTGGATTTGATATCCCGCTTTATCAATATCCTAAGGAGTCTCAAATTGGCTAACATTCTCCTTTCCCTTCCTCCCCCACAACAAACACTCTGTGAGGTGAGTGGGGCTGAGAGACTTCAGAGAAGTGTGACTGGCCCAAGCTCACCCAGCAGCTGCAGGTGGAGGAGCAGGGAAGTGAACCCGGTTCCCCAGATTACGAGTCCACCGCTCTTAACCACTACACCACACTGGCCTATGGCCATCTAGCTCAAGCCCCTGCCACCCAGAACCACAGCTAAAGAACCCCTGGTAGATGGCTATCCGACCTCTCCTTGAAAACCTCCAACGGAGATGCTTTCTTTCTGTACACCTCAGCAACCGCAGACAAAAATGCTCGGGGGTTGTGTGAACTGACCTGATTCTCTCACACCCGCCCCTGCAGAAGCCAGGCCTCGAGTCCAAGGGCACCCGGTTGTCCCTGGGCAGGTTTTGGAGAGAGACAAGAGGCTGAGGCTCTGAGCTTTGTCTTGGGCGATGAGATGGGCTCCCTCCAGGTTGGCAGATTCCAGTCTGCAGCTCCCTGTGGGGCGGGCTGAGAGGTCCTGAGCAACCTTTTATCCGTCATATTTATCCAAGGCTGCATTGCAGCAATTGCCAAGCCTGGCTGGGGCCGTTTGCATTCTTGAAACCAAACAAATTTGCCCGGCGCACACACAAACAGCCCTTTCTAATATGTTTTCATGGCTCAGGGCCCCCTAACCGCCTGGTAGGCCTGCTCTGTTTTCGACAATTTGCTAATGATAATTGGGAGGATAGCTGGTGTTTGCCAACACCTTAGCTGTGCCATTCAGGAGATAAGGACTCGGGGAAGTGAGCAGGGTGTATCTGGCCCAGGGCTGGGAGCCACCCCACAAATAGGGGTCTGGGTGTTGTGTTTAAAATGGAGAGAAAGAGCAGCAAGGAAGGACCCTCTCTGGGGCAAAGCAGTGATAGTGCCAGAACCCAGGAGAGCCGTTTCAAAAGCGGCACATTCCTCCCGTCCCGATTTGTCTTCATCCAGAAACTGCTGAAACAAAACCACCACCCTCTGTTGCGGGGTCTCTGCGTAGGGTGAAGTGAAAGCCCCAGATTGGGGAACTGGACGAGGATCAAAATTCTGGCTCAAATTGAGCTGGACGAAACTTGTAAAGGAACGGGCCGTTGCAGTTAGCACACGCTGCGATGCAATTAATTCTGAAGGGAGTCTCCTTGGCCAATGCCTCTTGAGGCGTCCGTCCACGCCAAAGACACTGCTATTCTTCTCTCTCCCCCAGCGGGTCCTGGGAACTGTAGTTCTCAAGAGAAGGGCCAAGGATTTTAGATGGAGAATTGTGGGTGATCTGAGTGAATCCATGATGGGGAAAACTTGTACTAAGGACAGGGACCTAGAGTATATAAGAAGAGGCTGCTGGATCAGGCCAATGGCCTATCTAGTCCAGCATCCTCTTCGAACGGTGGCCAACCAGATGCCCCAATTTGGGAATCCTGAAAGCAGAACCTGCACACCAGAGCCTTCTCCCTTCCTGTGGTTTCCGGCAAATTGTGTTCAGAAGCATTTCAGCATTGTTGCCTCCAATGTGGATATTACAAGGTTCTCCTGTTCTCACAGTGGCCAAATAGAAACCAGAACGGGATTCCCGCAAACAGAATCTGAGCGTAAGTGTGCTTTCCTCAATGGCGATTCCTAGCAACTGGTATTCAGGGGCATGCTACCTGTCACAGAGGAGGTAAAACATCCCTACCTGGGCTGGCAACCATTGATCACCTTATCTTCCATGAAATGATCAAACCTCCTCTTTGAAATCCCTTCGAATCGGTGGCCAACGCTCTTGGGGAGAGCCAATTCCATGGTTTCTGTGCCGTGTGGACAAGTAGAATCATAAAGGCAAAGGGACCCCTGACCATTGGGTCCAGTCGTGGCCGACTCTGGGGTTTCAGCGCTCATCTCGCTTTATTGGCCAAGGGAGCCGGCGTACAGCTTCCGAGTCATGTGGCCAGAATGACTAAGCCGCTTCTGGTGAACCAGAGCAGCGCACGGAAATGCAGTTTACCTTCCCGCCAGAGCGGTACCTATTTATCTACTTGCACTTTGATGTGCTTTCGAATGGCTAGGTTGGCAGGAGCAGGGACCGAGCAACGGGCGCTAACCCCTTCGCAGGGATTCGAACTGCCAACTTTCTGATTGGCAAGCCCTAGGCTCAGTGGTTTAACCCACAGCGCTACCCATGTCCCTAAGTAGAATCATAGAATTATGGAATTGGAGGAGGGAGCTCAAGACTCATCTTGTCTAACCCCTCTGCAATACAGGAACCACAGCTAAGGCATCCATGGCAGATGGCCATTCAATCTCTGCTTTAAACCCTCCCAGGAAGGAGAGCCCACCACCTCCAGAGGGAGACCGCTCCACGGTCAAACAGCTCTTATTGTCAGAAAGGTCTAGGCGGAATCTCCTTCCTTGTAACTTGATGCCATTGGTCCAGGTCCTACCCTCTGGAGCAGGAGAAAACGAACTTGTCTCCTCTTCCGTGTGACAGCATTTGAGTTATTCGAAGTTATCATACTCTGTCTGTCCCGAATTCCACACTGTTTAGTTCCGCTGAATGACACTCACTGGGTTCTAGGATTATGAGAGAGAGAGGAAGAAAGAAAGAAAGAAAGAAAGAAAGAAAGAAAGAAAGAAAGAAAGAAAGAAAGAAAGAAAGAAAGAAATATCAATACCAGTATATCCATCTTCTTCACACCATACATGGATCGATCTCTGCTGTAAGGAAAACAACAACCCACAGCATAACATAGCCATTTCCTGAAGTTTCACCTTTATGATTTATGAATTTGGTGGGAAAACAGAGACCCCTGTCAGCTGAAGCTTGCGGTCCATGCCACCCCCTGCTTCTTCTTAGATGTTCTTCCCACACTCCTGTGTCAGCCCTGAAGCTTATTGTACAAACTGACAAGACTTTGCAGGAATTCAAGAGGCCGGAAGGTGGCACAGTTTGCTTGTGCTAACTCCAGGCACCAGGCCTTTCTGTCTGACAGATGTCAGAGCACGACCGGTGTGGCAGGAATGGGGTTTGCCAGAAGCAGGAGGCAGAAGAGGACCATCCTCTGCCGAAGTTGAACAGGAGGAGCCCGACCTGCTCAGGCTGCCTCCTGCTTCCTAACCTTCGACTGATGCTTTGTGGAGCAGGCATCTCTCAAACAGGCCTCCGGACCACTGAATGGGGCAGAATGAATGAGACCCTGGATCAGGTTACCAGTCATTTGTTTGCAGATGGAGGCTGTCAGGCGGCTGAGGAGTGATGGAGCTTTGCTCCCTCCCCATCAGTGCGCAGGGCCTGCCTTTATTCTTACGGAAGAGAATCTATTCCCCTTTAAAACTAGAAACCCATTACCCAAAGAGCCCTTCCCCACCAGTGGGGTATGAAATGAACCTCAGCATCCTGCGCCATTTAATTAAATCTGCCTTAAAACTTCCTAATCCTGCCATAAAGATTTAATCATCACAAGGAAACTTTTTGCTTCTCCTCACCCAATGTATAATATTTATTGCTATAATCTGCTGATGGCTTAATATTTCCCCTGACGTGGTGTTCATTTGTTGCTGTTGAGTCGTTTAGTCATGTCCAACTCTTCGTGACTCCCTGGACCAGAGCACGCCAGGCCTTCCTGTTTTCCACTGCCTCCCGCAGTTTGGACAAACTCATGCTGGTAGCTTCGAGAACACTGTCCAACCATCTTGTCCTCTGTCGTCCCCTTCTCCTTGTGCCCTCCATCTTTCCCAACATCAGGGTCTTTTCCAGAGAGTCTTCTCTTCTCATGAGGTGGCCAAAGTCTTGGAGCCTCAGATTCAGGATCTGTCCTTCCAGTGAGCACTCAGGGCTGATTTCCTTCAGAATGGAGAGGTTGGATCTTCTTGCAGTCCATGGGACTCTCAAGAGTCTCCTCCAGCACCAGAATTCAAAAGCATCCATTCTTGTCATAGCGGTCAACCAGATGTCTCTTCTGGGAAGCCCACAAGCAGGATTTGAACACAAAGGCACCCCCCACCCTCTTGTGGTTTCCAGCAACTGGTATTCATAAGCATTTCTGCCTCCGACTGTGGTGGCAGAGCAGAGCCATCATGGCTTGTAGCCCCTGATAGTTTCCTCCTCCTCTTTGAATTTGTCTCCTTCTCTTTTCAAGCCATATCAGTTCCTCCTGTGGAAGAGAGTTCCACAGTTCAACTCTGTGCTAAGTAAACAAGTCCCTTCTTTCATCTGTGCTTTATCAGAGGTGGGGAACCTCAGGCCAGGGGCCTGAATATGGCCCCTGGACCTCAGTATCTGGCCCTCAGGACTTTCTTCAGGCCACGTGCTGCCACCTGTTTCGTGAGTGCATTTACCCAAGCAAAATATGTCCTCGATGGACCGTAATGCCTCTTGCTTGCCTAGATGGAGAGATGTGTGTATACAGAACCCTGTGGATTTGTGTGTTTAGAATGTCTCACAGAACGGAAGGGTTGGAAGGGATCCCAAAGGCCATCTAGCCCAACCTCCAGGAATCACAGCTCAACAATACCTGATGAAATTTGAATCCATGAAATTTGAAATTTGAATCCTGTTTCAGTGTATCTGAAGAAGTGTGCATGCACACGAAAGCTCATACCAAGAACTAACTTAGTTGGTCTTTAAGGTGCTACTGGAAGGATTTTTTTTATTTTGTTTTGAATCCATTGGTTTGGGACCTGCCCTCGAAAGCAGCAGGCTGCCGTGGAACAGCCCTGCAGATATTTGTAGGAGGGTCTCATATCCCTTCTCAGGCTCCTCTTCTTCAGGCTAAACATACCCAGTTCCTTCAACCGTTCCTCATCAGGCTTGGTTTCCAGACCCTTGATAATCCCAGTCGCATAATTTCTAGCTTCTCGGTATCCATCTCAGACTGTGGTGCCCAGAACTGGACACAGTATTCCACATGGGGACATACCAAGGCAGAACAGAGCAGTGCTATGCAGTGTCTCCCTGCAGCCCACCTCTGCCCTCTGGTGCCCCTGCCACTGAGGACGTCTCATTGCCTGGCAACCAAAAGGCTCCCTGAACACAGACAAGCCCCCCCCCCCAACAATCATGCCATCCATCCCACCTTGCTGAGTAACAGGAGACCTCGAACCGAGAGAACTGAGTAATCAAAGGCTGAGCGAGGCTTGGCTGTCAATCTCCGAAACCTCTCCGGAGCCACGTAGGCCCAGCTGAGTTTCACACGCCAGACCCTCCCTCTGCATTGGCCCGCCAATGCCTTCCCCACACGCTCCCTCTCCTCCTCCTCCTCCTCCTCCTCCTGTTCACGTCCTTTATTCTCCCCTCCTCCGGCCCCTTTCGATTTCACGCTGGCTTTTTAAATTGAGGATAAAGGTAATTCGCCCGACAATGCCACAGCTGGAATGGAATATGCCCTGTCTGGGCGGAGGGGAGGGCTCAGGGCTGGCTGGTGGCGTCAATTGGATCAGCCCACCCCCACCCCAAATACCCTCGGGGGCCGTCGCTGCTCTGGCAGGGACAGCCTCTGGCGACAAAAGTGGGAAGTTAACTTAATTGAGAGCATATGGTTCTGGGGCTGAAGCTGACTGGGCAGCCACCTTGTTAGCTGGGAGTGGGCTCTAGGTGTTCAGGCGGAGGTGGAGGGGGAAAGTTTTGGTCGGGAGGGTGTGCCTGAAAGCCCCAGCGGCAGGCTTTCAGGGAGGACCGATTGATCCTAATCTACTCCTTTTTGTTTGGCGGCGGCGTGCCGCTGGCAGGAACAGCTTGGTAATAACAGAGATTTGAGGCCTCTAAGTCCTTGCGGTTACGGGCGGCACGCGGTCCACAGCCCGCTTCCCCTCCTCTAATTGGCCTCACCAACAGCGGGGACCGAAATGAGACGGGGGGCTCCGAGAAGAACACATGGCCCACCTGAAATTGCACCCCGCAAGCTGCGGCACAGATGTCTCCGGGTTTGCCGTGGGGTGGGGGCAAGGGGAACGTGGTAGACTGAGGGGGTGGAGGTCTGAGGGTTTGGGGAGCAGTTAATGAGAGGGGGTGAGGCTTGAAATCATAGAATTGTAGGGTTGGGAGGAACACCAAGGATCATCCATCTCACTCTCCTGCAACGCAGGAATCGCAACTAAAGCATCCCTGACAGATGGCCAGCCAACGTCTGCATAGTAACCTTCAGTGATGGAGAGTCCACCACGTTCAGAGAGAGTTCATTCCACTGTTGAACAGCTTACTGTCAGGTGTGCATGCAGGAGCCAGGCCCTGTGACCAATAGGACTTTGCAGGACTGGGGCCTTCTAAGTTTGTTCTGAAGAGACAAGGTGAGGCCACTTGGTAACTCACAGCACCTGGTGGCAAGAGCTGGGAAGGGTTATAAGGTCAGCATTTCCCTTCAGCTCTTTGCCACAGCAACGCGCTTCCTGCCTTGCTGTGTTTGGCTTCTTGACTCCTGATTCTTGAACCTCAGCTTCATGACTCCTTGCTTCCTGACCCTTGGACCCTTGGCTTCCTGAATCCTGGCTTCTGGACCCCTGTTCCTGCTCCCACCCCGCCATCTTGCCCCCAGTCCTGATGTCCCCTGCTGGGACTTCGATTGGCCATGAACTGGACCATGACACTTACCACCAGAAAATTCTTCCTAATGTTTCGTTAGAATCTCCTTTCTTGTTAATTTAATCCACTGGTTCCGGTTCCGCCTGGAATAACAGAAAGCAAGCTTGCTAAATCTTTTATGTGACAGCCCTTCAAATTTTTGAAGATGGCTATCATATCCCCTCTTAGTCTCCTCTTCTGGAGGATAAATATACCCAGATCCTTCAACCATTCCTCATCAGGCTTGGTTTCCAGACCCCTGAACATCTTGTTCACCCTCCTATGACACAATATCCTTACACAAAGCCAACTGGAGTTGAACCACCGATGAGGCAGCTCTGCTCATGGGGTAAAGTGAGGCACCTGAATACTCGTCACTGAAAACCAGAAGAGGGAGAGAAGTATTGAATCCTGCTTGCAGATTTCCCACAGGAATTTGGCTGGTCCCTGTGAGAAGGGATGCTCGACTGGATAAGCAATTGGCCTGATCCTGCAGGATCTTCTTATGCCATGGAAGATAAACCTATTATGAAGGAGAGGCTGTTAGGAGCCGGAGTCAGTGAAGTTAAGTCTTTATTCAAAGAAACCCGAACAGCTCATGCCTAGTGATCTCAGCGGCTCTTTCCAGTAGGTCTTGCCCCAATGAGGCATGGTTGAGGACTGAAGGTCCACCACGCTCTAAGACTCCAGGTCCCTCCCCAGCAACCTGAGACTCCTTCGTCTTGTCTCTCTTTGCTCCACCCATTTCATCCCTCTTCGTGTTCTGGGTGACCAGGGGGAGGGAAGCTGGTCACAGCAGGAGAGGGAGACCCCCTGGCTTCTTCAGCAGCATGCCTTCACTCTGACTCTTTGTCCCCCTCCTCTCCAGCCTCCGCCTCTGCCTCTGATTCTTGACTGATCTCTGCCACAACCTCTTCCTGCTCACTAAACCCTGTTGCCCCTTCAGCTTTCAACATGTCCTTCTCCCAGTCTGCTCCCTCTTCTCCCTCTGAAGCACACATTGTCATTCCACCACCAGCCCCCCGGCTCTGAGCCTTCTTCCCCTGGGGGTTCCCTTGGGGGTTCCCCAGTTGGGGCCTCTCACCACTTCTTGGCACCCAGTCAGTCCATGACGGAAGGCTATCAATGACAAGTGGCCAGGATGGCTCTGCTCTGCTCCCACAGTTGGAGGCAGCAATGCTTCTGAATACGAGTGACTGGTAACTTGCAGGACTGGAGAGTTGCCCTTGTGCTCAAAACCTGCTTGTGGGCTTCCCACAAACATCTGGTTGGCCACTATGATAACATGATGCTGGACTGCATAGGCCTGATCAAACTGACTCTTCTTATGTTCTTAGGTTCTTGACCAGGTGGGAAGCAGGCAGGTCTCCTGAGACACAGGGCCAGCTACACAAGGACATTCTCCTGAAGGAGCCAAACTGAAGTGAACATAATCCATGCAGGAGCATTTCCCTGAGATTAGAAGCATGGCCATTCTTAAAATCTCAGAGGACTCTTCTATCACCTTCAGAGTAGAAGAAGGCTCCATTTTGTTCATGGGAGGTGCAGCTTCCAATGGCTACTGCTCCTAACAGCATCTCTCATGTGCTGGAGACAGCATGCTTCTGAATTTCAGTAGCAGGAGATCATGAGTGGGACAGTGCTGTTCCCTTTTGCCCCATTTCCCAGCTTCACTTTGGGGCATCTGGTTGGCCACTTTGAGGACAGAATGCTGGACTAGATGGGACTCCTATGCTCAGATCCAGCTGCCAGGCTCTCCTGAAGTCCAAATCTATTGAAACATCCTCTGAGCTCTTATGAAAGGCAGGTGAGAAGTCCAAAAGAACTCCCAAAAGGCAAAAAGACTCAGGATCTCATCACTGGGTGACGTGCCACCTGTCCCCTTCTCATTGAAAAGCACTTTCGGTCTCTAAGGTAAGAAAACCACCTACCTGGTGTCATGGCTCACTGGACGTTAAGGAGTCCTTGACTGCTCAGAGCCCCAGAAATGGTGGAAACTTTCCCACTGGAGTATTCACTGGAGTGCCATGGTCAGATCACTTCCTGGTGCAACTGGACTTCTCCGCGACCCTTCCCCTCTGCAGGGAGGTGGGACCGATTCGGATGGTCCGCCCCCGCCACTTAATGGATCCAAATGGCTTCCAGAGAGTGGTAGGGGATGCTTTATCCCATGTTGATGGCCTTTCAGTTGATTCCCTGGTGGCCCGCTGGAATGTGGAGTTAACCAGGGCTATTGACTGTTTGGCTCCGAAGCGCCCTCTCCGATTGCATGGAGCCCGGAGAGCCCCGTGGTTTTCCACGGATCTGAGGGCAATGAAACAATCGTTGAGACGGCTAGAGCGCCGGTGGCGGATAACTCATTCTGAAGCTGACCGGACACAGGTTAGAGCTCAATGTCGAGCCTACCAAGTGGCGGTAGCGACGGCGAAGAAAACTTTCTTCGCCGCCTCTATTGCATCTGCAGAAAACAGCAGCAGGAGACTTTTTCAGGTGGTCCGCAATTTAGCGGAACCACCTGCTACATCGGGGCCCAGTACGGGCCACATGATCTCCTGCAATGATTTTGCAAAGTTTTTTGCAGATAAAGTCGCTCAGATTCGGGAAGAGGTAGACGCCACCGTGGGAGCAGGGCCGGGGCGGGAGAGTGCTAGAGTCCTGTCTAGTCAAATTGCATGGGATCAATTCCAATCTGTTACCACCGAGGATGTGGACAGGCTGCTTGGACGAGTGAAACCAACCACCTGTCTCCTTGATCCTTGCCCATCCTGGCTTATAAAAGCTAGCCGGGAAGGACTGGGTGATGGGCTTCGTGGGGTGGTGAATGCTTCCCTCCGTGAGGGAGCCTTCCCAGACCCACTGAAAGAGGCGGTTATCAAACCACTTCTTAAAAAACCATCTTTAGATGCGGCCACGATGGCCAACTATCGCCCAGTCTCAAATCTTCCATTCTTGGGCAAGGTGATTGAGCGAGTGGTTGCTGAACAACTCCAGGCACGCCTGGAAGAAGCGGACCATTTGGATCCCTTCCAGTCGGGATTCAGGCCTCATCATGGGACTGAAACTGCCTTGGTCGCACTGGTTGATGATCTCCGGCGGGCCAGGGACAAAGGTGAGAGCTGTTTCCTGGTTCTGCTGGATCTCTCAGCGGCGTTTGATACCATCGACCATAACATCCTTCTGGACCGTCTTGAGGGGCTGGGAGCTGGGGGCACTGTCATACAGTGGTTCCGCTCCTTCCTCCTGGGCCGTGTTCAGAAAGTGGTGGTGGGGGATGAGTGTTCAGACCCCTGGGCTCTCACTTGTGGGGTGCCTCAGGGTTCTGTCCTCTCCCCCATGCTTTTCAACATCTACATGCAGCCGCTGGGAGAGATCATCAGGGGGTTTGGGCTGGGTGTTCATCAGTATGCGGATGATACCCAGCTCTACCTCTCTTTCAAATCAGAACCAGTGAAGGCGGTGACAGTCCTGTGTGAGTGTCTGGAGGCGGTTGGAGGATGGATGGCGGCTAACAGATTGAGATTGAATCCTGACAAGACAGAAGTACTGTTTCTGGGGGACAGGAGGCGGGCAGGTGTGGAGGACTCCCTGGTCCTGAATGCGGTACCTGTGCCCCTGAAGGACCAGGTGTGCAGCCTGGGAGTCATTTTGGACTCACAGCTGTCCATGGAGGCACAAGTTAAATCCGTGTCCAGGGCAGCTGTGTACCAGCTCCATCTGGTACGCAGGCTGAGACCCTATCTGCCTGTGGACTGCCTCGCCAGAGTGGTGCATGCTCTGGTTATCTCCCGCTTGGACTACTGCAATGCACTCTACGTGGGGCTACCTTTGAAGGTGACCCGGAAACTACAACTAATCCAGAACGCAGCAGCCAGACTGGTGACAGGGAGCGGCCGCCGAGACCATATAACACCGGTCTTGAAAGACCTACATTGGCTCCCAGTACGTTTCCGAGCACAATTCAAAGTGTTGGTGCTGACCTTTAAAGCCCTAAACGGCCTCGGTCCAGTATACCTGAAGGAGCGTCTCCACCCCCATCGTTCTACCCGGACACTGAGGTCCAGCACCGAGGGCCTTCTGGCGGTTCCCTCACTGCGAGAAGTCAAGTTACAGGGAACCAGGCAGAGGGCCTTCTCGGTAGTGGCGCCCTCCCTGTGGAATGCCCTCCCACCAGATGTCAAAGAGAACAACAACTACCAGACTTTTAGAAGACATCTGAAGGCAGCCCTGTTTAGGGATGCTTTTAATGTTTGATGTATCATAGTATTTTAATATTCTTTTGGAAGCCGCCCAGAGTGGCTGGGGAGGCCCAGCCAGATGGGCGGGGTATAAATAATAAATTATTATTATTATTATTATTATTATTCCAGGAAGCAGTCACTGGGCCTCCCTCTACTATGGAGATTCCTACAGACAATGAGGAAGAAGCCCAACTCTTCAGGATCCAATCTTCCTTGAGCCATAGCCCTCAAGGGCGCTGGACATTGGGGCTCCCTTGAGTTCTAGCTTCTTACCTTTTTATCAGGATGCCATTCACAGAGGCAGCAGTGGGGACGTGCTGTCATGTCATCAGATCATGTGACCCCCATCTTAAGTGGAAAACTGGTCTTCTCCAGGGAGGAGAGTCTAGCTCCCAAAACTTCCCTGCTACACCATTTTTCATCTTCCCCAACTCAGGAACCAGCACTGGAGCAACATCTGAAACAACTTTTGCTCAGAGATCCCTGTGATCTGTCCATGGTCCTGATGCTTTGTTGTCATCTCCCGGCTCCCCGGTTCTTGGATCGCTGCCCCGTCCTTTGAATTTCACAGCTTCTTGGAGTGGGGACATTCTCTACCTGGTTGACCAGGCAACACCTCCCCCAAAGGCTTCATGGGAGCAGAAGACTAAGAAGTTGTTGGAAGCCGAGCACGTTCTTGAAAGATGAAAGGCCAAGCCACATCTATTAAGCACATCAGGTAAATGGAATCACCAGGTTTTGGGGTAATATAATCCTGGACAGGTGTCAGGAACTGGACTTTTGTGAACTCCCAGGTTTCTACTGATGGAGGCAGTGTAACAGACCATGGAGAAGAAGACTATAAATGGCTTCTGGCCACAATGGCTATGCTGTACCTGGATTGTTGAAGACAGTATATGTGATGGCCTGGGATTCGGACTCGGAGGCTGAACCTGAGGGATCCCAGCCTGCAAAGGATTCCCTGCCTCCAGAACCAGCTGAGCCAGGGCTAGGGCATGAGCCTGAAGGGTCCTCACCTGTGCTGGGTCCTCAGGTGCAGGCACCAGCTGAGCCTGCTCTGGCTCCTGAGGTGATGGAGGACCCATTGCCTGCAGGTATTCCACTCTCAGCCCCGTCAGAGGAAGGTGAGGTTGCCTCTGGGTCTGGTCACCCTCCAGCCTCTCCTGAGCTGCAGAGGCTCAGGGCAGAGAGGCAGAGGGAACTAAGTTCCCGCAGGAGGAGTGCTGGCCTCCAGGCCAGGAGAGGCGAGTCACCTGTGGACCAGGGCCGCTCTATGCCTTGGGGCAGATAAAAGCCAGCCAGCCCCAGTCCCAGGTTGCGGGAGCAACATTGTTGGTAGCCTGTTTCTGCCTGCACCCTGTCCTGCTCTTCTGACAGAGTTCCTGACCTCACCTGACTCCTTGCCTTGGACCCCGCTTCAGCTTTGACGGACAGCATCCATACCACACCCTCGACCTTGGACCCCCGGGACCAGCACAGTATACCTCTGAACACCAGCTTCTGAGAAATAAGAAGTGGGGTAAGTGCTGCTGTGCTCATGTCTGACTTGTGAGCTTCCCAAAGGCATCTGGCTGGGCATTGTGGAGAAAGGATGCTGG
Organism: Podarcis erhardii; assembly: GCF_964252035.2. Taxonomy (NCBI): domain Eukaryota; kingdom Metazoa; phylum Chordata; class Lepidosauria; order Squamata; family Lacertidae; genus Podarcis; species Podarcis erhardii. The sequence goes on along the minus strand of NC_138509.1, from coordinate 100,296,579 downwards.
ATCAGACAGGCCTTTGGCCTGATCCAGCTACAGGGCTCTTATTTGTTATACTCTAACCCAGAGGTTTTCAACCTTTTTGAGTTCACAGGTCCCTTGACCAATTACCCTCTCTCTGTGGCACCCCTGTGGGGCTCAGGAGCCCAGTTAGGTCATCCCTTGCCTGCAGAGCTGGTAGCTCCTCGCCCTTTTCTGAACACTCTCCCTTGTGGAGTGTTCCCTCAGCCTCCTCTCCTCTCCTGTCTTCTTGGGAGTCCTCTGGGAAGCCACAACTGCCGCCCCTGATCTCTGAGCTGCCCCCCACTGTACCAAAGAGAGGTGCCTCCTCACACTACCCCACAGGGGCCTGGAAAGCAACCCCTTGCCAGCCCCAAAAGCACCATTTGCCTACGGAGCTTGTAGCCATGGCTGCTGCAACAAACAGCTGTGCAAGCCTTTGGGAGGCAGAGACTGGAGAGGGCATCAGAGGGAAGGAAAGAGGGACAGAGGCCAGTGCTGCCCACGGCAACCCTGGCCATCATTCAAGGCACCCCAGGATGCCATGGCACATGGGTTGAAAACAACTGCTCTAACCCATCAGAGTCCCATGGACTGCAAGAAGATCCAACCTCTCCATTCTGAAGGAAATCAGCCCTGAGTGCTCATTGGAAGGACACATCCTGAAGCTGAGGCTCCAAGACTTTGGCCCCCTCATGAGAAGAGAAGACTCCCTGGAAAAGACCCTGATGTTGGGAAAGATGGAGGGCACAAGGAGAAGGGGACGACAGAGGACGAGATGGCTTGATAGTATTCTCGAAGCTACCAGCATGAGTTTGACCAAACTGCGGGAGGCAGTGGAAGACAGGAGTGCCTGGCGTGCTCTGGTCCAGGGGGTAACAAAGAGTCGGACACGACTAAACGACTAAACAACAACAACAACAAAACCCATCAGACCTTGGTCTAATTAAGGGACATCTGCTCTTGCTATGGTCATTGCATTTGATTATTTTGTGTGTCTGTGTGTGTGTGTTTTCATTTTAGAAGAGTTACCACTTCATCATGTTTTACAAATAAAACTGGCATGGACAGAAAATATACTCTTTCACATGCAACATGCAATGTATCATTTACCCTCATTTAAGATCACTGACCGACACTCAATGCAACTTATCTTTGCAAATGAACAGTGTCTGGTGTTCTTTTCTGGAACAAGAAAATAATGCTCTGATTTGAAATGATGTTCGTTGGGACCCACTTGTCTGAAGCAGAGAAACATCTGGATTTGGCTCATGGGCATGCTTCAACAAATATCTTTCCCCTCGTTTGAAAAATCACAGATTCGAAGAAGGAGAGGTGGGGAAGGAGCAGGTAAATCAACCAGGGACGCCCCTTCCCTTCGTTTTGCAGAGCCATTGACTGGCCTGCCCATTCATTCCCGCCAAATGTGAGGCCTGCCATTAGACCGGCTGGCCTCCCCACTGGAAGCAATATGCTTGATCTTTCATTCACAAAGGCCTTGTTTAACATCTTCTGATGCATCCGAACAAACTGCCCCAGTGGGAGGCTGACCTAACCTGGCCTCCCTTATGGGCCCAACAGCCTGTGTTTGTAAACAGACCCTTGTTAGATTTGTGGGGGTCACCAGCAGAAGTCAGCTAGTTAATTGAATGTCAGCTCCCCGCCGAGAATGAGACCTAATGAGTCATCCTGCGCGAAGAGAAGGAAGCACAGATTTGCAAGCTGCCCCCCTCACCGGCACGGGAGATCGAAGACGCCCTTCTTTACGTTTGGCTAAATAGAGATTAAGATCCGCTCATGGATTTGCACTCATAAGCACCAATTCCTGGGGGCTCAGCATAGCTCTAGCAAAAGGGAGTCTTGCTCTGTGAACCTGTGAATATATATTTATCAAGCATGTGGATTATATTGTCCGAGACATTATATTCTTAGGCTTCCAAAAAGTGCTTAACAAAGGCTTCATAAACATAGCAGTCGTTGATAAAAGGGATGGGTACCTTTTATGTAGGTGAACAATGGAAGCAATGGACAATGGAGTCCATGGCAGATCTTATATTGGTAAGGGAGAAAAGGCCGATTTCCCCCAAGAATCAGTACTTGGAGGAATAAAGCTGGGTAATTTATTCATAAATGATCTGGAGTCAAAGGTGGGCAGTGAAGTGCCCCCCCCCCAAAAAAAACACTGAACCACTCAGGATGGTGGAAAACCACAGATGATTCCAAAGAGCTCCAAAAGGGTCTTTTGAAATTGGGTGAGCAACAAAATGGCAAAAAAGCCTAAAAGTAAAGTTATGCATATTGGCGATGGAAACCCCCCCACAATTCGCTGTTTTGAACTGTGGGAATGTGGATAGTAGGAGAGGATATATTGATTAAATATTATCCTTCTTCTCCCACGCTAGTGAGCTAATAGCAGAGCACATTCTCTTGCTCATTGCTGGAAGCAGGTGGATGGATTTGTGAGAATCATTTGAGTTAAGCATTCCAGTCTGGCTTGTCCCTGGTAAGTTTCCCCATATAATTCCCTCTTAAAATAATAATACAACAGTCTTCATTAAAGGTAACAGTTTACATACATTCAGCTGACAGTAGTTTCCTGAAGGCAGGCTTTAGCTAATAGTTGCAGTTACATTTATAGAGATATGAAGTGTAGCTTCTTCCTCTGTAGGGATGAGACATGTGCTGCTGGCTGAGACCCAGCAGAGAGCAAAAGGCAAAACTGAGAGAAGGACATCAAGAGAGTATCAAGAGGCCGGGGGTGAACGAAGGCTAACTGTCCCAGAAACTCCAGCGGGTACAGAATGCTGCAGCGAGGCTCCTCACGGGGTCTCTGCCATGGGAGCATATTCACCCAGTGCTTTTCATTTTATTTTTTTTAAATGGTATTTATTCAAATTTTAAAGTTTACAAAGAGAAAAAAATAAAAAAATAAAAAATAAAAATAAAAAGACAGAAAAAATACAAACAATTGAAAAAAAAAAACCAGATCAAACCTTTACATAACTTTCTTTCCTTTGCTTATTTCCTTAACCTCCTCACACCTCCCTTTTTTGTATTCTAGTTCAATTAGATGTTTCAGCAAATCCTTTCCAGCTTTGTTTTTATCCTAATAATTTATCTTAATATACTGTAATTCTCGTCTTTCACCAATTAAAAAATCAATTTTAACCTAATCCTTTACATCATTTCTGCTAAAACCACATTACTTCATTCCAACAACCTTCTAACATTCCTTAATTTTGCAATGTTTCTGTAGATAAACTTTAATTTTTTCCCCAATCTTCTTCCACCACACCCAGTGCTTTTCAAGCTGCACTGGCTTCCGGTGGAGTACAGGGTCAGATTTAAGGTGCTGGTTTTGACCTTTAAAGCCCTTCACGGCCTAGGACCCTCCTACCTATGGGACCGCCTCTCCTGGTATGCCCCATGGAGGACCTTAAGGTCCATAAATAGCAACACCCTAGGGGTCCCAAGCCCTAAGGAAGTCAGATTAGCCTCAGCCAGAGCCAGGGACTTTTCAACACTGGCTCCGGCTTGGTGGAACGCTCTGTCTCATGAGACCAAGGCCCTACGGGATCTGATTTCTTTCCGTGGGGCCTGTAAGACAGAGTTGTTCCGCCTGGCCCTTTGGCTTGGAACCAATTTGATCCCCTCCCCTCCCCCTCTTTCTTTTTCCTTTCTCTTCCTGTGATGAGGCTGCATTTTAACATTTTAATATTTTACTGTTTCAATATTTTAATGTTGTATTTTAATCTTGTTTTTAAGTTGTATTCATTCAACTTGTTTTTATTATTGCTTGTTAGCCGCCCTGAGCCCGGCCTTGGCTGGGGAGGGCGGCGTATAAATAAAAATAAAAATAATAATTATTATTAACTGACACCTGGGGTGGGGCAAACCGCCAGCTGTGCACGCATTGCGCCACTACCTAAGACGCATGCGCGCGTCCTTACGTAGGGCACATGTGTGGAGTTGCTGCATACAGTGCGTGTGTGCAACACTGCGCATGCGTTGTATATAGCGGTTGGCTGCTGGCGCCGCCTGAGCGCTGTACGGACGGTGGTGGGATCCTGCACATACAGCTGCGGCGCGCAATAGCTGCTCGCATCGCCATAGCCAGGGGTGGCGGGGCGAGCACCCAGCGGGTTGCTTTCTTGTCACCCCTCCAGACATGGCACATGGAGCGCACTGTCCCCCCTTGCAACACTACTGCAAGAGGAAGATGACTGCGAGAATGGCCCTTTTATAAGGTCTGCTAGGATCATGCCCATCTACCTGGTCACATGCAGGGGGAAGAGACTCCAGACCAGGTGTAACAGGAAGTCCTCCTGGCTAGAGCAACATTCCCCTTGGTGTGCACTTTGAGCAAACAGGAAATTTTGAATTTGACGGCTTCAGTGATGTTATATCCCACATGAACATACTCTGATGAAGTCTAAACAAGCAGCAATAAAGAAGAAAGAGATCAGCCCCATGGCCCACCCAGCTCAGCATTGTTCTCACAACAGCCAACCAGATGCCTATGGCAAAACTCTTATCAGCTTTTAAAATGAAAAGTTGGTGGGTTTTTCTCAGCAAAAATGTTTTTAGCAGCTGCAGGGAAGTGTAGCTATGTGCTGCCTGTGAAAGTGCCAGTTCCACCGTCTGAAGCAGCCAAGTGGGCATATAGGCAATCTCATAGTGAAGCTGGTTCCAGGTTGTGTAGATGCTGCTTGTCCACAGTGCATTGCTTTCAATGGGTTGTGCAGCTGGCCGATCAGCCCTGGGGTGGGAATGAGGCTGTAGATCCAAGAAAAAAACAAAGAGACATACCAGCCACCCAGGAGTGGCAGGTGAAGCTGAAAGAATATGCAGAACTTGCCAAATTGTCAGGGAGGATCCGGGACCAGGAAGATCAAAGATACAAGAATAACTGGAGTAAATTGATTGAATATTTAAAGGAGGACTGTAAAAATGTTAAGACGCTAGCAGGATTGGCATAATACCTTCAATGTATAATAGTATTAATGTGAGAATGAGGTGCGCGATAAAAAAGGAGTTAAATATACCAGTTGGGGGGAGGGAGGGGAGTCGGGACTCGGCAGAGTCAAAGGGAATCTATGGTAATAATATGGTTTGTTGGGAAAAGAATATGTAAAGAAAATAATAAAAATTTACTTGGAAAAAATAATAATAAAGCCATCCAAGTTAGTGGCCAATCCTGCCTCTTGTGGCAGAGAGTTCCACGGTTTAAAAAAAGAAAAAAGAGAGAAAAACAATTCATGATGTCCTCACGCTGGTTCGGTGTTCCCTGATTGGTTAGAATGGGGAAGAAATGTGTGGTTTTTTAAATGGCTTTAAAGCTGTTGCTAAAACAGGACAAAACATGAAAGGGGCAGCTATGCTTTGGTGGAAGTTCAAGGCCCATGAAAGCCCCCACTACCACACCGAAAGAATCACACAGCACTAACTTTGAGTCATACATACTTGCCAAGGTTTTGCTTGATCAAGGAGGAGGTGAGAGGTATTCTGGAAAACTTTTGAATATATCATTATTTTATTTATTGCATTTATGTTCGACCTTTTTCTCCAAGGGGCTCAATGGGGCCTCCGTGGTTCTTCTCGCGCTCCCAATTTAATTCCCGCAACAACAGCCCTGTGAGGTAGGCTAGGCTGAGAGGCTAAGCTTTATGGCTGAGTGGTGCATTTGAACCCGGGTCTCCCAGGTCTGTTGTCTTTGTCCATGGAGTTTTCTTGGCAGGGATAGTGGAGTGGCTTGCCGGTTCCTGCTCCAGGGGGATCACGTTTGGTCAAAACTCCCCACTATGACCTGTCCATCTTGGGTTGCCCTGCACATCATAGCTCATAGCTTCTCTGATTTATTCAAGCCCCTTCGCCATGGCAAGGCAATGGATCCATGAAGGGGCAATGAGACATCCCCTTGCCAACAAAGGTCCATATAGTTAAAGCAATGGTTTTCCCAGTGGTGATGTATGGAAGTGAGAGCTGGACATAGAATCATAGAGTTGGAAGAGACCACAAGGGCCATCGAGTCCAACCCCCTGCCAAGCAGGAAACACCATCAGAGTACTCCTGACATATGGTCGTCAAGCCTCTGCTTAAAGACCTCCAAAGAAGGAGACTCCACCACACTCCTTGGCAGCAAATTCCACTGTCGAACAGCTCTCACTGTCAGGAAGTTCCTCCTAATGTTTAGGTGGAATCTTTTTTCTTGTAGTTTGGAACCATTGCTCCGTGTCCGCTTCTCTGGAGCAGCAGAAAACAACCTTTCTCCCTCCTCTATGTGACATCCTTTTATATATTTGAACATGGCTATCCTATCACCCCTTAACCTCCTCTTCTCCAGGCTAAACATGCCCAGCTCCCTTAGCCGTTCCTCATAAGGCATCGTTTCCAGGCCTTTGACCATTTTGGTTGCCCTCCTCTGGACACGTTCCAGTTTGTCAGTGTCCTTCTTGAACTGTGGTGCCCAGAACTGGACACAGTACTCCAGGTGAGGTCTGACCAGAGCAGAATACAGTGGCACTATTACTTCCCTTGATCTAGATGCAATACTCCTATTGATGCAGCCCAGAATTGCATTGGCTTTTTTAGCTGCCGCGTCACACTGTTGGCTCATGTCAAGTTTGTGGTCAACCAAGACTCCTAGATCCTTTTCACATGTACTGCTCTCAAGCCAGGTGTCACCCATCTTGTATTTGTGCCTCTCTTTTTTTTTTCTTTTTTTTTTTGCCCAAGTGCAATACTTTACATTTCTCCCTGTTAAAATTCATCTTGTTTGTTTTGGCCCAGTTCTCTAATCTGTCAAGGTCGTTTTGAAGTGTGATCCTGTCCTCTGGGGTGTTAGCCACCCCTCCCAGTTTGGTGTCATCTGCAAATTTGATCAGGATGCCCTTGAGTCCATCATCCAAGTAAAGAAAGCTGGTTGCCAAAGAATGGATGCTTTTGAATTCTGGTGCTGGAGGAGATGCTTGAGAGTCCCATGGACTGCAAGAAGATCAAACACATCCATTCTTAAGGAATTCCGCCCTGAGTGCTCACTGGAAGGACAGATCGTGAAGCCGAGGCTCCAAGACTTTGGCCACCTCATGAGAAGAGAAGACTCCCTGGAAAAGACCCTGATGTTGGGAAAGATGGAGGGCACAAGGAGAAGGGGACGACAGAGGACGAGATGATGGGACAGTGTTCTTGAAGCTACCAGCATGAGTTTGACCAAACTGCAGGAGGCAGTGGAAGACAGGAGTGCCTGGCATGCTCTGGTCCATGGGGTCACGAAGAGGCGGACACGACTAAATGACTAAACAACAACAACAACTCCCAGGTCTTCTTTATCTGACACTTTAACCACCAGACCACCCTGGCTCTCTGAGAGCCACACAAGGTTTCAACTGCACAAGTTATTATGGAATGAGCAGCACCTGCCTCAATATTTCTGTTCTCCTCTTGAAGCATTGTCATTGGCATGCAAATGTTGTCAAATCCAGATGGCAAACTCTCTCCTGCTCAAAAACTCAGTGTGGGCTCATGCTCGATTCCTGGGGCTGGCCCTGGGCCAAATGAATGCCAAATCCAACTTCTCGCTCAAACTGTAGGGATGTGAGTGGTCCCCAGGCCCTCCTCCCCCCAAAAAATCTTCTCTTCCCAGATGTTTCACTTCTTTACTGACTCGGGTACGGTGGTTGTGTCACATTTCTCAGGAGACACCCGCTACTAATAACCTTCTGGAGTCGAATATTCCCTTTGCAGCCAGTTTAGGGCTGATACCTATTTCTGCCCCCCCCCCTTTTATAACTGGATCTCCCTGGCTTGTTCCACTCTCTGGCTCAGCGGTACCTTCCTGAACAAGAAATAGTCAGTGCAAGAATTGAGTTTATGAGGCCAGCACTTTGCAGCACAGCCCTCAAAAGGATGGAAGGAAAGCCTAAATCTCTCCCCACTCCACCGATATTTCCAAAGCTGAGCAGTTGGGTAGAAAAAGCCTCTCCGCACCATCTAATAGTTCTGCTGAAAGAAGCTTCACCAAGGCCAGGCACTACACGCAAAGTTGTTGGATCAGTTAGTGCAATTAGTTCATTGTCATTTGGCAATTCTCCTTCAGTCACAGCCCCAAACCCAAGTCACATATGACGGGAACGAAGCGGCTTAAGAACATGGAATATCTTTCCACTCATTTGAAAAATCACAGATTAAGAATCGTGGAATTGCAGAGTTGGAAGGTTCACCAAAGGTCATCTACTCCAACCCCCTCCAAGGCAGGAATTGCAACGAAAGCTTCCACGACAGATGACCATCCGACATAAGAAGAGCCTGCTGGATCAGGCCACAGGATCTACTCCAGCATTCTCTTCTCATGGTGGCCAACCAGATGCCTATGAGAAACCAGGAAGCAGGATTCGAACACAAGGCCAATAAAAATTTTCATCTACTTTATAAGCACCCTATTTAGATGGACCCAGCATAAGACAACTTCCTACAATCTGCAAAAGACTTTTAGTGTTATTAATCTTTTAATCTGAACTTGGTGGCACTTATTAACTACTTAATAAGTGTGAGCCAGTGTGGTGTAGTGGTTAAGAGTGGTAGTCTCGTAATCTGGGGAACCAGGTTCGAGTCTCTGCTCCTCCACATGCAGCTGCTGGGTGACCTTGGGCCAGTCACACTTCTCTGAAGTCTCTCAGCCCCACTCACCTCACAGAGTGTTTGTTGTGGGGGAGGAAGGGAAAGGAGAATGTTAGCCACTTTGAGACTCCTTAAAGGGAGTGATAAAGCGGGATATCAAATCCAAACTCTTCTTCTTCTTCTTCTTAAGATGCACCTATTTCCTCTGGCCTTTGGAAGCACAGCATGAATCTTGTCCCCCCACCCTCCTGAAAATTGTTCTGTTAGTTGTTAGATGTGTTATACTTTTACAGTAGTTATTTTACAGTCTGTTGATTATGGATTGTTTTGTAATTGTGTTTTAGTCTGTTTAATCCATCTTGGGGCATGTGATGAATGGTGGGTACCAAATAATCATCCCAAAACAAGCAAATAAATGCAGTCTATCTTGAGAGCTGAATTTCTGCTTTCCACTCATGACATCATTTGGAATACCCCGGTCCTTGTTTTGAATATTGTAGGTTTGTCCTCACCACCTTGAACATTTTTAAAAACAGGATATAAGTTAAAAATAGAGAAGTTAAAGCAGTAAATGATCAATGCATCTTCAACTGATTATGTATAAAATTTTGGGGTGAAGAATGGGTAATAAATTGTAATCATCATAATCATCACCATAATTAAAAAATCAATATAATACAGTGGTACCTTGGTTCTCAAACACCTTGGTACTCAAACAACTTGGAACCCAAACACTGCAAACCCGGAAGTAAGTGTTCCGGTTTGCGAACTTTTTTCGGAAGCTGAACGTGCTCTGTTTTGAGTGTTATACTTCTGATTTGAGTGTTACACTGAGGTCTGTCTGTTTTTGCTATTTATTTTGCGTTTATGTTTTTGCGACTCTTTTTGTTTTGTTTTTGCGACTGTGTGGAACCCAGTTCAGCTACTGATTGACTGCAGTACATTGTTTATTGCTTTCATTTTATGGATCAATGGTCTCTTTAGATAGTAAAACTCATGTTAAATTGCTGTTTTAGGGGTTGTTTTTAAAAGCCTGGAACGGATTAATCCATTTTGCATTACTTTCTATTGGAAAGTGCGCCTTGGTTTTGGAACGCTTTGGTTTTGGAACGGACTTCCGGAACGGATTAAGTCTGAGAACCAAGGTACCACTGTACCATCCAATTTGGGGGGTATTGTTGGTGCTGATTGAGGACCACAAAATTCTCCTCCAAATTTATGCAACCTCCAGAATTTTTGCCTGAATCTAACATCTCCCAGGCATAAAATCTGATGAGAAGTCACTGGGAAAAATAAAAATTTGGGTGGGTTAAGGTTCCTGATTTTTTCACTGCTGCAATAAAAACTACAAACAGCAGGCAAATTTGATCTTCCTCACTAGTCTGGGAGATGGCCAGGCCTTCAGGGTGCCATCATCCAAAAGACAGGGCCAGATACTCATGGAAAAGCCGCCCACATGAATCCAGCAAGAGAAATAGAGTCACACATGTCTGTCCTTCGAGCGACTGACAGTTCACACTTGTGGTCCTTGCTATTATGCTCTGGAGCGAGTTTTCGGCAATAATTTCCTGGCACATTCCTGACTGCATTTAGAGGAGGGGGGGTTTCTTTATCCCCTTCCCTGCTGTTCCCTGATCTGCCCCTGGGTTAGTAGCAGCCCCACCAGACTGCCTGGTTCCTGCTGCCTGCTGCTCAGGGGAAGATTAGCTTCCCTGGCCGCCATCTGGGCCACCGGCTCAGGCAAATTCCTCTCCCTTTGGAAGGAGGGAGAAGAAGCAAAAGGGAGAGTTTGCTGGCCCAAATAATGAGACCGCAAACTTGGTAGAGCCCAGCCTGGGCCATAATCATCGGCAATTTGCTCCAAACAGCTGTCCAGGGGTTGAAAAGCAGCCAACCCCCCGTCTTCTGCAGCACACGGTTTATTCGTTGCTAAAATTTACCTTGGCTAACAGTAGCAACACCTTGAACTTGACATGGGCAGCCAGTGCAGGTCTCTGAACACAAGCATTCAATGCTACAAGGCCTCACTCCTGCCAGCAATCATGCTAGTGGTGTCGCGTCAGGGGGCATGGGGCGGTTGCCCTAGGTGGAAAATTGTTAGGGATGCAAAATTTCAACACTTGGCGCTGCCTCAGTATAGCTGCCTGCTTCTGTTGCTGGGCTCTGTTGAAAAAGTTTTCTCATGCAAACCAAGAGGAGACCTCTCCAGGCAATGGAACGACTCTTTTTTTCTTATCATCATCAACCTTTATTATGGTCCAGAGACCCAACAAATTGTTACAAAGCAATACACAATTCGTACAGCCTACCTCCAGGTTAAACAAGCATTTCGTTCAGAATATAGGGACCATTGGTTCTTGCAACCACTGACAAAAACTTGGCCACTGCTAATGTTCTAGCATTTGTCCGGTCTTCCAATAGGAACCTGACATAGTGAGCCTCTGATTTTCCTGGGAAAGGTACCAGCAAGGGTAATATCAGTTCAGCTCTGGCTTGCTCATATTTTGCACAGTTCAACAAAATATGTTTTATGGAATCGATGTCTTGAGCACATGAGCAAAGTCTGTCCTGGTAGGGAACTCCTCTCAACCTGCCATCCAACACTGCAGAAGGAAAGACGTTTAGTCTGGCTTTGGTGAAAAGCCTTCGATAGTTTGGTACTGTCAGGTTTTTAATGTAAGATGTTAACTTAAAGACATGCCCATATTGTACTCCTACTGCAGTGGACTACAGACTGCGTGTGATCGAGATCGCAAGTCACGGTGTGCATTATCCCATGATCTTTGCTTTAATGTCTTTAGGGCGCCTTCATGACCCAGGTAATACAGTTGGGGGGGGGGTGACAGACCAATAGAGGCGGCTTTTTTAGCCATGGTTTTCTGCCATTTGCTGACAAATTCCTCATTGGTCATTCCTCATTTTTGTTATTTCTATGGCTGCAATCTCCTGGGTGACATGGATGCCTGAGGCAGTTGAATGAGCATGCATAGTTCATCCGTTTCCCTCCCTCTGCAAGGCTTCGGGCGCAGGCAACCCACACTACACCACTGAATCGAGATGCAGCATTCTGCACCAACTGCAGCTTCCAGATGAAGCGAAAGAGAAGCCCCACTGATACATACATTCCCTTTACCCTGGTAGAGGCATCATTGTACACATTGATTGGCTGCAGAACTGCATTGCAAAAATCTGAAGAAGATTTCAAAGGATAGCTCTGGGTGTACACTTGGTGTCTTGTTTGGGAAAGTGTGAATTAAGTGCGTTCGCATTTAAACGCAGACTGAGTCAAATATCTCTGCCACCCCATCACCCCTTATAGATATATGCTTGCCAATGTGTGCACATTGCTCTAGTCTTACAGCTGTGCTTATTATTCCTTGTGGACCAGGCAGGATAAAACCACATGCACACATTCTGCTAGGCGGCAGTGGCAGCCCCCAGCCCCACACAGAAGGACATCTTGCTGTCCGCCTAATCCAGCTCCAGCTCGATTCCTCAGTCCAGAAAGCCAACTAATGAAGTTTTCCCAGCAGGCCGGTGGCCTCGCCTCTTGGCCTTGCGCTCGAGGAACAAGGATGGAGACTCCTGCATCAGCAAATACCTTGCAAAAGGGGGACGCAGGGTTTGTGGGGCAGAGCAAGACTGCCGCGAGAGCAACAGGAAACTCTGCTCTTAATGAAGCCCTTTGACAGGAAGGTCTGGACGACACAGCCTGGCCAGCGAGGGCTCACCTCCACTGCAGACACCACCCCAGGGAGGTCCTGTCGCTGGCCTAATCCTCTTAGGCGATCCTCTTAATCCTTAGGGGACCATTCCCCATGACTCTGTCTTCTTGCTGCCGACTCTGCTTGCTCCCTTGTTTGGGGTACTTGTTTCATTCTTCAAGTTCATTTCGCCCTCTGTCCTGACTCTTCCAACTTTCAGCTTCTTTGAATCTCCACGAATTCTCAAGTTGTGGGAGTAAAGGCTAAAGGACCCCTGGACGGTTAAGTCCAGCAGAAACTGCCTGTGGTCTAAACCACTGAGCCTCTTGGGCTTGCCAATCAGAAGGTTGGCAGTTCGAATCCCCGCAGTGGAGTGAGCTCCTGTTGCTCGGTCCCTGCTCCTGCCAACCCAGCAGTTCAAAAGCACACCAGTGCAAGTAGATAAATAGGTACCACTGTGGTGGGAAGGTAAACAGTGTTTCCATGAGCTCTGGCTTCCAACCATTGTGCCAGAAGCGGTTTAGTCCTGCTGGCCACATGACCTGGAAAGCTGTCTGTTTCTCTATCAATGCTGTGCATAATTTTATAAACTTCTATTGTGTTGCCTTATACTTGTCCTTTCTCCAAACCACTGTTGATACTAGTAAATACCAGAAAATACCAGAAAATATTGAAAATGGGGTTAGTGCTTGGGGTGGCAATGGATAATTAATTGGTGGCACTCAGTGCTTCCTGAGGTGGACAGGTATGTTTCAGAAATGCTTCCGATGAAAGTCTTCCTCTCTCTAGAATCTACCCTTTGTGAGTCCCGGTAAAATACCCCGTGCAAGACAGTGAGATTTGTTCTTTCTCCAAAAACATTCACTCTTCAGTTGCGCTGATAAATCTCAGCTTTCCCCCGACTCGCTGGTCTCTTAAGGAGAGGACCTGCTACTCCCTGCAGTTCTCATCCCTGGGCTTGCAGCACACCCTCCGGCCCCTAGAGGGCATGCGCAGGCTGGAAGGCGCATTGTGACCAGTGTGGCAATGAGCCGCCGGGGACATTGGTACACTTCCCTTAACAGGAGAAGGCAAAATGATTTAAAGACTTTTTGGTTTAGGAAAAACGGTGACCTGGGGAGCAATCCCATGTGCTAGAATATGGCACGAAGTAAGCTGGCACGAAGTAAGCAGGGACGCGGGTGGTGCTGTGGGTTAAACCACAGAGCCTAGGACTTGCTGATCGGAAGGTCAGTGGTTCGAATCCCCGCAATGACGGGGTGAGCTCCCGTTGCTCAGTCCTTGCTCCTGCCAACCTAGCAGTTCAAAAGCACGTCAAAGTGCAAGTAGATAAATAGGTAACATTCTGGCGGGAAGGTAAACAGCGTTTCCGTGCGCTGCTCTGGTTCGTCAGAAGCGGCTTAGTCCTGCTGGCCACATGACCCGGAAGCTGTACACCGGCTCCCTCAGCCAGTAAAGCGAGATGAGCACTACAACCCCAGAGTCGGCCACGACTGGACCTAATGGTCAGGGTTCCCTTTACCTTTAAGCTGGCACCAATTCAGCTGGCAAAAAGTTACACCAGTTCCAAACCCCATTAAGGAGCAAGGCATCTGTAACATCACCGTACCCCATATGTGCCCACTCAGGCGGTTTGACTGGCAGAACTGGCACTGTTACAGGCACCTCATAATACCCACCCCCACATTTGCAAGTACTTGGTTGTTTCCTGTGGCACTTTGGAACTCCCTGCGCATTGACATCAGCCATGGGTCTTCACTGTAGTCTTCTCAGTGCCTGATAAAAATATTCTTGTTCAGGCATGCCTACCGAGATGTTTAGAAAGTGGATGTGAGTTTTAATCTGAGCATATATATGTGTGGAACTGGTGCTGGAGCACATACATAATGGAGCTAGCCACAGGTGGCAAAGACAAAATCAAGGGCATGTCATGCTCTGAGCATTGGACCCATGACCATCTGAGACAGTTCCATGGCTGGCATCTTTTTTCTCTTAAGTATTTTACTGCTTTTCCACTTATAATAAAACATTATTTGAAATACTATGAACAACAAGAAGAGCAGCTAGTCTGTCATTTTTCAGGGGGAAAGCAGGGAAGCAGCTTAATGTCAGAACCACTACTAAGAAGAACTTTCTGATCCATATTAAAAACTCTTATCCAACAGGTCTCGCCGATGTTTCTGTGATTCTGAGGATGTTCATAGAATTAGTAAATCATAGAATTGCAGTGTTGGAAGGGACCCCAGGGATCATCTAGTCCAACCCCCTGGCCACCCAACCTCTGCTTAAAAACTTCCAAGGAAGGAGAGTCCATCACCTCTTGAGGTGTCCCATTCCACTGTCAAACAGCTTTTACTGTCAAAAAATTCTTCCTGGTTTTTAGTCAGAATAGGTAATCTCAACTGATCATGAAATCATGGAACTTCTGAGTTGGAAGAGACCCAAAGTATCATCTACCCCAACCCCCTACAAGGCAGTCCAACCCCCTACCCTCAACTAAATCCTCCATTGAGCATCTAGGTGGCCAGCCAACCTCTGCTTAAAAACCTCCAGTGAAGAGGTCCACAACCTCTCGATGAAGACCATTCCCATGTCAAACAACTTCAACCATGAGAAAGTTCTTTCTGAGGTTTAGTCAGAATCTCAGTTCTTGTAACTTTAATTCCTTGGTTCAGGACCTGCTCTCCAGAGGAGGAGAAAGAAAGCTAGATGCATCTTCTATGTGATGACCTTTCAAATATTTGAAGATGGCTCTCATACGGAAGATTCTGTCTCTGGCCACCCTAACCTGACAGGTCAATTTCTCGGCCAGAACAACGGACCACATCTGAGCATCCCTTGAGTCTATGGACAGGGCTGTTGTCCAGATTTAGTGATTTCAAAATGAGCCTCTGCCAGCAAAAATGTCAGTATATCCTGGTGAGATAAACACTGATTTGATTAATCTATTATTCCTAGCAAGGCTAACAAAGGAATTGGGCTTATAATTTGTATTACGAATTAATCCCATCTTTGAGATGCTGAGAGCCAATGGCGGGTCCTTGAAGTCCCCTCTCTCTCCCTCTTCTCAGTGGCATAGCAAGGTCAGCTGGTACCCGGCGCAGAAAATTTTCCGTCACCCTGCCACACACATTGAAATTATTAAAAGAGGGAAAAATAAGAGACTGTAGCGGGATGTAATGGTTGCTGATCATATGTGCCAGCCCTGCGTTTAGCCTGAGCTTGGCATTTCATGGTGCCAGCTGGGTTATCTTGGGAAGGGAGGCTCCGAAAGAATGGGCACTGATTTATACCTTCATTGTCTATGCTGGGCACAATTTTGGAACGAGAACCTTGCAAGAAGAGGAGTTTGAATCAGATATGTAGTGAGGAATGTTAAAGTAATTGACCCAACGACCCTTCCATCTATATCTGACATGCTTTTAAAAGCGCATTGTTTTACGCTCACATACAGATGAGGAAAAAACTGAGGTTTGCATTCAGAAAGTCCTGAATTCAGTCTCTGGCTTCTCTGAGTAGGGCTGCGAGACACTCCCTGCCTGAAACCCTGGGGATTTGCTGCCGTATTGAGCTAGGTGACCTTTGTATAGAGCAGATGAGCCTGACTTGGTCCAGAGCAGGTTCCTATGCTCAGCTTCCTTTGAACCAAGAGTGGCGCATGCCTTGGTAGCTCAATTGGTAGAGCACGAGACTCTTAGCCTTGGGGTTGTGGGTTCTGGTCCCACGTTGGGCAAAAGTTGCCCTAGAGGACTTTTGTGCTCCCTTCCAACTCTATGATTCTATTATGTTGTAATTTCTGGACTCCAGCAAAATTTTACCAGAAGGAAATAACAAATGCAGACAACTGCTGGAGATGTGGGAGTAAAAATGCAAACTTAGTACGTATGATGATTAACTGCCCGATGATAAGATCATTTTGGTGAGAGGGGAGGATATATATAGCAAGAGAAATAAAAAAATATTGTTATTTGGGGGAATTGAATTTAATTCTAAATTATATACCAGAAACATGGGAGATTACAAGGGGTCAAAAAAAAATATGGATGTACCGTGTCATAACCCCCCCCCCCTTATTTTGATGAACTGGAAGAGCCGCAAAGATTCCATTGAGCACATGGATTGACAATATGGACAGACTAGCTGCATTTGAACGGATTGCATGTCGACACAAATTAAGAATGGATAAATATGAAGAAATCTGGAAGGAATGTTTAAGCGATAAGGCGGACAGTGGTAGGAAGTAGTGGGGAAATATTTTTTAAAAGGTGTAGTTATAGGTACATCAGTACTCAAATCTGAATTGTTAAATTGTGTTATTAGTGTTATTGTGATTTTTGTTGTATGTGTTTTTTTGTGGTTGTTGTTTGTATTGAAAAAATGATTAATTTTTTTTGAAAAAAAATCTGGGTTTTTTTTATACTCTGCCCCCCCACTCAATCTGCTCGCCACCCCCCCCAACTTCTCCAAATCAACCCCCTAAAATTTCCCCTTTGAATCCCATGAAACGGCCAAGCCTTCTTTCCCCCTTCCTAACCCTGTTTCTGAAGCCGCTTCTCTTTTCTATGTTCAAATATATAAAAGGATGTCACATAGAGGAGGGAGAAAGGTTGTTTTCTGCTGCTCCAGAGAAGCGGACACGGAGCAATGGATCCAAACTACAAGAAAGAAGATTCCACCTAAACATTAGGAAGAACTTCCTGACAGTAAGAGCTGTTTGACAGTGGAATTTGCTGCCAAGGAGTGTGGTGGAGTCTCCTTCTTTGGAGGTCTTTAAGCAGAGGCTTGACAACCATATGTCAGGAGTGCTCTGATGGTGTTTCCTGCTTGGCAGGGGGTTGGACTCGATGGCCCTTGTGGTCTCTTCCAACTCTATGATTCAGTGATTCTATGATTCTATGATTCTGTTCTTCAGCCGCACTTTGCACCCCTTTGGGTTCCCTTCCAACTGTACAGTTCTATGATTCCGTGGCCTCAGATGGGGCCCTGAAGATCTTTAGACAGAAGGTTGGCTGACCATCCCATCAAGGGTGCTTTAGCTGTTATGCCTGCCTTGCAAGGGGTTGGACTAGATGACTCTCGGAGTTCCTATGGTTTTATGATATTTTAGTAGCTTTTGCCTGTTGTCTTTGTCCATGGAGTTTTCTTGGCAGGGATACTGGAGCGGCTGGTTCCAGCTCCAGGTGGATCACGTTTGGTCAAAACTCTCCACTATGACATGTCCATCTTGGGTGGCCCTGCACAGCATAGCTCATAGCTTCTCTGAGATATTCAAGCCCCTTTGCCACGGCAAGGCAGTGATCCATGAAGGGGCACTGATGTATGGAAGTGAGAGCTGGACCATAAAGAAGGCTGATTGCCGAAGAATTGATACTTTTGAATTATGGTGCTGGAGGAGACTCTTGAGAGTCCCAGGGACTGGAAGAAGATCCAACCTCTCCATTCTGAAGGAAATCAACCCTGAGTGCTCACTGGAAGGACAGATCCTGAAGCTGAGGCTCCAAGACCTTGGCCATCTCATGAGAAGAGAATCATAGAATCATAGAATCATAGAACTGTAGAGTTGGAAGGGACCCCGAGGATCATCTAGTCCAACCCCCTGCAATTCAGGAATATGCAGCTGGTTCATACAGGGATCGAACCTGCAACCTTGAGTGTTATCAGCACCACGGTCTAACCAACTGAGCTATCCAGGCTCAGAAGACTCCCTGGAAAAGACCCTGATGCTGGGAAAGATGGAGGGCACAAGGTGAAGGGGACGACAGAGGACGAGATGGTTGGACAGTGTTCTCGAAGCTACCAGCATGAGTTTGACCAAACTGCGGGAGGCAGTGGAAGACAGGAGTGCCTGGCATGCTCTGGTCCAGGGGGTCACAAAGAGGCAGACACGACTAAACAACTAAACAACAACAGTAGCTGTTGCCATGTTTTTGTCAACTAGTGAGGCACTCTTGCACTACAATGGAACAAAAAAGAGAGATGTCATGGATGTCGTGGGGTAAACCCAAAAGATTTCTGGTGTGAAAATTTAGTAGATTTCACTAGGAAGATGGTGTGTGTGTGTATGGTGCATTCTGGGCACAAAGGAAGCTATACAGTGGTACCTCAGGTTACAGACTCTTCAGGTTACAGATGCTTTAGGTTACAGACTCCACTAACCCAGAAATATTACATCGGGTTAAGAACTTTGCTTCAGGATGAGAACAGAAATCTTGCTCCGGTGGTGCGGTGGCAGAGGGAGGCCCCATTAGCTAAAGTGGTACCTCCGGTTAAGAACATTTTCAGGTTAAGAACGGACCTCCAGAATGAATTAAGTTCTTAACCTGAGGTACCACTGTATATCCAGTCCACCCTGAAACTTTTGCAGGTGTAGAATATTGCAAGAAGGATTGGTTAGGACCAGCCTGATACCCCCAGACCACAAATTGCCATGTGCAGTATCAAACATTTTCATCACACTCGAGTTCATAGTGTAATATGATTCCCTCTCATATTCAAAAACTGATGTCCTGTGAACTGAAAGAGAGAACAAGACATCTACGGTATATGGTGCTATTTGAAGAAAAAGCTAACTATTATGCATTTTGGTGGGTATTTTAATGATTGAGCATGAAATAACCATGCAAGATGCCAGTAGAAAGTCGAGCAAACTGACTATTCTGCAAAGGTTTGAAGAAGGGAGATGCACTTAATTCGGTTGCTGAATCTGTATTGGAGTGCAGAGGGGTCGTGAAGTCCTTTCCTTTTAAACGAGAGTTATCCTCGAATCTCTGAAGGGCCGCTACATGGAAGAAGGAGCAAACTTGCTTTCTGTTGCTTCAGAGGGGAGGCCCCGAGTCAATGGATTCAAATGGCAAGAACGGAGATTCTGACTAAACCTTAGAAGAAACTTCATGATGGTTAAGAGCTGTGGAGCGGACTCACTCAGAAGGTGGTGGGCTCTTGTCCTTCCTCGGAAGTCTTTAAACAGAGCTTGGGTGGCCAGTGATTCTTTAGCTGTGATTCTCGCCTTGTGGGATGCTGGACTTGATGACCTTTGGGGTTCCCTCCCAACACTACGATTCTGATTCTATGAAACGCAAGGGCTCTTCTTGCATTCCTGAGCACCAGATGGGTGAAAAAAGGAGACCCACGTTTTGTGAGCGAATAAAGAAATCTTACGTTGCTTCTCAAGTTCGCCAGTATCTGTGGTTTGCTTACAAAAATCTGAGCTGTACATTCAGTTTAGAAATTCACCCCCCCCTTTTTTACCCTCCATTCAAACCTAGATGCCGCCTTGCAAGGACAGCATCACCCAGAACCAAGCCATGGACTTAGGAAAAGGGGAACCTGACAGAACAGCCGCACACCTTGATATCGTTCACCTTCAGGTGCCTGTTCAACCTTGCATTGAAACCCTTCAGGGTGAAAAAGGTGCCCCCCTCACCGGAAAAGAAGCTGCTGACTTCTTGCTGGCCCAGTGGAGAAAAAGAAATGGTTGGATTTGACATCCTTTGGTTCCAACAAGGGACCGCAGCTTCTTAGCCTTCCCCATCTCTCGCTTGGAGTTCCTTCTATCGGAATCTAGCCCAGGAAATTTAGGATCAAAGATGCTCCGTTGCCTCCGTGGTTTGCCTAAAGTTAATCGCCAGGTAGCCCAGCGCTGCTTCCCAACAAACTGGCCCCAGCGCTCCCGACTCTTCTCTGGCAGGAGCGAAGCTTTTGCAGATTGCAAGGCGCAACTCTGCCCCCTCCCTCTCTCCTCCCTCCCTCTCTCCCTCCTTCTCTCTTTCTCCTTCCATTCCCCCCTTCCTTGTGAGGAGGACCTGGGCCAGGGCTCCCTCTCGCTCGCGCTCTCTCGTCACCACTTTGACAGCTTCGCACCAAATCGGACGGCAGGGCGCAGGAGGCGTCGCGCGGGGCCCACTCTCCGCTGGATTAGAACTCGCCTCCTGCTCCTCGCCCGTCCCGTCCCGTCGAGGGTTGCCGGCTGGAGAAGGCTCCCCGGAGTTGGAAGGGGAGGGCGGGGGGACGGCCGGATCCCGACCCCAACCTTCCAGATGGTAAGCCGGGAAGGGGTCCTTTTGGGCAGGGTCTCTATCTTGGTGTGGGTGGGTGTTCTCTGCGTGCCAACTCCAGGGATGTGCTGGCTGGCGTGTGTGTCACTGTCCGGGGAGTTTGGACGGGCTCGGATTCCAGAAACCCAAGGGAGAAGCAACTCGGCAGCTCCCCCCGCCCCGCGCCACTCGACGTGGGCGCCTTCGGCAGGACGCCCGGTGAGAGAGGCGCTAGTAAGGGACCGAGGGGGTCATTCGCGGGGGCGCTTCCTGCGGGTGGTGGTGGGGAATGCTTTGGCAGAGTCCGCCCCGTGTAAGCCCGCCCGCTGCCCGCCCATCACCTCTAGGTAGGCGCGGTACAGGGCACTTTTTTGGGTAGGGGGCTGTGTGTGTTACTTGCAGTTGCAAAGAGGGCCCGTAGGGGAGGCAAGGGGTGCCCCCCCAATTTCCCAGTCCAAGGGCACCGCTTGCCTACCATCGTGAGAGGCACCAGGTGGAAGACGTGTTGTTTGGAGGGGTGAAGCTGGAGGGTGTGTGTGTGTGTGTGCCTGAGGGTTTCAGACCCTCGTTCCGGATCCCGTCGAAGGGTCCTGGGCGCGCAGTCCGACAGAGGAGCCCCCGCCCCGCCGTCGAGGGGGGTTTCTCCGCTCCTCCCTCTCACCCCACCCCTCTTCCTCCCTCCCGGCAGAGCAGCGCCGCGCCCTGCCCAGAGCTGCCGCCGGCCTTCGCGGGGGGCCCCGTCTGCGCCCGCCCCTGGGCCCACTCGACGTCAGCGGCGGCAAAGGTTGCCCCGGAGACGTGGCTCGACGCCGTCTGGACCGCCGCGGGACTCCTGGACGACGACGAGGCACCGGGCGGCAGCAGCAGCAGCACCGCCGCCGGTAAGGAAGAGCCGTCCGACGGCCGGACAGGCGCGGCGCGGGCGCGCAGGCGAGAGGAGGCGGAGGAGCGCTTGGTCCGCCTCGGCGCGCCTCGGCCCGCCCCCTCCAGCCTCCTCCTCCTCCTCCGGCCGCTGCGCTCGCAGTTTCGCACTCTCCGTCGGGGAGCGCGGCAGGTAGGAAGGCGCTAGGGCTTCCCTGGCTCCCTGCGGCGGCGCTTGCATGCAGCGGGGACCTGTCTGCGGTTCCCAAATCAGTTAGTTAGAAGGGACCCACTTGGGCGTGGAGAAAGTGGAGGAGTAAAGCATGTCTCCCTCTCGTGTAAAACAAAAACCCATGAAGCGGAGCTTGGGAAAAGTCAGGGCAGATGAAAGAAAGTCCTTCCTCTTGCAGTGCATAGATAACCTGTGGAACTCCTTGCCACAGGAGGCAGGGATGGCCACCCGCTTTGATGGCTTTAAAAGATGATTAGGCAAATTCATAGAGGAGGAGGAGGAGAGGGTTATAGATGGCAACTAGCCAAAATGGAGGGACGCGTGGTGCTGTGGGTTAAACCACAGAGCCTAGGACTTGCCGATCAGAAGGTCGGCGGTTTGAATCCCCACGACGGGGTGAGCTCCCGTTGCTCGGTCCCTGCTCCTGCCAACCTAGCAGTTCGAAAGCACCTCAAAGTGCAAGTAGATAAATAGGTACCGCTCCAGTGGGAAGGTAAACGGTGTTTCCGTGCGCTGTTCTGGTTCGCCAGAAGCGGCTTAGTCATGCTGGCCACATGACCCGGAAGCTGTACGCCGGCTCCCTCGGCCAATATAGTGAGATGAGCGCCGCAACCCCAGAGTCATCCGCAACTGGACCTAATGGTCAGGGGTCCCTTTACCTTTACCTCTAGCCAGCCAAACTGGCTATGCTCCACCTTCACATCTTTCCAGAAACGTCCCCTGATCTGGTACCAGCTAGAATCTTCTTTCTTGGTCTCCTCTCCCCTTTAGAAAACCCACATGGGATTTCACTTCCAGCATCAAAAAACTAGCGATTCCTTCACAGCATCAGTGTTGTGTGTCTTCAATCTGATAGAAGAACATAAGAAGAGACTGCTGGACCAGCCCAAAGGCCCATCTAGTCCTGCGTCCTGTACTCACTGCTTCCTGTGGCAGTGGCAGGGCATAATTAACTCCATAAGTTAATTATGCATTTTTAAACATTTATTTTGTTTTATTCTAGTAAATGATTACACACACACACAAAAGCAAAACCTCAAAGCAGTGCCAGAACTATTCACTGCCTGGAAGTCCAAAGCCTTTTTGACACAGCTGCTCAAGGGAATCACTTCTGCGATGCAGAGGCTCCAGAGTTCTGGCTTAACTAGAATCAGAGGGCGCTTGCCTTCCTTTCACCCACTGCCAGCAAAGTTAGGTCAAGGACTGCAAAAATTGTGGTCTCTGTGCCAAGCCGAGCAGAGGCTGATCCATCAGGTCAGATGGGGTGTTGCCCCACCAGCCCCAGATGGTCCCCACATCCTTGCTTCCATTCTTACAACCAGAGGATGGCTCTGGCGCCACCTACTGCTGGCCTCCGTGTCTTCTGACCTATCTGTCTCTATCTCTCCCTTCTGGAGCTGCCTGTCTGGGGATCCTCAGGTCTGGACCGTTTTCACACACGAATACCCCATCCTGTAGAATTTCATCCGTTATATTTTATCTGCACGATCAGAACAAATTTCAGGAACCGAAACGTTGCATTGAAAAATGTGATTCTCAAGCTGCCTGGCCCCAAAATGGCAACCAGGCATTCTGTTTTGATGACTGTAACCCAGGTTTAAGGAGCCATTTGGTGCCTAGCTAACATATCTGAGTTTCTGAATTCCTGACCTAGCAGGAATTATTTAGCTGTGATTCCTGCATTGCCCAGGGTTGGACTAGATGACCCCTGGTGTCCCTTCCAGCTGTACAATTCTACAATGGTTCTTCTTATGTTCTTTGATCTCCCTCCTCAGCCTTTTCTCTCTACACTGATTTCCTCCCTGGTATGTCTGGTCGCTCCCGAATAAGTCTGAGGCTGGCAAGACTATCATGTCCCTTATTTTATTTTATTTTATTTTATTTTATTTTATTTTATTTCATTTTATTTTATTTTATTTTATTTTATTTTATTTTATTTTATTTTATTTTATTTTATTTTATTTTATTTTTTATACTATACTATACTATACTATACTATACTATACTATACTATACTATACTATACTATACTGTGACTACTTCCTGTCGGCAAAGCATCACCAGTGATGACTTCGCACACCTGATTCTCGTGCACAGACCAGTTTCCTCGCACGAGAGCACCATCTCCAAGTCCCTCTTTCATCCTGGGCCCCTCTCCTTTTGCAAATCAAGCCCTGGAGAAGACTCCTTGGACTCTAAACACTCCACAAGATCCACTTGCAGTCTCTCCCCACACACTTGCCTCCCAGGCCAATTAACCCTTCTGCTCCTGGGAACAAATGTCATGGCGGCAGGAGTCCCGAGGTTTCTGAGCGGGGGCGAAGGGCTTGTGGGAACCAGCCCCTCAAGGGGCGCAAGAGAGGGGCTGTGTTGCCTTTGTGGTCTGAGTGGGCCTTGAAAGGTACTCCAGACCTCTCCAGCTCCTCTTGGTCCTGGGATGCCAAGAACAGCTCAGAATGGGGATGTTTGGCAAACTGCAGCAGAGAGCTTGGTGATCAAGTATTATTTAGGGGACAGAATTCATTTTTAATGGGGGAAGAGGGAGGGGCGGCCTTTCTCTTGGGATGGTCTGTGCCGCCGCCACACCGGACTGTAGCTCAGAAGATGCCGTTGACACATGCGGCACCCCCGTTAAACCATCTTCGCTGGTTGCCCACTTACAGTCCAGCCAGAATCAAGGTTCTTCTATTAATTGACAAAGCCCTGAGCAACTTTGGCCCAGGGTGCCTGAACCCTGATCTCCCAGCTCCATCACTGAGATCAGCTGGAGGAGCATCACTGGAGGCAGCGATGCTTCTGAGTGCCAGCTTCTGGAAAGCACAGGACGGGAGAGTTGTTCTTGCGCTCGAATCCTGCTTGCTGGTTTTCCACAGTCACCTGGTCAGCCACTGTGAGAACACGATGCTGGACTAAATGGGATCCATTGGCCTCACCCAGGAGGCTCTTCTCAGGTTCTTAGGAGTGCCATTGGTCATTCCGCAAGTTGGCGAGACTCATTTGACAACAGCGAGAAACCAAGCGTCTAGTGCAGTGATGGCCAAATTTGGCCCTCCAGCTGTTTTGGGACTACAACTCCCATCATACCTAGCTAACAAGACTAGTGGTCAGGGGATGATGGGAATTGTAGTCCCAAAACAGCTGGAGGGCCAAGTTTGGCCGCCACTGGTCTAGTGTCATCGCCCCAGCCCTGTGGAACTCCCTGCCACTGGAAATTCAGCAGGCACCTTGTGTGCCAACTTTTAAATGCCTACTAAAAACTTTTCTGTTCCACCAGGCCTGTGCAGGAGTATGCCCTTCCACAATGGTAAATTGATGTCTTTTTTAAAAAATTGAGACTTTTGTCTTGATCCATTAAGATCCAGTCAAGCATCTGCAGATATAGAATAATAGAATTGGAAGGCACCCCAGGGGTCATCTAGTCCAACCCCCTGCAAGGCAGGAATCTCAGCTAAAGCACCCACTTCTTCAGATGATACAGAGGAAAAATAAGTGAATGGGTGTGTGGGTTCCCTGCCCCCCTTTGAGGGGAACCCAACATGCATGAAGGTTTCATTCATCCTCACATTCTTGTAACCCTCAATTCCAGCTCTCTGATTTCTTTGATCTCTCTCTGTTGCTGCAGATCATTCCTGCAATTTGGGCATCTCCCTCCAAGACGATGCAGGGTCTGGAGACCAGCTCTCCATGCAGCTCTACAGGAACAAACAGGTAACAATTGTGAATCTACGCCAGTCTGAAATTAGGCTGGGATTTTGATGCCGAAAACCGGGGTTTATTTATTGCAGCTGAATTCGGAGGATGCGTGAGAATACCAGTGTTACGGTGCAGATCTTACATGCTCACCTGCCCCAAGGTATAAAATGCAGCTGGGATGACTTTTGAAGGGGACCCTTTTATTTCTCTTGCCTTGTTGAAATCCCCTCTGAAAATGGAGAAGGAGATGAACTGGTAACCCCGCATTGTGATGGAGCTAATCCTGTGTGTTTAATCCCCGCGCATTGTTTGCTGTTGACTTTCCCCTCCCTCCTGCACACATTTTTGTGCCTTTGTGGTTACGTTTTTCAAAGGAATCTCCTCAAATACACGGCGAGAGAATAGAAAAAGTCAGAAGTGAGTCTGGGACAGTCGTACTCCTGATCTCCTTGGCTCCCTCGGGTTCCCTGCTGGGTGTCGGGTTCCAAAGGCACCCATGCAAAGTTAGCAGTTTGGGTTACAGGGCCGTGGAGCTTTCCGTCCTCACCCTTCTCTGTGTTTTGCAGCTTCAAGACACCCTCTTGCAGAAGGAGGAAGAGCTGGCCAGGCTTCAGGAGGAGAACAACCACCTCAGGCAGTTCCTGAACTCCGCTCTGGTCAAGCAGTTAGAGGAGAAAACCAAGGTAACCAGGGCAGGGAGAAACAGAGAGAGAGGGGGAGAGAGAGATCACGGCCTGTGAGACATAGCCACGTGACCCATTCAGAACATAAGAACATGCTTTGCTCTACGGTGGTATCTTGCTACTCGAATGGCTTGGCTCCTGAACAAATTGGCTCCCGAATGCTGCAAGTGTGGTGTAGTGGTTAAGAGCGGTAGTCTTATAATCTGGGGAACCGGGTTCGCTTCCCCACTCCTCCACATGCAGCTGCTGGGTGACCTTGGGCCAGTCACACTTCTCTGAAGTCTCTCAGCCCCACTCACCTCACAGAGTGTTTGTTGTGGGGGAGGAAGGGAAAGGAGAATGTGAGCCACTTTGAGACTCCTGAAGGGGAGTGAAAGGCGGGATATCAAATCCAAACTCTTCTTCTTCTTCTTCAAACCGGGAAGTGAGTGTTCCGGTTTGCAAATGTTTTTCGGAAGCTGAACGTCCGACATGCAGCTTCCACAGCTTCCAATTACGTGCAGGAAACTCCTGCAGCAAATCGGAATCAGCGCCTTGGTTTTCGAACCCTTTTGGGAGTCGAATGGACTCCCGGAACGGATTGAATTCGAGAACCAAGGTACCACTGTATTTCTGTACTCCAGGCATAATTTTATAAACTTCTGTCCTAGTTACAGATAGGTAGCCGTGTTGGTCTGCCATAGTCAAAACAAAATGAAAAATTCCTTCCAGTAGCACCTTAAAGACCAACTAAGTCAGTTCTTGGTATGAGCTTTCGTGTGCATGCACACTTCTTCAGATCAGAACTAACTTACTTGGTCTTTAAGGTGCTACTGGAAGGAATTTTTTATTTTGTTTAAACTTCTGTCCTGTCCCTCTTAGTTGCCTTGTCTCTAAACTAAAAAGTCTCAAATGCTGATCATTCCTCACTTTGTTCCCTTGATCATTTTGGAGGTGAGGGGAGCAGAAATGGGGTCGCACCATAGATTTGCATAATGGCATGATGATATCGGCAGTTTTATTTCCAGTTCCTTTTCAAATTCACCTGGAGACCCTCCAGGCTTCGTTTTCATTGCACATCCATGATGATTTGTGCTCAATGTGCTTTTGGGGCGGTTATACACAATCCCACTTTCAGAACTGTTTGCACCTGCAAAAGTTCTGGGGTGTCCATACTACTTCATTTCCAGTCGATGGTTGCCCTGTAATGCCCTGCTGAAATCCTGTAAATGTTGCTGTTGGGATCTGTCTGTCTTTGCTGTGCTATAGCGCTTCCAGACAGCAGGAATCTCGTAGCATTGGAGTAGCATCACAGAACACTCAGTAAAGCAGGATAAATTCACCCCAATTTCCTGCATCAAGAACATGTTGCAGAAGACATGCACCAGGAAACACCAGGCCCTTAAAATTTGATGAATCCTGTGCATCTTCTACTCTCCAGCTAGTGTTGTGATTCGTCCCACCCCTGTGACAACTTCTCATAGCTAACAGGGGCAGGAGTGGAGTCACAGGGCTTAGGTAAATCTGCTGTATTTGAAACAATAAAAAATAAAATAAAAATTCCTTCCAGTAGCACCCTAGAGGCCAACTACGTTTGTTATTGGTATGAGCTTTCGTGTGCATGCACACTTCTTCAGGATACATGAACACGAAAGCTCATACCAATAACAAACTTAGTTGGTCTCCAAGGTGCTACTGGTGACGCGGGTGGCGCTGTGGGTTAAACCACAGAGCCTAGGGCTTGACGATCAGAAGGTTGTGGTTCGAATCCCTGCGACGGGGTGAGCTCCCGTTGCTCGGTCCCTGCTCCTGCCAACCTAGCAGTTCAAAAGCACATCAAAGTGCAAGTAGATAAATAGGCACCGCTTCGGCAGGAAGGTAAACGGCATTTCCGTGCACTGCTCTGGTTTGCCAGAAGCAGCTTTGTCATGCTGGCCACATGATCCGGAAGCTGTACGCCGGCTCCCTCGGCCAATAAAGCGAGATGAGCACCACAACCCCAGAGTCAGTCACGACTGGGCCTAATGGTCAGGGGTCCCTTTACCTTTATGGTGCTACTGGAAGGAATTTTATTTTTATTTTATTTTTTGTTTTGACTACGGCAGACCAACACGACTACCTACCTGTATCTGGTGTATCTGGTTAGGCAGACTCCCCCTTCCAGCCTCTTACGCTTATAAACTGCACAATATTCTCAGACTTGCTCATCAGATGTTCTCTGCCCCCCTCTCTCTGCTGCCCTCTCAAACAGGAGCTGCTGCGGCAGAGCGGCCAGAAATCTCACAGCCCACTCCAGAGTGGCAAGCGGAGGCTGAGAGCAGAAGGCCTTCCCCTTCCTCGCGAGGCGTCCCACCCGCAGAAGGCCAGGCGGAACCTGCTGGGCTCTTTCTCAGCCTGCGAAGAGCCACGCGACCCCCACGTGGACACCTGGGTCCTCCGGACGCTGGGCCTCAAAGACCTAGACACGATTGATGAGTCGCCTGCTTCAGCTAACTACAGTGCCTTGACCCCGGAGCTTCCTCTGGGCTCTTTCACTGGGGACCCACCTGAGGCAACGAACTTTGGGTGCAATGACAGCCAGCCAGCTGTTTACAGGTGTGCCGCTTTGCTGTCCGCGGACAGGACGAGCGGCATGAGAGAAGAGCCTTTGCGTCACGCACCCGACCCACCTTGCCATTTCTTACTGCCTGAGAACAACTACCCTCCGCTGCCTTTTGGGCTGCCCTGCTGCTCGGACGCCTCTCCCACCCCGACGGAGGTGGCTTTCACCACCTCCTTGAGCCCCCACTGCAACGTCAAAACGCACACCTTCCGCCAGGGACAGGCTTTTGTGCGCCGGGATGAAGATGGAGGGTGGAAGCTGACTTGGGTACCCAAGCAGCCTGAGTGAAGGAGCTTTCCTCTGTCCACCCCCCCAAACCCCAAACCCACCTCAGCACTGCCAGGAAAACAATGTGTTTACAGATTAAGAGTGATAAAAAACATTAAAGGCCCTATTGCATTTCTGTTGAGAATGGGAGGGCCTGGGATTATCATTGCTACTGCTAGTCTGATACGCAGCTATGGAAGTCTAGCTCACTGTCTAGAAGCAAATTGCAGCCACCCATCTATGGATCAAAGCTGATCGATGCGGACAGTCAAACCACGAGCAGTGAGCAGGTGGACGGCAGAGAGGTGATGCTCTGTGCAAGTTTGCAAAGCTACATGGCTCCTGCCGGAAAACTTTTCATCTTCCCTCCAACTCCCTCCCATGTGCCCACCAAGGAGTTTGAGAGCTCCATTTGCTCTGGGGGGGGGGGTTGCAACTTTGTGATTTCTATCCAAGGAGGAGGCCTCCTCTTCAGACCCAGAAACCTTGCCATGTTCTATAGCTTGCCTGGCGAGTAACAATGGCAATCCATTTTGCACATGCTCAGAGGTGCTCTGTACCTGCTGCTGGGCCCTAGGCTCAGCCCTGGAGATCTTTTTTTTTTTTTTTTTTTTTTTTAAATAATTTTTATTGGGTTTTTACATTTTATAACAACAGACACACACACAAAGACAAAGACAAACAAACACACAAACAATTACATACCCTAAGTTTCTTTACCCACTTTCATTGACTTCCCCCCACCCCCTCCTCTTACATCCCAATTCCAGAATTAATTCAGCAAGTTCTTAACTAACCTCTTAAAGATATTCACATTACTTTTAAAAATTAAAATCTTTTGTTTATCTGTATTCAACTATCCAATTCTCTTATAATCATTAATTTCTTTTTTTTTTTTTTTAAGGTCGATCTAACTTCCCCTTCACAAATTTTCCCTTTATTATATTAATTATAGGTCACATTGACCAAGTAAAACAAAACATAACATTTTATAATTCTATTCTCTCCCCCCCCTGCCCCGGTTTCTGTCCCTTCCTAGACAAATGTCCAGAAAACAAACAAAAAATATTTCTAGCCCGGATTCCTCACGTCCGAGGCGTCTGATTCTCTGTCAGTCCCTCTCTGCCAGCTATATTGGTAGTCCTCTTTGATGGTCCTAAGACCCCGAAGGAGTTCAGTCAGAGTCAGATCATATTTTCTTTCATTCAGAATGTTGAAGAGTGTTTGCTGCGAAAGACCATCTAGTTTTCCATACTCAAGAGAAAAGTCCCAATCATATTGCTTTGTTCTTTCTAGTTTTAATATTCCAAGTACTCCAGGGGCTTCTCTCTTCTTCTTTCTCATCTTTCGTAGGTCTGTAATCCAGAGGTCTTCTTGCTCATACTCTAACGCTGCAGATTTCTGGTTGATATTTTCCACTTGTAGTGTCTGAACTCCTTCTTTTTTCTCTGTCAATTCCAAAGGCATCTCTTCCTGCTCAGCTGCAGAATTTTTATCGTACATCTCCTTTGTGCATTCAGCAGAGTTGTTTGTTTCAGGATTCAAGGTCATAAAAACTTTACTCAGAGCCATACTCTGCTCCTGCAGGATTCCCACGAGAAAAAACATTTTTTCTATCTCCGCCAGTAATTTTCCCTCTGCAGCCATTGTAATGTCACTAATTCCCCCTAGGGGGCTTTCAGTTATTTAGTAGTCCTTTTCCAATAATCTGTTACTTTGTTATTATCAATACTTTGTTTCCAATCGCCTCAGTCCAAATGTATCAGCTTTAATTCCAAGAGTTATTAAATAGCAAAATTCTTTACTTTGTCCGCCCGTTTGACAGCTTCTTTGACAGCTGTCAAACTCCTTTCACTTCTTCCTCCGGGACCCAAATAGGACACTCCCGGGTTTTTTTGGGGGGGATACACACAAAGTTCCAAATTCCCTTTCTCTCCAGCACAAAAATCTTGTTCTATCAAATTTGTGAGAAACTTTTAAATCATCAAAACAGTATTCATTCCGCCTTAATTCTCCGTTCCTTGCTTTGAAACGTCTATAAGTAGAGGGGGTGCGGACTTCCCTTTAACACATCCCCCGATCGTGCCGAATTCACAGGATAAAATTTTTAAAGTCCAAATTCCACTACTCACGGGTCCTTTGTTATCCAGTCCAAATTTTGGGAAGAAAGTCAGCGCTCTCCGGCCATGGCTTGCGGCTTCGCTCTACTGAGGTAGCGGTCTACTCTCAGCACCACGCCACTCTCCGTACCCTCTCCGCAGCCTTTAAAAAGGCTCTTCGTGGGTCGGGGAGGGCGCTTAAGGTGCCCACCGAGTCACCAAGTCCGCAGGCTTCCGCGCCTGCGGTTTCTGAGGGTCCCCGTGTCGCCGGCACGGCAAGACCCGTCCTCAGCAGAGCCGATTCCCTCCGGAGCTCGGAGGGAATCCGCCATTAGCCGTTCGCGCTAACCCGGAAGTCTCTCAGCCCTGGAGATCTGTGGGTCAGATGAGCTTTGGCAGCGGAAGGCAATGAAGTCCCCAAAGTGCTGCCTGCATGGGTGCCTGCCTGCCTCATGCTCGTTCTTGAGCAGGGAGGGGCAAGATGCGTCCCACCAGCTGCACTTTCCCCTGCTGCTGCCTGAAGAAGAGCCCTGAAGTCTTGCCAGAAAACTCCGACAAAAATGAGCTGCTCCAGTTGAAGGACAACTTGATTCCTCCAGCTTTGAAGGACTTGGCTTTTCCATTTCATGCCACCTACTTCCCCCTCTATCGGTGCTGCCCTGACGCATTATTGCTTTGCCACAAATGGATTGCTCTCCTTCCACCCAGAGCCGTTTGCTGTTGGGGGTGTCATGTTTAACAGCCCCTGCGAAGTTAGTGGAGGGCTGGCTGTCAGTGCAGGGAGATGTAAGACGAGCCCTGAAACCAAAGCATGGAGAACATCAGAAGAAGCTGCTGGATCAGGCCAGAGGGAGCCCTCCTAGTCCAGCACCCTCTTCTCGCAGTGGCCAAGCAGATGCCCCAATGGGAAGGATGCCCCAAGCAGGATTCGAACACAATAGCAACTCTCCCCTCCTGCGGTTTCCAGTAACCGGGATTGAGAAGCATCGCTGCCTCCTTTCAACTGAGGAGGCAAGGAGATTCCACCCTGCAAAGAACGGAGAGCGCAGTTGTCAGTTCCTTGTGGAGAGACACTGCCAGGTCAGTTGTCGTTGGGTAACTGAAATGTTCTTGAAGCTACAAACATGAGTCTGACCAAACTGCGGGAGGCAGTGGAAGACAGGAGGGCCTGGCGTGCTCTGGTCCAGGGGGTCACGAAGAGGCAGACACGACTAAACGACTAAACAACAACAAAACTGAAATGCAGTTCCTTTTCTGCTGCTAATTGTACAGTTTCCGGAATTCATTGCAGCTGCGTCTTCATTGCAGCTGTGACCAGAGGACATTGCGCCCACAGCCAGAAATGCCCGACTGTAGCAAAGGATGGTTTAGCAGGAAGGGATCTGGGTCTACTCTGAGCCTGTCCTAATGTGTAATCCAGTCCTGACCGCTCACATCACCTCTGGCTAGAGACACTGCCACAGAAACCAGTGCCACGGCTGCATGAGAATAATGGCAGAGGAGCTGACTCCCTACCAAAGCTGAAACAGAATTTGGCACAGCTGTTTCTCCCCTCTGGCCCCAGTTCAAATCAAGAATTTTGAGTTTTTCCAAATTTTGAGTGTGAAATGCAATTTTATTTCTTTGCTTCTCTTTTTGTTTTTTAGCCACACTACTGACACAT
This sequence comes from Podarcis erhardii, assembly GCF_964252035.2. Lineage (NCBI taxonomy): Eukaryota > Metazoa > Chordata > Lepidosauria > Squamata > Lacertidae > Podarcis > Podarcis erhardii. Next base: position 100,264,153 of record NC_138509.1, on the reverse strand, counting down.
CTCAAGGCAATTATGTTAAACGTTAACTTTCCAGATTCACCATTAACTTTGCTTTGTTTCTAATGTCACTAAATCCAAAAATGTCAATCAGTGAGAATACTTGGGGCGGGGGAGGTCTTAAATTAGGATAACAGAAACTCATCTTTCCCTTCTTCAGGGAAATTCCAGAATTCTTCCAGATAAGTTCCAGTTCTGCTTCACATTGCTATTAACAACACAAACAGGTTGTAGAGAGATTGGTGTGTCCGGAACATCTTCGTTCAACTCAGTCATCATGCCAGGCTTGAAAAGGCTCCACACCCCTCGTTCTCCTAAATTTGTTCTGAAGTGGAACCCAATTCTCTGTAAGCTGATCGACCTGTATTTGGGCTGAGCATTGCAGAATGTGGATGGCAACCTCATACAGTGGTACCTCAGGTTAAGAACTTAATTCGTTCCGGAGGTCCGTTCTTAACCTGAAACTGTTCTTCACCTGAAGCACCACTTTAGCTCATGGGGCCTCCTGCTGCCGCCGCGCCGCTACTGCACGATTTCTGTTCTCATCCTGAAGCAAAGTTCTTAACCTGAGGTACTATTTCTGGGTTAGCAGAGTCTGTAACCTGAAGCGTATGTAACCTGAAGCATATGTAACCCAAGGTACCACTGTAGTTGCTTTGGAAGACGATAATCAGGCATCGGCACAATATGACCAGTCCAATGAAGTTGATGTTGAAGAACCATTGCTTCAACAATGGCGATCTTTGCTTCTACCAAGTACACTGGTACAGTGGTACCTCAGGTTAAGAACTTAATTCGTTCCGGAAGTCCGTTCTTAACCTGAAACTGTTCTTAACCTGAAGCACCACTTTAGCTAATGGGGCCTCCTGCTGCCGCTGCACCTCTGGAGCACGATTTCTGTTCTCATCCTGAAGCATTTCTGTTCTCATCCTGAAGTTCTTAACCTGAGGTACTATTTCTGGGTTAGCAGAGTCTGTAACCTGAAGCGTATGTAACCTGAAGCGTATGTAACCCGAGGTACAACTGTAACTGAATGCTTTCCTGTATACAAGTGTTTCTGGCACTTAGACAATTAGAGCTGTTCTCCTTAACACGTGTAGGGATTGTGTGTGTGTGTGTGTGTGTGTAGAGGAATAAGGATCAAGTGACCAACCCCCCCTCCCTGCAGTCTAAAGCAATGTAGCCCAGAAGCAGGTTGACCTCCCCAGTGAGAACTAAGCCTAAATTCCACGTTCCTTGGCACTCATCAAGACTTAAGAATGTAAGATGAGCCTTCTGGATCAGGCCAATGGCCCATCTAGTCCAGCAGCCTTGCAGTGGCCACCCAGTTGCCCATGGGAAACCCACAAGTAGGGCCTGAGAACAAGAGTCGTCTCCCCTCCTGTGGTCTCTCTCTAGCAACTGCCATTCAGAAGCACCTCTGCCTCCGACTGTGGAGGGCAAAGCACAGCCATTCTGGCATAGCCATAGAATCATAGAATTGTAGAGCACAAGGACCACCTACCTACTCAAATCCCCTGCAATGCAGAAATCTTTTGCACAACATGGGGCTCGAACCCACAGTCCTGAGATTGAGAGTCTCATGCTCCACTGACTGCGCTATCATAGCTCTGTTGTGAATAGCCCTCCCCTCTAACCCTCTTTTAAAACCATCCAAGTTAGTGAGCATCGCTGCATCTTGTGGGAGTGAGTTCCACAGGTTAATTATGTGCTGCATGAAGTTCTTCCATGCTATGGCACTTGTTCTTTAACGGGGCTTCATCAGGTTCCCCCAAGATGTTGTCTTGCCCAAATAAGTAGTTTTTCCCCCACCCACTGAAGAATACAGGCTTCCATGTGGATCTAGGAGAGTTCCGTGTGGGCATCTTCTTCACTTGATGATAAGTTGGGACCTGTATACATGGTTGGGCCAATGAAGAAGAACAGCCCTGTTGGGCCTGAAGTCTTGCCAGAAAACTCCGACAAAAATGAGCAGCTCCAGTTGAAGGACAACTTTATTCCTCCAGCTTTGAAGGACTTGGCTTTTCCATTTCATGCCACCTACTTCCCCCTCTATCGGTGCTGCCCTTGCCCATTACTGCTTTGCCACAAATGGATCGCTCTCCTTCCACCCAGAGCCGTGTGCTGTTGGGGGTGTCATGTTTAACAGCCCCTGCGAAGTTAGTGGAGGGCTGGCTGTCAGTGCAGGGAGATGTAAGACGAGCCCTGAAACCAAAGCATGGAGAACACCAGAAGAAGCTGCTGGATCAGGCCAGAGGGAGCCCTCCTAGTCCAGCACCCTCTTCTCGCAGTGGCCAAGCAGATGCCCCAATGGGAAGGATGCCCCAAGCAGGATTCGAACACAAGAGCAACTCTCCCCTCCTATGGTTTCCAGTAACCGGGATTGAGAATCATTGCTGCCTCTTTTCATTATTTTTTTTTAAAAAATAATATTTATTATTAGCAAAAAACAAAAAAGAGAAAAATAAGAAAAGACAGAAAAAATGCAAGACAAAACACAGATCAAACCTTTACATAACTTTCTTTCCTTTGCTTATTTCCTTGACCTCCTCACACCTCCCTTTTTTGTATTCTAGTTCAATTAGATATTTCAGCAAATCCTTTCCAGCTTTGTTTTTATCCTATTAATTTATCTTAATATACTGTAATTTTACATTCTCGTCTTTCACCAATTAACAAATCCATTTTTACCTAATCCTTTGTATCATTTCTGCTAAAACCACATTGCTTCATTCCAACATCCTTCTACCATTCCTTAATTTTGCAATGTTTCTGTAGATAAACTTTAATTTTTTTCCAATCTTCTTCCACCGACTCTTCACCTTGGTCTCGGATTCTGCCAGTCATTTCCGCCAGTTCTATATAGTCCATCACCTTCATCTGCCATTCATTGCTGCCTCCTTTCAAGTGCCCACCACTCTTGTCTTGAGAAGCCCATAGACACCCCATGAACATACCCATTAAGCAACGCTACACTAAGTCAGATCCCTGATGCTTATAGCACTGTATTGTGGTAGCTTCCTCCATCTATGGAGGGCATAGTAGAACCATCCTGGCCAGGAGCGATCAAAAGTCTCCTCCTCATCCAAGAATTTGCCTAATCCTCCTTTAAAGCAGTCTAGGTTGGTGGCCATCACTGCCTCCTGTGGCAGGGAGTTCCACAGTTTACCTTTGTAAAGTAGTACTTTCTCTATGTGAATACTATTACTAGAGATACAGTCATACCTTGGTTTTCGAGCAGCTTAGTTCTTGAATGTTTTGGCTCCCAAACGCTGCAAACCTGGAAGTGACTGCTCCAGTTTGCGAACTATTTTTGGAAGCCGGACATCCGACGGGGCTTCTGGGGCTTCCGATTGGCTGCGGGAGCTTCCTGCAGCCAATCAGAAGCCGCGCTTTGATTTCCGAACATTTTGGAAGTCGAACGGACTTCCGGAACGGATTCCGTTCGACTTCCAAGGTACGACTGTAGTGGGGGCTGATCCTGGGAACTTCTACATGCAGAGCAAATGTTTCCAACAGGCTATGATCCTGCACCTCCACTTGCTAGCCGGAAGATGCACTCTGTTAATCATGATGATAATGACCCACATTCTTGGAATGCTGCAATGCCAGCAGCAATAAATTTAATTTAATGGATAATCCTGATTAATTTAACTTGATGCATAATATGTGGTTTGTTTATGATTTTTGTTTAATGTTTGTGTCTGTGAGTGATTTTTTTTTCTTGTTAAAAGAAAAGCCTCTATTACTTATTGCTCCATTCAGAAAGCATGTTGCTCTTCTGTGGACACATCCTATTGGAATGAATGGACTCAGCAAGGGGCCCATTCATTATTTTCTTGGGGGGGGGGGAGGAGAACTTCATGGTGGAATGTACCTGTAGTGATGTCTAATAAAAGTAACACATTGCTTGCCTTGGCCTGAATTTCCCTTTTCATTTCGATGCCAATGATTTTGTGGTTCTCCATGTCCTGAAAAAATGCCAAGTGGATCATCATAGACTTTTAAAATCTAGAATGGCACACTAAAATGCCAGCAAGCTAAAATAGGAGACATTTGATTAAGCTCACACAGAAAGGCAAACTAATAATAATAATAATAATAATAATAATAATAATAATAATAATTTATTATTTATACCCCGCCCATCTGGCTGGGCCTCCCCAGCCACTCTGGGTGGCTTCCATAGAAACAAAAAATACAGTAAAATATCACACGTTAAAAACTTCCCTGAACAGGGCTGCCTTAAGATGTCTTCTGAATGTCAGGTAGTTGTTTATCGCTTTGACATCTGCTGGAAGGGCGTTCCACAAGGCGGGCGCCACCACCGAGAAGGCCCTCTGCCTGGTTTCCTGTAGCTTTGCTTCTCGTAATGAGGGAACCGCCAGAAGGCCCTCGGCACTGGACCTCAGCGTCCGAGCAGAATGATGGAGGTGGAGACGCTCCTTCAGGTATACTGGACCTAATTCACCCCTCCCGAAACAATGTGTAACTGAAGCGCAGCCAGCTTTCAAAATCCACATTTCTCTGCATTTTGCAGTGCCAAGCAATGGCCACAAAAGTGTGGATTCTAGGGTAAAGTGTGCCTAGCTATGCATATCTCAATGACTGAAAAAAATGAGAAATGAAAATGAACTGACGGTGACACAGATTCACCCATCCCTAAGTTAAAACAAGTGTTCTCCTTGCTTTATTCCCAGCCCATAAAGGCAACCCAAGAATTTAAATAGGCAGGCAGCCCTGTTCAGGGAAGTTTTTAATCTGTGATATTTTAGTGTATTTCTAGTTTTTATGGAAGCCGCCCAGAGTGGCTGGGGAAACCCAGCCAGATGGGCGGGGTACAAATAATAAATTATTATTATTATTATTATTATTATTATTATTATTATTATTATTATTATAAATACAGCAAAATGTTTGGAAACCAATCCTGATGAGGTCACCCAGGAGAGAATGCAGCCTTCAGTTGGGATGGGCAAATAGGTCAATTTCGGTTTCTCACTTTTGCAAACTTGAGTTCACTTCTCCATATGTCTACATCAGTTTGTAATTTATTTTTAAAGTCTGCCTGAAAAATTAATCAGAATTTTAATATGAATGTCTCTTAATACAAACATTTCTGTATGAACTTTTCCCCAATTTTTCCTAATATTTATCTTTTTGCTGAATGCAATGCATTTCTGTGGGTTATTTTCCTGCATTACTTGGCTGGAGAATTTTTTCTCGGGGAGGTGGGAATTTTGAGTGATGGCTGTCGTTTCAGTTCATACAATGTTTCGGATGTTCTCCTGCATTGTTTTGCAATGGTGTCCTCCGATGTACCGTTCTGGACTCTGTGGAAGGGTGGCTTGCCTGACAGGTGTCATTCCAAAGAGAATGATCTCTTCTCAGGATGGCTGCTGCTTCTCAGGGCAAGAGGACAGAGGTGAGAGATTGAAGCAGGACTGGAAGAAGCCAATTCTGGGACAAATCACTTGTGCTTGACATCTGAAAAACAGCCACATTACTCATTAACTCCTCCTTCTGGACAGGCTGTTGAGTAATTGTGGGCCAGGTGGGATCACAGGGAGATGTTCCTTCCACTGGAATGCAAATGGATTTAATTGCCCATCAAGAAGACACAAGCTGCGCCTCAAACTTTGAATCCCTTTGCTCCTTGCACATCCCATTTGATGTCCAGCCCACCATTCTCCTTGATGACTTAATATTATTTTAACCCTTAACAGACATTCATTGATTTATGAATCATTGACAGAATGAAGGCAGAAGGCCACCGACAATTGCACCAGGTGTTGCAGGGTGGAGCTCTGTGGGGATGAAGACAGAGGTGGCAGAGAGTGATGATGTCTCCCGGACAGCCTGTTCTTTTGGGATGCCTTCAGCTTTTGCCCAGTGCACACCACCCAGTCTCAAGAAGTGGAGATCCAAGCTGTTTAATGGGGATGAGAATATCGGGCACCAGGGGTCTTTTGAACCAGGAGGAGGCTCTTATGCCATACCCCTGTGCTGCTAAAGTTTTTGCCTCAAGTAGCATCATTTGGTGGTATAATGAATGGATGCTGACCCCATGTATTCCTGGAGTTGGGGGTTCAACTTGGCAAGGATGCAAAATATTTGCTACTATGAATTGTAGAGTTGGAAGGGACCTAGAGCGTCATGTAGCTCAACCCCTCGCAATGCAGGAATCACAGCTGATCCCAAAATTCAAAACAGTTTCCTTGTGGAATTAAGGGCCACTAAACATGGTGATGTTGTCTGCCTTAAGTAAAGGGACCCCTGACCATTAGGTCCAGTCTTGGCCGACTCTGGGGTTGCGGCGCTCATCTCGCTTTATTGGCCGAGGGAGCCGGCGTACAGTTTCCAGGTCATGTGGCCAGCATGACTAAGCCGCTTCTGGCGAACCAGAGCAGCGCACGGAAACGCCATTTACCACCCCGCTGGAGCGGCACCTATTTATCTACTTGCGTTTTGACGTGCTTTCAAAATGCTAGGTTGGCAGGAGCAGGGACCGAACAATGGGAGCTCACCCCATCGTGGGGATTCGAACCGCCGACCTTCTGATCAGCAAGTCCTAGGCTCTGTGGTTTAACCCACAGTGCCTGCTTGCAAATTCGTGAAGGAGGGTTGTTCTTTTCATGTATCCTTTTACTTGCATATTACCAAAAAGTCAATATCAGTAATGACAACTGCAAAGCTGGAAGGTGTGCAGAGGAAGGTGACTAGGCTGAAAAAGTGTCTGGAAACCAAACCTTAATAGGAATGGTTGATGGAACTGGGTATGTTTAACCTGGATAAGAGAAGACTAAGAGATTATATGATTGTTGTTGTTTAGTCGTTTAGTGGTGTCCGCCTCTTCGTGACCCCCTGGACCAGAGCATGCCAGGCACTCCTGTCTTCCACTGCCTCCCGCAGTTTGGTCAAACTCAAGTTGGTCACTTCGAGAAAACTGTCCCACCATCTCGTCCTCTGCCATCCCCTTCTCCTTTGTGCCCTCCATCTTTACCAGCATCAGGGTCTTTTCCAGGGAGTCTTCTCTTCTCATGAGGTGGACAAAGTCTTGGATCTGTCCTTCCAGTGAGCACTCAGGGCTGATTTCCTTAAGAATGGATGCGTTTGATCTTCTTGCAGTCCATGGGACTCTCAAGAGTCTCCTCCAGCACCAGAATTCAAAAGCATCCATTCTTCAGCGATCAGCCTTCTTTATGGTCCAGCTCTCACTTCTTGTGAGAGCCATCTTCAAATATCTGAAGAATATGGAAAATGAAGTGAGCTTTTTTTCTGCTGCACCACAGCATAGGACACAAACCAATGGATTCAAATGGCAAGAAAAGAGATTCTGAGTAATATTTATTATTATTTTATTTAGAGCATTTGGCTTTCATGTAATCATTGAAAATAAGACAGTCCCTGCCTGCAGTAACAGAACGATGGGCCCTGAGAACTCAGCCCTAACTATTGACAGTCATCCTTAGAAATACAAATTGGCCCCCACTCTTGGCTCAGTTAGACCTTCTATTGAGTTTTGGAGGAGAAAGTTGCAAGACATTTGTGGGGTGGGGAGCAGAATTTAGGATCTGATGTCATAGGGTGGTCAGAGAGCAGTTCAATGCCTCAAAGCTTTGCTCACTAGAATAATCAGAGCTCCCCTTGATACTTTAATACCCCCCACCTCATTTAAAAAACAAGCTTCTTTGAAATGAAGAAATCTTGCCTCTGACCAAGATGGTGAAAGCAGGAGCTCTCCAGTACTGCAGCTATAACTGAATCTTTCCCTTCCAAATGAGGCAACAGAGTAGGAATTTCAGTGGTCTTCACCAAAGAGAGCCTTTGGCCAGACCTTCCTGGGTGTTAAAATCAGCAGAACGGCAGGGGGGGGTCTCTTTGGTGGTTCTGCCATCCCTAAAACCTTGGGAGGGGCTCCAGGAGAGGGTCTTCTCTGTGGCAGCCCCTAAGCTGTGGAATTTCTGCTCCATGGAGATGCAACCGGCACCTTCATTTTGCAATCTCTGTTATATGCTGAAGAGGTATATCTTCACCCTAGACTACTCTATGTGTGTATTTACATTGCTGAGTGGCACACAGGCTATTTTATAAGAGAACCACAGAATTGTAGGGTTCAAAGCGTGGGGTGTGAAACACAGAGAAGTCAAAAACAACATTCCTAGAGTGGAAATGTTTAGACATGAAGAGGGATGTTTGTCCAGCCAGTAGAAAAACTTCCTCTTTCCCCCTGTGCTGGGACAAACTTCCTCTACATGTGACCAGAGGTGGGTACAACCTTACCTGTGCAGGTAACAAAAGCACAGGACTGGCCACAACATCTCTCTCTTCTCCATTTTGCTTTTGTTGAAGAAGCATCAGCTTCCAGGCAAAAGAGGACAAAAGAACTATCTCCTTATAGGATAGATTCCAGGTGTATATATTTTGTTATTTAAATCTGCCTTCTGAGATCCATCTGTGAACAGAATGTGTGAGTAAACTATTTTATACTTTTATACAAGACTGTATTGTGTCTATTTCTTTTTAGGAGGGAATAAATGGGGAATTACCTGGTTACTTATTTTAGAGGCTTAATCAAGGCTGGCAAACCTATCTGCTGTGTAAGTTTAAAAGGGGAATGTTACTCTGCTAATTTATAGAACTTTCTAACGCAAGTTGGAAAGGATATAATTAAACAAAATCTCCTCTCCTGCCTCCCTGAACATTTCCACACAAAGGGACCCCAAGGATCATCTAGTCCAGCCCCCTGCGATGTGGGAAGCACAGCTAAAGAATCCCTGACAGGTGGCCACACAACCTCTGATTTAAAACCTCCAATGGAGGAGAGCCCACCACCTCCCAAGGTGGTCCATTCCACCACTGAACAGCTCTTGCCTCCAGAAACTTCTTCCTGGTGTTTAGTCGGAATCTCCTTTCTTGTCATCGGAATCCATTGGAGAAGCTGAAAAAAGCAAAACGTTAAAGACTTCTGCTTTGTTTGTTTTTTTTAAATCTTAAAGGTGACATTGTCTGAGAGAAGGAAGGAGCAAGCACGGTTGCCTTGTTCTTCTCTAGACTAGTTAGACAAGAGACAGAAACTCTTTCTATCCAAGTTAGGAATTTCCTACAGCCAAGCTTCTCTCTGTGCGATTGCAACCGGTATAGTGTCTAACCAGCGGCGTAGCGTGGGTTGTCAGCACCCAGGGCAAGGCAAATAATTTGCGCCCCCTAACCCGGGGCAAGGCAAGTAATTTGCGCCCCCTAACCCGGGGCAAGGCAAGTAATTTGCGCCCCCTAACCCTGGGCAAGGCAAGTAATTTGCGCCCCTAACCCCTAACCTGCCGCCGCTGCCAGCTTCTTCTTGCTGCTGCCTGGGCTGGTCGGGTGTGGTTCTCTCCCGCGCTCTGGGCGGCCGCTGCACTGTCCCTCCCCCAGATAGTCCCTCCCTCGCTCTCTCTCCGCTCCGCACCACAACGCACGCCTGGCACCCTCCCCCTCCACAGTGGGCGGCGACCCGGCAGCTCAGATCGGATTCGCACAGCCAACACTGCAGTGAGAGAGAGTGAGTGAGCCAGGTAGGGGCAGAGAGCTGCGAGTGCAAGTGCCCCCCCCAATGTTGCACCCGGTGCGGCTGGCCCCCCCTGCACCCCCCACGCTACGCCACTGTGTCTAACCAAGATTCAGCAGTAAACACAGCTTACCCTGCATGCTAAGGGGTTTCTGGTATCCCAATACTCATAAAATTGGGCCACAACACTGAACATTTGGCTTCTGATGGATATAAACATATGAGCCACAGGGGAACTCTATCTTTTTCTTTTTTTTAACAAGCAATTTATTGGTTTATTAATAAAAAAAAAGAAAAAAAGGAGGGGCGGGACTCAAAAAAGAATTCATAAACACATTTTTAAACCATAACATTTTGCTTGACTTCCCTCCACTCCCCTTCTTGGTTCCATTACTTTATACTTGTTCATGCACCTCTATAACACCTTATATTCTTAACAATCCATTTTTAAAACCTTCTTCATCTTATTACAAGTGACTTTAAAAAGTTATACTAATGTAAAGATCTATACACAAAGCTTAAAAAACACACATTAAACATTTGCCCTTTTTTATAAACTCAAAGTCTCTTTCCTTCTTGAGCTTCAAAATGTCTAATTTATCCTGCATAGTTGAATAGTTAGTTTTGCCAATCTTCTTTATTTTGTTTGACGGAGGCTACTTCCTTCTGTAGGGGCTGTCTGGTCTTGACCTGGCATCCACTCTCAGATACAGGGACAAAGTCTTTCGCTCTATAAGTCCATCAAGTCCTGTACCTCTCAATATCATAACTTCAGATTTTTAATAACAACCATTCTCCACATTCTCTTCACATATATGAACACAGGGGAACTCTAACAGTGTCTTCATCGAAGACTGCCATGATCAGGGGAAAATGGGATTAGGCAGTCTTGGGGTGTGTTAGACCCAAGTTCTTAAGGGTCGTGCAAATTATTACAAGACCCTTGAACCTGGGCCAGTTCAACCAGTGCATGCTTTAAAGCCCTATACAGCCCAGGACCCTTGTACCTACGGGACCGCCTCTCCTAGTATGTCCCGCGGAGGACCTTAAGGTCCACAAATGACAACACTCTGAAGGTCCCAAGCCACAAGGTGGTTAGATTGGTTTCAACTAGGGCCAGGGCCTTTTTAGTACTGGCTCCAACTTGGTGGAACGCTCTGTCACAAGAGATTAGGGCCCTGCGGGACTTGACATCTTTCCACAGGGCCTGCAAGATGGAGCTGTTCCACCAGGCCTTTGGCCAAGCCACAGCCTGACCCCCTCTCTCCTTCGGTAATCCTCATAGAACTCTAGCCCAATGGTTGCCATTAATTTGATTCTGAACTGATTTTAGAATTAATTGATTTTAGAATATATTTCAATCAATTGATTGTGATTTTATGTAAACTGTGTTACTTTTACTGTTGTTAACGGTTCTGAGCCTGGCTTCGGCTGGGGAAGACAGGATATAAATAAAATTTTATTTATTATTATTATTTTGAGTACCAGGGTGCTTGCTCTGCACACTCAAGGGGTTCAACAGGTAATTGACCCAGTCAACCCCAATCCCAATCCCAATCTACTTGTGGTCTTCACTGCAATTTCCACGCATCACAATTAAATCTGAAATCCTCTGCCCCTATATTTGTGCATGCAACCATCAATCCTTGCACTGTCTGTTAGGCATTCGGTGACCAACAGCTTGGCTGCCACTAGGTAAAAAATTAACTCTCACGGAGAACAAATCAGCGCGAAACGGGTCAGGTTTCGTTCCACTGAGAGCTGTAAATCTCCCGGTGTCCAGGTGGCTGCACTGGGGCAATGGGATGATTTGCGAGGGCTGGAATCCAGCGTCAGAATCTAAAAACAACAGATATTTCAGAATACCAGGTGCCAGGGAGGTACAGTGCAATTAGGAAAGCAGGAAAGACAGTCTCTTGCACCCTGTGAGGTAGGAAAATAGGAAGCTGCCTGAGTCAGACCATTGCTCCATCTACCTCAGTATTGTTTACACTGCAGTGGCACTCCAGAGTCTATTTATTCATGACATTTATATCTCACCTTTTCTCTAAGAAGCTCAAGGTGTCATACAGAGTTTCCCACCTTCAAAAGCTGAGATGAGTCCTGCTGGCGAAGAGGCATTGCAATCTGCCCCTCCTGCTGCGACAAGCTCCCCTCCCTGCTGGTCTCCCAGAACCAGGAGAGGCGTGAAGAGGGAGGAGGAGAAGTTAGCTTCAGGCAGGCGCAGTCTCAGATTGCTTGGGAGGAGGGGAACTAGGAAGCTGTGGGGAGGCGGAAACTGTAGTCTCAGCCATTGCTTCATGCAGATCCTGTTTTTGCTAATAAAGAATTACCGTATTTTTTGCTCCATAAGACGCACATGACCATAAGACGCACCTAGTTTTTAGGGGAGGAAAACAAGAAAAAAAATATTCCGAATGAAACAATGGATGTATGATTTTTGTGGTTCATGCTGTGGCCACAGACATGTGATTTGACAGTGAGTTTGGGGTAGCCCAAGGCAAAAATCCTGAGGATCCATGTGGATCCATGCTTTGTAACCACGTTTTTGCACCATTGCAGCCCCAGGCAACAGTGGGTGCGTGATTTTTTTGGTGCAGGCTGTAGCCATGGACATGCTATGTGATCTGATGGTGAATGTGGAGTGACCCAATGCAAAAATCCTGAGGATCCATGGGCTTTTACCTCCCCCCTCCCAGGCAGCCTCCTTTATCGCTAGTGTCCCTTATCTCTCTCCCGATCCCACCGATCAGCTGCTTCCTTTCAACACTCCCTTCCCTCTTGTTTGCCTTAGGGTCTTTTCCTTAGCTGGAGCAGTTTTTTGCTCCTTCTTTTCTTCTAATTTCTCTCCACATTGATTTAGTCTTCCTGTTTCCTCTCCTTGCAAGTTTGCTGTCTTTACCTCCCGCCTCCCAGGCAGCCTCCTTTATCTCTAGCTTCCCTCTTTAAAAAAAAAGAAAAAAAAGCATGATCTGCTTTTTGCCCCTGGGCAATTTGGCTCCAGGGATCACACATTCACTCCATAAGACGCACAGACATTTCCCCTTACTTTTTAGGAAGAAAAAAGTGTGTCTTATGGAGCGAAAAATACGGTAATGCCAACTTGCTTGGTGCAATTTACTGCTGGCTTGCTCCTGCCGGCTTGAGGGCAACCTTCTCTATGCCCTGGGCTTACACATGGGTATGAACTGAACATGGGTATGAACTTATGGCTACAGACCAGCTGAGAGAGTATTTGGTCACTTCAAGCTTCTGTCGACTTAGGAAAGTGACTCAACCTTCCTTTCAATCTCCTGCAACCTCCACCTTCCTAAATCAACAACAGGCTGACGGAACCAAATGGGTGAAGCCCTCAAGGTTGCCTTTGAGCCTCCAAATGCCCCAGCCAGTGCCAAGAACTTGACAGGTCCTCGAAAAATGGCCCCGGGAGCTGGCTTCCCTGAATGCCCTTTTCTCCATTGTTTTTGGCCTCCTCTTATGGCTGCTTCTCAGCAGGGAACCGTCACAAAAAAGAGAAAGAGAGAGAGCTGGAAGGGGGCTCATTCAGAAATGAGGTGGAAATTGATTCCACCTAAACGTTAGGAAGAACTTCCTGACAGTGAGAGCTGTTTGACAGTGGAATTTGCTGCCAAGGAGTGTGGTGGAGTCTCCTTCTTTGGAGGTCTTTAAGCAGAGGCTTGACAACCATATGTCAGGAGTGCTCTGATGGTGTTTCCTGCTTGGCAGGGGGTTGGACTCGATGGCCCTTGTGGTCTCTTCCAACTCTATGATTCTATGATTCTATGAGGAGGAAAGGAAGTCCCAGATATGTGCACAATTTTATTTTGCCTCTAGAGCGAGATAGAAATTCTGCAAAGCCCATTCTCAGTGAGACCAGGGTCACCATGCAAGAGTGCAGCCTCACCACCAAACTGGAAAGAACCAATTTAGGAGGAACCTGACAGCTAGAGTAAAAGCCAGATAAGGTGCAAGGAGGACTCTGCATGCCCAGAAAAACAAAAACAAAACACCTTGAGTTGAGTAAGTGACTTCAAGGATGAAGAGATGGTATGGGGCTGTGGTGGCAGAAATTGTGTGATGGCCTGGGATTCGGACTCGGAGGCTGAACCTGAGGAATCCCAGCCTGCAAAGGATTCCCTGCCTCCAGAACACGTTCTTGAAAGATGAAAGGCCAAGCCACATCTATTAAGCACATCATGTAAATGGAATCACCAGGTTTTGGGGTAATATAACCCTGGACAGGTGTCAGGAACTGGACTTTTGTGAACTCCCAGGTTTCTACTGATGGAGGCAGTGTAACAGACCATGGAGAAGAAGACTATAAATGGCTTCTGGCCACAATGGCTATGCTGTACCTGGATTGTTGAAGACAGTATATGTGATGGCCTGGGATTCGGACTCGGAGGCTGAACCTGAGGAATCCCAGCCTGCACAGGAGTCCCTGCCTCCAGAACCAGCTGAGTCGGGCTTGGGGCTTGAGCCTGAAGGGTCCTCACCTCTGCTAGATCCTCAGGTGCAGGCACCAGTTGAGTCTGCTCTGGCTCCAGAGGTGATGGAGGACCCATTGCCTGCAGGTGCTCCACTCTTAGCCCCGTCAGGGGAAGGTGAGGTTGCCTCTGGGTCTGGTCACCCTCCAGCCTCTCCTGAGCTGCAGAGGCTCAGGGCAGAGAGGTGGAGGGAACTAAGTTCCCGCAGGAGGAGTGCTGGCCTCCAGGCCAGGAGAGGCGAGTCACCTGAGGATCGGGGCCGCCCTATGCTTCAGGGCAGATAAAAGCTGGCCAGCCCCAGTCCCAAGTTGCGGGAGCAACGTTGGTGGTTGTCAGTTCCTGCCTGAACCCTGTCCTGCTGGATCTCCTGACCTCACCTGCCTTGGACCCAGCTTCAGCTTTGACAGACGGCTTCAATACTGCACCCTCGACCTTGGACTGGACTTGGACCTCACCTCACGGAAACCCACGAGACCAGCACAAATTGCTTGTCTAGAAACTGAAAAGCCCAAGTGATGTATATTTCCTACACAGGTGTGTGCCCTAAACTCTTTTGGACTCTAATGCATTACTGAACAAAAGTCCGACTAATTGAGAATCTGACTTGAGCCTCTGGACTGAACCCTCAAAGGAATTTTTCTCCCATCAGAGCCCAGGCTCTTACTTTGTACCCCCAGTCCTCTGCACACTCTCCTCTAAGTTGCATCATTCTCCGGGATGCCATCTGGGGACCAAGTGTGTGTGTGGGGGGGGGGTGCCAACCTGAATAAAATACTGGGGAGTCGCAGGTAAGACCCATCCTGAATAATCAACCGCAAAACGTGGTGCAGGCACACCATTTGAATGGTAATGCCCATAAACTTTGGGGGTGTTCCCCTCAAGTATTTTAATTGGGGGGCCGAAGGGACCTTGGTCTCTGGGAATTGGCTCCTGTGGTACCAAGGACCTGATCTGCTTGGAAATGCTGCTGAACAAGGCTCAGTGAAATGAATGGGGGCCTGCCCTTGAAGGAGACCCTTTGACGCTCAAGCAAATCACCATCTCCTTCAGTAAGTCGTATTAGCCAGAGCAGGCATAGAGTTACAGGGGCCCCTGCAGTTGTTGCTGAATGGCACGTCTCACCATTATTATCATTAAAGGTAAAGGTAAAGGACCCCTGACAGTTAAGTCCAGTCGCGAACGACTCTGGGGTTGCGGCGCTCATCTCGCTTTACAGGCCGAGGGAGCTGACGTTTGTCCACAGACAGTTTTTCCAGGTCATGTGGCCAGCATGACTAAGCTGCTTCTGGCGAAACTAGAGCAGTGCACGGAAATGCCATTTACCTTTCCACTGGAGCGGTACCTATTTATCTACTTGCACTTGGACATGCTTTCGAACTGCTAGATGGGCAGGAGCAGGGACAGAGCAACGGGAGCTCACCCGGTTGCGGGGATTCGAACCGCCAACCTTCCAATCGGCAAGCCCTAGGCTCTGTGGTTTAGACCACAGTGCCACCCGCATCTCAATTATTATCATTATTATTTATTAAATGTCTACACTGTTCTTCATCCCAGGATGTGAGATGAGATGAGAGCCAGTGTGGTGTAGTGGTTCAGAGCGATAGACTCGTAATCTGGTGAACCGGGTTCGCTTCCCCGCTCCTCCACCTGCAGCTGCTGGGTGACCTTGGGCCAGTCACACTTCTCTGAAGTCTCTCAGCCCCACTCACCTCACAAAGTGTTTGTTGTGGGGGAGGAAGGGAAAGGAGAATGTCAGCCGCTTTGAGACTCCTTAAAGGGAGTGAAAGGCAGGATATCAAATCCAAACTCTTCTTCTTCTTCTTCAGGATCACAGGAAGGTTTACAATATAAAAGCACAAAAATACCTAACATAGACTCATCCTGTCCTTCGGACATGCCGTCTGCAGTTTTTGAGTTTTGGGACTGGAGCCTACCAACATCTGAAGGGCCACAATTCCCTAGCCCTGAGCTGGATTCTAAAACCTCTCCATATATACTTATTTTAAATAAATAAATAAATAAATAAAATACACACCTGGAGCGATTACATTCCTATGTGCCAATTCCCTTTGTCTATGTTCTAGACAGGTCAGCATTTAACATGCTAAATGCCTGACGTGACACTTGGTGCTTAGAGTGTGGCTGGGGAGAAAGCAGAGTGGAACAGGATGGTTTTCCACAGAGCGGCACTTATTGATTTATTTGTAGGTTGAGCAGCCTGGTGTTGGTTCCAGCTTGGCCTGCCACTCAGCCGCCTGTGACCCACTGGGCTGTTTTGCTCCACCGGCCGTGGTCTGATGCTTGCCAGCTTTTGTCGAGAAGTAACGGGAGGTGGTCTGTGGTGCAGGAAACATGCCTCTCCCTGGCACCGCAGACAGAAAAAGGCATTGTGCTGGTGGCAGCGGATTCAGACCAACCGCGGGTGGGATTAATGAAATCTCCGCCTGGCACTCTGTGCATCTCCAGGACCGGCCACAATGGACAAAGCCAGGAGCCTGGACGCCAGCCGGCCGGATCGGCAACCCTTGTTTGTCTAAGGCAGTGGGATGCCCCTGGTCTGGCTGCGTTGCCGACTCTGCACAGAAGTGGCTTGTGGGCAGCCTTCCCGACGCGGCTCTGGAGGCAAATTTGCAAGCCATCTCTGGGCTAGCATTCCGATCCCAACCCGTGGAGTTGTGGGCTGTTCAGTTATTGAATTACGAGAGCTAAAAGGTGGAATGCATTGTTATTGCGATGAACAGTAGTAGCAGCGCCATAGTTCTGCCTGAATGTGCAGGATTGGACAAATGCACAGAGGAGAAGGCTGTCAATGGCGGCTGGATCAGGTTTTAAGCAGAGTTTAGATGGCCACCTGTCATGTATGATCTAGTTGAGATTCCTGCATTGGAGGGGGCTGGACTAGATCACCCACTGGATCCTTTCCAACTCTACGATTCGGCCCTGCCCTCACCGATCCTGGAAGGAGCCTTTGGAAAAGTCCCATACACTCAGAGACTTTGCGCCTGTTAATTGGGGGAGATAGGAAGCTCAGAGCAGTTGTTCTTTAGATGTCCCTTTTATGAAGAGGCACGTAGTGAGACCATTGATCCCCTGCTGGTGAGGCTCGCTGAGCTCCCGGAAAAGCAAAAATTTGACCTTCTCCTGTCAGGCAAAGATCAGAAGATGACCCGGATGGTCGCCAGATTCTGTGTACAGATCTGTAGGCGTAGACCATCTCCCAACGTAAACTAGTTTGTTAAGAAAATCCCCAAACTTGGTTCTATTGTTGACTCTGGGTCAGCTCCCTGCGGTAGTTTATTGTTGTACTTGGTTTTTAAATGTTTGTTTTCCTTCTGTGACTGTACCCCCAAGTGTGTTTTATAAGCTGGTCTCCAACCGTAATAAATCTGTCTATCTAATCTCTGATTCAATGATTATAAGCTCATCCTTTCTGTCAAATTAATTTAACTAAACCCTTTTAGTTCAAATCAAGATGACCCGGATGGTCGCCAGATTCTGTGTACAGATCTGTAGGCGTAGACCATCTCCCAACGTAAACTAGTTTGTTAAGAAAATCCCCAAACTTGGTTCTATTGTTGACTCTGGGTCAGCTCCCTGCGGTAGTTTATTGTTGTACTTGGTTTTTAAATGTTTGTTTTCCTTCTGTGACTGTACCCCCAAGTGTGTTTTATAAGCTGGTCTCCAACCGTAATAAATCTGTCTATCTAATCTCTGATTCAATGATTATAAGCTCATCCTTTCTGTCAAATTAATTTAACTAAACCCTTTTAGTTCAAATCAATGTGCAATGTACTGTTTTGACTTCTATCGTTCCTTAGTGGGATGTGCAGCAAACCACTGTTCTGGAATCTGCTTCTTGTGGGGTAGAGTTGGGGGGCACTAGGGTGAATGTATGGAACCAGGAGGGAGGGGTGGCCCGAAAAGGTTTGGCAACCACTGATATGGAAGCTTTGCAGCTCTGATTTAGGACATGTGGCAAATTCTAAGCCTGACCTCAGGAGCTCAGTTCCTCCCCAGTCTGGAGCACCAAAGGCCTTGCTCTGTCAAGCAACAATCCTTGCCAGGGACGTAACTCATGAACGATCGCTTTGTCAATTCAAAGGCAGCGGAGCCCTCAGGGAGCTTCTCCTCTGCTCATCGTCTATGGAAAGAGGTAACCAATTACGGTCACTTGCATTAAACATTAAGCCCACAAGAATCTCCAATTAAAACTTCTTAGGAGGGAGGAATGAATCTTTTTTTGATCTGCCTGTTTCAGCCAGGGACCTGACCTCCCCAGCCTTGTGCCTGGCTTGGGGTGCTGAGTTATTTTTTAAACAAGCTCACGTGGAAGGAAAATAATGAGAAGGAAAGAACAGGGGAAGACACAGTTCTCAAGAGGGAGTCACACTGGCCTGGCACAGCTAAAACAGCCTGGAATCTTCTGGCATTTTAAAGACCACCAGATTTATGGCAGAACGAGCTTTCATTGGATTGAAATCCCCTTCATGCCCTATCCATAGATTTTCTCAATTGCATTGCTGGATGTAATTTTTATTTCTTCAAAATACTTTTGAAGAGTATTTTGTTTCTTTTCTGTTGATTGTGCTGCCTTACTGTATTCAATGTTCATTTGCAATGTTTCACTCTGGCAGCTTGCAATGCCCTATCCAGTGTTTGAACATAGATTTTTAACTGCTTGGGGTGCAGGCCAAAGGTTAGATCCACCAGGATGAGCAGCGCTCCTTTGGAGATGGAGAGTGGCTTGCTCAATGCCTGGGGGTGGGGGGGGGGCAAGGAAGGACACCAAGGGAGCCCCCTGTTGCCTTTGCTCTGATCCTGCCCTGAAAGCTGCCAGTGCAGAATGCCAGACACACGTCAAACTGGCGCAGGGCCAGCCCGCAAGCATCTCGCTGAAAGCAGAGGAGGGAACCAGCCCTAATCAGGTTATCGTAGCCTTTCCAGCAAGAGCTAAAAGAGCCATTTATCACCATTTACACTAATGCCCCCATTCTTCTTTGCTCTGAGCTCCGGGGGGGGGGGGGGAGAGGAGGGGGAAGAAATTAATGAGGAGCAGCCAGGAGGTGCCAGGACTAGCTGGGCACATCGTGGCAGATCTACGATCAACAGGGAGGGGGATGTTCCTCCTCCAGCCCCTTGGACACCCCAAACTCAGTGGCTCAGCAGCTGCTTTGAGTGCAGAAGGCCCTTGGCACCTGCAGCAGTTTCAAAAAGATCAGCTTCCAAATAAAGACCCTTCTCATCCCAAGGCAACCCTTGCAAATTGCTTCTGGTCAGAGGTGACAGCACCAGGTTTCTGGGACAAAGAGCCTGGTCCTGGTGCGAGGCTGGTACTTGTGTTTGTAATAATAATAATAATAATAATAATAATAATAATAATAATAATAATAATAATTTATTATTTATTATTTTATACCCTGCCCATTTGGCTGAGTTTCCCCAGCCACTCTGGGCGGCTCCCAATCGAGTGTTAAAAAGAGTACAGCAATAAATATTAAAAACTTCCCTAAACTGTCTTCAGGTGTCTTTTAAAGATAAGATAGTTGTTTATTTCCTTGACATCTGATGGGAGGGCGTTCCACAGGGAGGGCGCCACCACCAAGAAGGCCCTCTGCCTGGTTCCCTGTAACTTGACTTATCGCAATGAGGGAACCGCCAGAAGGCCCTTGGAGCTGGACCTCAGTGTCCGGGCAGAAGGATGAGGGTCGAAATGCTCCTTCAGGTATACAGGACCGAGGCCGTTTAGGGCGTTAAATGTCAGCACCAACACTTTGAATTGTGTTCGGAAACGTACTGGAAGCCAATGCAGATCTCTCAGGACTGGTGTTATGTGGTCCCGGCGGCCGCTCCCAGTCCCCAGTCTAGCTGCCGCATTCTGGATTAGTTGTAGTTTCCGGGTCACCTTCAAAGGTAGCCCCACATAGAGCGCATTGCAGTAGTT
Source organism: Podarcis erhardii (assembly GCF_964252035.2). Lineage (NCBI taxonomy): Eukaryota > Metazoa > Chordata > Lepidosauria > Squamata > Lacertidae > Podarcis > Podarcis erhardii. Next base: position 100,244,181 of record NC_138509.1, on the reverse strand, counting down.
AGTCCAAGTGGGAGATAACCAGAGCATGCACCACTCTGGCAAGACAGTCCGCAAAATTTCACATTTTCATTATCAAAAGGTGAAAGGGCAGCACCTGGGACACAGATTTTAGAATTAAATTAATAAGTTCCCAGCTCTCGCAGCAGCCCAGCGATAACAAAGGCTCCTTCGGCCGACTGGACGCTGCTGGCAGAGATGTGGGACATGAGAGTTAATGTGCAACAGGGACATGCCAAGCAGGGAGAGGGCATGAGGGGCGCCCGTGGCACCGCACCTTAATTGAGCCATCTCCAATTTGATCATTGACAGTAACAGGCTTTGATGAGCTGCTTCTGTGTTGACATTAGCACCGCCTGGCTGCTCACAGTGCCCACCTGAGGCCTCCGCGCGGCAGCTGCCTCCATCCTGGCTGGCACAGAGGCATCTCTCTGTCCGTTTCTCTTCATGGCATGTGACCCGTCCCACGCCTCATGTAGACATAAAGGTTTTCGTTTCTTTAAAGGTGACACGGGCGGGCATAATCTGCACTGCCATGAATTTCAGTGCTAATGAAGCACAAAAAAAGAATTATGTAAACAGAGGAAGTCTCCTTCATTGGAGGTTTTTAACAAGGTTGTGAAACCATGCGCCAGGGATTCTTTAACTGTGATTCCTGAATTTCAGGAAGGGGTGACGCTTGGGGGTCCCTTCCAGAGGTGGAGCTAGCTGCTCTGGCACCTGGAGAGGCACATATGCTGTGCACCTGAGGTGGGGCTAGCCACCTGTGGGGACGGGGTGAGCATCCGGGGGGGGGGGTTGCAGTGATGTCAACCCCCCCAAGGGATGACACTCGGGGAGCATGGCACCCATGACACCCCCTTCCTCCACCATTGGTCCCTTCCAGCTCTTCCATCTGGTACGCAGGATGAGACCCTCCCTGCCTGCGGACTGTCTCGCCAGAGTGGTGCATGCTCTGGTTATCTCCCTCTTGGACTACTGCAATGTGCTCTACGTGGGGCTACCTTTGAAGGTGACCCAGAAACTACAATTAATCCAGAATGGGGCAGCCAGACTGGTGACTGGGAGCGGCCGCCGAGACCACATAACACCAGTCTAGAAAGACCTACATTGGCTCCCAGTACATTTCCGAGCACAATTCAAAGTGTTGGTGCTGACTTTGAAAGCCCTAAATGGCCTCAGCCCAGTATACCTGAAGGAGCATCTCCACCCCCATCGTTCTGCCCGGACACTGAGGTCCAGCGCTGAGGGCCTTCTGGTGGTTCCCTCACTGCAAGAAGCAAAGCTACAGGGAACCAGGCAGAGGGCCTTCTCAGTGGTGGCAACCGCCCTGTGGAACGCTGTCCCATCAGATGTCAAGGAAATAAAAAACTATCTGACTTTTAGAAGACATCTGAAGGCAGCCCTGTTTAGGGAAGTTTTTAATGTATGACATTTTAATGTATTTTTAAACTTTGTTGGAAGCCACCCAGAGTGGCAAGATGGGTGGGGTACAAATAAATTATTATTATTATTATTATTATTATTATTATTATTATTATTATTACTATTATTACTATTATTCCACTCTGTGATTCTGTTAGCACTGCTTCTTGAGATGGAACCTGGAATCTCCTGCAACATGATGTTGGCTTCTGTAGAATGAGACCGCTGGGGCCCACTCTCAGGTCCCTGGAAGATCCCTTTCTTTCTCCAGGTACTGGAGATCTTTTTACCTTGAGAGCCCACAGGTGGAACCTGGAGCCTTCTGCATGCACAACATGCGCTCTGCCACTCCAGCATGATCAGGCAGCTCTCTGGTGTCGGAGAGGCAAACTTCCCACCTGCTTGCCTCCCTAAAAATAGAGGTATGTACGATCCTCAGAAGAACACAAACACCTGGAAGGTGTTTAAAGGATACTTGCAAAACCATATTGAAAAATCAGAACTCCTATTAGAATAAAAAAGTTCCCTTTTAAATTTGTTGTTTAGTCGTTTAGCCGTGTCTGCCTCTTCGTGACCCCCTGGACCAGAGCACGCCAGGCACTCCTGTCTTCCACTGCCTCCCGCAGTTTAGTCAAACTCATGCTGGTAGCTTCGAGAACACTGTCCCACCATCTTGTCCTCTGTCGTCCCCTTCTCCTTGTGCCCTCCATCTTTCCCAACATCAGGGTCTTTTCCAGGGAGTCTTCTCTTCTCATGAGGTGGCCAAAGTCTTGGAGCCTCAGCTTCAGGATCTGTCCTTCCAGTGAGCACTCAGGGCTGGTTTCCTTCAGAATGGAGAGGTTGGATCTTCTTGCAGTCCATTGGTCTCTCAAGAGTCTCCTCCAGCACCAGAATTCAAAACCATCCATTCTTTGGTGATCAGCCTTCTTTGTGGTCCAGCTCTCACTTCCGTACATCACTACTGGGAAAACCATAGCTTTAATTATATGGACATTTGTTGGCAAGGTGATGACTCTGCTTTTTAAGATGCTGTCTAGGTTTGTCATTGCTTTTAAATACTGGAATACTAAATAAGATGGATAACAATGTGTAATAGAAAAAGAAGCATGAAATTAGGTTAAAGGTGTGTGAAAGAAAGTAATAGAAGTGGAAAGAAACTGCAATTGAGTAGATTGGAAGTCTGACACAAAGGTGGGGTGAGGGGCGGTGGATGGTGATGGGAAAAGGAATTATCTGTGGGATTGAGTGTAGGTATGTTTGAACATTTTTAAGGATTGTATGAAATGTATGTTTGTATATTCGCAATATGTTTGTATTAATGCTGAATTATTTTAACAATAACAAAATTATTTTTTTAAAACAGAACACAGACTTCCACCACCCATAAAAAAAATCTCACCCTGCAAACAATGAGATTGCATGGAATACAGACCTAAGAAAACAAGCCTTCTCTTCCTGCAATTTCCTTGGCTTGGGAGTCAGCTTCTGGTCACATTCCAGGCCTGGTGTGGAAGTTGGAAAAAAGAGACAGACTGCAACAACGCAAGAAGGGGGAGAGAAGTATTTATGGAGGCCATCAGAGCATGCTAAACTTGGCTGTATATTTATAGTTATTTTGAGTGATCCAGGTGCCCCCCCCCCCACCAAGCCATGACCTGCACTTCTGGCTTGCTCTTGTACAACAGGTTGTGTCACTCACAGCTTGCTTGCCTTGAAAATGTTCACCTGTAGAGCCTGGCAGCATTCAACCTCTGCCAGACTTTCCTTTGCAAAGCTCCTCCTCATTGCCATCTGCTGGGCGAATGCGGAACAGAATGCCCTCACTTTTCACAATCGCAGTCCATGCTCAAATGTGTTCCCCTGCAAGAGATGGAGATGGAGATGGTCTACATTGGTGGTTGCCATCACCCAGATTGTTCTGGGAAACTAATGAGAAGTCTGTGTATATGGTGGAGTCCAGAAATTAACTCACAGAACAAAAACCTCTAAGGGAATAAAAGGTAGCTTATAGAGTCACAGAATTGTAGAGTTGGAAGGGACCTCAAGCGACCAACCCCTTGCGGGTGGCACTATGGTCTAAACCACTGAGGCTTGCTGATTGGAAGGTTGGTGGTTCGAATCCCCGCGACGGGGTGAGCTCCTGATGCTGTGTCCCAGCTCCTGCCAACCTAGCAGTTTGAAAGCATGTCAAAGTGCAAGTAGATAAATAGGTACCGCTCCAGCGGGAAGGTAAACGGCGTTTCCGTGCAGTCTGGTTTCCATCACGGTGTCCCGTTGCACCAGAAGCGGTTTATTTTTATTTTTTTAATGATATTTATTAAAGTTTCAAGAAAATTACAAAAATGAAAAAAGGAAGAAAAAAGCAAAAAATACAAAATACAGAAAAAAAAAAACAATTAAAAACATTTCAATCTTTCCGTGTCTTATCTTTCATTTACTTATTTCCCTGACCTCCTCACACCTCCCTCTTTTGTATTCTAGTTCAATAGTTGTTTCAGCAAGTCCTTACCCTTTTTGCATTTATCTTAATGCCTTATCGTAATATATTATAACTTTACATTCTCACTTGAAAATTGGCTTCCAGGTGGAAAAATCAAAATTGGAAACAGAACTGTTGGATCCTAAAACTAAGAATTTGTCAAGAATGTATAACTTGCTGTTGAAATGGAATACTCAGGATGAAATGGTGAAATCTGCTATGATAAAATGGGCACAAGATGTTGGACACAACATTATGTTTGCTGACTGGGAACAGTTATGGACCGCAGGTATGAAATTCACGGCATGTAATGCCTTAAGAGAGAATATTATGAAAATGATATACAGGTGGTACATGACACCAGTCAAGCTTGCAAAAATATATCATTTGCCCGACAATAAATGTTGGAAATGTAAAGAAAATGAAGGTACATTCTTTCACCTTTGGTGGACGTGCCCAAGGATTAAGGCTTTCCGGGAGATGATTTATAATGAAATGAAAAAGGTATTTAAATATACTTTCTTGAAAAAACCAGAGGCCTTTCTCCTGGGCATGGTTGGCCAATTGGTGCCAAAGAAGGATAGAACTTTTTTTTATGTATGCAACAACAGCAGCAAGAATACTCATCGCGAAGTATTGGAAGACACAAGATTTACCCACCCGGGAAGAATGGCAGATGAAGGTGATGGAGTACATGGAACTGGCGGAAATGACTGGCAGAATCCGAGACCAGGGAGAAGAGTCGGTGGAAGAAGAGTGGAAGAAATTTAAAGTCTATTTACAGAAACATTGTAAAATTAAGGAATGTTAGAGGGAGGTTGGAATGAAGCGAAGTGGTTTTAGCAATAATCTTATTAAGAGATATGTAAAAACAGATTGTTAACATGTAAAAAATGTAAAGTTATAACAGAAGCGGTTTAGTCCTGCTGGCCACATGACCCGGAAAGCTGTCTTTGGACAAACGCCGGCTCCCTTGGCCTGAAAACGAGATGAGCGCCACAACCCCATAGTCGCCTTTGACGGGACTTAACTGCCCAGGGGTCTTTTCCTTTTCTTCACCTTTTACATCACTCCATTATGCAAAGCAAGAGGGCTTTGGGGTCGTTCACCTGTTACACTGAACACATGTAATCGGCCTCTACCTGTGTGTATAAGAACAGCCTCCTGGGTAAGTCTAATGTCCCCTCAATTCCAGCTTCCTGCTCTCTCAGTGACCAACCAAATTCCTCTGGGAAACTCGCAAGCAGGATTCAAACTCAAGAGCAACTCTCTCCTCTCCTGTATTTTTACAGCAGCTGCTAATCAGGAGTATTGCTTCCTCTGATGGTGGAGGCAGAGCAGAGCCATCACGGCTGTTGTTGTTTAGTCGTGTCCGCCTCTTTGTGACCCCCTGGACCAGAGCACGCCAGGCACTCCTGTCTTCCACTGCCTCCCGCAGTTTGGTCAAACTCATGTTTGTAGCTTCGAGAACACTGTCCCACCATCTCGTCCTCTGCCGTCCCCTTCTCCTTGGGCCCTCCATCTTTCCCAGCATCAGGGTCTTTTCCAGGGAGTCTTCTCTTCTCATGAGGTGGCCAAAGTCTTGGAGCCTCAGCTTCAGGATCTGTCCTTCCAGTGAGCACTCAGGGCTGATTTCCTTCAGAATGGAGAGGTTTGATCTTCTTGCAGTCCATGGGAGTCTCCTTAAGAGTCTCCTCCAGCACCATAATTCAAAAGCATCCATTCTTCGGCGATCAGCCTTCTTTATGGTCTAGCCATCATGGCTAATAGCCCTCTCCCTCCATGAATTTGTCTAATCTTCTTTTTAAAAGCCAACTAGATTGGTGGCCACCACTGCGTCCTGTGGCGGTGAGTTCCATAGGTTATCTATGCACTTCATGAAGATGCCCTTCCTTCAAGCTGTCCTGAATCTTCCAGTGTTCAACTTCATGGGATGCCAAATGCCACGACTTTTCTTCTTGGGGGAGTCGCTCCAGCCCCTCAATCATTTTGGTTGCCCTTTTCTGAACCTTGACCAACTCTGCAATATCCTTCTTGAGGTGAGGCGACCAGAATTGACACTGACTTCCCTCTCCCCCCCCCCCAGCTCCTAACAATCAAGAAAAAGAGGGTTAAAATAATAATAATACACACTAAGCTCCAGCTTGTTTAACTAAAAGATAAGGGAACTGGGAATTGGCCAAACTTTGTCCAGAGTTGGAAGAAAAAGTGGAGGCAGCAATGTGTGTAAACACCAAAGGAGTTCCCCTTCCACATTCCGAGAATGAGGAGGTAGCAAGGCTTCTGAATACTATTTGCTAGAAACCGCAGGTTGGGAGAGTTGCTCTTGTGCTTGAATCCTGCTTCTCTGTGGGAAATCTGCAAGCAGGATTCTTGCACAAGAGCCCTCTCCCCTCCTGCACTTCCAAGCAGCTGGTATTCAGAAGCATTGCTGCCTCCGATCACGGAGCCATCCTGGCCATCCAAGTTGGTGGCCAACACAGTGGCAGTGAGTTCCACGGTCTAACTATGCACACTTCTCTTCTTATGGCCTTGACTGCTGTGAGACCCTAGGGGTCATTGCACCTGCTGCCTCTAAGCTCATTGGTGGTTCTGTTCAGGAGTCGTGACTAATAATCCTTCGCCTCCACCCGCCTTCCCTGGACTTGCACATGGCATAGTTGGCAGGGACTCCCGCGATTCTTGTCCTGTGCTCACCTCCCCCAGGCAAATCTCCTTCGCGGTCAGGTTGGCCCTGAGCGATTGTTCTTCCGTGCCAGCCTTGCATCCATTGCTCACTTGCTCTCCCGGAGCCCAGAGGCGAAAGCAGAGGACTCCAAGCAACTGTCAAACTGTGTGAGCCACAAAGGCCATTATTCACCCCTGACAACCCAGGTTACAAAAGAACCAGGAAAAAAATCCCCCATTATTATGAATGGCGTGGGATGGAAACCGATGAATGGATTTGGGTTTTGTAAATGAGAAGGCTCTGTACCTGCAGGGGGTTAAGTAATAGCAAGGGCATCCAGGAAAGAGACCAAAGGGAGAGGCTTCTTCGGCAAACTTGCATTTAGCTGCCAATGCATTGTAGATCTCTTTCCCTTGACCTGCTCTAGTCTACTGGCACATGGACAGAGGAGAGCAAGCAAGACGTTAAAGGGTAAACTCTCCAGTACAGGAGAGTCCTCCACCTTCTGAGGTTGTCTGTTCCACTATTGAGCAGCTTTCACCATCAGAAAGTTCCTCCCAATGTTTAGCCAGAATCTCCTGCCTTGTCATTTGAATCCATCGGAGCAGCAGGAGAAAAAGCTTGCTCCATTTTTCATGGGACAGCCTTCCAGATATCTGAAGATGGCTGCCAGGTCACCTCTCTGTCTTCTCCAGGCTAAACAGACCCAGATCCTTTGACCGTTCCTCATCAGGCTTGGTTTCCAGACCCTTGACCATCTCAATGGCCCTCCTCTGATTACCTTCCAGCTTCTCAACATCCTTCTTAAATTGTGGCACCCAGAACTGGAGAGAGGACGCCAGCCGTGGTCTGGCTAAGGTAGAAGGGAGCGGTACTATTACTTCCTTTGTTTTTTTTTTTTTTTTAATAATATTTATTAAGATTTCAATAAGAAAAAGAATACAGAAAAAATAAAGAGAAAAAACAAAAAATACAGATTACAAAAAGAATAAAAACAGTTAAAAATAAGTCCCTCTTTCTATATCTTACAATTCATTTACTTATTTTCATGACTTCCTCACACCTCCCTTTTTCGTATTCCAGTTCAAATAGTTATTTCAGCAAATCCTTACCCTCTTTGCTTTATCTTAGTTCTTTATCTTCACATATTGTAACTTTATACTTTTCATCTAGTATCAATCCATTTTTACGTATTCCTATTTAACCTTATTACTAAAACCACTTCATTTCATTCCAACATCATTTTAACATTCATTAATTTTGCAATGTTTCTGTAAATAATCTTTAAATTTCTTCCAATCTTCTTCCACCAACTCTTCTCCCTGGTCTCGGATTCTGTCAGTCATCTCCGCCAATTCCATATAGTCCATTACTTTCATCTACTTCCTTTGATCTGGACACTCTACATCTGCAGCCGAGAATAGCGTTAGCTTTCCCCCCCCTGCTGTGGAGACTTCCTGCCTGGAATCCAGCAGGGCCAGTCAGCAAAGACAACACTAAACTAGATGGACCAATGGTCTTATTTATGGCTTATCCACCCTTCTGCTTGTCCTGTGCTTCGATTGCATGGGTTCTGAGTGGTTTCTGATCTTTTCCAAGGGTAAACCCACCCTTTAGAGGTAAAGGGTAAAGGGACCCCTGACCATTAGGTCCAGTCGTGACCGACTCTGGGGTTGTAGTGCTCACTTTACTGGCCGAGGGAGCCGATGTACAGCTTCCAGGTCATGTGGCCAGCATGACTAAGCCGCTTCTGGCAAACCAGAGCAGCGCACAGAAACGCCGTTTACCTTCCCGCCGGAGCAGTACCTATTTATCTACTTGCACTTTGCTGTGCTTTCGAACTGCTAGGTTGGCAGGAGCAGGGACCGAGCAATGGGAGCTCACCCCACCGCGGGGATTCGAACCGCCGACCTTCTGATCGGCAAGCCCTGGGCTCTGTGGTTTAGACCACAGCACTACCCGCTTCCCCTTTTAGAGGTAGATCAGGACAAATGACAATCTAAGAGTGGCCTCCCCATGTTTCTAAATGGGCAACAGCTCTTGACTAACGTTTTATCCGGTTTTGATCTCCCCTTCCACTGCTGAATCAGCCCCTGGGGTTGGTGGCAACCTAGCTGGCAATGTCTCATCAAATTCATTATAAAAAATAAATCATGAAAACACTTATACCATCGGACCGAAACACAAACAGGAGTGGGCCCACCGTCTGTTTACATTCGGCTTAATTCTCCCTTTTAGACACAGCCCTGCAACTAGCTCAGCTTACAGAAAGAACCACCGGCTGTTAATTTACCAATCTGCGGCATATTCAACGGGTTGTGATGATGGGCTGGGCAGGTCCCTGGGAGTTTGGACAGAACAAAGGGAGAAGGAGAAAAGAAACGATCATCGGGAGACAGAGTGCCCTTCCCTGCCCGTTTATTTGAACTAATCAATCAGGGCGCAAGGCACTTCCTCAACAAACAGGAGGCACAACTCTCTCGGAGAACTGGGCATTTGCCCGCAGATCCCTGGAAAGGGGGTGGGGAGATGGTGGGTGACGTACTATGCAGGCCTCGCAGGCTGATGCTTCGGGGCTCATTTGGGGGAGGGGGAAGGGGGAACGGGGGCTGTTTTGCTATTTCCCTGCTTCTGCAGGTTTTGAACAAAGTCACAGTATCTAGCGAAGCAGAAACATATCAGTGGAAGATCCAACTTCCAGGAAGTCCTTCTTCATGCAATGCAGAGTTAAACTATGGAACTCACTGCCACAAGAGGCAGCAATGGCCACCAACCCCCCAGGTGGCTTTAAAATTCAAGGAGGAGAGGGGCTACTGATGATGGCTAGCCACAGTGGTTCTGCCCTGCTTATGTTGTTGGAGGCAATGATGCGTCTGAATACCAGTTGCTGGAAACCACAGCAGAGAAGAAGATTCTTGTGCTTGGGTCCTCTTTCTGGGTGTGATGTCCTGGGACTCAGGCTCAGACTCGGAACCAGAGGAGCCTCAGTCTGCACCGGATCCTTTGCCTCAGGCATCACCTGAACCAAGTCCGGGGCCTGATCCTGAAGAGTCCCAGTCTGCACAGACTGTTCCCCGGCAACAAGCACCAGCTGGGCCTGCCCTGGTTCCAGATGTGGGGATGACCTCCTTGCCTCCAGCTGGGCCATCACTTACAGCTGCTCCACTACCGGTTGGGTCAGGAGAGGCTGAGGCGGCCCCTGAGTCTAGTCACCCACCGACGTCTCCTAAGCTACAGAGACTGAGGTCTGAGAGAAGGAGAGACCTGAGTACTCACAGGAGGAGTGCTTGCCTTCGGGTGAAACAGAGAGGTGAGTCGCTGGCGGATCAGGACCGGCCGCTACCCCAACAAAGATAAAAATCTGTCGGACCCCGCCCCAGGTTGCGGGAGCAACATTGCTGTATGCCAGATCCTGCCTGAGATCCTGTGCTGGACCTTGCCTGGTTTCCTGCCTTGTGTCCTGCCTTGGCCCTGTTGGACTGACTCCTCCTTGGATTCGGATCTTGACCGCATTACTCCAGTTACCCCCAGGCCCAGCACAGTGGGCTTCCTATTGGCTTGGCCATAAAGGTAAAGGGGGTGGGGCCCTGACCATTAGGTCCAGTTGTGGCTGACTCTGGGGTTGTGGCGCTCATCTCGCTTTACTGGCCGAGGGAGCCGGCGTACAGCTTCCGGGGCATGTGGCCAGCATGACTAAGCGGCTTCTGGCGAACCAGAGCAGTGCACGGAAACGCCGTTTACTTTCCCGCCGGAGCGGTACCTATTTATCTACTTGCACTTTGACGTGCTTTAAAACTGCTAGGTGGGCAGGAGCTGGAACTGAGCAACGGGAGCTCACCCCGTCGTGGGGATTCAAACCGCCGACCTTCTGATAGGCAAGCCCTAGGCTCTGTGGTTTAACCCACAGTGACATCCGCGTCCCTGCTTGGCCATAGTGAGGACCAAACGCTGGATTAGATACTCATGGTCCAGCACCCAGGATCTTCTGATGTCCTCCTGCACATCCCCTGGAACAGCTGCATGGAAAGTTTTATTCAGCTTCACCTCTCCATATCTGTGGCATTCATTTCTACATTGGCTTGGCAAGGGCCAGTCACAGCTCACCAGGAGTGTGCCTGCTTCTGTGTCAATAAAGGAGATTGGATTGGATTGGAGTGTGTCTGCTGTTTGGAAGCAGTCACCTTAAGAAAAGAGTCTGCTGGATGAGGCCAACGGCATGTCCAGTCCAGCATCGTGTTCTCACAGGAGCCGGCCAGATGCCTGGGGAAAACCCACAAGCAGAATCCAGGCACAAGAGCAGGGGTCCCCAAACTAAGGCCCAAGGGCTGGATAAGGCCCTTGGGACTTGTTTATCTGGCCAGTGGCATTCCCCGCTGCCCGCTGCCACTGCCCACTCTTACCAGCACTGTACTGCGTGGCTGCCCACTTCCGGGTCAGAGAACCACCGGATGTAGCTTGTGCACATGCACACGCATTATTTGTGCATGTGCAAGCATTATTACAGGTGCACATCTGGGTCGGAGGAGGCCCGTGCACATGCACACAAGCTACTTCCGGTGCTCCTCTGACCCGGAAGTGTGCCAGAAATAGCATGTGTGCATGCGTATGGGCATGCGCTCCCCTGCCCTCCAGCCCACCGCGCGATCGGTGCTGCAGACACTGGCCCGAGGTGCGGTACGTTTGCTGACCCCTGCACAAGAGCAACTCTCCCCCCTCTGAAGAACCTCTTGGGCGTCTCTGCCATATTCAGCTCTGCTTCAAGAGCGTCACTCACACCCCACCGTGTGCAGGCTGCTTCCACGGAGATAGAGTTACCTTTTCCAGTTCCCACGAGGGAAGATGCACCGGGGCCTGGCTGCGTCACCAGGCTGCGTGGAGAAACAAGGCTGCTTTTTTCCTTTTGCCTAGTCCAAGGAATGCATTTGTCTCTCCATGGGGATCATTGAGGTCCTTTACAGGGCCTTTGAAAAGTACACAGAGAAGTGATGGGCGATTTAATTATAAAGTCGCTCAAGAAAGAACCCATTAAGGAGGGTGTTTAAGTGCCTTTGTCTGGCTGATCCCAGCTGTCACCAGAACACGATGCTTATCTGCTCTCTCTCCAGGCATCTGCGCGGCGAGGGAGAGCAAAAGTCCTCTGCGCTTGCCAAGTTCCTAGCCCACATGACGGCGGAAAAGGTTTTCGCTGCATATGCTTGCCAGACAGATCGCGCTTGCCAGGCATGCAGGGCAGAATGCAGGGTCCCACAAGGGCACATGCAGCAGGTTAGGAGCGGGCGGAAATATCTATATGGATGAAGGGGCATCATATAAAACCAACAATGTATCTACCAATTCACTAGTTTACACTAGGGATGCTTGGCCATCGCTCTCTCTCTCACTTTCTCATTTGTTTTGCATCATTTAGGATGTTTTTAAAAATAAAACAGCCTGCTTGAAATTTAATTGGCACCTTGATGTGCGTTTCTCTCAATGTACCCATCTTTGTATGAAATACACACATTTCTTCAAGCAACGTTCTCTGATACGATGCATATTTCCATGTTATTCTCACTAATATAAGTATTTTTTTAAAAGTGCACTTTCCCCTAATATATGCATTTTCAAACACACTACTGGGTTGGAGAATTGCACCGCAAAATTCAGAGAAATGTGACTTTTGAAGGGTAGCTGCCTATGGGTGGTGTGTAAATTGCTGGACCAAATTCCTCACCCATATGGTATGCATGGGAGACATTGCTCTGTGCAAATGCAGAGCCCATTTTCATAAATGTTTCTTCTTCTGCATAGAAATAACTCTAAGGGGGTAGCTCAGTGTTGGTATATAGGATGGGTCAGCAAACTAAGGTCTGCAGGCCGGATCAGGCCCAATTGCCTTCTAGATCCCGCTCGCAGACGGTCCAGGAATCCAGGCAGCCGCCATAGCGTGTGTGCATGATGGTTTTTGCAACTCAGCCAGGCTTGGGGGTCAAAAGTGAGGCGGCTGGCTGTTCGAGACAAGCCCCTTCTCTGTCCATCGCACGTACAGCAATCTTTTATTCTGGGGTGCGGAAGAGGGAAAAGCAACCACAGTTCGAATTTCCACCATGGAGCTTCCGGCAACTGACCTCAGGAAGGGCAGTTGTGGTGGCAGGGGCTCGGAGGCACCTCGGGAGCGACGCCTGCCGGTATCTGCGGTGGCAGTGCTCCCTGCCAGGGGAAGTGGGGAGCGCCTGGGTGGCTGCACCCGAACCAGTTCTGTGCTCTGCTGGGGAGGCTGCTCATTAGCTACACGGTGCGAGCCATGGAAAGATGAAGGAATGATCGCCGGGTGTGGAGCACACGTCCACCTGCAGACAGGCCTCAGCTGTCTGAACATCATGCACTCTATCTAACCTTTGCTCTCTTAGTGGTCTGCTGTGCCCTGTCTGTGACCTTTGTCTCCTTCGTCATACATTGTGCAAGGGGAAAATGACGCGGTGGAAACAGGTGCCAAAGTAACTTTGTACCACCCCTCGATCTCAGAAGATGTGTAAAGGTCACAGTCCAAAATGTATCTGATTGGTTTTGCATATTGTGCTAATAAAAGGAGCCTCTACAGAGTTAGCCGGCAGCTTGTCTTGAAGCATGCTTGCCAGCGCACTTCTGCACAGCTCACCTGTTGTCCTCCATTATTCCTACACAAAGGTAAATAGCCGCCACCACCTCGTCTTCCCTCATGTGGGGAAAAGAATGCTTTTGCTTGAGCGGCGTTGGCCTGACTTAGCATGGCCAACGGCTTTTCCCTTCACTCACGCATGCGCACACTCCAGGGCTGACAGGAATGGCAAGCTTACCTCAGCCCCCCACCCCGCCTTACGAGAGAAATAAGAACTGTCGACACGTAAAACGCAAAGGAAGCAGTGTGGGTGTATGAGGGAACACCCCCCCCCAAATCACATTTGGGTAACATTGGGGTTGGTCCCAATAAGAGGTTTTGCCAAAAATGCGAGTCATAATCATGGCAACATATAGTCTGGTCCCCCACAAGGTCTGAGGGACAGGGGACTGGCCCCCTTCTGAAAAAGTTTGCTGACCACTGGTATACAGCTAAAGCGTGCCTGGCAGATGGCCACCCAACCTCTGCTTAAAGACCTCTGATGAAGGAGAGTCCACCGCCTTCCGAGGAAGTCTATTCAACAAATGAACTTCCAAATGTTTAGCTGGAACCTCCTTCCTTGTCATCTGAGTCCCTTGCTTTGTGGTCTGTCCTCTGAAGCAGCAGAGAAAAAAGCCACCTCCATCTCCCCTGAGACAGCCTTTCATATATTTCAGGATGACTCTCAAATCACCTCTCAGGGAATATCCCGGGGAAACTCAACCTATAGCCCTGAATCGGAGCAAACAGCAATCGTTCCCCCCTGCAGACTACCGTTTGTTCCAATTTAGCACTAAAGAACAGGTTTTCCGGGGGGACGACAGCGCTGACCTTTACTTGGAAAGTAGAGTGGTACCTCTGGTTGCAAACGGGATCCGTTCCAGAGGCCCGTTCGCAACATGAGCAGAACCATAGCTGTCAAGTTTTCCCTTTTCTTGCGAGGAATCCTATTCGGAATAAGGGGATTTCCCTTTAAAAAAGGGAAACGTTGACAGCTATGAGCAGAACGCAACCTGTGTCTGCGCGTGCGCTGATCGTGATTCATCGCTTCTGCGCATGCGTGTGATGTCATTTTGCACATCTGTGCATGCACGAGCGGCGATACCCGGGTTGCCGTGGGACGCAACCTGAAAACGCACAACCTGAAGAAAACGTAACATGAGGTATGACTGTATAGGTATAGAATCAAAGCATTTTTGGGCTGAAAGGGACCCTGAGGCTCATCTAAACGGCCTCGGTTCAGTATACCTGAAGGAGCGTCTCCACCCCCATTGTTCTGCCCGGACACTGAGGTCCAGCTCCAAGGGCCTTCTGGCGGTTCCCTCCCTGTGAGAAGTAAGGTTACAGGGAACCAGGCAGAGGGCCTTCTCGGTGGTGGTGCCCGCCCTGAGGAACGCCCTCCTGCCAGATGTCAAGGAAACAAACAACTACAGTGGTACCTCGGGTTACATATGCTTCAGGTTACATATGCTTCAGGTTACAGACTCCGCTAACCCAGAAATAGTATCTTGGGTTAAGAACTTTACTTCAGGATGAGAACAGAAATCGCACGGCGGCAGCGGGAGGCCCCATTAGCTAAAGTGGTGCTTCAGGTTAAGAACAGTTTCAGGTTAAGAACGGACCTCCAGAATGAATTAAGTACTTAACCTGAGGTACCACTGCATTTGACTTTTAGAAGACATCTGAAGGCAGCCCTGTTTAGGGAAGTTTTTAAGGTTTGATTAATTATTGCATTTTAATACAGTGGTACATACGCTTCAGGTTACAGACTCCCGAGGTACCACTGTATTTTGCCGGAAGCCGCCCAGAGTGGCTGGGGAAACCCAGCCAGATGGATGTGTTATAAATAAATTATTATTATTATTATTATTATTATTATTATTATTATTATTATTATTATACGTAGCTGCTCTGACCTTCGCTTTTTTGGCAAGTATGGATGAGCCCTGCATCTTCTCTTCTCCGGGCTCAACTTCCCCACTCCCTGGACCATTCCTCATACACCCCAGAAATTAAATGCATATAAAAAACGAGGTGGATATTTCCCCCCTTCCTCTTTTTTCTGCAGTTGCCTTTAAGGATTCCACCCTGTGATTCATCCAGCATGAGTCAGGGGATGCCACAATCCCTCCATGTGTGAGAGATGAACTGGGGGGGGGGTGTAAATAGCTCCCAGGCTGCGCCCCCCCCCATACTATACTATTTGGAGAGCCTGCTTCTTACAGATATGCTGTGTCATATTTTGCCTTTCCCACCACAGGAGAAGTTGCTTGCCGTCCCCTCTCCCTCCCTCCCTCTCCCTTGTTTGATTTGCCATCCTTTGTAAGGCAAATAATGTCTGTTTCGGCTGAGCTTCGAGGTCACTGCGCTCAGAATTGGCCGCCGCGGCCCTCCAGGTGTCAAGGAACAGTTAATCCTCCTCTTGACGTTGGGTGGGACACCTCCTGCATCGCCCCAAACGATGCTGCCTTTTCGTGCAGATCTGCAGCTGCACAGAGTGGGGGACAGGCCAGGCATGCAAATTGGGGAAGCATTTTTGAAATACACTCAGAGCCGAGTGTGGATTTCATGCTCTTTATTCAGCTCATAGTGGTGAGGAGGAATGGAAGTTCCCCCAGCATGTCTGCTTTATATACAGTGGTACCTTGGGTTAAGTACTTAATTCGTTCCAGAGGTCCGTTCTTAACCTGAAGCACCACTTTAGCTAATGGGGCCTCCTGCTGCTGCGCCGCCAGAGCACGATTTCTGTTCTTATCCTGAAGCAAAGTTCTTAACCTGAAGCACTATTTCTGGGTTAGTGGAGTCTGTAACCTGAAGCGTATGTAACCTGAAGTGTATGTAACCCGAGATGCCACTGTACATTATTTACACAATGGGCCCCACGTGATTGGCTAATTCCAGGATTCTCCTGTAGGCCAATCAGGTTGCAGATTCACTTCCACCTGGAGCTGGATTGGGTGGCTCCTGTGGACCAATCAGACTGCTGCATTCTGGATCCTATTCAACTCAGTACATAATAATTTTAAAAATTAAGAGAAATGGGGGGTAGATGAACCAGTCAACCTCCCTTTCTTTCCATTTCTCATTTGCCCAACGTTAATTTGCATTTCTCCACATTTCCATATCACTTTCAACTTTTTCTTTTTCTTTTTTTTTAAAAAAGGGTCCTCATGCGAGGATCATCAGAATCTTAGTGCACTTTTATCTTAATTATCCCAATTTTTGTACCCATTGCTGCCTAATATACACACTTTCCCAAATGCAATGCATTTCAGCACGCAATTTTCATAAATATTATCATCTGCATTGGCATTCCACCGGCTTTGACCTCTCGACCTCTTTTCATTGCTGCATTGTTGGGGTTTTTCTGGGGCCTATTTTAACTGTGGATGTTTAATTTAGCACTTAGATGCACCGAGTGGCCTCCAAAGAAATAAATGCACAAATAAATATGATTATAAATGCATTCTTATGCACACTTTCTCTTCATATTATAATTTTGTACGCACTATTTGGTTGAAGAATTGATTGCATTGCAAAATTCAGAGCATTTTTATTTATTTCCAAAGATAGCTGTGCCTCAGTTCCATGTTCTTTTGGGAAGTGTGAACAGGTAGTTTTGTATCAACCAGATGCCTCCCACCGCACCTAAGAATGGCTGCCTAAGGCTAGATCTGCCGGGATCAGTGGAATTAGGATCCAGCAGATCTCCAGGTGAGGCAGTAGGTTCTCAACTACTGTAACTGGTTTAACTCTCACCCTGGCTCCTCCATCCTGTCTGAAATTCTGGAGAGCTGTTGCTGGCCAGTGTAGACAATACTAGTCTAGACGCACCAATGTCATCTGTCCACAGGTTCCTTCTCTCCTGGGCTTGAGCCACAAAAACAAACCCTGCCATGAGACAGTAAAGCAGCTGGAGAAGGAGGAGGAAAGGGCATGGGGTGAAGAAAGAGTGTTGGGGGACCCCTTCCTCATCCTCTGGAACACCTGTGGAAACTCAACAAACTTGCTGCCCTTGGAATAGGGTGTGGAGAATGTGGCTGAATGGGACACAGCTGTGGGCAGGCTGAGGAAGCAGCGTCCACCTTGGGGAAGTCTAGGGCAAGATTAGGATGTTGTCTGCTGCTTCCAGAAACTCATTCTGTTGTGAGACATTTGTGGATGAGCTGAGAGTTCATTGGGTGATAACCGGGCAGCTGAGAGGGAGGGTGTGTCAGAAGGAAAAGGAATTGATTTTGATTTATATAGAATCAAAGCGTCTTTGGGCTGGAAGGGACCCTGAGGTTCATCTAAACAGCATCGGCCCAGGATACCTGAAGGAGAGTCTCCACCCCTATCGTTCTGCCCGGACACTGAGGTCCAGCTCCGAGGGCCTTCTGCCAGTTCCCTACCTGCGAGAAGTGAGGTTACCAGGAACCAGGCAGAGGGCCTTCTCGGTGGTGGCGCCTGCCCTGTGGACAGATGTCAAGGAAATAAACAACTATCTGACTTTTAGAAGACATCAGAAGGCAGCCCTGTTTAGGGAAGTTTTTTAATGTTTGATGTTTCATCGTGTTTTTAATGTTCTGCTGGGAGCTGCCCAGAATAGCTGGGGAAACCCAGCTGGATGGGCAGGGTAGAAATAAATAAATAAAAATTAAAAAAAATATATTTATTAAGCCCAACTTACTGCAATGCAGGGATTTCAAGGTGCAGCCCCCCCCCCATCAAATTTGAAGCCATACCAGACCCTGCTTAGCATTGCAAATGTGCTGGCAGTTTTATTGCTGCACTTTCTATGTGAATGTAACGCTTTTATATGTAGCCGTGCATTTTTGTACTATTCTGCTTAAGCTACCTGTTGTCGCTTCCGTTTTCTGTATGCCGCCTTAATACATTTTTGAAATACAGTGGTGCCCCTCAAGACGAATGCCTCGCAAGACGAAAAACCCGCTAGACGAAAGGGTTTTCCGTTTTTCGAGGCGCTTCGCAAGACGAATTTCCCTATGGGCTTGCTTCGCAAGACAAAAACGTCTTGCGAGTCTTGCGATTTTTTTCGCTTTTTTCTCCCTTTTTCTAAGCCGCTAAGCCGCTAATAGCGCTAATCCGCTAATAGGGTTGCTTCGCAAGACAAAAAAACTGCTAGACAAAGAGAATCGTGGAACGGATTCTTTTCTTCTTGCGAGGCACCACTGCATTAAGCTGCATTGAAATTAAACATTCAAAATAATCAAGGTGCCTACATCCCATTCCTCAAGAGGGTCTGGGGACTCCTATCTGACCCAGAGGCGCTGAGTTCCTCCTCCTCTCTTCCTTCCTCCATCTGCCTGACATGTTTTATAGGCAGACTTGGGCAGGCGATAAGATCGGCGGCTCCAATTCACTCTGCCTAAGTATCCGTGCTGAAGCGCAGAATGGCGATAGCTATCGCCGCCCTCGCAAGGAGCCAAGGCACCCAGCAGAGGCAGTAGGAAAGACCGAGAACAAAATCCCGGGAGCGGCCGCGAGGTGATCAATCACGCGAGCTGGTTTCTCCACATTTCTGCCTTTTCATTCAACTGTCGGGGAGGGAAATCTCCCGCAGCGAGAGTTGCGCCATGCCGGGGATTTGGGCAAATGAGGGGCAATTCGGTCGAGTCAGCCACCGGCTCCGCCCTTTTGGAGGAAGTCCAGACTTGCGGCTCCAACACAGGCACAATGCCTTTTATTTTCTCTTACTCAGAACTCATAATTGCAGCTGTTTAAACATTTATCTTTTAGTGTATCTAAAGAAGAAGAAGGGGAGTGAGCTCCTTGTAGCACAAAGATGTTACATCAGACTCCAGATTAGCTGAATATTTGCCCCTTGCCTCAAAGAGAAGACGTAGGAGGCATGGAAGGACACCGAAGAGCTAGAAAAGGTGCAGGAAAGGACAAGCAAAATGATCAAGGGGCCGGGACAACTCCCATAAGGACCTCAGAAGTGCCTGCTGGATCAGGCCAGCAGCCCATTCTCAGTCCAGCATCCTGTTCTCTTCAGCATCCTGTTCTCTCTCTATATATATATTATAGTTTTAAAATACAAAATTATAAAACATACGACACAATTTATCACAGATACATTCTTATTGGACTTCCATCAGCACCTCTGATAATCCTCCATCTTATTCACTTACGCATTTCCTAACTTAATATTGCCTTTACATTTTTAACATATCCCACCTCCTTTTTCATTTTTGCAATATTTCTAATATTATTCCTCACAAAGCTTCTTGCAAACCTACAAACGTCGTCTGATCATTGCAAATACTTTTCAAATAATCCTTAAATTTACTCCAGTCCTCGGTAAATTTCTGGTCTCGCTGGTTTCGGATCCTTCCCGTTAGTTTATCAAGTTCCGCATAGTCCATTAGTTTCATCCTCCATTCTTCCATCGTTGGTAATTCTTTTTGCTTCCATCTTTGGGCCAATAATGTTCTTGCTGCTGTTACTGCATATAAAAAAAGCTTACATTCCTTTTTATTTACCGTATTTTTCGTCCCATAGGACGCTCCGTCCCATAGGACGCACCTACTTTTTTGGGGGGGGGGGAATAAAGGAAATTTTTTCTTCTTTATTCCCCCCCCAAAACCAGGTCGGGGAACAGTGGGATGGGGCGCTGCGCCTCCCCGCTGTCCCCCGAGCTTGTGGGGCTGGCCGATGTCTGTCCGGCACACGGGGCGCTCTGCTTCCGGGGGCCACGCGCGCCGGGCGGCAGGCTGCTATCCGCAGCGTGGGGAGCCCTGCGGGGAACTCCTGCAGGGCTCCCCACACTGCGGATGTCTGTCCGGCGCGCGGGGCGCTCTGCTTCAGGGCGCCCCGCCCGCCAGGCGGCAGGCTGCGGACACCTGCGCGAAGCACGGGACGTCCTCCAAAGGGCGCCCCTTGCTCCGCGCTGCAGGCTGCCTCCCGCAAGCCTTGCGCCCGGGGGGAGTTCCCCTGGGCACACAAGGCTTGCGGATAGCTTCCTGGAGCCTGGAGAGCGAGAGGTGTCAGTGCGCACCGACGCCTCTCGCTCTCCAGGCTTCAGCGAAAGCCTGCATTCGCCCCATAGGACGCACACACATTTCCCCTTCATTTTTGAAGGGGAAAAAGTGCATCGTATAGGGCGAAAAATACGGTATATCGTTTCCAACAATACCTAAGAGAAATGCTTCTGGTTTCTTTATAAATGTATATTTCAACATTTTTTTCGATTCATTATATATCATCTCCCAGAAGCATTTCATCTTTTTACACTCCCACCACATATGATAAAATGTTCCCTCTTTTTCCTTACATTTCCAACATTTATTACTTACTTTATACATTTTTGCTAACTTTACTGGTGTAATGTACCATCTATACATCATTTCCATCACATTTTCTTTTAACGCATGACATGCAGTAAATTTTAAACCTTCAGTCCAGCATCCTGCTCTCAGAGTTGCAAACTAGATGCCTGGGGAAAACCAGCTGCAGGATTCAAACACAAGACCAACTCTCCTGTGATGGCCTGGGACTTGGGCTCAGACTTGGAACCAGAGGAGTTTCAGTCTGCACCAGATCCTTTGCCTCAGGCATGAAAGAGGCGGTCCTTGAGGTATTGCGGTCCTGAGCCGCTTAAGGCTTTATAGGTCAAAACCAACACTTTGAATTGGGCTCAGAAACTACCATAATTGGTAGCCAGTGCAGTCAGACTAGGATAGGTGCAATATGCTCAAACCGTCTTGCTCCCGTGAGCAACCTGGCTGCCAAATTCTGCACCAGCTGAAGTTTCTGAACTGTCTTCAGAGGCAGCCCTACGTAGAACGCATTGCAGTAATCTAACCTTGAAGTTATCAGAGCATAGGCAACAGGAGTTAGGCTATCCCTGTCCAGATAGGGGTGTACCAAGCCTGGGGCCCCAGTCTGCACAGGTTCCCCGGCAACAAACACCAGCTGGGCCGAGTCCGGGGCCTGAGCCTGCCCTGGCTCCAGATGCGGGGATGACCTCCTTGCCTCCAGCTGGGCCATCACTTCCAGCTGCTGCACTACCGGTTGGGTCAGGGGAGGCTGAGGCGGCCTCTGGGTCTAGTCACCCACCGACGTCTCCCAAGCTGCAGAGACTCAAGTCTGAGAGAAGGAAAGACCTGAGTATTCGCAGGAGGAGTGCTTGTCTTCGGGCGAAACAGGGAGGTGAGTCACCCGGGGATCAGGACCGGCCATTACCCCGACAAAGATAAAAGGCTGTCGGACCCCGCCCCAGGTTGCGGGAGCAACATTGCTGTATGCCAGATCCTGCTTGAGATCCTGTGCCTGTCCTTGCCTGGTTTCCTGCCTTGGCCCTGTTGGACTGGCTCCTAGCAGAACCTTCGGATTCTGGACCGGTCCTGGACCGTGTTTCAAGGGTTACCCCTGGGCCCAGCACATCTCCTGTCTCTCCAGCAACTTGGATTGAGAAGCACCGCTGCCTCCAAGCACGAAGACAAAGCCTTGCCCTTGGGGCGATTGGCCATCAATAGCCCTCTCCTCTTCCTCCATGAATTTGCCAAGGGTCAAAACGGCTCACAAAAATGTCTTTATTAGGAGAAAGTTGCCCCAGAATATCAAAGAAGCTTCATGAGAAGTTTCGAAAAAGGAAATCTTGTGTCGAAGTGTTGAGAACCTACCATATTTTTTGCTCTATAAGACCCACTTTTTCCCTCCTAAAAAGTAAGGGGAAATGTGTGTGCATCTTATGGGGCGAATGCAGGCTGCGCTGCTATCCCAGAATCCAGAACAGCAAGAGGGATCACTGCTTTTGCTGCGCAGCGATCCTTCTTGCTGTTCTGGCTTCTGGGATTCAGAATATTTTGTTTCTTGTTTTCCTCCTCCAAAAACTAGGTGCGTCTTGTAGTCTGGTGCGTCTTACAGAGTGAAAAATACAGTAACTTAAGATTGGAGGGAAAAGAGAAATGGAGAGAGCCAAACTGGGCAGATTCTTACCCCTGCCCTAGAGTTGCTGAAGGCTAATGGGAGTTGTAGTCCAAACCCAAGTTGGGGGGGGTAGAGACTGGTAATATTTGTTCCTGGAAATTAGAGACAGAAGATATATTTGGCCTTGTTTGTATTTCAACACAAAGCTAAACAAATCCCCGAAACAATATGTGAAACGAAACACAGCAGTCCTTGAAAATTCACACTTCTCCAAATTTTAGGATGAAGTTGCTTCTGTGTGTGTGCATTAAAGGGAAGAGTGTGTTAACACATCATCAAGTGCATGAAAGTAACGTACAAAGTTTATTATATCGGGCACAATATCTTGCAAAAATTCACACATTAGGCAACGATACAGGCCAAAATGTGTGGTTTATTAGAAATCTGCACTGAAAGGATGAAAATTTCAATAATAATGATAATAATGATAATAATGATAATAATGATAATAATGATAATAATAATAATAATAATAATAATTTATTTATACCCCCCCATCCGGCTGAGTTTCCCCAGCCACTCTGGGTGGCTCCCAATCAAATCTTAAAAACAGTACAGCATTAAATATTTAAAACTTCCCTTAAGATGTAAAATTAGGATAGCACCTTATTTCCTTCACATCTGGTGGGAGGGTGTTCCACAGGGCGGGTGCCACCACCAAGAAGGCCCTCTGCCTGGTTCCCTGTAACCTCACTTCTCGCAATGATGGAACCGCCAGAAGGCCCTTGGCGCTGGACCTTAGTGTCCGGGCTGAACGATGGGGGTGGAGACGCTCCTTCAGGTGTACTGGACAGAGGCTGTTTAGGGCTTTCAAGGTCAGTACCAACACTTTGAATTTTGCTCGGAAACGTACTGGGAGCCAATGTAGATCTTTCAGGACCGGTGTTATGTGGTCTTGGTGGCCGCCACCAGTCACCAGTCTAGCTGCCACATTCTGGATTAGTTGTAGTTTCCGGGTCACCTTCAAAGGTAGCCCCACGTAGAGCGCATTGCAGTAGTCCAAGCGGGAGATTAGAGCATGCACCACTCTGGCGAGACAGTCTGCGGGCTGGTAGGGTCTCATCCTGCATACCAGATGGAGTTGGTAGACAGCTGCCCTGGACACAGAATTGACCTGCACCTCCATGGACAGCTGTGAGTCCAAAATGACTCCCAGGCTGCGCACCTGGTCCTTCAGGGGCAGAGTAGCCCCATTCAGGACTCGGGAGTCCTCCACACCTGCCCGCTTCCTGTCCACCACTGTGTGTGTGTGTATTTACTGAGATATGTAAACAGTGTAGAGATTCATTGAAATACAAAGTAATCTGCAAGCTAAACAAACCAATAAATATTTGTTTGCTTCTTCATATTTATATCTGCCACTATTCCTCCCATCTGGTCCCATCACCTCCTGGCAAATAGGAGGGGAAGAAATGGAGGCACAGAGAGATTTTACTTTCCTGGGCTCCATGATCACTGCAGATGGTGACAGCAGTCACGAAATTAAAAGACGCCTGCTCCTTGGGAGAAAGGCCATTACAAACCTAGACAGCATCTTAAAAAGCAGAGACATCACCTTGCCAACAAAGGTCCGTATAGTTAAAGCTATAGTTTTCCCAGTAGTGATGTATGGAAGTGAGAGCTGGACCATCAAGAAGGCTGATCGCCAAAGAATGGATGCTTTTGAATTCTGGTGCTGGAGGAGACTCTTGAGAGTCCCATGGACTGCAAGAAGATCCAACCTCTCCATTCGGAAGGAAATCAGCCCTGAGTGCTCCCTGGAAGGACAGATCCTGAAGCTGAGGCTCCAATACTTTGGCCACCTCATGAGAAGAGAAGACTCCCTGGAAAAGACCCTGATGTTGGGAAAGATGGAGGGCACAAGGAGAAGGGGACGACAGAGGATGAGATGGTGGGACAGTGTTCTCGAAGCTACCAGCATGAGCCTGACCAAACTGTGGGAGGCAGTGGAAGACAGGAGTGCCTGGCATGTTCTGGTCCAGGGGGTCACGAAGAGGCGGACACAACTAAACGACTAAACAAAAAGGGTGAAGATTCTGCTCGGTCCCTTTCCCTGGCCTGACGCTTTCTAGACGGGAACATTGCAGCACTCTCTTGGCAATGGAAACGCACGGATGGGTCGAGCAGAGCAGATGGGGTGAGGCCAGGAAGATACGCCAGAGTCCCAAAGCATCTCTTTTCTTCACTTAGCAAAAGGAATGTGTGGGCTCAGCTGTAGGTTTATGTTGACCCCTGCTGGCAGGATCTGAAACTGCGGTGATGTGCGAGGGGACATTGTGATAGCAAGACAGAGATGCCACCGTAGCTGCAAGAATATTAATCGCTACCAATTGGAAAGCTGGAGCGGCAAAATAAACGGTTGGAATATGCCCAGTTGGCAAAATTAAAATAAGCTGGAGTTCTTGTTATTAAATATAGGAAGAAAAAAGCACACCAAGAACTCAGGCCAATGTAAATTTCAATAGTGGGAGTGGTCCCTACTTGCAAATCAATAGTCAATTGTAACAAAAACACATGTAATTATTAGTAATATTGATTGTTTTCAGTTTTTATCTCTGAGAAACGTAGAAAATAACAGGATATGTTTATCCGAAAGTCATCAAACTTACGCGACCCTTTAAAAATTAGATAAGGAACCAAATGTTGTATAATATTGTTTTATAATTTATGACTGTTTTATAATTTATGATAATTTAGAATTTAAATGTATTTTCATGTAATATTTGATACTTCCAGCTGATGAAGGTGAATACATCGAAACAGGGCCCTGTCCTGGTTTCTGATCCATAATTGATTTCTGACTTCTGCTCAGTGGTTGAAACTAAGGCCCTCTGCCTGGTTCCCTGTAGCTTTGCTTCTCGCAGTGAGGGAACCGCCAGAAGGCCCTCGGCGCTGGACCTCAGTGTCCGGGCTGAACAATGGGGGTGGAGACGCTCCTTCAGGTACACTGGACCAAGGCCATTTAGGGCTTTAAAGGTCAGCACCAACACTTTGAATTGTGCCCGGAAACGTACTGGGAGCCAGTGTAGGTCTTTCAAGACCGGTGTTATGTGGTCCCAGCGGCCGCTCCCAGTCACCAGTCTAGCTGCCGCATTCTGGATTAGTTGTAGTTTCCGGGTCACCTTCAAAGGTAGCCCCACGTAGAGCGCATTGCAGTAGCCCTAGTATTTGAAGATGATTCCTGACTTGAAGTATGTTTTGTTTCCTTGCAAAAATAATGGCTCTAGCAAGCAGTTCTTTGGGCAAAGGGGAATCATGCTGTGATTTGAGTTCTAGTTCTCACCCCCAAATATTTCTTTTTATTATTATTATTTAAAAACGTGATTCTGATTTGTGTTGCTACAGAAGGAAGTGCCTTTTATTGGGCCTCCCTTGGTTGCCCTCTAGCGGCCATTAAAAGTAAACACACCCACACAAAGCAGCCTTGTATTACGTAGAGCCCTGAGACTGTACTGATGGAAGGGACCCCAGGGGGTCATCTAGTCCAGCCCCCTGCAATGCAGGAATCTCAACTGAAGCATCCATGACAGACGGCCGCCCAACCTCTGCTTCAAAACCTCCAAGGAAGAAGAGCCCACCACCTCCTAAGAGAGACCACTCCACTGTCGAACGGCTCTTATCATCAGAATGTTGTTCCTGATGTTTAGCTGGAATTTCCTTTCTTGTAACTTGATGTCATGAGTTCGAGTCCTACCCTCCGGAGCAGGAGAAAACAAGCTTGCTTCCTCTTCCATGTGGCAGCCCTTGAGATATTTGAAAACGGCTCTCAGATCGCATCTCAGCCTTCTCTTTTCCAGGCTAAACATACGCAGCTCCTTCAACTGTTCCTCATCAGGCTTGGTTTCCAGAACCTTGATAATCTTGGTTGCTTAATTAGTTCTTCCCAGCACATTTTTTTCTCCTAAAAAAAGTTTAGGGGTACTGCCATTTTGACTCAAGAAAATCACCACTGTATAGTTCAAATCGGAGAAAATAAATACAGTAAATGGACAAAAGTACAAAGATCCACAAAATGTTTAGGGGTATGCGTTCCCCTGCACACCCCCCCCCGAAAAAAGCATTGGTTTTTCCTAATATTTTGTTGGAATCTCCTTTCTTAAACATGGTTTCTTTCATGACTAGTGCAGGGCGTTCAGAAGATGGTCATTGCAAGAGGAGGCTGGTACATTGGGGCAAATGGGGCACGGCCCCACCAACCTCATCCGGGCCCCACCTGCCTGCCTTACTTATTTCCAGCCCAGTGAGTCACCCTGCCTCCCGGCTTTCTCTTCCTCAGTCTCAGCGCTGCTCTTGCAGAACTCAGCCAGGAAGAGGAGCATGGGGACACGACGAGTTGGCTCAAGCTCTCATTGGCTCCGGCGCCACCTACTGGTCACCTCCCTGCCTTCCCTCCAACCAGTCCCAATGGTGACCTGGTGCCTCTGTAAACAGATACTCCCGAAATGTCGGCTCGCGGCTCATTTCTGCCAGCTTCTCTGCAAAAGCAACAATCCCAGAAGAACAAGCACTGAAACTGGAGCTGAGGCAGAGAAGCCAGGACTGAGCTGGGGCTGTGTAGAGCATTTGTCTCATGTCTACAAAGAAATCACGCCCTGCAACTCACAAGTCCTGGCTTTACCTCCACAAGGGTGACCTGGCTATGGTGACCTGGTTGGGGACTCCTGGGGAGGGCACTCTGTTTGTTTAGTTGTTTAGTCGTGTCCGCCTCTTCGTGACCCCATGGACCAGAGCATGCCAGGCACTCCTGTCTTCCACTGCCTCCCGCAGTTTGGTCAAACTCATGTTCGTAGCTTCGAGGACACTGTCCCACCATCTCGTCCTCCATCATCCCCTTCTCCTTGTGCCCTCCATCTTTCCCAACATCAGGGTCTTTCCCAGGGAGTCTTCTCATCTCGTGAGGTGGCCAAAGTCTTGGAGCCTCAGCTTCAGAATCTGTCCTTCCAGTGAGCACTCAGGGCTGATTTCCTTCAGAATGGAGAGGTTGGATCTTCTTCCAGTCCATGGGACTCTCAAGAGTCTCCTCCAGCACCAGAATTCAAAAGCATCCATTCTTCGGCGATCAGCCTTCTTGATGGTCCAGCTCTCACTTCCATACATCACTACTGGGGAAACCAGAGCTTGAACTATACGGACCTTTGTCGGCAAGGTGATGTCTCTGCATGCGCTTAGAGGCACTTTTAAGATGACCAAGCCAGAGGACATCACACCTATGGGACCGCCTCTCCTGGTTTGCCCCACGGAGGACCTTAAGGTCCACAAATGACAACTCTTTGGAGGTCCTGAGCCTCAAGGAGGTTAGATTGGTTTCAACTAGGGCCAGGGCCTTTTCAGTACTGGCCCCGACTTGGTGGAACGCTCTGTCACAAGAGACTAGGGCCCTGTGGGACTTGACATCTTTCCGCAGGGCCTGCAAGACAGAGCTGTTCCGCCTGGCCTTTGGTTTGGACTCAGTCTGACCCTTATGTTCCCCTCCCCTTATGGTTTTGATCTATGAGCTACTATTAAAATGAGGCTGCATTTTAAATTGTATTTTAACCCATAATTTAAATTGGTTTTTTCCCCTCTTCTCCCCCCCCCCCCCATTATGTTTTTATTGTAAATTTACTGCTGTTAGCCGCCCTGAGCCCGGCTCTGGCCGGGGATGGCGGCGTATAAATAAAAATTCATTATTATTATTATTATTATTATTATTATCATCATCATCATCATCTTCTAGCGGTTTCTAATTTGAAAGAGAAGCTTCGGCAACAAATCCCTGCAAAGGCATGCCGGTCCTTAATCACATCCAACTTGAACCTGCCAACATTCATCTCCACTGGATGTCCACAAGTTCTGGTTTGTTCTGGCACAAACAAGCTGGCATGATTCAGGTCTGAAACATTTGGGGCCACATTCCACAGGCCTGAGACCCAGAGGTTTGCTGACCTTTTGCAGAGAAAATCCTGGAGAGGGGAGCGATCTGGGGAGGGGAACAGCCAGCGGAGGAAGAGCAGCTGCATCTCTGAAAAGGCCTTTTTTTAAACAAAAGATGGAGAAGGGATGCTCTTAATGGATGCAATGTCTAAATCTTCCCCCGGGGCAGAAGTAGGAGCTATTTCAAGCTCCCACATATGTCAGGACTGTGAAAATACTGTTTGTGGGGAGAGTAAGGGATGAGGAATGGCAGGGGGGAAATATAGCCTTGCCACATTCCTGTCCAAAAATACATCTCTGGGGGAACTTTCAGAATCCATTGTCGATTCACTGGGAGACTGGCTCAGTCGGGAGGAAACCGTCCACCATGCTCTGAGCATGGAAAAAGAGATGGACTGAGTGCTAAGAAACAGGCTTCCCCCCCCCCCAAAAAAAAGGGGGTTGAAGGAGAGGAGCGGAGCCATGGATGCGAAGGTCACCCCAGAGGCATCCCAGCTGGCGGGAAAGTGCGGCAAGGGACACTTCCCTCCTCGCCCCCACTGTCCCATTTTTAAAACAATTTAGATCTTAATGATTTTCTCTCTCCCCCGCCCCCAAACCTCCTTTTCAGTTTTAAGCTTCCTCTTTCTGGTCCTCCCAGATAGCCTTAATTTTACGCTTCGGTGATGCTCATTTTCTAAGACTTTTAAAATTAATTATTTTTTGTCCAGTCCAGAGTTATTAGGAAGAGAGAAAAACTCCCAAAATTATAGCCGGGGGGAGGGTGTGTGTGTGTGTGTCTGTTCCTACAAACAGTTGAACGAAACCCTCTGGGTTTATGGTTCCCTACAATTTCTTTATTCTTTAATAATTAAAAAAAAAAACCCACATCCCTCTGGAAAAATAGAATCAAGTCCTGAGTAACTTTGTTCAGGGTTGATTTGGAATGGGTCAGCTTAATTCAGTATCAGATTTATACCCCCCCCTTTTTCCCAAAGAGTTCAATGTGCCCTACACACCTCTCCTGTTTATCCTATGAGGCTGGGCAAGACTGAGAGACAGCCAAGGCACCCAGCGGGCTCCAGGGCGGAGCTGGGATTCGAACCCAGGTCTCCTAGGTCCTAGACCGGCGCTCTAAACACTGCACCATACTGGCTCACAGTTGATATCTGTAAAGGAGAAAATCAGTTTTCCTCTGACACCCGTAAGGCAAACAGCAGTTTGGGGGGTGCAATTCAGATCAGGAAACATGCGTGGTGTGAGCGCCTGTCCTGCAAAAGTGGAGGAGAAGAAGAAGAAGAAGAAGAGGAGGAGGAGGAGGAGGAGGAGGAGGAGGAGGAGGAGGAGAATGATTTATTATTTGTATCCCGCCCATCTGACTGGGTACAATGTAAAAAGAACAGACTGCAGATTTCTGTTTTGGTTCTGATTTGGAGGCCAGTTGGAAAGTCGCTTTCAAAACTGTTACAATGGTACCTTGGCTCTCAAACGCCTTGGCACTCAAACAACTTGGAACCCAAACACTGCAAACCCGGAAGTCAGTGTTCTGGTTTGCAAACTTTTTTTGGAATCTGAAAGTGCTCCGTTTTGAGTGATATACTTCCATTTTGAGTGTTATACTGGCAATTTGAGTGTTACACTGAAGTCTATTTGCTTTTGCTATTTATTTTGCATTTTTGTTTTTGCGGCTCTTTTTTGTTTTGTTTTTGTGACTGCAGTACATTGTTTATTGCTTTCATTTTAAGAATCAACGGTCTCGTTAGATAGTAAAACTCATGTTCAATTGCTGTTTTAGGAGTTGTTTTTTAAAAGTTTGAAATGGATTAATCCAGGCATAGGAAAACTCGGCCCTCCGGATGTTTTGGGACTACAACTCCCATCATCCCTAGCTAACAGGATGAGTGGTCAGGGTTGATGGGAGTTGTAGTGCCAAAACATCTGGAGGGCTGAGTTTGCCTATGCCTGGACTAAACCGTTTTGCATTACTTTCTATGGGAAAGCGCGCCTTGGTTTTGGAATGCTTTGGTTTTGGAACAGACTTCCGGAACGGATTAAGTTTGAGAACCAAGGTACCACTGTATTTGCAAAAAAGGAGCTGTTTTTCTTAAGACCTAGTACAGTCATACCTCAGGTTACAGACGTTTTGGGGTTGCGCGATTTCAAGTTGCGCACCGTGGTGAACCCGGAAGTACCGGAACTGGTTACTTCCAGATTTCGGCACTTGCGCATGCGCAGAAGCACCAAATTGTGACCCGCGCATGCGTGGCGCTGCGGGTTGCGAATGTGCTTCCCGCACTGATCACGTTTGCAACCCGAGCGTCCACTGCAATCATAAGAACATAAGAAAAGCCTGCAGGATGAGGCCAATGGCCCATTTGGTCCAGCCTCCTGTTTTAGCAGTGGCTAAGCAGGTGCCCATTGTGGGAACCCCCCCAAGCAGGATTCAAGCACGAGAGCCCCCCCCTCGCCTGCTGAGGCTTCCAGAAATTGGGATTCAGCAGTTTTGCTGCCCCTGATTGCCCTCTCATCTCCCAGAAACCCACCCCTCTCTTGTCCTCAGGCTTTTCATCCCACTCCTCACCCACTTTCCAGACAGTGGAGCGCAGGAGAGATTTCTGGGGGGACGGTGGGTGCTGCGGCCGCTGCAGTGGGTGCCCCGGGGAGAAGCAAGGGTGCGAACCCAGGACACAATAGCAGCTCTTCAGCTTCTATTTTTCAATCCTTCGCAGAAATGAACTCCCAATTTCCAACAATGGCTTTTTCAGCATCCTGACTTCAGAAACCCAACCAAATCTTCTTCTTCTTTTCAAGGATTTTAAAAAATTTATTATCTATCAAAGGGTTTATAGAGCAACAGCGCCAAAGCAAAGAATCTGAAAATTCCCCCCAAACCAAACAGCACGACTCTCCCCAAACCCATACAACATGCCTTTGTAAAAAATAATTTAAGATCCTGAAAAGGTAGGTTTAAAAAAAACTCCAAACATTTGCCACCAAAATAATCCTCCCTTTTTCTTCTTCTTTTTTTTTTTTTTTTTGCATTTCTGACCAAGTTCTTGCCTAATTTGAGATGACTCACTCCAGAACTAAATCATAAGCCATCTGAACCCACAAGAAATGCAGAACGGATGGGTGGGTGGGTTTGCTGTGGTTGGGCTCCATAGGGAAAACCACACACCAGCGGCTCTCCACTACCCTTGGGATGCCAGCATTGCAACAAGAGTTAAAGAATGGTAGAGGTGGAAGGGGTCCTGAGAGTCATCTAGTCCACCCCCACCTGCAATGCAGGAATTTTAGCTAAAGCATCTTCAGAACTTCCAAAGAGGGAGAGCTCACCACCTTCTCAAGGAGACCATTCCAACTGATCTTACCACCAGAAAGTTCTTCCTAAAATTTAGTTGGAATTGCCTTCCTCCTCATTTGAATCTGTGGGTTCTGAAGCAGCAGAAAACAAGCTTGCTCCATCTTCCATGTGACGCCCCTTCAGATATCTGAAGTTGGCTCTCGTACCATAGAATTGTAGTCTTGGAAGGGACCTGGAGGGACATCTAGTCCAACCCCCTGCAATGCAGGAATCCCAACTAAAGAACCCAAGGCAGATGGCCATCTTTCCCTTCTCAGTCTCCTCTTGCTCAGGCTAAACACACACAACTCCCTCAACCATCCCTTCCAGACCTTTGATCATCTTGGTTGCCCTCCTGCGCACACCTTCCATCTTGTCAATGTCCTTCTTAAACTGGGGTGCCCAGAACGAGACACATGACTCCATTGGTTTGGGTCGTCCCCTCTGGAGCAGCAGCCTCTGACCCTTTACAATGCTGCGGGCCATCCTTGAGGACCTAGACATCTTTGAAGCACTTGCTAAAGGGAATACTCAAGACCTTCAGCCAACTTTAGCCAGATACCTTCTCCAGCGTCAGGGATTGTACCTAATTTCGTGACATTTGAGCTGCCTGATCTGTGTGTGCATTTTGGGGGATCCCTAGGCTCGTGAAGGGACGTGGGTGGCGCTGTGGGTTAAACCACAGAGCCTAGGACTTGCCGATCAGAAGGTCGGCGGTTCGAATCCCTGCGACGGGGTGAGCTCCCGTTGCTTGGTCCCTGCTCCTGCCAACCTAGCAGTTTGAAATCACGTCAAAGTGCAAGTAGATAAATAGGTACCGCTCCGGCAGGAAGGTAAACGGCGTTTCCGTGCACTGCTCTGGTTTGCCAGAAGCGGCTTAGTCATGCTGGCCACATGACCCGGAAGCTGTACGCCGGCTCCCTCGGCCAATAAAGCGAGATGAGCGCTGCAACCCCAGAGTCGGTCACGACTGGACCTAGTGGTCAGGGGCCCCTTTACCTTTACCTTTACCTAGGCTCATGGAACAGGAGCCCCAGCCTCCTAATACGGCTCCAAACTTATCCCACAGAGCGTTGTGCCCTTGTGCCGGCTCCCTCACCCCAATGGCATGGACCCTCGACCCATGGGAGACCTCCTCTCCCCTCACCCCAATGCCCAGGGGGCGAGAGGGACACCTAGAGCATGTAAAAGTCATTGTTGTTTGACAAGTCCGCGTAGTGGCGAAGGCTCAGCGCCGACGGCAGGTGCTGCTGCAATGGCTTCTCGCTCTTCTGCAACCTCCGCCCCTTGGCCTCTCCCGTGGGCGTCCGGTGGCCCTGTGGCCCCGGTTTGGGCTTGGCCCCGCCTCGCCCATGGCCCCCGAGTTTGTGGTTCTCGTTGCAATAGGCCACGCAGCAGCGGCAGGCCAGGAAGGGCTTGGCGTGGTCTTTGGCCTTTGACCTGGGCAGCGGCGCCAGGCCCCTTTGGACGGGGAGGCCTTTCGGCCGGGAGCCGGGCGCTTCGGCCGGTCCTTTCAAGCGGCCCTTCTTCTTCTGGACGTGGTCCAGGCTGATGTCTGAGTGGGAAGAGCAGCTCTCGTTCCAGGAGCAGCTGCTGGCGGCGTTGAGGCTCCTCAGGGGCAGTGCCAAGCGCAGGGCTTTCCAGAATTTGGAGCCGGGGCGCTTGGACCTCTCTCCCTTCCAGGCCACGAAGGCCACCGACTCCCTCAGCTGCTGGATGTTGGGGTGGGCGCGGAGAAGGGGGCGGTACTCCACCACCACCAGCTTGGTGGCGATGTTGTTCTGGCACAAGAGACCCAGCTTGAACTCCAGCATGCTGATGCTTTTCTCCAGGAGGTAGTCGGGACTCAGGACCACAATCATCTTGCGGCTCCTCTGGATGAAGTCGAAAATGGCTTCTGTGGTATCTGAGCGGGAGAGGAAAGGAGGGCAGTCAGGGCTCTGCACCCATATCAGCCTGGATAGCTCAGCTGGTTAGAGCTGATATTGCCAAGGTTGGAGGTTCTTCCTCCCTCCCCCCCATTTTTTAGAAATAACATTCATTTTAAACAGAATCACATTTATACATTGCAGCGGTACCTTGGTTCTCAGACTTAATCTGTTCCGGAAGTCCGTTCCTAAACCAAAGCGTTCCAAAACCAAGGCACGCTTTCCCATGGAAAGTACAGTGGTACCTCGGGTTACAGACGCTTCAGATTACAGACTCCGCTAACCCAGAAATAGTACCTTGGGTTAAGAACTTTGCTTCAGGATGAGAACAGAAATTGCACAGCGGTGGCACAGCAGCAGCAGGAGGCCCCATTAGTTAAAGTGGTGCTTCAGGTTATGAACGGACCTCCGGAATGAATTAAGTACGTAACCAGAGGTACCACTGTAATGCAAAACGGATTAATCCGATCCAGACTTTTAAAAACAACCCCTAAAGCAGCAATTTACATGAATTTTACTATCTGATGAGAGCATTGATCCATAAAATGAAAGCAATAAACAATGTACTGCAGTCACACAATCAATCAATCAGTAGCTGAACCGGGTTCCACACAGTCACAAAAACAAAAAGAGCCACAAAAACCAAAATGCAAAATAAATAGCAAAAACAGACAGATCTAAGCGTTACACTCAGATCAGAAGTGCAACACTCAAAACGCTCCAGAGCATAATAGCAAGGACCACAAGTGTGAACTGTCAGTCGCTCGAAGGACAGACATGTGTGACTCTATTTCTCTTGCTGGATTCATGTGGGCGGCTTTTCCATGAGTATCTGGCCCTGTCTTTTGGATGATGGCACCCTGAAGGCCTGGCCATCTCCCAGACTAGTGAGGAAGATCAAATTTGCCTGCTGTTTGTAGTTTTTATTGCAGCAGTGAAAAAATCAGGAACCTTAACCCACCCAAATTTTTATTTTTCCCAGTGACTTCTCATCAGATTTTATGCCTGGGAGATGTTAGATTCAGGCAAAAATTCTGGAGGTGGCATAAATTTGGAGGAGAATTTTGTGGTCCTCGATCAGCACCAACAATACCCCCCAAATTGGATGGTACAGTGGTACCTTGGTTCTCAGACTTAATCCGTTCCGGAAGTCCGTTCCAAAACCAAAGCGTTCCAAAACCAAGGCGCACTTTCCAATAGAAAGTAATGCAAAATGGATTAATCCGTTCCAGGCTTTTAAAAACAACCCCTAAAACAGCAATCTAACATGAGTTTTACTATCTAAAGAGACCATTGATCCATAAAATGAAAGCAATAAACAATGTACTGCAGTCAATCAGTAGCTGAACTGGGTTCCACACAGTCGCAAAAACAAAACAAAAAGAGTCGCAAAAACATAAACGCAAAATAAATAGCAAAAACAGACAGACCTCAGTGTAACACTCAAATCAGAAGTATAACACTCAAAACAGAGCACGTTCAGCTTCCGGAAAAAGTTCGCAAACCGGAACACTTACTTCCGGGTTTGCAGTGTTTGGGTTCCAAGTTGTTTGAGTACCAAGCCATTTGAGGACCAAGGTACCACTGTAGTGGGATTCTCAGAATCCCCTGACTACCCCCCCCCCAGCTTCCAACATTTATCTTTTCGTTTTCAACCTTACTGCATGTAATTATACTTACCCACACTTATTTAAACCCACATTTAACCTTATCAAATTATATTCCAAGTATTAAATCGACCCTGCTAACATCTTCAGATATTTACAGTGATCTTTAAGATACTCAATAATTTTTTTCCGAATCTTTATTGAATTTCTTGTCATCTTGATGTCTTAGCCTCCCCATCACTTTTGCCGTTTCGGCACAGTCCATTATTTTGACTCTGCATTCTTCTCTGGTTGGAGTTTTCTCTTCTTTCCACCCCTGGGCAAAAAGCATTCTTGCAGCTGTCGCCAAGGTTGCAGGTTTGATCCCCGTATGGTACAGCTGTGGATTCCTGCATTTCAGGGGGTGGACTGGATGATCCTTGGGGTCCCATCCAGTTCTATAATTATATATATAGGCATTTTCTCCAGCATTTGGAGCAGTGGGTTCTAGTCAGAGAATCATTGCATACTCTCCAAGTTCCCTGATTTTCCAGGGACAGTCCTGGAATTACAGAAGCCACCCCAGTTTCTGATTTGATCCCAGAATGTTCTGATTTTCCTTTTTTTTTTCCCCTCCACCTCTCAGAAAACAATTAAAAGTGGTTTCTGTCTGTGTCTGTAGGTGGAAAAAACGGAGCCCTGTTTATACTGACAATAAAATTCCTGCACCAAATGAAGGAAATTGTGACGCTGGCATACAAAGCCCTTCCTATAATTTTGGTGGGAAATGTCACCAGTCCACTGTAAATTCTTAAATTGTATTTCAATATTTTGTTGGAAGCAGCCCAGAGTGTCTGGGAAAACCCAGCCAGATGGGAGGGGTATAAATAATAAATTATAATAAAATTATTATTATTATTATTACATTGCAATGCTTCCGAAACCAGCTATTTCTTAGGGAACATGGGAAGTGTTGCTTGACACTGTCTACTCAGAAGTAAGTCCCACTGTATTCAATGCAGCTTGCTCCCATGTAACTGGGTCAAGATCGGGCAGCCTGACACTGCAAACTTCAGCATATTTACTCAGAAGTAAGGATTCACCCTTTAGTAATGTTCCTGATCATTCTCACAGTTTCTTCTTCTTCTTCTTCTTCTATTATTATTATTATTATTATTATTATTATTATTATTATTATTCCAACTCTTTTCCCTGACAAGGACTCATGGCAGGTTATTGATGAAATTGTTGCAAATGATCCCTTCCCTCACACATTTTTTACTTTACAACAATGCTGTGAGGTGGATTGGGTGGAGAGGTTTTAATTGGATGAAGGTGACAGGTGAAGATGTTTATAGCCACATCTATGTGTGCAGAACAACTGATTGGTTCAAAATTGGGAAAGGAGTACGACAAGGCTGTATTTTGTCTCCCTGTTTATTTAACTTATATGCAGAATTCATCATGCAAAAGGCTGGGCTGGATGAATCCCTAGCTGGAATTAAGATTGCTGGAAGAAATATCAATAACCTCAGATATGCAGATGACACAACCTTGATGGCAGAAAGGGAGGAGGAATTAAAGAACCTTTTAATGAGGGTGAAAGAGGAGAGCACAAAATATGGTCTGAAGCTCAACATTAAAAAAAATGAAGATCATGGCCACTGGGCCCATCACCTCCTGGCAAATAGGAGGAGAAGAAATGGAGGCAGTGAGAGATTTTACTTTCTTGGGCTCCATGATCACTGCAGATGATGACAGCAGCCACAAAATTAAAAGATGCCTGCTTCTTGGGAGGAAAGCAATGACAAACCTAAAGGTAAAGGTAAAGGTACCCCTGCCCGTACGGGCCAGTCTTGCCAGACTCTGGGGTTGGTGCGCCCATCTCACTCAAGAGGCCGGGGGCCAGCGCTGTCCGGAGACACTTCCGGGTCACGTGGCCAGCGTGACATCGCTGCTCTGGCGAGCCAGAGCCGCACACGGAAATGCTGTTTACCTTCCCGCTAGTAAGCGGTCCCTATTTATCTACTTGCACCCGGGGGTGCTTTCGAACTGCTAGGTTGGCAGGCGCTGGGACCGAACGACGGGAGCGCACCCCGCTGCAGGGATTCGAACCACCGACCTTTCGATCGGCAAGTCCTAGGCACTGAGGCTTTTACCCACAGCGCCACCTGCGTCCCAATGACAAACCTAGACAGCATCTTAAAAAGCAGAGACATCACTTTGCCGACAAAGGCCCGTATAGTTAAAGCTATGGTTTTCCCAGTAGTGATGTATGGAAGTGAGAGATGGACCATAAAGAAGGCTGATCGCCAAAGAATGGATGTTTTTGAACTATGGTGCTGGAGGAGACTCTGGAGAGTCCCATGGACTGCAAGAAGATCAAACCTCTCCATTCTGAAGGAAATCAGCCCTGAGTGCTCACTGGAAGGATAGATCCTGAAGCTGAGGCTCCAATACTTTGGCCACCTCATGAGAAGAGAAGACTCCCTGGAAAAGAAGCTGATGTTGGGAAAGATGGAGGGCACAAGGAGAAGGGGACGACAGAGGACGAGATGGTTGGATAGTGTCTTCGAAGCTACAAAAATGAGTCTGACCAAACTACGGGAGGCAGTGGAAGACAGAAGTGCCTGGCGTGCTCTGGTCCAGGGGGTCACAAAGAGTCGGACACGACTAAACAATAACAAAATGTGTGCAGGAGATCAGACACGGAAGAAGCTTCCTGATGCCCCTATTTTCATCGGAGAAATGTTTGTCCGAGAGCTGAATCTCTGGAAGGGACCCCAAGGGCAATCGCTAAAGTGAAAAGTCCCAGACCTTTCCTCCAAGGGGAGTCCCTCCATCTGCCTGATAATTCTGGTTGCCCTGTGCTGAACCTTTGCTAACTCCACAGTATCCTTTTTGAGGTGACCAGCTCTCTGGGATCCTGACAACAGGTGAAGGCTCAGGACCTCATCTTGTGGGATGTAATCCGTTGATGAAGTCAAATGCAACATTCCTTATTTCCCTAGTGTGGGCACAGGCAGGGGGACATCCAGTCAGGGAAACTAAAATTGTCTATCAGAAACTTCACTCTTGTGGTTTATCACCACAGCAGCTACTCACGTTGGGTTTTAGTAAGGCAAACAGTCTAATTTGTCAGCGCCGAAATGATATCAAGTGTCAGAACAACTTGGCCACAATAAGGAAATTCTGCCCGTGGTATGACTATTTCCCACCTTCCCAATTTGACTCTCTGGTACCCTATCTGCATAACTTAGCAATTCTAAAATATAGACATGCTTTTACTCTCGCAAGATTGAATGTCATGCCCTCGGCTGGACTTGAGGGACGATTCCAACAGATTCCACATGAAAACGCTTATGGTCCTGTGGAGATGGCAGTCCTGAAACGGTGGCACACGCCCTTCTGGCTTGCCCTCTTTATAAAGACTTGAGGAATGAGATTATCACCCCTCTTTTATTGTCCATTCCGGGTTGCCCAGCCACTGCCACTGTGTCCTTTCTCTTGGCAGATCAAGATGAGCAGGTGACAGCAAAGGTTGCAAGGTTATTAGCTGGGGCAGTCAGAATAAGGTCCACTATTTGACTATTGATTCAAACCCCTAAAATGTATTTTATATGATTGACGTTTTATTTCTATTCTTTGGATATTGTACTGTTGTTTTATTGCTATGGCCAATGGCTGACACAAATAAAAATTCATTCATTCATTGTAACTTCCTGTTCCACTGGTATGGAATATCTCCCTCTGCATGTGACCTGGGAGATGGGCATGGCTCTGGCAGACTCCATCAAAGAGCCGAGTCACGCAGTCGTTTTCTCAGTCACTTTTGTCTTTCTATTGTCTTGCTCTTTTGCTGTCATGCTGCTCTCCTGCAGCCATTTTGTTGTATTAATGTAATTTTGCTGTCTGCTGGCTCTCAGCCAGCAGCACATGAGTTCAGACTCCATATGAGATCAACTCACAGTTTCTTTGTGTAACTATTAAGTAAAGCCTGCCTTTCCGGGAACAAATCGTGAGCTGAAATGTAAGTAAACATTTTGTTACTTTACTTAGAAAGACTCTGATGTCTTTATTCTTTTAAGAGGGATCAAAGGGGACACTGGGAAATAATCTTAACTAAGAGATTTAAACAAGTCTGCAAACTAGATTCCAGCTATATTAAGGGGAGTCTGCTCTGCTACATCACTCAGTAGCGTGAGTGAAGGAAGGATAATACGTATTCAATATACTTTTTCCTACTATCCTTAACGGGGACACGGGTGGTGCTGTGGGTTAAACCACAGAGCCTAGGGCTTGCTGATCAGAAGGTTGGTGGTTCAAATCCCTGCAACGGGGTGAGCTCCTGTTGCTCGGTCTCAGCTCCTGCCAACCTAGCAGTTCGAAAGCACGTCAAGTGCAAGTAGATAAATAGGTACCACTCTGGCAGGAAGGTAAACGGCCTTTCCGTGCGCTGCTCTGGTTCGCCAGAAGTGGCTTAGTCATGCTGGCCACATGACCCGGAAACTGTTCGCCGGCTCCCTCGGCCAATAAAGCGAGATGAGCACCACAACCCCAGAGTCGGTCACGACTGGACCTAACGGTCAGGGGTCCCTTTACCTTTACTATCCTTAATATTCCCACACCTCTTGTTCCATGCACAGAAGATGTCAAGACTTGACCACTGGGGACGGGACATGGTCCTCCACTGTCTTCTGAGAGCAGAAGGCTATCTTGGGGGGGGGGGCAAGGACCAGCCAAGTGGTACCCAGTGCTCTGTCCTTAAATGCCTATTAATTGTGGTGGGTTTGCTCCTCATGGGACTAGCATTGGCTACAACCCACATCAATGGTGCCTCCGAAAAATTTTACACATCGCTAGGGAAGACAGGCGAACTAATGCCCGTGTACTGGAAGAAGTGAAGATCAGTGTCAAAGCAATGATTCTTCAACATCAACTTTGTTGGACTGGTCATGTTGACTCCCTCCAGGCAAATTTTAAAAAATGTAGTATAAACACCAACAACTGGGAAACACTGGCCTGCGAGTGCTCCAGTTGGAGAACAGCCTTGACCAAAGGTGTCCTGGGCTTTGAAGAAACTCGAACTCAGGACACAAGGGAGAAACGTGCTAAGAGGAAGGCACACTTGGCAAACCCTCACTGGGATCAACTCCTGCTCGGAAACCAATGTCCTCACTGTGGAAGGATGTGTGGATCCAGAATTGGCCTCCACAGTCACTTAGGGAAGTTTTTAATGCTTGATGTTTTATCATGTTTTTAATATTCTGTCTGGGAGCCACCCAGTGTGGCTGGGGAAACCCAGCCAGATGGGAGGGGTATAAATAATAAATCATCATTATCATCATTACCACCACCACCACATTATTATTATTATTATTATTATTATTATTATTATTATTATTATTATTATTATTACTACTACTACTATTATCTCACTGTTAAAACCGTGTTCAAGGAATGTTATTTGGCTACAAGTGTTTGCCAAACAAGACAACCCACTGCAAAGCATCTTACTATATTCCTAGTGGGTGGCCTTAGGTCTTACTCAGAGTAGACTCATTGGGATTAATGGACCTGAGTCATGCTCATTTATTTCAATGGGCAACCTCGAAGTGAGTCTTGGCTGAGGACCACCCAATGTATCCGCTTCCTTGGGGAAGGGTTGTGAATTTTACTGCCTCACGGACACATCAGTCCCATCTGAGCCCGGGGTGGTGTGACCCAACTCAGCTCCTACTCGTTGTGACAAGACTCCTGCAAAGGAACTTCTGAGACCTGGCTAATCGCAGACCGCTCTCTTGATGGCCGAATGGGGAAAATAAACTGGGGTTGTGGAGGAGGAAGGAGCACACACACACACATGAGACATGGAGAATGAACTGAAGCACAAAAAGGAAAACTATCAAAATAAGCGTTTTATTTCAATGCAAACTGAATGCAACAAAATTAAAACAAGGTCACTTTTCAAAGCAGATGATATAAGGAAAGGGAGGTGGGGAACTGGCAAAGTGTTAACAAAAATGGCAACAAAAGGAGATGAATGGATGGATTCTCAACTGCAACCTCTTTGCCAACCTTATTTTGCCCTCCAGCTGCTTTGGGATATGTATGCATTGCAGCGGGTTGGACTAAATGACCACTGGGGGTCCCTTCCAACTCCGTGAGTACTATCAAAGTTCTTTATTGGGCAGAGCGGAGGGCAGGGCTTCTCTCCTCCGACAGGCCGCTGTAGGGTATGGAAGAGGGCTCTGGAGGACTCTGCCCCATCTTTGCCAGCCCACTTGCTCGCCTGTGTGGAAGCCCTAGTCGCCTATGGTGAGCGGGCTAGTGTCTAACTGCAAGGGTGCTTGGAAGAGCCAATTCATTCACTAGAACACCCACCTCAGAAGATGCATGGTCCAGGACTGGGGCACGTAATGGGTTTAGACTCCGTGCACCAAGTTTAAATCTTTGCTCCATCAAGAAGTTTAAGACCACGTCTCCCGAAACAGCAGCCCAGAGGTCAAATGTCATTGGGGTGTTTCAGGCACAACCTGCTCAACCTATCTTTTATGATGCACATGCTAGAAATGGCTTTGCTCTAGGATGTTCTGAGTCCACCACAGAAGGCAAGCACCTCCTGTTGGCCACAGACCCTGAGATGTGGGAGAGAAAGGAATCGGGAACCCTGAGATGTCTCTCTGTGTCTCTGTGGTTAAGGATCACACATGGTTCTTCTTTGGCTTGCTGGTGTCAGCCGCCGAACATGCAACCTGCCGTCGGAGCGAGTTCAGGGATGGAGATCTCACAGCTGCGTAAACGGGCTTTGGAATCCCACAGCCAGTTGCATTGTGGTTTCTGTGTGTGTGTTTGTGTGAATTAAGTCAGAAGATGGAAAACTGCTTCCATCAAATCTGAGAACGAAAAGAAAATCCCACCCTGTGGGGCTGTTCTCCCAGGCTCACCAGCAAGAACTCTATGTAAACTTGTCCGTGTGACTCTCCCGGCAGATTAGAGGCAGATGGCATGAGAAATAATACTGAACATGGGGGTTAAAAAAAAAGACATACCGTTCCAAACATGGCTTTCTGTTCTAGAGGAGATGGGAGCAAAAGGAGGCTGATGAGAAATGGTGGAAGGAAAAGGAAACACCCACTCTCCTAGGATGCAGGAAAGAGAATGGGGCTTTTGACCTGAAGACACCCCCCACATCCTTGCATTGCAGGGGGTTGGACTAAATGACCCTTGGGCCCCAATTCTGCAGTTCTATGATTCTACATCGGCTGCTTCAACAGGAGGGTGGGTAGGTGAGGAAATGCAGCCCCCTGCTTTCACGGGGCAAAAAACTCCCTACCTGCTCTGCATTCTGGGTTCCTGGCGGTGGGGGCTTTCAACCAACCCTGGCAGAGTTTAAAAATATCATAGTGGGTCTGTAGGCCAGGGAATCGGTTGCAAGGCAGGGAGAATGGCCTTCAGAGGCCCTCGAGATCTCTTGCGCCAAACTGGGGGGTGGGCAAGACCTCATTGCTCCCACATCAACCTGGAAGGATACTGACTCACTCCAGTAGAAAAACAATTTGGCTTTTGTGGGCTGGCGTCTGAAGGGAAACCGAGGCAGGCTCGGCAGGCTCAAGTCAGGCGCTGGAGGGGAGAGGCAGCCGGGCCCTTGGGATTTGAGAGAGGGTGCCCTCCATCCCAGAAACCCTTGCTCTCCAGCTACACCTCTCCCCCACCCCAGCGCTGGGTCTCAAGCTCCCCTTGTCCTCAGACATCTGCCAGAGGAGGCTGGGCAAAGTCCTGCTCCTGGCCGGAGCTCTTGGTGCGGCCACTCTTGACGGGCATCTCCACCAGCAGTTGCTTCCAGAACCTTCCCCGAGGGTAGCTGGACTTCTCCCCCTGCCACTTGATGACGGTGAGGGCAGCCTTTGCCCGCCTGAGCTCCTTGACCTTGCTCTTCTTGATGGCCTGGTACTGGACAAGGATCACCTTGATGGACCCTCTGGCCGCCATGTTCTCCAGGCCCGCTTTCAGCTCCAGCAGAGCTTGCGTCCCCTGGAGGACGTAGTTGGGGCTCAGCACCACCAGCAGACGGCGGCTCCTCTGGATGAAGCTCAGGGTCTCATCCGTGACAACTGGCAGAGGGCAAGGAGGGAAGAAAACACACCAAGCGGGTTAGGGAAGGTTGGGGCAGGCAGACTGAGCCCAGGAGCCTGTGAGTTCTCAGCTTCCTCCTTGTGAAGTTTCTAGCCCCTAAGAAAGACTGGTGCCCTCCAGATCTTGGGGGCTGCCATCTCTGTGGCTGATGGGAGCTGCAGTTCAAAACATCTGGGTCTTCTACCGTAATTACTAAACCATCTGCAAATGCTTTCAATTTAAATTCCTTATTGCCTACCTTTACTCCTCTAATATTTTCATCGGCTCTTATATTACGCGTCAGGACTTCTAACACTAATATAAATAATAGCGGAGAAAGAGGCCCTGCCTTGTTCCTTTCATAAGGTTGCATTCTTCAGTAATGGTATTATTAATAATCAATCTCTAGCCTGGAGTAAATAGTTTCTATTTCTCTTATAAATGTTGTTCCAAAATTCAACTCCTCTAGGACCTTCAGTATGAAGGCCCATGAGACATTATCAAAGGCTTTTTCAGCATCAATAAGCATCATAAACACAGACATAGGAGCATGTGCAAAATGTAAGGAGGCTGCCCGGCCAAACACTGCTTTTCACCCCAGAGCAGGATATTAATTGGACTCCAGCTAACACCATCCCTGATCGTTGGGTCATTGGTGGTCATAACTGCCTCCTGTGGCAGCGAGTTCCACAGTTTAACTAAGAAGCCCCTTCTTTTAATGTTGTACTGTTTTAGTGTTGTTAGCCGCCCTGAGCCCGGCTTCGGCTGGGGAGGGCGGGATATAAATAAAATTTATTATTATTATTATTATTATTTTATCTGTCCTGAATCTTCCAACATTCACCTTTCACGAGTTCTAGTGCTAGGGAGAAATAATAATAATAATTTATTATTTATACCCCGCCCATCTGGCGAAGAAAATCTTCAATCTTCCCACTTTCACTCGGCCATGCATAATTTTGCAAACCCCTATCAGTCCGCCTCTTCCTTGCCTGTTCTCTAAAAAGTCCCAAGCTTCCTTCATATTGTTGCTCCGTCCCCTTGATCATTGTTGGTTGCCCTTTCCTGAACCTCTCGGTTGCCTGACAAAACTCTGCATTTGACCCCAGTGCAGCGACGGTCGTCTGGATATTTATTTAGACTCCAGCTGCCATCAGCCCTGAT
This sequence comes from Podarcis erhardii, assembly GCF_964252035.2. NCBI lineage: Eukaryota > Metazoa > Chordata > Lepidosauria > Squamata > Lacertidae > Podarcis > Podarcis erhardii. The sequence continues at coordinate 100,200,034 of NC_138509.1, read as the reverse complement.
CATTGGCCAATACTGCCTGGGAGCTGGAGTTTAGCAACACCAGGAGGTCCACAGGGGCCTGACACTGGGCCAATCCTACTATTCTCTGTCACTTCTGGGATAGCTCAACTGGTAGAGCACAAGGCTCTTCCAGGGTCGTGGGTCTGAGCTCCACGTTGGGCCAAAAGATTCCTGCCTTACAGGGGGTTGGACTAGATGACCCTTGTGGTCCCTTCCAGCTCTACAATTCCATGATCATATTCTATGTTTATACCCCCTATTCTCTTCCCAATGAGACAGGTACCAGAACTCCTTAACCATCTCGTAATAATAATAATAATAATAATAATAATAATAATAATAATAATAATTTATTTGTACCCCGCCCATCTGGCTGGGTTTCCCCAGCCACTCTGGGCGGCTTCCAACAAAGTTGAAAAATACACTAAAATGTCACATATTAAAAACTTCCCTGAACAGGGCTGCCTTCAGATGTCTTCTGAATGTCAGGTAGTTGCTTATCTCTTTGACATCTGATGGGAGGGCGTTCCACAGGGCGGACGCCACCACTGAGAAGGCCCTCTGCCTGGTTCCCTGTAACTTGGCCTCTTGCAGTGAGGGAACCGCCAGAAGGCCCTTGGAGCTGGTCCTCAGTGTCCGGGCAGAATGATGGGGGTGGAGACGCTCCTTCAGATATACTGGACCGAGGCCATTTAGGGCTTTAGAGGTCAGCACTAACACTTTGAATTGTGCTCGGAAACGTACTGGGAGCCAATGTAGGTCTTTCAAGACCGGTGTTATATGGTTTTGGCGGCCGCCCCCAGTCACCAGTCTAGCTGCCGCATTCTGGATTAGTTGTAGTTTCCGGGTCACCTTCAAAGGTAGCCCCACGTAGAGCACATTGCAGTAGTCTAAGCGGGAGATAACCAGAGCATGCACCACTCTGGCGAGACAGTCTGCAGGCAGATAGGGTCTCAGCCTACATACCAGATGGAGCTGGTAAACAGCTGCCCTGGACACAGAATTGGCCTGTGCTTCCATGGACAGCTGTGAGTCCAAAATGACTCCCAGGCTGCGCACCTGGTCCTTCAGGGGCACAGTTACTCCATTCAGGACCAGGGAATCCTCCACACCTGCCCGCCTCCTGTCCCCCCAAAACAGTACTTCTGTCTTGTCAGGATTCAACCTCAATCTGTTAGCCACCATCCATCCTCCAACCGCCTCCAGACACTCACACAGGACCTTCACCGCCTTCACTGGTTCTGATTTAAAAGAGAGGTAGAGCCTCGTAAGAGACAAGGACCTTCCAGTCGCTGGGGCATCTCAGTTTCTCATTTTGGTGCTTTTAAACTTAGTCATTTCAACTTTGTCCTTTTTGATCCTGCTGTCTTTGTGCTCTGCGGAGGCTTTTAAACATTTATGGCCCTCAATTTTCTGCGTTCCTTTCTATTTTAAACTGTCAACAGTTTCTCGCCATCCACCAGACATGCTTCTAACTGAAGCTTCAGGGAACTAGCGGTGAAGATCAACTGTTGGCCTCAGATACAAAACCTCCTTTGGATCAAAAGATGCACACACACACACAAATTCAGTCGGGCTCAGGTTGCCATGCAGGTATCTACCAGCAATGCCCATGGAAGGCTCTCTGGGGTGCAGTGGGGACCACAGAGGACGTTCAGGGGTAAGTGGGGCCTGAGGTCCCCCACGGAAATCAATTTTCTGTCCTGTGTCCCGTTCTGAGTGCCACCATCTTAGGAGGAAACCAACAAGCTGGAAAATGTGCAGAGATGTTCAGAGGCCTGGAAACCAAGCCTTGTGAGGAACGGGTGAGGGAGCTGGGTAGGTTTAGCCTGGAGAAGAGAAGACTGAAAGGTTGCTAGGACAGCCACCTTCAAATACCTAAAGGGCTGTCCCATGGAAGACGGAGCAAGGCTCCAAACCAATGGATTCAAGTTTCAAGAAAGGAGGTTCTTGCAGGAATAACCTTCTGACAGTAAGAGCTGGTTGAATGGACTTCCTCAGAAGGTGGTTGACTCTCCTTCCTTGGAGGTCGGATGGTTCTCTGTCAGGGGCCCTTTTCGTATGATTCCTGCAATGCAAGGGGCTGGGCTAGATGACCACATGGGGTCCCTTCCAGCTCTCCAATTCTTAAGCTATCATCTATGATCATTCTTTTCCCACACAGTAGCTATACCAGAGGTGGAGATCTGGGTCCAGCTGATGGTTCTCCCACCCCCAGCATTGGCCAAGTTTGACAGGCGGATAGAGCTCCTCACCTGTCAGTAATTTGGCACCACAAAGCAGTCAGGCGACCTGTTTTTGCCTGTGCAGTTTGAAATCAAAGCGGGGGCGACAAAAGCACAGTGCTCTGCTAGCTCCGAAGACCAGCAAAGCATTGCGCTTTGAAAGCCCCACATCTGATGTCACCTACTGCGTAACCCATATACGCAATTTCAGCTCTTTCCTATTTTTCTTTCCCTCTGATGGAAAAGTGCCGTGGCGTCTGTCGCATCAATTAATATTACGCACAAAGGCGCATCCATAATTTACAGGCGTTCTCCGAAGATAGGCATTTCACGTTTAATTAAATCCCTTCTCCTCGTAAAAAACACACGTTTCCTCTCCAATTAGATGGCGTGCAATTGATTATGCACCAGGATCCGAAATAAACTGAGATGAGGGAGGCGACGCATGGCACAAACGGAGGCAAAGCAAAGTATGAATGCTAGTTATGCTCTAAGACATGCGTAGGTAAACTAAGGCCCAGGGGCTGGATCTGGCCCAATCGCCTTCTAAACTTGGCCTGCGGATGGACCAGGAATCAGCGTGTTTTTACATGAGTAGAATGTGCCCTTTTATTTAAAATGCATCTCTGGGTTATTTGTGGGGCATAGGAATTCGTTCATTATTTTTTTTTCCAAATTACAGTCCGGCCCCCCACAAGGTCTGAGGGACAGTGGACCGGCCCCCTGCTGAAAAGGTTTGCTGAGCCCTGCTCTAAGATCATTCTGAGGAGCAGATGAAGCTGATCTGTACCAGCATCTCTGCAGAATTACAGGCAGGGTGGGGGACGATCCTTCCCTGGAGATTTTCAAGCAGAGGTTGGATGCTCGACTCTCAGGAATTCTTTAACTCTGATTGGACTTTAGCTCTGTGCGGGGTTGAGCTAAAAGACCTCCAGGGATCCCTTCCCATTCTAAGATGCTTTCATGGGGTAAACTTGGGACCTTCTGCGTGCAAAGGTGGCCTTCTACCCCACTGAGATATGGGACTTCCTCATTCTTGTGGCTTTCAGGACTCGGAAAAGATGACTAATAACTGCTAAAAACGAACGAGGGGATGAAAGAATTCTTTCAGTGTTCATAAACTTCCTTCCTTTCCCCCCAGTAGCTGGGCTAAGAAATCCAGCTGGGCTAAGAAACATCTGGATTGGGGAGCAAATTATGCAATGCCCAAAACTTCCCCCTTATTTGCACAAATCCCTAATGTGAAATTTAAGTCGCCTGGAGGAGATCTGGGGGTGGCTAAGTTTGAGACCTGCCCCCCCCCCCAATTTTGAAGTGGGAAAAGGGTGCATAGGAACCTGGCTGAAGATTTCCTGCCCCCAGTCGCTGATCCCTAAGGAGCTTACTTGCAAACTCCAGCCTGCAAGGGAGAAGATAGAAGGACACTGAGCTCTGTCACGTGCTGACATGTGGGTGTCTCCTGGGTAACACACAGTGGAGAACATCAAAAAAAGAACAGGGAGAGGCTGCAGGATCAGACCCAAGACCGATCTAACAGAGGACATGAAGGGAACAGCCCTCTATTGCTCTTGATCTCCAGCAACAGGAACTAAGAGACAAACTGCCCCCAAATTGGAGGTACTATTACTGCCACACAGGAAACACCTTCTGTTTTAACTTTCAGGGACCTGTGGATTTTTCCATATTCAGGCAATTGCTTCCACAATGCTTCATTGACTCCTGCTTTCAACTGTTTAAATATATGTTTTGACTGTTACAGATAGGTAGCCGTGTTGGTCTGCCATGGTCAAAACAAAATAAAAAAATTCCTTCCAGTAGCACCTTAAAGACCAACTGAGTTAGTTCTAGGTATGAGCTTTCGTGTGCATGCACACTTCTTCAGATACACTGAAACAGAAGTCACCGGACCTTTCTATATAGTGAGAAGGTGGGGAGGGGTATTACTCAGAAGGGTGGTGGGAATGGGTGATTGGCAGATAGCTGCGATGAGCCTGTTGACGACTCTTAACGACTGCAATAGTGTTTTGACTGTATTGCTTTATGTGGCATTTTCCCATTTCCGCCGTATTAAGCAGTTGGTCCCTTTCCTTTGGGACGCGGGTGGCGCTGTGGGTTAAACCACAGAGCCTAGGACTTGCCGATCGGAAGGTCGGCGGTTCGAATCCCCGCAATGGGGTGAGCTCCCGTTGCTCGGTCCCTGCTCCTGCCAACCTAGCAGTTCCAAAGCACGTCAAAGTGCAAGTAGATAAATAGGTACCGCTCCAGCAGGAAAATAAACGGCGTTTCCGTGCGCTGTTCTGGTTCGCTAGAAGCGGCTTAGTCATGCTGGCCACATAACCCGGAAGCTGTACGCCGGCTCCCTTGGCCAATAAAGCGAGATGAGCGCCACAACCCCAAAGTCGGTCACAACTGGACCTAATGGTCAGGAGTCCCTTTACCTTTACCCTTTCCTTTCTCACCCTGATCTGGCCACAGTGATCCATGCGAGGGTCACCTCCAGACTGGATTATTTTAACTCACTCTACGTGGGGCTGCCCTTGAAGCTCAACCAGAAACTCCAGCTGGTGCAGAATGCTGCAGCGAGGCTCCTTAAGGGGTCCTTGCCATGGGAGCATATTCACCCAATGCTTTACCAACTGGAGTACAGTGGAGTACAGGGTCAGGTTTAAGGTGCTGGTTTTAACCTTTAAAGCCCTATGCAGCCTAGGACCCACGTACCTATGGGACCGCCTCTCCTGGTATGCCCCGTGGAGAACCTTAAGGTCCACAAATGACAACACTTTGGAGGTCCCAAGTCGCAAGGAGGTTAGATTGGTCTCAACCAGGGCCAAGGCCTTTTCAGTACTGGCCCCGACTTGGTGGAACGCTCTGTCACAAGAGACCAGGGCCCTGTGGAACTTGACATCTTTCTGCAGGGCCTGCAGGACAGAGCTGTTCCGCCTGGCCTTTGGTTTGGACTCAGTCTGACCCTTATGGTTTTGATCTATGGGCTACTATTAAAACGAGGTTGCATTTTAAATTGCATTTTTAACTTGTATTTTAAATTGGTCCCTCCCCCCTCTATTATATTTTCATTGTAATTTTACTGGTGTTAGCCGCCCTGAGCCTGGCTCTGGCTGGGGAGGGCGGGGTATAAATATTATTATTATTATTATTATTATTATTATTATTATTATTAGTCACTTTGAGTTCTTTCTTTTTTTATGAAATAGCAGAGAAGAAGAAAAGTGGGGGAAACAGAGGCAGGGCATCATTGGCTCAGCATTTCTTTGCCTTCTACCATCCCTTTCTTGGTCCTCACGGTGGCCGACCAGCTGCCTGTTGGAAACTAGCAAACAGGATCCGAGCACATGAGCAACTCTCGCCTCTTGTGGTTTCCCGCGACTGGCATTCAGGAGCATTGCTGCCTCCGACTGCGGAGACAAGGAGATTCCACCCTGCACAGAACCGAGAACGCAGTTGTCATTCCCCTGTGCAGAGGGGCTGTCAGACCAGCTGTCTTTGGCCAGCTGCAATGCAGTTTCTTGTTTTCTGCGGCTAATTTTAAAGTTTCCAGGATTCACTGCAGACGCAGTGGGGCCAGCCATGTTTGCTTAAGCATGAAGCGAGTGTGGCAGCACCTACACTTTGGAACTCCCTGCCTCATGATACCAAGCAGGCACCTACACTGCATTCTTTTCGGCGCCCGCCCAGACGCACAGAAAATGCTGGCGCGAATTTTAATCTATTTTTGTATTTAATAATAATAATAATAATAATAATAATAATAATAATCCTTCCAGTAGCACCTTAGAGACCAGCTAAGTTTGTATTTTTAAAGGGACGCGGGTGGCGCTGTGGGTTAAACCACAGAGCCTAGGACTTGCGGATCAGAAGGTCGGTGGTTCGAATCCCCGTGATGGGGTTAGCTCCCATTGCTCAGTCCCTGCTCCTGCCAACCTAACAGTTCGAAAGCACATCAAAGTGCAAGTAGATAAATAGGTACCGCTTCGGCGGGAAGGTAAACGGCATTTCCGTGCGCTGCTCTGGTTCGCCAGAAGCGGCTTAGTCCTGCTGGCCACATGACCCGGAAGCTGTACGCCGGCTCCCTTGGCCAGTAAAGCGAGATGAGCGCCGCAACCCCAGAGTCGGCCACGACTGGACCTAATGGTCAGGGGTCACTTTACCTTTACCTTTTTAAGTTTGCATTTTAAGTTTGTGTACGTTTCAATGCATTGCAATTTGTTTCTTGATGTTATGGTTTTATCTTTCCATAAACTGCTTTGAGGGTGCCCACTTGCCACCCGCATTCAAGCAGAGTATAAATTTTATGAAATAAAAAATAAAAATAAGTGAAGACGAGAACGGAAGCGCCTTCTGGATCAGGCCGGGGGGGGGGGGGCATCTAGCCCAGCGTCCTGTTCTCACAGGGACTGACCAGATTCACCAAAGGGAAAGCAGCAATCAGGATTCGAACACAAGACTGGTTTCCAGCAACTGGGACTCAGAAGCATTTCTGCCTCCAACTGTAGCCATAAAAAGAGTAGCCATAATTAGACCCATTTCTCATCTGCCTGGCATGCACCTTGCATCACAGTTAAAACAAAGCTTTTATATTTCACTAAGGATGTTTCTTACATTGGCGTGATTACATAAGAGGGGGGGGGGCTACATCCTGCCCGGGAGGTGGGAAACGCTGTGCACTCATACCAGAGCCCTGCAAGAAAGTGCTAGCATTGGGGGGGGGGGGGAGATGCCCTACAAAGTCTCAAATGCAAGCAAGCTTGTGGCAGGACTTCTCCCTTTACAGGCGTAAAATTCTGCAGCTGCTTTTAGATAATGAATGCAAAGTCCGTGTGAAAGTGTCACTTCTAGACAGCAGAGAAAGCGCGGGGGGGGGGGGAGGAATCCCACTGCAGCTCTGAGGGGGGGGGTCATGGCTAACTGGAAGAGATCCCAAACCTAGTGTTGCTGGGCAAGGGCTTAGCCAGAATTTTTCAGGGTTTTTTTGGGGGGGGGGAGCCTCAGTTATCTATGTATTTTTATTTGGGTTTTTTGGGGGCGGAGGAATGCCCTTCCCTGCCATTCTTGCCCACATCCATGCTGCTGAGTGGGTGTCCTTTGGGGTTGTCCTACCCCAAGGAAATGCCTGGACAGGGGGAAATGCCTAATTCATAGACTCATAAAATTATAGCCTTGGGAGGGACACCAATGGTCATCTAGTCCAATGCCCTGCGACGCAGGAATCTCAACTGAAGCGCCCATGACAGATGACCTGTCATGGCTAAAAATTGGCCGCTGTTTCTTTAATGCTAAAAGAACTAAGTCAGTGGCCTACAATGACTCATGCAACCTTTCACCAAATTGTACCTGTATATATAGAGTAGTCGATGTTAGTGTTTGGTGGTGTGGGTTGGTTGGATGGTAGAAAGCTGGTTGCGTTTGGTGTGTGTAAAAGCTGTCGGTCGTGGTTGGAGAAGAAGACTTTTTAAGAATAAAAGCAGCAATACCCTGCAAGAATACTCTTTCTCAAATACTCTTTTGTGCCAACTAAGGTCTGAGGACTAGGCAAAGGAGTAAAAAGGAGGTCAGAACCTTTTGTTTTTCAAACCATCCAACCTCTGCTTAAAAACCTCCAAGGAAGGAGAGTCCACCACCTCCCAAAGGAGTCTGTTCCACTGCTAAACTGCTCTTACTGTTAGAAAGTTCATCCTGATGTTGAGTCAGAATCTCCTTTCTTGTAACTTGAAGCCAGGGGTTCGAGTCCTACCCTCCAGAGGAGGAGAAAACAAGCTGGTTCCCTCTTCCATGTGATAGCCCTTGAGATATTTGAAGATGGCTCTCATATCTCCTCTCAGTCGTTTCTTCTCCACACTAAACATGCCCAGCTCCTTCAACCACTCCTCCTAAGGCTTAGTTTCCAGACCCTTGATCATCTTGGTTGCCCTCCTTGGTTGCAGACTTTCCAGTTTATCAACATCCTTCTTAAATTGTGGTGCCCAGAATTGGACACAGGACTCCAGACGTGGTCTGACCAAGGCAGAATAGAGTGGGACGATGACTTCCCTGGATCTGGACCCTAGACTTCTGCGGATGCAGCCTAGAATAGCATTAGCTTTCCTTGCTGCTGTGACTCCAAAGGAGTCCCAGGATAATTCCCTTCCTGCCAGTTCCTCAAGAGGATGGGGTAATCCTCTACCTACAAGAGAGACAAAGAGCTCAGGATGCTCTCTAAGAAGCCAGAGATGAGCTGACAGCAATTTCATGCTTTGCCAGGCTCCCTTAAGAATCAGATCCACTTTGGCTTCAAAGTGAAAAGGCAGTTTGGCTGCTTTGAAGTAAGAGGGGAGGACAAAACACAAGCAGGAAAAACAACTTTGCCACCCAGCTGTGCTCAGCAGGAGAGAAGAGGCTCAAGGGCCACAGGACCCTCCTGCAAAGACACAAGGAAAGGGGTCAGGAGGAGGAGGAGGGGCACAAGACGCAGCGTGCAAGGCTGCACACACCGAGGAACTCAAAATGCCAAAATATTTGCAGTCCAGTCCTTTGCATGTCATCCTCGCATATATTTTATTGTATTTTTAATATTTTGTTAGAGGCTGAGGAAACCCAGCCAGATGGGCAGGGAATACAGTGGTGCCCCGCAAGACGAATGCCTTGCAAGACAGAAAACCCGCTAGACGAAAGGGTTTTCCGTTTTGGAGTCGCTTCGCAAAACGAATTTCCCTATGGGCTTGCTTCACAAGACGAAAATGTCTTGCAAGTTCCTGCGGGGTTTTTTCCCTTCCCCCCCTTTTCCTAAGCCCTAAGCCGCTTATCAGCTGATCCGCTAAAAGCCGCTAAACCGCTAATAGCGCTAATCTGCTAAGCTGTCAATAGGCTTGCTTCGCAAGACAAAAAAAACGCTATACGAAGAGCCTCACGGAACAGATTAATTTCGTCTTGCGAGGCACCACTGTAAATAATAAATTATGCTTGTGAAACATGGACCACTTCTAAACGCCATCTCCAACTCCTCAAAAGACTCCATCAACGGGGTCTCTGAAAAATTTGGCGCATCACTTGGGAAGACAGGCAGACTAATACCAGTGTACTGGAAGAAGCAAAGATCACCCGTGTTGAAGCAATGATTCTTCAACATCAACTTCGCTGGACTGGTCATGTTGTGCAGATGCCTGATGATCGTCTTCCAAAGCAACTACTCTATTCCAAACTTAAAAATGGAAAGCGTAATGCTGGTGGTTGCGGCGCTCATCTCGCTTTATTGGCCAAGGGAGCCGGCGTACAGCTTCTGGGTCATGTGGCTAGCAGGACTAAGCTGCGTCTGGCGAACCAGAGCAGCGCACAAAAACGCCGTTTACCTTCCCGCCGGAGCGGTACCTATTTATCTACTTGCACTTTGCTGTGCTTTCGAACTGCTAGGTTGGCAGGAGCAGGGACCGAGCCACGGGAGCTCACCCCGTCGCGGGGATTCGAACCACCGACCTTCTGATCGGCAAGTCCTAGGCTCTGTGGTTTAACCCACAGTGCCACCCACGTCCCTTCATATAGCATATATTCAACAACAAAAAACAGCAACAATTTGTTGTTGACAAAGGACAGCTGGACATAGAAAGGAGAGCATAGCCAGAGAGGATCCCTGAAAATCTAGTCTGGGATCAGGTTGTTTGAAGGACTGCCTGTCCCTGTATGAAGCCCAACACTAAGATTTAAAAGGCTGGCGGGCAATAGAGTCATGGCCTTTTTGGTGTTGGCCTCTTGGTCTCGGAACTCCCTCCCAAGTGATATCGAATGCACCTATCTTTCACGTGATTTATTTTACGTAGGATAATTTAGAAAATCATTTAAATCAAATAATCTCTGTGCAGCGTACATTAAAACCATCACTGCTCTATAAATAAAAGCAGGAACATTTTAAAATGGGCATACCTAATTGGTTTTTGCATCTGGGTTAAGCTTGCTGAAACAGATTTTTTAAATTAAAAAAGCGCAGGTATCTGAAACTGCCAAACTTTAATAGGAAGTTTGCTGTGTTGAAAGCTCAACTCTGTAAAGGCACAGAGCAAAACCTGTTTGGCCCTTGTGTGCAAGTCCTCAGACCAAACTGGTCAAATAGGAACATGGAGGGCAAGCTTTCAAAAAGGACATGAAGACCTTTCTGCTTTCATCTCTCTTTTTTTGGAACTAATATGCATGGCCCGCTTTCTTTAAAGGGGTTATTCATGATTCTAAGGCAATCCTTTTTTAGCTTATTTCCTTTGAGGTGCTGGGTTGGGCCACAGAGAGTTTTTAGACTGTTGTACTGTATTTCAGTACAACTGAAACTAATATTATACAAGCTGCTTCATAGGACCAAAGGAAGCCTGTACGGAGTCAGAGTCTTGGTCTCCAGCTACAAAAGCTGAGACTTTCTTAGCTGTGAGTCCTGGAAGATTGCTCCCTGCCTTGCAGGCTTTGAGGGCAGGGGCCAGACTGACTCCAGCTACAAAAGCAGAGGTTGATGAACAGTCTCTTGGGCTGGGGTGCTTTTAACAGGTTCATGGGGGGTGGGGGTGGTATAACCTTTTTTGTGTCTTTATTTTGTATCTTCTTTGTTCAAGCAGGTAGCCGTGTTGGCCTGACACAGACGAAATAAACATAAAAAATTAAAAAATTGTCTAGTAGCACCTTAGAGACCAACTAAGTTTGTTCTGGTTATAAGCTTTCGTGTGCATGCACACTTTGTGTGTATCTGAAGAAGTGTGTATGCACACGAAAGCTTATACCCAAAACAATCTTAGTTGGTCTCTAAGGTGCTACTGGACAATTGATTGATTGATTGATTCATTGATTGATTGTATCTTCTTTGTTCAGTGTGTACATTTTGATGTTCTACTTATAGCTTACAGCTACTTTCATTGTGTTTGTAATTATTTAATCCTTACATATTGCAAGCCTCCTTGAGAATGGTTTTAACTGTGGAAAGGCAGCATTCGAATAAAATGATACTGGTTGGTTGGTTGGTTGGTTGGTTGGTTGGTTGGTTGATTGATTGATTGATTGGCAGCAGTGGCTCTGAAGGATTAAAAGACAGGGAGCTTTTCCCTAGCCCCACCTGGAGATCCTGCCAGACTGAACCTGGGACCTTCTGCATGCAGAAGAGCAGGGCCATCTTACCCATAGGTGCTAGGGGTGTGGGGCACCCTGGCGCCGGGCTCTTGGGGGTGCCAGACTGAGAGTCCGGGGCCTGAGAGTTGAGTCTGGGGAAGAGCCCGCCCGTCAGTCGGAGCACCGGCGTGCTCCGCCCTCCTGTGCACCTGGGACTGGGCAATGGGGGGGGGGGCGGCACCAGGCGGATGTTTGCACCCCGGCGCCGCATATGCTTAAGACAGCCCTGCAGAGGAAATGCTCTACCCCTCAGCTCCTGCCCTCCCTAGTTGCACCAATTGATCCATCTCGTTCAATGGCTACTAGCCGCAATGGCTATGCCATCTGTGGTCGCAGGCAGCAACACATCCAAATATCAGATGCTGGAAACCACATGAAGGGAGAGTGGTATACCTGAAGGAGCGTCTCCACTCCCATCGTTGTGCCTGGACACCGAAGTCCAGCTCCGAGGGCCTTCTAGCAGTTCCCTCACCGCGAGAAGCAAAGCTATAGGGAACCAGGCAGAGGGCCTTCTCGGTGGTGGCGCCCGCCCTGTGGAACGCCCTCCTATCAGATGTCAAAGAGATAAACAGCTACCTCACTTTTAGAAGACATCTGAAGGCAGAATCCGAGACCAGGGAGAAGAGTCGGTGGAGGAAGATTGGAAGAAATTTAAAGACTATCTACAGAAACATTGTAAAATTAATGAATGTTAGAAGGATGTTGGAATGAAGTTATGTGGTTTTAGCAGAAATGTTATAATGGTTTAGGAAAAAATAGACTGTTAATTGGTGAAAGGAGGGAAAGTAAAGTTATGTTATATTAAGATAAATTACAGAACAAAAAGTGGAAAAGACTATTTACAGAAACACTGTAAAATTAATATCTTTTAGAAGGATGTTGGAACAATATTATATGATTTTAGCAGGAAGGATATAAAGGATTTGGGAATAACTGACTGTTAATTGGTGAAAGGAGGAAAAGTAAAGCTACATTATATTAAGACAATTTACAGGACAAAAATTTTAAAAGAGGGAAAGGATTTGCTGAAATAGATAATAGACCTAGAATACAAAAAAGGGAGGTGTGAGGAGGTCAAGGAAATAAGCTAATGAAAGATTGGTAATGAGGAGATCTCATGCATTTTCTTTTTTGTGTTTTTGTTTTTGTTTAATGGGTTTTACTTCTCTGTTTTTTTAATCTTCTTTATATTGTGGTGTGTTGTTTGGTTTTTGTTTAATGTGGTATGTTTATTTTTTTCTTTCTGTAATTGTTGAAACTTTAATAAATATTATTTTTTTTTAAAAAAATAGAAGACATCTGAAGGCAGCCCTGTTTAGGGAAGCTTTTAATGTGTGACATTTTAATGTACGTATTTTTAATCTTTGTTGGAAGCTGCCCAGAGTGGCTGGGGAAACCCAGCCAGATGGGCGGGTACAAATGATAAATTATTATATTATTATTGTGCTCGGATCCTGCTTGTGGGTTTCCTAAAAGAGGCACCTGCCCATCCAACTGCCAGGAAAGGATGCTGAGCTCTTCTTATGTTCTAGTTCAGAACTGCCCACACTGAGTGGCAGCCGCTGCTCAGGGCTCCAGGAAGGGAGTTTCCCCCCCCCCCAGCCTTGTTGGAGATGCCCTTAGGGTTGAACCTGGGACCTTCTGAATGGAAGGCAGAGAGCCAGTGTGGTGTAGTGGTCAAGAGCGGTGGACTCGTAATCTGGGGAACCGGGTTCGATTCCCCACTCCTCCACCTGCAGCTGCTGGGTGACCTTGGGCCAGTCACACTTCTCTGAAGTCTCTCAGCCCCACTCACCTCACAGAGTGTGATGGCCTGGGATTCAGACCCAGATGCTGAACCTGAGGGATCCCAGCCTGCACAGGATTCCCTGCCTCCAGAACCAGCTGAGCCGGGGCTGGGGCTTGAGCCTGAAGGGTCCTCACCTGTGCTGGATCCTCAGGTGCAGGCACCAGCTGAGTCTGCTCTGGCTCCTGAGGTGACGGAGGACCCATTGCCTGCAGGTGCTCCACTCTCAGCCCTGTCAGAGGAAGGTGAGGTTGCCTCTGGGTCTGGTCACCCTCCAGCCTCTCCTGAGCTACAGAGGCTCAGGGCAGAGAGGGGGAGGGAACTAAGTTCCCGCAGGAGGAGGGCTCGCCTCCAGGCCAGGAGAGGCGAGTCACCAGAGGATCAGGGCCGCCCTATGCCTTGGGGCAGATGAAAGCCAGCCAGCCCCAGTCCCAAGTTGCGGGAGCAACATTGTTGGTTGCTAGTCCCTGCCTGAATCATGTCCTGCTTTTCTGCCTGAGCTCCTGACCCATCCTGGCTCCCAGCTTGCAAGTCGGTTCCTGACTTCACCCGACTCCCTGCCCTGCACCCAGATTCAGCTACTACAGACTGCCTCCCCATTGCACCTTTGACCACGGACCGGACTTGGACCTCGCCTCTCGGGTAACCCATGGGACCAGCACACAGAGTGTTTGTTGTGGGGGAGGAAAGGAAAAGAGATTGTGAGCTGCTTTGAGACTCCTTAAGGTAAAGGGACCTCTGACCATTAGGTCCAGTCGTGGCCGACTCTGGGGTTGCAGCGCTCATCTCACTTTATTGGCCGAGGGAGCCAGCATACAGCTTCCGGGTCATGTGGCCAGCATGACGAAGCTGCTTCTGGCGAACCAGAGCAGCGCATGGAAACGCCATTTACCTTCCCGTCGGAGTGGTACCTATTTATCTACTTGCACTTTGACATGCTTTTGAACTGCTAGGTTGGCAGGAGCAGGGACCGAGCAACGGGAGCTCACCCTGTCACAGGGATTCGAACCGCTGACCTTCTGATCGGCAAGCCCTAGGTTCTGTGGTTTAACCCACAGTGCCTCCTGCATCCCACAAGACTCCTTATGGTGGTGATAAAGTGGGATATAAAATCCAAACTCCTCTTCTTCTTCTTCCCCACCTCCCTGGGCTTTGCCTCAAAAGGCAGCACATCATGAAATACCAGAAATTAAAAAGTACATAGTGAGAGAGGAAGAAGGTGAGACTAGGAAGGAAAGAAGGGTGGCCGTCTGGGATCTGTAGGAGCCCAACGAGGATGTTGGGGGGGAGGACACAGAGAATGGCAGCCTTCCCATCTCGTCTAAAATAGCAGGGGAACAGAAGGAGCAGAGCAAAAGCTTGAGGGCGTGGGGGGCGGATTCCATCTGTCAGAAGACATCTGTGACTAAGACCGGGAGGAAAGGAGAGATCATTGACGGCAGCCAGCGGGCTCCGTTCCCTGAATCCCACGCCCACCTTTTCTCAGCCTCCCCTGTGCTCTGTTTTATGGTGGTCATGAACTGGCCACCCGTCAGCGATGCTTTAGCTGTGATTCCTGCATTGCAAGGGGGCTGGACTGGATGACCTTCGGAGTCCCTTCCAACTCTATAATTCTATGATTCACAGGACAGTGATGGATGCAACAGGTAGCTCTTTCCAAAGGCCTTTTAGAACCCCAGGCTCATCCTGCCGGGATGCTGTGGAGTTGGGAAAGAGCAACCAGCCAAGAGCAACCAAAATGATCAAGGGGATTCACAGATGAAGAATGGTTGCTGCTTTGAGGAACGAGAAGTAAGAGGTGACATGATGGGGAGTGGATAGAGGAAAGTTTTTTTGGGAATCACTGACTTGGGAGGGACCGCAAAAGTCATCGAGTCCAACTCCTTACAATTTGGAGAGCATAACCAGAGAGGATCCCTGATGATCTAGTCTGGGATCAGGTTGTTTGAAGGACTGCCTGTCCCTGTATGAACTTCTTCACGCAGTTCACAGTTCAACTGTGGAACTCCCTGCAACTTGATGGCTTTAAAAAAGGATTCAAGAAATTCATGGAGGAGAGAGGGCTATTGATGGCTACTAGCCAGGATGGCAATGCTCTGTCAAGACCAACTTTAATTGGTTTTAGAGTATGCACGTTTTCCAGTTTCACAGAACTCGACAGCAACAGCTCGACAAAGGGTTCTGTGGAACCAAAAAGCTTGCTGACGTTGTCACCAAACTTAGGCCAGTGTAATTAAAATAGATCTTTTTTTTTGCAGCAGACGACAAAGGCTATTGCTGCTGCAGAAGAGAGAAGAGAAAGTTGCATTCCTTCTGCCAGAATTGGGCCAGGTCTCTGCAAAAGGACGAGCGAGGGAGGAAGGAAGGAAGTTAAATTTGGACGCTCACGTCAGCTGCTCTGGCTCTGGACAGGGCAAACAGATGCTGCAGGGCAAACAGATGCTGTTTTTAACCACCGCAGCTCCTGGGCCCAAAAGCCATATATGTGCACTTCTAGAGCATCTCAAGCCTGGAGGGGGTTTCCAAACAAGAATAAAAACACAGGGAGCTTTTAAGTAGATGGAAACCCGAGCCCGGAAACGGAATGGGAAGTGGGACCAGGTCTTATCTGAAAAGGATATGCAAGGACCAAGGTCACGGTGGGGTGAAGAGGACCCTTGTCACCCCACAGGAACCTCTGAACCACAGGGAGGGCTCGGTCAGGATGGGACGGGGCTGTCCATCAGGCCCTCCCTTGTTTCCTTGTCCTGACCAAGATGAAAGGAGGAGGAAGGAACCGGACGAGCAGCTTGCTTGGCCAAAACTGGACAGAAGGCCCCAGGCTGGCCAGCCCTGGGAAGAAAGGGAGCTTGTCCCCCACAATTCTTGAGCAGCCCCCCCCCCATCCTCTGGGCTAGGCTGCTACAGGGAGGGCACAAAGCTATGCTAGCCGGCTCCTTAACGTAAGGCTTGGATCATGCCCCAGTTCTGTAATAAATAATAATAATAATAATTTTTTATTTATACCCCACCCTTCCCGGTCCAGAAAACCGGGCTCAGGGTAGCTAACAACAAATTTAAAACACTTAATTGAGGCAACAAAAAACAGCATAAAATACAGCATAAAACATGAATAACAATAAATTCAGAATTCAAAAATCAATTTAGGGGGAAAATCCATCCAATAAACATTAGATGATCAGCAGGGCTAGCTGGCTAAATTAGACCTACTTGGGCCAGCATGGAGACCAGGGGAGAATTAGCTGTGGGATCCCAGAGTGGGGAATCTTCATATAAAGGGAAGGTGGAGGGAAGGAAGAAGAATAAAAGATCAGGCTAAGTTCAAATTGAAAGCCAGGGGGAATAGCTCTGTCTTACAGGCCCCGTGGAAGGAAGTTAAACCCTGCAGGGCCCTGGTCTCATGGGACAGAGCATTCCACCAGGTCGGAGCCATCACTGAAAAGGCCCTGGCCCTGGCGGAGGATAATCTGATTTCCTTAGGGCCTGAGACCTCTAAACTATGGTTATTCATGGGCCTTAAGGTCCTCTGCAGGGCAGACCAGGAGGGGCGGTCCCGTAAATATGAGGGCCCTAAGCCAGAAAGGAATGCTCCAAAATACCACTGGAAAGCAGGGGAGCAACATGGGTAGGAACACCACAGGCCTAAGAGAGCACTTTGCATAGAATACAGGCTGAGCTGCGAATCAGGAGGTCCCCAGTTCGAATGCTGCCTCTTGCATGAAATCACTAGGCAGCCTAAGGTGAGCTCATCTCCACCTCTCAGCACCACCTGCAATATGACCCACCGCACAGGGGTTGGGCTAGATGTAAAGGGACCCCTGACCATTAGGTCCAGTTGTGGCTGACTCTGGGGTTGCAGCGCTCATCTCGCTTTATTGGCCGAGGGAGCCGGCGTACAGCTTCCGGGTCATGTGGCCAGCATGACTAAGCCACTTCTGGCGAACCAGAGCAGCGCACAGAAACGCCGTTTACCTACTTTCCCACCAGAGCGGTACCTATTTATCTACTTGCACTTTGACGTGCTTTTGAACTGCTAGGTGGGCAGGAGCAACGGGAGCTCAGCCCATCGCAGGGATTCAAGCCGCCGACCTTCTAATTGGCAAGTCCTAGGCTCTGTGGTTTAACCCACAGCACCACCCGCGTCCCTGGTTGTCCCTTACAACTCTACAATTCTGTTTTTCCATAATTGCAGCTGGGATAGCTCAGTCAGTACAGCAAGAGACTCTTAATCTCAAGGTGATGGGTTGGGCAAGAGATTCCTGAATTGCAAGGGGTTGGACTAGATGACCCTCATGGTCCCTTCCAACTCTACAATCCCATGAATCTAAGTACGGAAAGCTCAGCAGTCTCCCATTGCCCCTGGCTCCCCATCCCACCCTCCACCCAAACTGCCTTTTCCCATCCTCAGACTCTCCTCTCTGCCACTGGGCTACTTTCAGCTAACACACCAGCACCATATGCAGAAAAATGACAACTACAGAATAAAGAACAGGCAATCCTTCATGGAACAGGCCCAACGGTTCGCATTCATTCTCATCATTTACCCTGAAGAATTTGATCTCCCGGCCCTTCATTTGGATTTCCCTTGGCAGGAACCGCGAAGGAACAAGGGCGGCTTTTTCTAAAAGGCCAGCGGCTGCCCTCCTGACTTTGACTGTCGAGTCAAGGAGTTTGGGAGACAAGCAGATTCCCCAGATTCAGGAGCGGTTACCATTACTTGACAGACACAGACGTCTGCAGAGAAGACGATTTCAAAGATGTGTGCCACTTCTGGTTCCAACTGCTCGTACCCCCTCCCTAGCAACGAGGGATAATATTTCATTTCATTTCCAGTTTCTCAATATCCTTCTTAAAAGGAGGGCGGCCAAGAAGATCAAGGGTCTGGAAACCAGGCCTTGTGGTTGAAGGATCTGGGTAGGTTTAGCCCAGGCTTCCTCAACCCCGGCCCTCCAGATGTTTTTGGACTACAACTCCCATGATCCCTCGCTAGCAGGACCAGTGGTCAGGGGTGATGGGAATTGTAGTCCCAAAACATCTGGAGGGCCGAGGTTGAGGAAGCCTCAAAAAGAGGAGACTGGGAGGAGATATGAGAGCCATCTCCAAATGTCTCAAGGACTGTTATGTGAAAGATGGAGCAGGCTTGCTTTCTCCTACTCTTGCGGGTAGGACTCGAACCCAAGGCTTCAAGTTAGAAGAAAGGAGATTCCGACTCAACATCAGGAAGAACTTTCTGACAATAAAAGCTGTTTGGCAGCAAAACTGACTCCCCTGGAATGTGGTGGACTCTCCTTTCACGCAGGTTTTTAAGCAGAGGTTGGATGGTCATCTGTCATGGATGAGAATCCTGCATTGCAGGGGGTTGGACTAGATGACCGTTGGGGTCCCTTCCTACAATTCCACTCTTCATGGGTCTTCCTCCTAGGAGCAGGAATTATTATATGTACTGTGTTCTCTTATGTACTGTGGCTTGCCGTTGTTTTATTGATTATAGTTTAGAAATTATTTATTGTAACTGTTGAGTGGATTTCTGTTTAACTTTTATATGCCATTATTATTTAATACTGTTCTAATGATTGTTGAATGTTACCTTTTTGATGTAGGTTGCCTATTTTAAAGTACTGTCACATTTTTGTCTTGCATTAGAATGTTATAAGACGTTCCTTTTTTTTGTTCCTTCAGCTTGTAAACCGCCTTGAGTATTGCAAGATAGAAAGATGGTATACAAATTAAAAAATGATGATAGGGACCTGAAGGTTCTGGGAATGGGAGCAAAATATCCCCCCCTTCAAAAAAATAACAGTGGGGACTTCTTTAAGAAAGTTGTGGCAAGCTGCTTTCGAACCCAACGTTAACCGCAAAGGCTGCTAAATGTGGCGATTTGCTCTCTTTGCCGAAGGGCTCTGTGTGTGTGTGTGTGTGTGTGTGTGTGTCTGTCTGTCTGTCTGTCTGTCTGTCTGTGGGTGTGCGGTTTGTGCGAAAGCAAGAAAGCCTGCTGCTCTCGGCTGCTCTGAACGCTCCAGAGATACTCACTTCCCCCGGGGAGGCTGTCTCTGTCAAAAATGCACAGCTTGTAGCCAAACTCGTTCTCCAGAACCCCTCTCAACGTCAGCAGCACAAACTCTTCCTCTTCGGCGTTCCTCGCGTAGGACACATAAATGTCATACTCTTTACCGTCTGACGGCCCCAGTCGGAGAGGGAAGAGAGCAGACGAATAAAAGAAGAAAAGGGGGGGGGGGAATAGGCTTTAGTTAGTTCAGAGTAGCTGCGGGTACATCGGCTTCTGGCTCCTCTGCCCCCGTGCCAGGAGGAGAGCAAAGGCCCTGCTGGGGCGGGGGCAGAGAAGTCAGGATAATAGGGGGGCTTTCTGCCTCTCAACACTCTTGCTCCCTTCCAACACAGAGCCTGGAAAAGGACTCGGCCTGCAACTGATTAAAAGGAACCTCGTAAGAAGAGTCTGATGGATACAGGAGTGGCCACCGGGACCACATAACATTGGTCCTGAGAGGTCTGCATTGGCTCCCAGTACGTTTCCGAGCACAATTCAAAGGGTTGGTGCTGACCTTTAAAGCCCTAAATGGCCTCAGTCCAGTATACCTGAAGGAGCATCTCCACCCCCATAATTCAGCCCGGACACTGAGGTCCAGCTCCGAGGGCCTTCTGGCGGTTCCCTCACTGCGAGAAGTGAGGTTACAGGGAACCAGACAGAGGGTCTTCTCGGTGGTGGCGCCCGCCCTGTGGAATGCTCTCCCTTTAGCTGTGAAGGAAATAAGCAGCTCTCCTATCTTTAAAAGACATCTGAAGGCAGCCCTGTTCAGGGAAGTTTTTAATATTTAACGCTGTACTGTTTTTAACGCTTGATTGGGAGCTGCCCAGAGTGGCTGGCGAAACTCAACCAGGTGGGCGGGGTATAAATAAATTATTATTATTATTATTATTATTATTATTATTATTATTATTATTACAGGCCAAAGGGTCCTCATCTAAACCAGCGTCCTGTTCCCACAGGGGCCAAATGCCCCCGAAGAACCTCAAAATCCAGATAGACTGCCTCTGGAGCTGGAGGCTCCACAGCAACGTCAGAAGAGCCTGGCTGCTGGATCAGGCCAAATAATAATAATAATAATAATAATAATAATAATAATAATATATTATTATTATTATTTATACCCACCCATCTGGCTTGGTTTCCCCAGCCACTCTGGGCAGCTTCCAACAGAACACTAAAATACAATAACCTATCAAACGTTAAAAACTTCCCTAAACAGGGCTGCCTTCAGATGTCTTCTTAAAGTCTGGTAGTTATTTTTCTCTTTGACATCTGGTGGGAGGGCGTTCCACAGGGCGGGCGCCACCACCGAGAAGGCCCTCTGCCTGCTTCTCTGTAACTTGGCTTCTCGCAGCGAGGGAACCGCCAGAAGGCCCTCGGCGCTGGACCTCAGTGTCCGGGCAGAACGATGGAGGTCCACAGTCCTGTTCTCACAACCAGAAAGGAAACCCACAAGTAGGATCTGAGCCCAAGAGCCCTCTTTCATCCTGTAGTTTCCAGCAACTGGGATTCAGAAGCATCGCTGACTCCAGCTATAGAGGCAGAGCAGAGCCATTGCGACTAGGAGCCATCAGCTGCCCTCTCCTCCCTCCATGAATTCGTCCAATCCTCTTCTGAGGCCACCCACGTTGCTCCTTTTCGAGCTCAATCTCATTTTGTTCCAACAGCCCCAGAGAATTTAGCATCATCGGCAAGCCTGGCTGCCTCACGGCTCAATGCTAGCTCCAGATTTCTCATTCTTTGTCTGTCTGTTGGCTTATTGCATTTATAACCCAGTTTTTTCCACCAAGGAGTGTGAGTTGGTGATTCGAACCCTGGTCCCGCAGGTCCAAGTTGGACACTCTAACCACTACACAACACTGCCTCTCTTGTTTATGAACTGTTTAAAAAGCACAGGCCCCGATCCTGGTCCTTCGGGGGGCTCTGCTTTCTACGTCTCTCCGTTTGGAGAACTGTCCATTTATTCTTGCTCCTTCCAGCTGTACTTGCTTACTTACCATTATTATTATTATTATTATTATTATTATTATTATTATTATTATTCCTGATCTGCAAGAGGGACTGAGGCTTTCAGGCCGCCAAAGGCGGAAGGCTGACCAGGTCTATGTGGTTGCTAGATGCAACCCTGTGGCCTTTAATTCTAAAGTTCTAGCCCGGAGGAAAGCCCTTGGCTCTTGCAAGAGATGGGAGGGAATGCAGAGAGGCGGAAGGCGAAGGAGCAATTAGACTTTCTGCAGCTTCTGACATTATCATAATCTGCCACATTCAGCCGCGACTCTTAAGGCGAGCTTAAAATGTATTTATTTATTTAATCATACACGTATTTAATGTGCTTATTTGGCTCTATACAAACTGAAGGCTTTAATCTTGCAGTTGCCTTCTTGGATGCCACTGGGGGAAAATTACCGCGATTAATGAAATGCTTCACAAAGTACTCCAAGAGGCATGCAACAATGCTACAAAACAATGTAATGAAAATAACAATTTAATGTCCAATAAGCATTGCAAACTAATAATAATAACAATCAGCAGCAACGTTTAACCATTAAAAGACTTAGAAAATAAGACTCAGCAACTATGAAGCATTTCTGGAGTTCTGAGTTCAGAGTTGTCAGGGCTGGGTTTCCAACAGCGGCTAGGAGTCTACTAGCCCCAAATGGAAAGACGACAAGATACCAACGAAAGAAGAATGGCAGGTCAAATTCATGGAATACGCAGAAATGGCGAAACTCACCAGAAGACTCAGAGACATACGTAGACAATATTTATAAAAAGACTGGGAATCGTTTCTGCTGTATTTACAGAAATATTGTAAGGAAATGGACTCACTAGTAGGGTCTGAGTAAACACTTACAATGAAGAAAACGAAAGGTTAAGAAACAACAATATGGAAAATTTGGTATGAAAATGTTAAGAATATAAGAGCTTTCAGCTAAAAGATTGAAAATAAGACAAAATGAAGCAGAAGTAGCAAATAGTTAAAGAACCAGAAGGGGAAGTTGAGGGAAGTCATGGGCTGGGGGGAGTTTTGTTTTACTGTATTTTCTTACATATGATAAATGTGTTGAATCTTAAATTGTAAAACGTAAGAAGAATTTGTTTTTAAAAAAACAGAACAAACAAACACCTCCAGCAATGCCCCTTACCTAAGATGGTTTCGTCCGTCCCAAAATGAGCCCGGTAGAAGAGGACCATTTCCAGCCAGTAGAAGTGGTAGACGAGGGTCAGGAGAACCACCAGGAAGATGGTGGCCCCCAAGCCACAGACCAGCTCCACCGTGTACCTGGGCACAGGGACTGTGGGGGTCAGGGGAAGAGGAAGGGGGGCCCTCGCTGTGGATTATCATCATCATCATCATCATCATCATTAATTATCATTAGATTTATTTCTAACCCGCCCTTTCGCCAGACCACGTCTCAAGGAGGCTTATATAAAACAAAGGGACAAAATAAATACATGGGGGGGGGGGAGACCATTGTTAAAAGGTAGCCTAGACTCTAAGGCAGTACGACTCATGCAAGACGTTGGAGACTAATATACACAGAATATTTACCAAAATAATTATACATTCTTTATCAATCTTCTGAGAAAAATGCAAAACCTTGTGCAAAGCCACAGAGACGTACGAACTATCCAACCTAAGATGAACTTACAAGTGAAACTCGGAAAATTAGAATATCGTGGAAAAGTTCATTTATTTCAGTAATTCAACTTAAAAGGTGAAACTAATATATGAGATAGACTCATGACATGCAAAGCGAGAAATGTCAAGCCTTTATTTGTTATAATTGTGATGATCATGGCGTACAGCTGATGAAAGCCCGAAATTAACAATCTCAGAAAATTAGAATATTAAATGAAATCAGCAAAACAAGGATTGCAAATAGACCAATATTGGACCTCTGAGAAGTAGAAGCATGCATATGTTCTCAGTACTTGGTTTGGGCCCCGTTTTGCATCAATTACTGCCTCTATGCGGCGTGGCATGGATGCTATCAGCCTGTGGCACTGCTGAGGTGTTATGGAAGACCAGGATGCTTCAATAGCAGCCTTCAGCTCTTCTGCATTGCTCGGTCTCATGTCTCTCATCTTTCTCTTGGCAATGCCCCATAGATTCTCTATGGGTCAGGTGAGTTTGCTGGCCAATCAAGCACAGTAATCCCATGGGCATTGAACCAGGTTTTGGTACTTTTGGCAGTGTGGGCAGGTGCCAAAGTCCTGCTGGAAAATGAAGTCAGTCCCCATAAAGCTCATCTGTGGAAGGAAGCATGAAGTGCTCCAAAATCTCCTGGTAGACGGCTGCGTTGACCCTGGATTTAATGAAGCACAGTGGACCAACACTAGCTGATGACATGGCTCCCCAAATCTCTTTTCTGATGAGAGCAGCTTTTGCACCCTATTTGGAAACCAAGGACCCAGAGTCTGGAGGAAGAATGGGGAGGCACACAATGCCAGATGCTTGAAGTCCAGTGTGAAGTTTCCACAGTTTGTGTTGATTTGGGGAGCCATGTCATCAGCTGGTGTTGGTCTTGACATATCTCGCTTTGCATGTCATGAGTCTATCTCATATGTTGTTGTTGTTGTTTAGTCGTTTAGTCGTGTCTGACTCTTCGTGACCCCCTGGACCAGAGCACGCCAGGCCCTCCTGTCTTCCACTGCCTCCCGCAGTTTGGTCAGACTCATGCTGGTAGCTTCAAGAACACTGTCCCACCACCTCGTCCTCTGTCGTCCCCTTCTCCTTGTGCCCTCCATCTTTCCCAGCACCAGGGTATTTTCCAGGGAGACTTCTCTTCTCATGAGGTGGCCAAAGTATTGGAGCCTCAGCTTCAGGATCTGTCCTTCCAGCGAGCACTCAGGGCTGATTTCCTTCAGAATGGAGAGGTTTGATCTTCTTGCAGTCCATGGGACTCTCAAGAGTCTCCTCCAGCACCAGAATTCAAAAGCACCAATTCTTTGGCGATCAGCCTTCTTTGTGGTCCAGCTCTCACTTCCATACATCACTACTGGGAAAACCATAGGTTTAACTATATGGACCTTTGTTGGCAAGGTGATGTCTCTGCTTTTTAAGATGCTGTCTAGGTTTGTCATCACCTTTCTCCCAAGGAGCAGGCGTCTTTTAATTTCGTGACTGCTGTCACCATCTGCAGTGATCTTGGAGCCCAAGAAAGTAAAATCTCTCACTGCCTCCATTTCTTCCCCTTCTATTTGCCAGGAGGTGATCTCATATATTAGTTTAACTTTTTAAGCTGAATTACTGAAATAAATGAACTTTTCCACGATATTCTAATTTTCAGAGTTTCACCTGTATAATGTCTGGTTTCAATGGATTCTCTGTGGCTTTGCACAAGATCTTGTATTTTTCTCAGAAGATTGATAAAGAACATATAATTATTTTGGTAATTATTGTGTGTATATTAGTCGCCAACGTGTTGCATGAGTCGTATTAATTCTATCAGCTGCACAGGTTGCATTTTTCTAGACTCTAAGGCAGGAATGACCAAAGTCCGTTTCAGTGTTCTAATCCCTCCCGCAGGTCGGTTTAATCCAGCCCATGTGGCAGTTCATTTCCTGGGGTAAAATCCCCCCCCCCAAATCACAACAACTTCAATCCTAAAAAAAGGCAAACAACTTTGGTCAGCCCTCACGGCCTTTCACTTCGTCAAACCTGGCCCTCTTTGAAAAAAGTTTGGACACCACTGCTCTAAGGGAATTCTTTTTTGGCCAAGTAATTTTTATTGAATTTCAAGTTTTTTTAAAAAAAAAAACAAATGAACATCAAACTTAAGGCACAATAAAATAAAAAAAATCCTTCCAGTAGCACCTTAAAGACCAACTAAGTTAGTTCTAGGTATGAGCTTTCGTGTGCATGCACACTTCTTCAGATACACTGAAACAGAAGTCACCAGACCCTTCTATATAGTGAGAAGGTGGGGAGGGGTATTACTCAGAAGGGTGGTGGGATTGGGTGATTGGCAGATAGCTGTGATGAGCCTGTTGACGACTCTTAACGACTGCAATAGGTCTAACAGGAAAAAGCAAGGGGTGAGAAGGTGAAAAGATTGTGTGTTAGATTGTGTGTTAAGGCACAATCTAAAAGATGACTTCCCAACCTTCTTCTGTGGTGCTGTTACCCCCATTTTAGCCCCCCCCCATTCACTTGCTAGAAATAAGCAAACACCTTTTTTTCAGATTTCAGCGATGGGCCTTTTTAGTTTGCTAGCTACTGGTTTTTGTCGTGTTCTCTGCAAGACTGAGAATGTGGATGTTTCCACTGGTTTGTGTTAGGTTGTGTGTACTTACCCATCTATGCTGCTTTATACTTTTATCCCCTCCACAATCCTTTCACTCCTATTTTATTTTGTTTTCCATCCACTCCCCAAAATTTTATATATATATATTAAAAACCACACACACAAGCTATTAAAATGCAGGTCATAAAAACAGCGCGGTGCTGTTGAAAGCCAGTTCTGATGGGATAAGAGAATCTTTGCTGGAAGGAAGAGGAATCAAGGAGGGAAACACGGGAGGATCCTGTCTGGCTCCTCTAGGGAGGGAGCTCCCACATCTGGGAGCAGCCACTGAGAAGGCCCTTACCTTTCATCTTCACCATGGCCTCCTGGTGAACGGTCCCCTTCAGGTTGTGCGCCCAGCAGGTGTAGTTTCGCTTCAGGTCTCTCTCCGTGACCTTGGGCACGACCAGAGTCTTCACAATGGTCATCTCACCAAGGCTGGAGGGGATCTCCCTGGGGAAAGGGAAAAGAAGAAGAGAGGTCTGAGCTCAGAAGCTCTCTGAGATGCCAAGGGACTGTCAGTATGCCTTTGAGCCGATGCCAACGCCCGGGCTCAACAACTGGTTCTGTAGCCTTATTAGACTTTACCGACTTGTGGGGTCTGCGTTGCTCCCGGAAGGGAGAAAGGAAGTCAAATGACACCGAGGTTGATGCAGAGAAAGAGTTTATTCTGCTCTCTGGATAGCAGAAGGCACTTGCATGGTCAGTTCACAGCAAGTCCAAAGAAATGAGAAATTTCATGCAGTATATATATCCTCCAGGCACCCTCTCCCCCCTTCCCCAGGAATCCAACCACGTCAGCTTATACACGTAAGTTGACATCCATGACCATAAACAGATGTTCCTGTTCCGGTACTCTTGACCATAAAAGGATCTTCCTGTTCCTGTTCCTATACTCTTATCTTGGGGCAAGAAGGTCACCATCTCTAAGAGCACTCCTGGCGCCGTTCCCGGGTCTCTTGTCAGACGTGACAAGGTCTGTGCGTCAGTGTGGTCAGGATGTAAGATAAGACCTAGATGTGCCATCCCTGCTCCACTTGGAACTGACAAGGCCATCCGTCATTACCAGCCTTCATGGACTGATAAGGGAGAGGTCTTTGTTTATACAGCTGGGTTTGTGCTACACAGCTCAGGCTAATGGATTTTAGCTAATGGATTCTTTGAAGAAGGAAAAATGGGGATTTGGGGGGCCCGTTTCAGACTGACTGCACAGTCAGTTTTAGATTTGGGAAACCCATTCCTTCAGTTCTGCCCCGACTGGGCTAGGTGACTGGAGCACTTCCAGAGACCTTCCACTCCTGGAAAGCAGGTCTAAGTGCACTGGACCCACAACTGTCCCACAACCCACCAACCTCAGCAGAGTATGAACAACACGGAAGAAAACTGTGAAGCATAACTTCTTTTATTTCTAACAGCTACTGCAAACTAAACACTAAAGAGGTACTGGCTTGCATGAGGGTTATAACTCTCACTCTAATCACTACATAGCCCTCTAATCACTACATAGATAACACACAGACTCCACACAGAGTTAGGCAGGAGCAGAAGAAGCGAAGAGCAGTCTCTGCCCCCTCCTTTGTGAAAACATCAGGAGATTCTTGCAATGGGAAGGGGTGAAAATATCCACAGGAACCACCATCCCTAAGGGAATAACCCCAGAAGAGCTTGTTGGAGGAGGTCAAAGGGGTGTTAGCAATTTCACTCCTCCGACG
Organism: Podarcis erhardii; assembly: GCF_964252035.2. Taxonomy (NCBI): domain Eukaryota; kingdom Metazoa; phylum Chordata; class Lepidosauria; order Squamata; family Lacertidae; genus Podarcis; species Podarcis erhardii. Next base: position 100,172,849 of record NC_138509.1, on the reverse strand, counting down.
CTGCATTTGCGATTGGTGCAAATCACATGCCTGTGTGAGAAACGGAAGACAGTCTTATCTCTTCCGCTGTATGTACTTTATACAGTGGTACCTCGGGTTACAGGCGCTTCAGGTTACAGACTCTGCTAACCCAGAAATAGTACCTCGGGTTAAGAACTTTGCTTCAGGATGAGAACAGAAATCGTGCAGCGGCAGCAGGAGGCCCCATTAGCTAAAGTGGTGCTTCAGGTTAAGAACAGTTTCAGGTTAAGAGCGGACCTCCAGAACGAATTAAGTTCTTAACCTGAGGTACCACTGTAATGTACTTTCACTCTTACTTGGGCCTGTTCTCTCAGAGCTGGAGAGAATGGAAACTAGAAGAAGAAGAAGAAGAAGAAGAAGAAGAGGAGGAGGAGGAGGAGGAGAGTTTGGATTTGATATCCCGTTTTATCACTACCCGAAGGAGTCTCAAAGCGGCTCACATTCTCCTTTCCCTTCTTCCCCCACAACAAACACTCTGTGAGGTGAGTGGGGCTGAGAGACTTCAGAGAAGTGGGACTGGCCCAAGGTCACCCAGCAGCTGCATGTGGAGGAGCGGAGACGCGAACCCGGTTCACCAGATTACGAGTCTATCGCTCTTAACCACTACACCACACTGGCTCTGTACTTTTGCTTTTGTCTGTACATAGTGAGTAAATAAATAGTAGATTAGCTCTGCAATGTCTCACGCTTCTTGCTGTGTTCTGCCAGAAGCTTAGTGTGCACATATCATTAGGATGTATGTCGCTAGAAGCGCACCGGAAGAGAAGGGAGATGCCTTCTCCAGAGCTGCGTGTACCAGAGAATGCTCAGAGTTCCAGCGGCTTGCAGGCACCCCTAGGGCATTTTCCAACAAGGGGGAACATCTGATCCAGCATCGTGTTCCCAGGGGGGCCAGGAAGATGTGCGCCAGTGGGAAGCTGCAAGCAGAAAACCCGGCACAAGAGCCCTTTCCAGAGAAACGACAGCCCTTCTCTGTGCAGTGCATGGTTAATCTGTGGAACTCCCTCCCACAGGAGAAAGCGGTAGCCGCCCATTTGGATGGCTTTGAAAGAAGATGAAAGAAATTCATGGAGGAGGAGGAGAGGGTTGTGGGTGGCGAGAAGGCAAGGCGGCTCTGCTCTGTCTTTACAGTCACAAGCAGCAACACTTCTGAATCCAAGTTTACGGAAACCTCAGGAGGGGAGAGGGCTCTGGGGCCTGAATCCTGTTTGGGGGGGGGGGTTCCCACTGGGGGTGTCTATTCAGACCGGGACTAGATGGGCCATGGGCCTGATCCAGAAGGACTCCTTATGTTCTCATGCTTTTGTTGCGTTCTTTGCATATGCCGTAATTGTGATTTTCTGAGAATTTCTCTCCGCCTTTTGAAACGAACAAGAACAGGAAAAGGCTCATGCTAAAATTAATCTGCAACTCCAGATGGGAATCACCAGATGTGACGATCACACATGTGGGTTTTTCACTGCACGTAGGGATGGACCGGAATCTATTTTCATTCCTCTTTTTCCAATCTTAGATTCCGTTCCTCACATCTTCACGTTGGCTTGCAATTCTTTTTTTTTAAAAGACCACACTAAAGTTCAACACATTTTAGTGGACATTGCTCCAAACATCACCATTATTAGCAGTATATTATTATTATTATTATTATTATTATTATTATTATTATTATTATCAGTATTATTGGCATGGTGCATTCGCTTACCTATACATTTTTATACAAACGCTTTCCCTCCTAACACACACATTTTTAGATTTATTTGTAGTCGGCGTACTGCATCACAAAATTCAGAGTAGTGTGAATTGCGGGGTGGGGGCTGAGAGGAGGGTGGGATATACCGTATTTTTTCACTCCATAAGACGCACTTCCCCCCTCCTAAAAAGTAAGGGGAAATGTGTGTGCGTCTTATGGAGCAAATGCAGGCGGGAGACTCTGCTCAGCGCTCCCTTTAAAGAGCCGTGTGGAGCGTGTGTGTGGCTCTTGGGGGCTTTTCCCCGAGGAGGGAGAAGGGCTGCCCTCCTCCCTCCTCGGGGAAAAGCCCCTAAGAGACGCACACCCACTCTGCTGAGGAGATTTCACCCCTCCCATATCCAAGAACCTGCTGATGTTCTCTGCTGATTCTCCAGAGAGGAGGGGGCGGTTTCTGCTCTCTACTTATTCCGCTCCAGCCTCACATCAAAGTGTCGGAGAGAGAGACTGAGTGTTAGAGAGAGATCGTGCGTATAGATAAGGTTGCTGCTAAGAACAGCTGCAGACACTCAGTGCAGCATTCATTTATGCTTAGACCTATTTAGCTCTGTATATAGTTTTGTATTATAGTTATAGAATAAAAGAAGATATTCTACAGAGCTGCTCTCCGAGTCGTTTATACACTGCCAGACTCTGCTATATTCTGCTGTGCGACGACTGTATTGTGGAAGTGAATCCGGTGCTCACAACTCTAAGCTGTGAGTCCGCAGCACTTTGACCTGTTCCTGTGCAGAAGGTGGTCTCTGGAAGTGCTACCCAGCTCGCCTAGCCCAGTCGGGGCTGAAGTGGATGAGTCCATTTGGTGACACTGGCTCAAGGGCGATGCTGACATCCACGTGCTCTTTAAAGGGAGCACGGCTGTCCATAAGCCAGGATAGCCAGCGAGATTGCTGCGCTGCAATCCTGCTGGCTGTCCTGGCTTCTGGGATTCAGTCCCCCCCCCCCTTGTTTTCTGCTTCCAAAAACTAGGGGCGTCTTATGGTCTGGAGTGTCTTATGGTCTGGTGCGCCTTATAGAGCGAAAAATACGGTAAATGAAACAAACAAACAGATGGACCTGGATCAGAATCCGTCTATGGGAACTTCATATTTATCCATGGAGGTTTTCACTCCGTCCTGCAATCAATTTCTTAGACTTTTCTCAAATGGGAACAAAAAGGGGTCACTGGGTTGCTGCTGCTTTTATTTTGATAATGGTTTTATATTCTGATTTTATCCTGTGAACTGCCCTGAAGCCTGCAGGTATAGGGCAGTATAGAAATAAAATTCATAGTAATAATAAATACAATTAAATAGCAACACACACACATAAGTACTGAAAGGAGTGAGGTGTTTAAGATGCAGCTAAGGGAAAGGGGGGGTCTTCCTATACAGCCCCTCTTTTATAGCAAGTCACTGATATTTGCCCAAGCCCCCCCCCTCCACCACCCTCTGTACAGACGTCTCCATTGCGGTTCCTCCAGCCCCTCCCCCTTCGCCCTGGACTAAACTGTCTCCCCGTTTCAGACAACGGGGAAATCCCTTGCGCTCACGTCAGTGTGATGTTGAACTTCAGGTCAGCGACGTCCTCTGGGCTCTTCCCGTCCACCATCCACCAGACCTCTTGCGGAGAGTCCTTCAGGAACGTGAACTGGACCTCGCAACGGATCTCGAGCGCTTCTCCTGGCATGCGCAAGGTTAAGAACAACAATGTTCAATGCAATAATAGGAAGAGCATTCAATAGCAGACATTAGGGCTGTGCGCGTCCTTTCTGGACAAACCCAAGGTCCCAAACTGGACTGGGCCAATGAACTGGGTGGATCTGGGCAGATTTGTCTGTCACAGGGTAGGGGCAGACCTGGGTTGCCCTAGATCAGGGCTCAGCAACCTTTTGCAACCATAGGCCGGTCCACTGTCCCTCAGACCTTGTGGGGGGCCGGACTATATTTTTTTTTGGGGGGGGGGGGGAATGAACCTATGCCCCACAAATAACCCAGAGATGCATTTTGTCACCTATGAATAAGACTGTTGTGTCTTCATTCTTTTAGGAGGGATCAAAGGGGTATTACCAGGGATAGTAGAACATATCCCAATCTGGGCAAGCCAGACTGAATTACTTATTATCTTAAGAGAGTCTAACGAGTCTGCAACCAGCTTCTGGCTGTATAATAGGGAGGTGCACTCTGCTATATGAAGACGCTTGCTAGTGCAAGTTAGGAAGGAATAGTAATCAATAGATCCTCTCCTGTTACCCAAAACATCCCCACTGTAGCCTTATTGGAGTTCACCGATTGGGTCTGCGTTGCTCCGGGACAGGAGGAAGGAAGTCAAAATGACACCGAGGTTGGTTCAAAGAAAGAGTTTATTCTGCTCTCCGGATAGCAGAAGGCACCTGCGTGGTGAGTCCACAGCAAGTACAAAGAAATGACGGGTTTCATGCAGTTTATATATCCTCCAGGCACCCTCTCACTCCTCCTCTAGGAGCCCAACCACATCGGCGTATGTACACAGGTTGACATCACATATTTTCCTGCTCTGGTACTCTCAACCATAAAAGAGATTTCCTTCCTGCACTCCTGACCATAAAAGGATATTCCTGTTCCTACTCCTATCTTGGAGCAAGAGGTCACTACTTCCGAGAACATGCTCTGACCTTAGTCCCAGACTTGGGTCTCTGCGTCATTTGTGGTCAGGACATAAGATATGTCTGTGTCTGTTCTACTGGTAAAGTCAAGGCCAGTCTTGCCGTCAAAGTGATAAGGGAGAGAGCTGTGTTCTTGTTTTGCATTTGCTCAACGGCTAAAGTTTATGCATTTTAGCTAAGGAGAAATGGGGATTTTGGTGCAGTTTAAAAACTGCCTGCACAGTCCGAGGTTTGGGAAACCCATTCCTTCACCACACTTTTAGGGAGCAGAAACGAGCCCACCATATAAAGGTAACATTTAGATTTGTTGCTCCATCCTCCATTGCACCTGAGGTTCCAACATTGCAAGGGGGCTGGACTTCAGGACCCTCAGGGGTCCGGTCTGGACTAAGGATTCTGAGCTCCTGTGCTCTGATTCGATATATGATGTCCAGTCACAGAACATTTCTGGATTTGGGCCTCTTCCATTGGCCCCATTGAACTCGAGTCCTGATTCGCAGCTTGGAAGTTTAGACAGCCAATCACGTTGGGAGTGGGAGTGGTCCAGGCTTTCAGGAGTGTATATAAGCTAGTGATGGCCAAACTTGGTCCTCCAGCTGTTTTGGGACTACATTTCCCATCATCCCTGACCAATGCTTCTGTTAGCTAGGAATGATGGGAGTTGTAGTCCCAAAACAGCTGGAGGGCCAAGTTTGGCCATCATTGATATAAGCAGTTGCTTTGCCCTGTTTCCCAGTTATGCAGTTCAATGAAGGTTCTTGCTGTTATCGCTGTGTCTTGCCTCGTGGGAACCCACCTACACCTCACTGGCGATGAAGGTGGGGTGCTAGCCTAGGTTATCTCCCACTTGGACTACTGCAATGTGCTCTACGTGGGGTTACCTTTGAAGGTGACTTGGAAACTGCAATTACAGTGGTACCTCGGGTTACATTCGCTTCAGGTTACATACGCTTCAGGTTACAGACTCCGCTAACCCAGAAATAGTACCTCGGGTTAAGAACTTTGCTTCAGGATGAGAACAGAAATTGTGCTCTGGCGGCACGGCAGCAGCAGGAGGCCCCATTAGCTAAAGTGGTGCTTCAGGTTAAGAACAGTTTCAGGTTAAGAACAGACCTCCGGAACGAAAATAGTACTTAACCCGAGGTACCACTGTAATCCAGAATGTGACAGCTAGACTGCTGACGAGGAGTGGCGGCCGAGACCATATAACACCGGTCCTGAAAGATCTTCATTGGCTCCCAGTACATTTCTGAGCACAATTTGAAGTGTTGGTGCTGACCTTTAAAGCCCTAAATGGCCTCGGTCCAGTATACCTGAAGGAGCGTCTCCACCCCCATCGTTCTGCCCGGACACTGAGGTCCAGTGCCTAGGGCCTTCTGGTGAGAAGTGAGGTTACAGGGAACCAGGCAGAGGGCCTTCTCAGTAGCAGCACCTGCCCTGTGAAACACCCTCCCAGCAGATGTCAAGGCAATAAACAACTATGTTACTTTTAAAAGACAACTGAAGGTGGCCCTGTTTAGGGAAGTTTTTAATGTCTGATGCTGTATTGTTTTTAATATTCAGTTGGAAGCCGCCCAGAGTGGCTGGGGAAACCCAGCCAGATGGGTGGGGTATAAATAAATTAAAATAATAAAAATTATTATTATTATTATTATTATTATTATTATTATTATTATTATGCAGCACCAGCTAGCTTTCATGAGCTGAAATCACAGCTGGGGAACCGTCGCCTCAGCTGAGATGAAATCACTGACTGCAGCCACGAGGCAGATCACACAGAGTGAATGTCACCCAGGGCCACATTGAGGAGTTTGACACCATGGGACCACACCACCCAGCTGGACTTCTTCCCTCAATAAGCTGACTCCACCTTCACTTCACCTTCCACTCTGCAGAGTGGAATCAACTGTAGAATCATTTTGCGATTCTAATGCCTGACTCAGTCCAAGGCAGCTTCCTGAGCAGCGCAGTCAAGCCGGAAGGGATTTGAAAGCTTCTCCACAGTCAACGCCTTGTTTGAAGCATGCAGAAGACACACATTTCAACTGGCAGATTTCGACCTGAGAGGACGGGCAGCTGCTGGCAGACCTTACCTGGTGTGAGTTCATAACCGACTTGCTTATTTGGAGAGATGATCGTCGGAACCGTTGCCTTGTCTGGAGGCCCTGCCAACAGAATAGGATCATGATAGCCATGTTCAAATATATAAAAGGATGTCACATAGAGGAGGGAGAAAGGTTGTTTTCTGCTGCTCCAGAGAAGCGGACACAGAGCAATGGATCCAAACTACAAGAAAGAAGATTCCACCTATACATTAGGAAGAACTTCCTGACAGTAAGAGCTGTTTGACAGTGGAATTTGCTGCCAAGGAGTGTGGTGGAGTCTCCTTCTCTGGAGGTCTTTAAGCAGAGGCTTGACAACCATATGTCAGGAGTGCTCTGATGGTGTTTCCTGCTTGGCAGGGGGTTGGACTCGATGGCCCTTGTGGTCTCTTCCAACTCTATGATTCTATGATTCTATGATTATTTACTTGTCCTAGGGAAGGTTACGGCATCAAAACACAATATTAAAAATAAAGCAAGCAAATGGTGGGTCCTGAAAACATGCAGCTCCCGTGTCAGAAGCATAGCTGTCAACTTACAGATTTGAAAATAAGGGATCAGCAGCCAAAATACGGGATTTACATGCTCAGGTATGTTCAGCTTCTGAGCCCCTCCAAGCCAAAGGCAGAAAGCCCAGCCAGCAGCCCAACGAAGCCTCAAGTGGTGGTTCCCACAGCGCAGCAATCCCGGCAAAGGGGGTGCAGCAAGGAAAACCACCGTCACCTCTCCGCTGGGAAGCGCTGAGCAAAGGCGAGTCCCCAGGCAACGCGGCCGATTTGATCGGCACAAGGCATGCAAGCTCCACCCCCCAGTCATTCTTAGACTCCTTATTGGGTGAGCAACGCAGCCAAGCAACACAGTTGGAGCCTCCCTCCTCCCTGGCCGGCAGAGAGGGAGGGAGGGAGGGAGAGGAGCTGCTTCCTTTGAAACCCGGGAAATTTAAGGGACATCATCAGTAAGGGACAGCAGAGGGACACAGCACTGGGATAAGGGACTTTCCCACCAAATAAGGGACGGTTGACAGCTATGGTCAGAAGTCAGGTCTTCAGCATCTTCTGGAAGCCGTGCAATGAAGGCGACTGTGGAGAAGAAGTCCCACAGCTTTGGGGCTGCCACAGAGAAAGCCCTCTCCCCTGGGTCATCTTCACCCCAAACCTCTGAGGGCTACCAAGAGGGCCCCTTCCATCAATCTCAGCATCCAAGAGGGTCCGTAGGGAAAAAGGCAGCCTCTCCAGTGTTTGGGGCCTGATTCGTAGAATGGGATGGAACACAGGGGAAAGTTTGTTTGGCATGGGTTTCTTCGTGGGAAAATTAAAATGTGCATCTTGAGTTCCTGCAGACCTTGAAGAAGCCACTTGGAGCAAAGGCTGGATTCTGTGCCCCAAGGGAACAACCGCTAGGCCCTCCAGCCTCGAGCCTCAGGGCAGTCTCTGAGATACACTCAGGCATCAGCCCAACATGAATGGCTCTGGCAGGCAGAAACTCAGAAAACACGTGTGCCTTTAAGAACTGCCTGAGGCAGGCTCACATCTCTCAGGATCCTGCAACATCTGAATGAACATTCTGAGGGCAAAAACTGCTCCACAGTGGAATGGATTCCCTTGGAAGGAGGTCTACTCTCCTTCCGTGGAGGCTGTTGAGCAGAGGTTGGATTCTTCAGCTGAGATTCCTGAACTTCAGGGGGTTCAACTAGCGTATTTTTTGCTCCGTAAGATGCACCTGACCATAAGACGCACCTAGTTTTTAGAGGACGAAAGCAAGAGAAAAGCTCCCTGTCCCAATTTGACAGAGCGCGCGAGGGAGAAAGATCCCCCTCCACGCTGGCTCCCGGCTGCTCTCATGCAAGTCACAGAGCCCCTCGGACGCAGGGAACTCTGAAGAGTGTTCTAAAGCCCTCTTCCCCCGTCTCTCCTCTCCTCACCCCCTCGCACAGGCAGGGGATGCTTGCACGAGTGACGTGCCACGCCACGCTGCTCCAGGAACCAAAGTCCCCAGCTCCGCCACTGCCAGGGACCCCACATTCGTTTCATAAGATGCACAGACATTTCCCCTTACTTTTTAGGATGAAAAACGTGCGTCTTATGGAGCGAAAAATACAATAGGGGGGTGGGGTGTCCCGGGTGGCATCCATGGGGAGGGTGACAAAATCCCTTTTGGGCGCTGATCACCGTGCCGATTGCCCCCCTGGACGCCGATCGTCACCCCAATCACCCCAATGGGCGCCAATTGCCATACCAATCACCCCAATGGGCACCAATCACGCCCCCAGGTGCCCCGCATGCGCGCTGCTCCAAGGGCCCGAGCGGCTAGCTCCGCCGCTGTCCCTCGGGTTCCTTCCAACTCTACAATTCTATGAAATATCCAGCTATCTCGTCAGCGCAAGGATTTGCAGTTGCACATGGGAACCTCCCCTCCTCTCCCCACCATGCACCCCCTCCCAAATCTCTTCTGGGGGTTCCCTGAACCCTCCAGAACAGATCTGGTAAGCAGGAGGAAAGTGCTTAAATTCCTGCAGCGGTGGAAGAAGTTAGTGCCGCACCAGATATAGCCCATAATGCTTTTCCTCGGTTATCATTGAAGTTTTTGAACCTGGCCCAGCTCACTCTCCAAAAATTGCAACCTCTGCAAAGCGCAGGTGCTTTTAAGCATCATGTCATGCTTCAGGGCTTGGATGAAGCAGATATTTGTAATGACACGGTTTTGACAAGCCTGCTCTCCTTGTGACAGGCAGCTGCACAGAGCAAAGCACTCTTGAGCTCAGGGGGCAGCGGAGGAGGGAGAAGGTGCTTCCAAGAGGACACCAGGACACAAATCCCACCCCAGCAGCTCAAAATGTGTGTTATTTTCTTAGGAAACCTTTTTTTTTTAAAGCAATGCTTTCTGCTTTTGTCTTGTTTTTCCAAAAGCCATTTTCAAGGTGCCCTGAAAGAACCTCTTACAAGAAATCTCAGGGCAACCACAACACCTCTTATTTGTTCTTGCCAGTGACAGTATTTATTCAGATAGTGGTATCACTGGGTCTGTTGCTTTAGAATCACAGAATTATGGAGCTGAAAGGGACCCTCTAAATCAACCCCCTGCAATGCAGCGATCACAACGAAAGAGTCCCTGACATATGGCCATCCCACCTCTGCTTAAAAACCTCCAGTGAATGAGAGTCCACAACTTCCTGAGGGAGTTTGTTCCATTGTCAACCAGCTCTTACCACCAGAAAGTTCTTCCCGATGTTCAGCTGGACTCTCCTTTCTAAGAGAGTTTGTGTACTGGTCCAGTAAACGCTTCCGCTGCGCAACCAGCAACAGTTCTCTTTGCAGAGCATTAATTAAGTCCAGTGCAGAGATTCTTGTTGCAGTACAAGCTTCAGAGTCTCAGCAGCAAAGAAATAACGACACAGGGAAGCCTGTCTTTCCAAAGACAGGTTTATTGCAGAAAGATAACAGAAACACCTCCGGAGCTTTCAGACATTTTTGCTTCACGCCCCACAGGCAGAGAAAACAAACACTCTTTATATACTGAGCAACTTAACAACTTAACGAGCTTGACTACTTAAAGTCACATGACATTGCTAACTTGCCAGCGTCTTAGGTTTCACACCCTAACACTTTCTTGTAACCTGAAGTCATGGGTTCGAGGCCTCCTCTCCAGAGCAGGAGAAAACAAGCTTGCTCCATCTTCCATGGGAGAGTCCTTTAGCTACATCTCCTGTGTATCTCCTCTTCTCCAGGTGAAACATACCCAGCTCCTTCAACCATTCCTCACCAGGCTTGGGTTCCAGACCATTAATCATCTCGGTTGCCCTCCTTTGCACGCATTCCAGCTTGTCAACATCTTTCTTACATTGTGGCACCCAGAACTGGACACTGGACTCCAGGTGTGGTCTGACCAAGGCAGAATAGAGCGGGACTAGGACTTCCCTTGATCTGGGGGGGGGGGTCCGTATCCTGAGGAATTTACAATCTAGGTTTAGCTATGGGATGGGTAGGTGCAAAACAAGTCAGTTCCCAAAGGCCTGTCAGAAGGGAGGACGGCAAGGAGGGAACCAGCCTAACTGAGATCCAGTGCCAGGGCCTTCTCGGTGGTGGCACCCACCTTGTGGAACACCCTCTCATCAGATGTCAAAGAGAAAAACAACTACCAGATTTTTAGAAGACATCTGAAGGCAGCCCTGTTTAGGGAAGCTTTTAATATTTAATAGGTTATTGTATTTTAATATTCCATTGGAAGCCGCCCAGAGTGGCTGGAGAAACCCAGCCAGATGGGTGGGGTATAAATAAATTATATTATTATTATTATTATTATTATTATTATTATTATTATTATTATTATTATTACTACTACTACTACTACTAATACTACTACTAAGAAGCCCTGTATTGACATGTATTTTAAAATGAAAGGCATAAGACTAGAATATGGTGACACCAGACTTCTTCTTCTTCTTCTTCTTCTTCTTATTAACTTCCCTATTATTATTATTATTTACTATTACTATTTACTATTTACTATTACTATTACTTACCTATTAATATTATTATTATTATTATTATTAACTTCCCTAGTCAGGGAGTTCCACAGTTGCCTGGGAGCAGCCACCACCAAGAAGGCGCTCTCATCATGTTCTCACCAAGCATCCCTGTAAGGATGGCCGGGCTGAGAGAAGGGGCTTCCCCTGAAGATCTCAGAGCCCAGGCAGGTTCATATGGGGAAATGTGACAGCTTGGGCCTGAGTTGCCAGGGCTTTATGAGCTACACACCAGATGAACATCAATAATAGCTCAGTTGATGTTGTGGCTCCCCTTGTCCCTTGATCCTCCTTACCTACCACCTTGACCCTCAAAGTCCGTGTGAGGTTGAAATCCCGGCCGTTCTCCTTGTAGCTCACGACACAGGTGTAGTCGGCCTGGTACGCTTCGCGGACAAAGCCAAAGGTCAGGTTGACGCCGCTGGGGTATCGCTCGTTGAAATTATCCATGAGTTTGCAGTTCTGCAGGAAAGGGGGATAACGCACATTCACTCACATCCTCTGCATGCAGAAAAGGCACATCTGCTAAGCACACAAGGTGGACATCCTCCGAGAAGAGGAAGGTTGGAACCCAGGACCCGGAAGCAGCATCTCGCTCAACACCGGGCAGCCCCTAGCCGGAAACTCACAATTTCAGAAGCTGTCATCTCCATTTGTAACATTTTGCCACCCAAACTACAAAAACTAAGAATATAAGAAGAGTGTGACGGATCAGGCCAATGGTCCATCTAGTTCAGCATCCTTTCCTGATGTTACCCAACCAGATGTTTGACCAAAGTGCAGGAGGCAGTGGAAGACAGGAGTGCCTGGCGTGCTCTGGTCCAGGGGGTCAGGAAGAGGCGGACACCACTAAATGACTAAACAACAACCAACAATTCAGACACAGCAAGATTGGGACTAGATGGGCCATGGGCCTGATCCAGCAGGACTCTTCTTACGTTCTCATGCTTGTTATGTTCTTTGCATACTCTGTAATTGTGATTTCCTGAGAATTTCTCTCCGCCTTTTGAAAAGAGCAAGAACAGGAAAAGGGACATGCTAAAATTAATCTGCAACTCCAGATGGGAATCACCAGATGTGACGATCACACATGTGGGTTTTTCACTGCACGTAGGGATGGACCGGAATCTATTTTCATCCCTCTTCTTCCAGTCTTAGATTCCGTTCTTCACATCTTCACGTTGCAATTTTTTTTGCAATTAGAAAAAAATAAAAGACCTCACTAAAGTTTTAGTGGACATTGCTCTAAACATGTGGGGGTTTTTTGGGCAAGCAGTATAATGCATTTTGGCATACATGCACTTCCATATAATTTTGCATACACCCCCCCCCCAACAAAAGCCTTTAAAAATATATTTCTGGTTGGAGCACTGCATTGCAAAATTCAGAGAACTGTGAAGACCTGTGGAGGCAGAACAAATCCATCAGGGCCAGTAGGCTTCAATAACATTAGACTCATCCACAAATTTGTCAAATCCTCTTTCAAAGACATTTTTGTTGGTTGTCAACACTGCGTTCCTGCAGGATGGAGTTCCACAGTTTAACTGCACACTCTGTGAAGGATTTTCTTTCATCTTCTCTGAGTCTTCTGAGGCTCATTGCATGTCCAGGAGTTCTAGTGTTAAGGGACTAGAGAAGAGAAAGCATCACTTGTCAAGGTGCCCAACATATTCTCAAATGGCACGATGGCAGGGAGGCAGAAACAGAGTTGCTGTGTGGTAAAAATCCGAGGCTTCTGAGTTTGGCAACTGAGCTAAGCCACTTCCTTCATGTGCCATACCTCTTTTTATGGTTCCTTTGAAGGGAGTCATGAAGGGAGGAAGGGAATAGCTCAGGTGAACCATCTTCCCGATCACAGAAGGTTGGCAATCCACAATTTTGCAGCAATTATTCCTCTGTGGCCCCTTTCCAGATCACGTCCACCTCCACATGGCAAGGGGAGACAGTGGCAATATACCATTTCTGACAAAGTCTTATTAGCGGGGACGAGCAATCTACCATCTGCAAAAAAATTATTTCCAGAGAGGGTTCGGTTTCATTTTGCTAATTGACGGTCGGGATCTGAATTTTAATGGACCAGCTCCTGAAGCCAAATAAAGGCGATTGCTCTTAGCCCAGAAGAAAAGGGGTATTGATCAAAGGGACAGGAGTCTTCCAGCTCCGCTGCTGGAGCCATGAATTGCATTTCCACAGAGAGGGCATCTGAGTGTGAAGAGTATTTGGTCTCAGGGAGGTGGCGGGGGTGGGGAGAATGCCCTCCCCTTAGAAGCTGACCCACAGAGCGAAGGATGAGCAAAGCTCTCAGTTCAAAACTGCATCTAACAAATTCAAAACTGCATCTAACAAAATTCCACCTGCAGAATTCTGAAACATAAGTAGCGTCTGCACCTGATTTTCATTTAAGAATATTTTTTCTCCTCTTTTTTTCCATGCTTTAATCCACTTCTGCTACTCAATGAGCTACAGACAAGGGCCGTTTTGGAATAGATAATGGATAATGGAACTGCAGTTTTGAACCCCTCCCAAACTCCAGAGTGGATTGCAAAACCTGGAATGTATTTCGTGATCCACAGAGGTCATTAGAGAGCCCCTAAAATAGGATACAGGGACGCGGGTGGCACTGTGGGTTAAACCACAGAGCCTAGGACTTGCTGATCAGAAGGTCGGCAGTTCGAATCCCTGCGACGGGGTGAGCTCCCGTTGCTCAGTCCCTGCTCCTGCCAACCTAGCAGTTCAAAAGCACATCAAAGTGCAAGTAGATAAATAGGTACCGCTCCGGCAGGAAGGTAAATGGCGTTTCCGTGCGCTGCTCTGGTTTGCCAGAAGCGGCTTAGTCATGCTGGCCACATGACCCGGAAGCTGTACGCCGGCTCCCTTGGCCAATAAAGCGAGATGAGCACAGCAATCCCAGAGTCGGTCACGACTGGACCTAATGGTCAGAGGTCCTTTTATCTTAAAACAGGATACAAAGTGGGGGGGGGGTCTCTGGAAATAGCAGGAAGAGAAAAGCTCATCACCTGCTTCTTGCCTCGCAGAACTGCTGAGGGACAAAGGGGTTGTGGCCCCTTCCAAGTGCATGAATGGCTTACTTGCAACTGACCAGGCGAGAGCCTGGAGCGAAACACATTCCTCGCTTTGCATTTGAAGTTTTACTGCTCTTATCACTTTCAAAGCAATTTCATTGGGTCACACACGTTTGTATGTAGGATTCTGAGTTGTCACAAGATATCCAATTATTAGTAAACGTCTGGGATCACAGGATCAAGTCCCTCAATTTTGGTCACTCAATTAGAGGAAATAGTTTTAATTGGATTTTGAACCAATGTGCAATTAATTATTACTGCTTTGAGTTTTGTTGGGTTACTATCTTCCTTAGTGGGTTGTGAAAACCACTATTCTGAAAAATGCTCAATCCATAGAGCATGAGACTCAATTTCAGGCTTGTGGATTCGAGTCTCACATTGGGCTAAAGGATTCCTGTCTTGCAGGGAGTTGAACTAGATGACTCTTGTGGTCCCTGCCAACAATATAAGAATTTTATGATTCTTACAGGGTCAGGGGCTCTGGGAATGAGTTTATGTAACCAAGGGGGCAGTGGCCAAAAACGGTTTGGGAACCACTGACGAAGAGCAAAACTGAAACATGGCTTTTAGCAGGACTGTGAACAGCCCAGCAACATCACAAGTAACTTGAGCATGGCTTCAATTGCCTGTGATTGTGAGTTGGCGTCTGTCTGTCCCGAGAGGCAATGAAGGAGTGAAGTCAAACCGCTGGCAAACTGCAGCGTCTGCTGTGGCTGTAGAGACCGATATAGGAGAGACATGTTTTGTTGCAGCTGGGGCAGAAGACATGCAGTTATGCTGATGCAGAGGATGTTTCTTCTCTCTGTGCTCCTCCCAATAGACATTCCTCCTCTGGTCACTGCTGCAGAGGAACAACCTGACTGTCTCAATACACTGTGATTGTCTGCAAGAGAATTCCCACCTGGCAGGTTGATGCTTCCAACCTTCAGGTCATGTTTGTGGGCATGTTTCGTCTGCCAATGGGTCTGGTGCCGGGAGCCAGCTCCCCATAGAGGATGTCCTTGAGGATCTTGCCAACTTCCATTCTGTGGACGTGACCAAGTCAGCGAGACGTCGCTGTGTAGGGACACAGGTGGTGCTGTGGTCTAAACCACTGAGCCTTTTGGGCTTGCCGATTGGGAGGTCGGTGGTTCAAATCCCCGCAAAGAGGTGAGCTCCTGCTGCTCTGTCCCAGCTCCTGCCAACCTAGCAGTTCAAAAGCACACCAGTGCAAGTAGATAAATAGGTACCGCTATGGCGGGAAGGTAGACGGCGTTTCTGTGCACTCTGGTTTCCATCACGGTGTCCTGTTGTGCCAGAAGCGGTTTAGTCCTGCTGGCCACATAACCAGGAAAGCTGTCTGTGGACAAACGCTGGCTCCCTCGGCCTGAAAGCGAGATGAGCGCCGCAACCCCATAGACACCTTTGACTGGACTTAACCATCCAGGGGTCCTTTACCTTTACCTTTATCTTACCTAGACGTCACTGAGACAGAAGTGCAAGCAGCTGGGAATGTTTGTTTGGAATTCTGCCCTGCCATCGGATTCCCAAAATCCTTGTGACATAGTCCATGTGGAAGGCATTGCGGCGTCACTCCTGGAAGCTGTGAGTGGCCCATGACTCACTTCCATAAATCAGTGTGCACAACATGCAGGCCTGATACCTTCATCATGGTATTGGATGTTAGCATCACATTTTCCCAGACCCTTTTGCAGAAGCGAGCCATCGCTGCAGCTGCATTGCCAACACGCTCGTCCAGAGCTTCATAAACTTGCAAATGCATACAATCAAAACCCTCTGCAAAATGAAGCCTCCAGCCCCGGGCTCCAGAGCTTACCATATACCACCAGACCTTGGGCTTGGTCCCGGCTGGATAAAACCCTTCCACATCTGGGCAGGTGAGGTTCTTGTTCGTGTAGTCCAGGTACATGAGGACTTCTTCCGGCCTGTTGGCCTGGCTGACGCAGGAACCGGGGTCTTTGTCAACGACTTCCAGCGGGAAAGCGACTTTGCTGCAGTAGGTGGTGTTTCTGCATGGAAAGGGGGAAAAAGAGATTTCAAGGTTTCGACCACAAGGTAGAGAGGGAAGGATCACACTCAAAAAACAAAAGCACTCACCGGTCACCCGAATATCTTTCTTGCATGTGACTGTTGGCTGTTGAACAATTTAGTGTTTTATTGAAGTGAGAACTGAGAGGATGCAGGGAAGAGACAGAATTTTCAAAAATTGTAGCATTGGAAGGGACCCAAAGGGTCATTTGGTCCAACCCATGGGGTGTGGTGGGTGCAAAGAGAGAAGGTGGTTGAAAGAATACAGTGGTACAGTGGTGCCCCGCAAGACGAACGCCTCGCAAGACGGAAAACCCGCTAGACGAAAGGGTTTTCTGTTTTGGAGGTGCTTCGCAAGACGAATTTCCCTATGGGCTTGCTTCGC
The DNA here is from genome assembly GCF_964252035.2 of Podarcis erhardii. Lineage (NCBI taxonomy): Eukaryota > Metazoa > Chordata > Lepidosauria > Squamata > Lacertidae > Podarcis > Podarcis erhardii. The sequence goes on along the minus strand of NC_138509.1, from coordinate 100,156,338 downwards.
AAGACGACAGCCCATAGGGAAATCTCCGGGACAGTGGGGAAGCGCAGCTCGTCTTCCCCGCTGTCCTCGGACCTCCTCCAAAGCCTGGCGGCGGGGCGGGGACACCTCCTCCCGCCGCCGGGCTTCGGAAGGATGCCCCGATGCCGGGCGGCGAGGCGGGAACGCCTCCCCCCGCCGCCCGGCATCGGAACGATGTCCCGAAGCCGAGCGGCGGGGCGGGAAAGTCTCCCCCCGCCGCCCGGCATCGGAACGATGTCCCGAAGCCGAGCGGCGGGGCGGGAACGCCTCCCCCCGCCGCCCGGCTTCGGGGCGGGAAAGCCTCCCCCCGCCGCCCGGCTTCGGGGCGGGAAAGCCTCCCCCCGCCGCCCGGCTTCGGGGCATCGTCCCGATGCCGGGCGGCGGGGCAGGAACGCCTCCCCCCGCCGCCCGGCTTCGGGGCATCGTCCCGATGCTGGGCGGCGGGGCGAGAAAGCCTCCCCCCGCCGCCTGGCATCGGAACGATGTCCCGAAGTCGGGCGGCGGGGCCGCGAAGCCTGGGCGCGCTGGCAACTCTCCGCAAGGAGCGCTCCCGCTGCTTGCGGAGAGGTCCGCGAAGCCTGTCCTGGACCTCTTCTGAAGGCAGGCGGGGGGCAAAAGTCTTTGTCCCTCCTGCTTGCCTTCCCAGGGGCTTTTAAATCGCCCGGACAGCGGAGAAGTCCTCCGCTGTCCCGGGCGATTTTAAAATGCCGCCCGCCAGAAGAGGTCGGGGGAAGGCGGTTTCCATAGGAACGCATTAATTGATTTTCAATGCATTCCTATGGAAAACCGTGCATCGCAAGACGAAAAACTCGCAAGACGAAGAGACTTGCGGAACGAATTAATTTCGTCTTGCGAGGCACCACTGTACCTCGGGTTACATACACTTCAGGTTACAGACACTTCAGGTTACAGACTCTGCTAACGCTGAAATAGTTCTTCAGGTTAAGAACTTTGCTTCAGGTTGAGAACAGAAATCGTGCTCCATCAGTGCGGCAGCAGCAGGAGGCCCCATTAGCTAAAGTGGTGCTTCAGGTTAAGAACAGTTTCAGGTTAAGTACGGACCTCCAGAACGAATTAAGTACTTAACCCGAGGTACCACTGTAATTCCTGAATTCCCAATTTGACTCATGAGAGCTTTCTTTCTGTTGGTAATTTTCTTTTTAGACCTATATTATAATTATATTTTATCCTGGCATTCTACCTTGACGTTCTTTTCTGCTGAATGCAATTTGCTTTCACTTATTTTATGTGCAATGCTTTCAGAGATTTATCACAGCAATTAAGTTGCTAAAAATGTATAGTTATGATTATTTGCAGCAGTAGCTGTACTGAATGTGGAATTTGTACTTTTATCACGTACAGTATATATATATATATATATATATATATATATATATATATATATATATAGATATATATATATGCACACACACACACATATATATACATATATATATACATATGTATATATACTCTCTCTCTCTGTGTGTGTGTGTGTGTGTGTGTGTTACATACTGAGATATGTATTTTTATTTTTATTTTATAATAATTTTTATTGGGTTTTCACATTTTTTAAAGACAAAGACAAGTTACAAAACACAAACACACAAATTACAACAAAAACAAAACAGATATCATCACAACACCTTGTTTTCTTAACCTTATTCCCCGGACTCCCCCCCACCCCCTCTTCATACATCCCTATTCCCATGATTCGTTCAGCAAATTTTAGTTTCTTCTTCTTAACCTACTGAGATATGTAAACAGCGTAGAGATTCCTTGAAATACAAAGTAATCTGCAAGCTAAACAAACCAATAAATATTTGTTTGCTTCGTCATATTTATATCTGCCACTATTCCTCCCATCTGCTCCCATCACCTTCTGGAAAATAGAAGGGAAAGAAATGGAGACAGTGAGAGATTTTACTTTCTTGGGCTCCATGATTACTGCAGATGGTGACAGCAGCCACGAAATTAAAAGACGCCTGCTTCTTGGGAGAAAAGCAATGACAAACCTAGACAGCATCTTACAAAGTAGAGATATCACCTTGCCAACAAAGGTCCGTATAGCTAAAGCTCTGGTTTTCCCAGTAGTGATGTATGGAAGTGAGAGCTGGACCATCAAGAAGGCTGATCGCCGAAGAATGGATGCTTTTGAATTCTGGTGCTGGAGGAGACTCTTGAGAGTCCCATGGACTGCAAGAAGATCAAACCTATCCATTCTGAAGGAAATCAGCCCTGAGTGCTCACTGGAAGGACAGATCCTGAAGCTGAGGCTCCAAGACTTTGGCCCCCTCATGAGAAGGCTCCCTGGAAAAGACTCTGATGTTGGGAAAGATGGAGGGCCCAAGGAGAAGGGGATGACAGAGGACGAGATTTTGGGACAGTGTTCCCGAAGCTACCAGCATGAGTTTGACCCAACTGCGGGAGGCAGTAGAAGACAGGAAGGCCTGGCATGCTCTGGTCCAGGGGGTCACGAAGAGGCGGACACGACTAAACAACAACAACAAATTCCTCTCAAGCAGAACACAAAGCAGCTGTAACCATTTTCTAAACAATCACGGAAAAAGCAAGAAAGATGATCAGATGACCCAAACACCTTCAATCTTCCAACCTTAAAACCCCGCCCTACAAGCATGGCCCCCTCTCCATCGGCTTCCATATATATATATATATATATATATATATATATATATATATATAATATTTATTCAAATTTTAAAGGTTACAAAAAGAGACAAAAAAGAAAACAAAGCAATACATCCAAGAAAAAGTAAAAAAGCAAAAACAGAGAAAAAAAGAGGAAAAAAAATAAAAATACATACAATAAAAAAAGAGAGAGAGAAACAAGTCAAACCTTTACATATTTTTCTTCAACTTATTTCCTTGACCTCCTCACACTTCCCCTCTTTGTATTCTAGTTCAGATAGGTCTTTCAGCAAATACTTCATCTTTGTTTTTATCCTAATAATCCATCTTAGTATACTATAATTTTTCATTCTCTCTTTCACCAATTATCCATCCATTTTTACTTTATTTAATCTTATTTCTCATTAAAACTAATATATTTGAACTTATTCTCTTAAAACGTTTCCCCTAGGGTCATGAAAATTTCGTTCCACGAATTTTCCATCTCTCATTAATTTTTTTTTTTTTAAATCTCAATATATATACACTTTAAATTCCCAATTTTCTTCCACCATCTCCCCTCCCCGGTCTCGACCCCTCCATCAGCCTCCTTACCTGAGCATGCAGGTGTAGTTCCCGGTGTTGTTGAGCAGAGCGGGGCGGAACCAAAGGGTGTCCTTCTCCTTGCTGATGTGGTTGTCGGGGAGGCGGAAATTGATGGGCTCCTCGATGTCCTGGCCTCGCCCAATCCAGTACCAGATCAGGGTGAGGCCCGCGGAGTGGGCGGTGCTGTAGTTGTACTTCAGGAAGGCTTCAAAGAGAGGACACTTGATTTTGGCTGGCTCCCCGTTGTAGACCGGCTTGTGCTTCATGGTGTCCACGCCCCAGTCGTCACAGCGCTCTAGGGGGGCAGGGAGACAAATTTGCAGTCACCGGCACTCGGCTTAACCTGCCTCACAGGGTTGTTATGAAGGTAAACGGAGAAAGAATGCTGCTTGCCAAATTGCTGGGATAAAATATAAATTTTATTTAAAGGATACTTGCAAAACCATATCGAAAAATCAGAACTCCTGTTAGAATAAACAAGTTCCGTTTTAAATACTGGAATACTAAATAAGATGGATAACAATGTGTAATAGAAAAAGAAGCATGAAATTAGGTTAAAGGTGTGTGAAAGAAAGTAATAGAAGTGGAAAGAAACTGCAATTGAGTAGACTGGAAGTCTGACACAAAGGTGGGGTGAGGGGCGGTGGATGGTGAAGGGAAAAGGAATTATCTGTGGGATTGAGTGTAAGTATGTTTGAACATGTTTAAGGATTGTATGAAATGTATGTTTGTATGCTTGTATATCTGCAATATGTGTGTATTAATGCTGAATTATTTTAACAATAAAAACTATATATATATATATATATATGCTTTCGTAGATTTTCACGGGTACAGGAATGCAGGTTTTGGTGTCCTCGGGTGTCTTCCCGTGTAAAAGTTGGGGTGTCTAGGCGACGTTTCGACGAGGTCTCACTCGTCATCTTCAGGCTGGTGCTTTCGGCTTCTTGTTACTGGAACAGAGCAGGATCTCAGGGTTTGAGTTCCTATAAATACTGTAGAGGGGGTGTGGTGTATTTAACAACTAATCCACACCTAATGACCCACCTAAGTGGTACTCAGGATATCACTCAAGAAATCACTCAAGATATCTCTCAAGTAATTAAGGAACAAAAGAAGAAAAGGCACACTAGCCTGGGAACTTCCTCTCTGCCCAGAACATTGGAGGCTATACACCACACCCCCTCTACAGTATTTATAGGAACTCAAACACTGAGATCCTGCTCTGTTCCAGTAACAAGAAGCCGAAAGCACCAGCCTGAAGATGACGAGTGAGACCTCGTCGAAACGTCGCCTAGACACCCCAACTTTTACACGGGAAGACACCCGAGGACACCAAAACCTGCATATATATATATATATATATATATATATATATATATATATAATTATATATAATTATATATAATTTTTTGTTATGCAATATTCAGGACCATTCCATGAAGATGACTGGGTGCAGGGTGGTTCTTTCTCGCCCCTTTACATGCTTAGAAAGCTGAAGTATAGAATCATAGAATTTTAGAGTTGAAAGGAACCATGAGGGTCATCTAGTCCAACCCCCTGAAACACAAGAATCTTTTGCCCAACATTGGGCTCAAACCCATAAGAGTCTCACGCTCAACCAGCTAATGCTAATCAGTTTTTGTATTTTAACTTCAGGATGTTTTAAAATACTGTTGAAATGAATTGCAGGAGCCATGTTGGTCTGAACCAGTCGAAATAAATAAAACATTAAAATTAGAAAATTGTCCGGTAGCACCTTAGAGACCAGCTAAGTATGTTCTGGGTATGAGCTTTCGTGTGCATGCACACTTCTTCAGATACACTGAAGCAGAAGTCACCAGACCCTTCTAAATAGTGGGAGGGTGGGGTGGGGTTTTAGGAGATGGGTGATTGACTCAATGGGTATGGTCAACCAGTTGACGACTGTTAATGTGTGCAATTAGTCCTACAGGAAAATATTTAAAATACTGTTGTATTTTTTCTCCTTGATCTTACTGTTTTTGCTTACTCTAAAGCGCTTTGACAGTTTTTTTCTTAAGCAACCCACCAGTGTGCAAATTTTATTAAACAAAATAATTTTATTAAAATGCATTTAATTTGTCGACTATGTAAGTGGAGGAATGGCACTGAGGCAGAGGGCTCAAACACCTTACCCATTACAAAATCAAAATGGTTTAAGTCAAGTGGTACAGAGAATCGGCCACTTGCTGAGGGGTATAAAACGGCCATATGTTGGGGGGAGGAAACAAAATGATTGAAAAAGACGCAGGTCAAAAAATATTCTGCACACTTTCCTGGGCAGAAATGCTGCTTTGAACCCAATTCTTATTTCCCTCCATCCTTATAACTGCCCCATCCTCAGATTTGCACTGCTAAACCAATTTTCCAATCTGCAAAATAATCTAGCCTCCCCAGATTGCTATATTGACATGCAAGAGCCTTTGTGTGAAGGACTTTGTCCAAACATCTCCCAGAAATCAACATAAAGTCGGATCGCGGGTTTGGACCCTGTGGAACATCAAGAATCGTTCCGAGATCCGGCAAGATGTCCAGCAACTGTCGCTGGCAGCTGGCATGTTTGTAGATTTAATTCCACGTCTAATTTACCATGGCCGAATGTTGTCTGTCACACTCAGCGAGCATATTTATGCATTCGTCCGGCCTGTCTCTCCCTCCCGGGATTCTCAATTTACATGTTAATAAGTCTTATCTTGCAAAGGTATGGATCTGGGACACAATGCCATTCACGGAGCTCCCAGTTCAGAATAGCGCAGGGTCTAATCTTGTTACCAAATGGGAGAACTGAAGAAGGATTCAGAGAAGCATAGAATCATGCCTATTATGGAAAATAAAGTCCGTGCAGTTCTTGACTCTGTTCTGAATCTCCCAACTGTTGGGTGTTTCGTTGCGGATGCCCACAAATTCTACAGTTATAAAAAAAAGGGGGGATGAGGCGTTCCCAAAGTAAAGGAAGGATTGAACTCTGATTAATAAGAATACACACAGAGGATTGAACCAGCAAGTCCCTGGGAAGGGTGCATATAATAATCTCTGTCCCTCCAGGCCCTGGCCCAGGTCGTTTTATTCACAAAAGAGCTTTTTACAGAGTGTTTGTAAGAACCAATCAGATTTCTTCTAAGCATTTCAATAAACCCCACGTGGGGACAAAGTTAAACTACCAAAACTAATTAAGCATGGGGTAAATAAAACAGAACTACAAAGGAGTGACGCGGCAGCTAAAAAAGCCAAAGCAATTCTGGGCTGCATCAATAGGAGTATAGCATCTAGATCAAGGGAAGTCATAGTGCCACTGTATTCTGCTCTGGTCAGACCTCACCTGGAGTACTGTGTCCAGTTCTGGGCACCACAGTTCAAGAAGGACACTGACAAACTGGAACGGGTCCAGAGGAGGGCAACCAAAATGGTCAAAGGCCTGGAAACGATGCCTTATGAGGAACGGCTAAGGGAGCTGGGCATGTTTAGCCTGGAGAAGAGGAGGTTAAGGGGTGATATGATAGCCATGTTCAAATATATAAAAGGATGTCACATAGAGGAGGGAGAAAGGTTGTTTTCTGCTGCTCCAGAGAAGCGGACACGGAGCAATGGTTCCAAACTACAAGAAAGAAGATTCCACCTAAACATTAGGAAGAACTTCCTGACAGTAAGAGCTGTTTGACAGTGGAATTTGCTGCCAAGGAGTGTGGTGGAGTCTCCTTCTTTGGAGGTCTTTAAGCAGAGGCTTGACAACCATATGTCAGGAGTGCTCTGATGGTGTTTCCTGCTTGGCAGGGGGTTGGACTCGATGGCCCTTGTGGTCTCTTCCAACTCTAGGATTCTATGAGTGCATTTGGCAACCCCTGAGTTCATAAACAAGCAATACACATGATAAAAAGGATGGCCAGGAGGACAGCGATCACCAGGTGAGATCTGTTTCCTGGCCCTAAGATTAACATCCTAAGATTAACATATCAGAAAAGCTACATTAAAGAAACTTGCTCACTGTCTTTGATGGCCCAGGATGCCTGCCTGGCTAAGCAACTGGGCTGTGTACGTGACTGGTCAATCAAGAGAGATGGGCAGTAGAGGAAATGGCCAGAGATGCAGAGGGTTGTGGGATTTGATCAGAAATTATTGTCAATGTATCAAACCCAGTCAACACAATGCATTCATCATGGACACAATGTCTTGATGCATATTTTATAATTCCTCATAGTAATCCCACCTGACCTCACACTCTGGATATTTGCACTCCTACAGGGGGACACACACATTTTTCTGCCTGCTTTCGTCACACCGTGTATAATCCTACATTTTCCTATTTTCATTGGGGTCTAGATGGGATGGGCCCTTGGCAGTTCAATCCATGCATACTCAAGTCACAAAAGAGAGATACGGTCAGCCTACAGCAACTTTTGCATCAGAATTTTATTTATTTCTAAGAACAAAATGCACAAAGAGGGATAGTTTGGTCAGTAGAGCATGAAACTCTTAACCTCAGAGTCAGGGGTTCAAGCCCCACATTGGGCAAAAGATTCCTGCGTTGCAGGGGGTTGGGCTAGATGACCCTTGTGGTCCCCTCCAACTTTTATGATCCAATGAAAATGTTTCTGACAATCAACTTTGCCATTTCCACAAACTCAGAGAGCTTGCTTTGCCATTCTAATAATGATGGTATTTTCTCCCCCTTCCAATTCTTTGCGATCTATATTCTGGCCGCTGCTGTTGCGTAAAGGAATACATTTTTTTGACGGCAATCTTTAGAGGCCATTCAAATCAAGAGAATAATTAAAGAGTGGGATGGAGTGAAGGAATACATGAAAAAATATAGTTCCAGAACTGGAATATTAATAGATAATGTGTAAAACGTGCAGGGGTAAGCAAGGAAATAATAAAAGAATCAATTGAATAATTATTAAACTACAACAACAAGATGGAAGAAGTTAAGAAAAATATACTGAGATCACACATGGGTGAAGGGGAGTGGGGGTATAGGGGGATTTATAAAAAATAATAATATAATAATATAATATTTCTAATTGCGTTGCATTTATATATAGCAAAGGGACGTCTATAGCAATTAGGTATATTTTAATCTAGTCAACGATGTACAGTGGTACCTCTGGGTGTGAATGGGATCCGTTCCGGAGCCCCGTTCGCATCCTGAAGCAAACACAACCTGCATCTGCGCGTGCAAGACTGAGAGGAGATATGATAATAATAATAATACAGTCATACCTTGGGTTAATGTAGCTTCATGTTAAGTATTTCCCAGTTGCGCTCTGTGGTGACCCGGAAGTAACGGAGCGCGTTACTTCCGGATTTCGCCACTCGCACATGTGCAGACGCTCAAAATGACATCATGCGCATGCGCGGAAGCAGCGGGAAGCGACCTGCGCACATGCAGATGTGCAGTCGTGTGTTACGTTCTACTCAGGATGCGAACGGGAAAAGTGCTAGGAGGAAGGCACGCCTGGCAAATCCACACCGTGATCAACTCCTGCCTGGAAACCAATGTCCCCACTGTGGACGGTCGTATGGATCCAGAATTGGCCTCCACAGTCACTTACGGACTCATTGTTAAAACCGTGTTTATGGAAGACAATCTTACTCAGCTACGAGGGATCGCCAAAGAAGAAGAAGAAGAAGAACATATCGCTTTGTATAGTATCAGAACACTTACACACAAAACCCGCCAACCCAATAAAACATACATTAAAGCTAGACTTTTCCCAAATTCCTAGAGCTCGGCCTCATAAGAATCCCAGCGCTCTCAATTTAAAAAGAAAGGAGTCTTGCAGATGTGAGGAGTCCGCTTCTAGCAGCCTCTTTAATCTCGAGCAAAGAGGCAGAAAAGCGCCCGTTGGCTTGGAGCTGACCTTGGCCCAGCGCCAAGGAGAAGTCTGGCTGCATTTTCCGTTAACACAGAGCGGGTGTTTAACCACTGTGGCCACCTGCCCAGGGAGGAAGGAAGGAAGGAAGGAAATGGGCTCCATGACTCAGCAATGTATGAAGTCGAGGTGACGCGCAGCCCTCAAAGAGATGACTGATTCTGACAGATGTATCTTTAGCCATCCCACCTTCCTCTGAACTCTTGCACGTCCAAGTTGGCTAACAGTAACCGCCACCTTGGGCAGATTTCAAATTAATAAGGGCAGTAGACATCACCTTGCCAACAAAGGTCCGTATAGTTAAAGCTATGGCTTTCCCAGTAGTGATGTATGGAAGTGAGAGCTGGACCATAAAGAAGGCTGATTGCCGAAGAATGGATGCTTTTGAATTCTAGTGCTGGAGGAGACTCTTGAGAGTCCCATGGACTGCAAGAAGATCAAACCTCTCCATTCTGAAGGAAATCAGCCCTGAGTGCTCACTGGAAGGACAGATCCTGAAGCTGAGGCTCCAAGACTTTGGCCACCTCCTGAGAAGAGAAGACTCCCTGGAAAAGACCCTGGTGCTGGGAAAGATGGAGGGCACAAGGAGAAGGGGACAACAGAGGACGAGATGGTTGGACAGTGTTGTCGAAGCTGCCAGCATGAGTTTGACCAAACTGCGGGAGGCAGTGGAAGACAGGAGTGCCTGGCGTGCTCTGGTCCAGGGGGTCACGAAGAGGTGGACACGACTAAACAACAAAAGGGAGCAAGGGAGGGGAGAGGCACCCCTCTGCCCGAGACCATGCTGAAGAGTAGCAGCTGCCAGTCACTGGGTGACTGACATAATACGAGGTCTGACATCATCCTAGGCAGCTTCTTGCATTCTTCTCTGCAATCGTTTCCGATTTCTAATGAAAGGATGAATCATACGCAAGGCAGATGGAGCTCATTGTATAGCAGGAAAGATCAAAGCCCCCATCCACTCCCCACTCAGGAAACCGTGAAGGAGCAGGAAGGAAAATTCATTCACTTCGTATACTTTCGCCATCCTGAAAGTTTAACATTGCTCAAAGTGTGCAAGCACTCCCCGCATTATGCAAAATTTTACACTCTTCAGAATCTCTCGATGTGGAAATGCAGATGGGTACAATTATGGTTGCCCCACGTCCAAAAGGATATTGCAGAGCTGGAAAAGGTTCTGAAAAGGGCAACGAAATTGATCCAGGAGGACAGAGTCACTCCCCTACGTATGAAGAAAGGTTGCAGCATTTGGGAGTTTTCTCAAAGAGAAAAGTCATGTAAGAGGCGATGTGATAGAAGTTTATAAAATTATACATGGCATGGAGGGAGTGACTATTGAAAAGTTTCCCTCCCTCTCTCATAACACCAGAACTCGTGGACGTCCAATGCAGCTGAAGGTTGGAAGATTCAGGACAGATAAAAGAAAGGAATTGTTCACATTTTGTTGTTTAGTCGCTTAGTCGTGTCCGCCTCTTCGTGACCCCCTGGACAGGAGCACGCCAGGCACTCCTGTCTTCCACTGCCTCCTGCAGTTTGGTCAAACTCATGCTGGTAGCTTTGAGAACACTGTCTAACCATCTCGTTCTCTGTCATCCCCTTCTCCTTGTGCCCTCCATCTTTCCCAACATCAGGGTCTTTTCCAGGGAGTCTTCTCTTCTCATGAGGTGGCCAAAGTCTTGGAGCCTCAGCTTCAGGATCTGTCCTTCCAGTGAGCACTCAGGGCTGATTTCCTTCAGAATGGAGAGGTTGGATCTTCTTGCAGTCCATGGGACTCTCAAGAGTTTCCTCCAGCACCAGAATTCAAAAGCATCAATTCTTCGGCGATCAGCCTTCTTTATGGTCCAGCTCTCACTTCCATACATCACTACTGGGAAAACCAGAGCTTTAACTATACAGACCTTTGTAGGCAAGGTGGTGTCTCTGCTTTTTAAGAACGCTGTCTAGGTTTGTCATCACTTTTCTCCCAAGAAGCAGGCGTCTTTTAATTTCGTGGCTGCTGTCACCATCTGCAGTGATCATGGAGCCCAAGAAAGTAAAATCTTTCACTGCCTCCATTTTCCCCCCTTCTATTTGCCAGGAGGTGATGGGACCAGTGGCCACGATCTTAGGTTTTTTGATGTTGAGCTTCAGACCATATTGTTCACATAGCGCAAACCGTGGAACTCACTTCTGCAAGGGGCAGGGATGGCCACCAACTCGTGTGGCTTTAAAAGGGCATTAGGCAAATTCATGGAAAAGGAGAGGGCTATCACTGGCTCCTGGCCAGGATGGCTCTGTTCTGCCTCCACAGTTGGAGGCAACAATGCGTCTGTATCTCAGTTTCTGGAAACCGCAGGAGGGGAGAGTTGCTATTGTCCCTGGAGATGCTTCCCAGAATGGGTATCTGGTTGGCCCCTGTGAGAACAGGATCCTGGACTAGATGGGCCATTGACCTGTTCCAGTATGCTTTTCTTGTGTCTTTATCCTTTCTTGTGGGCCCAAATATTTGTCGTCCTCTTCCCTGCCCCCAACACCATTTAAAGTGGTCCATTATTAATCTTCAGCTCAGCGGCCAACAGGAAGAACAAGATAAGCGGAGGCAAGGACTCCTCACCCAGAAATCCCAGCTCGGGATGGAGTAGAACTTTGATTCAGTATGCATTTAAAGCCAAATATTGAATTTGCACTTTCAAAAACAACATGGGAACCAAAACACAGCTGCCTTGCATTGCAGTCGAAATAAATAAATAAAATTTAAAAATTGTTCAGTAGCACCTTAGAGACCCACTAAGTTTCTTCTGGGTATAAGCTTTTGTGTGCATGCACACTTCTTCATGCACATGAAAGCTAATACCCAGAACAAACTTAGTTGGTCTCTAAGGTGCTACTGGACATTTTTTTTTAATTATTATTTATTTCAACTACGTCAGACCAACACGGCTACCTACCTGAATCTTGCATTGCAGGGAACTGAACTAGATGGCCATTGGTTGTCCCTTCTAACTCTACAGTTTTATGATTCTGTCCTTAGAATTTCACAGTTATCTGAATTTTGCAATGCAGTTCCCTAAACAGCATTTTAATAATGCACATTTTGGGGGGAAAGTGTGCACAGAAATGAAGATAATCATAGAAATAACATACATACAGAAATTGCTTGCAAATACATTAGTCAAGACCACATGCAAATATATGTTTAACAAAGAAAAATTCGCACTAAAATGCCAATGTGTCCCCCCCCCCCCAATTGCAAATTGTTGTAAAATGTGGAGAATGAATGAATTTAGGACCGGAAACTTGAGAAACGAAGAGACCCAAAATTGACAGGACCTGCCATCCCTAATCCAAGCTGCAGCAAAACTTTCCCAAAGATGATCAGGCCATGAGTAGAGCAAAGAGTATCATTGAGAGAGGATAAGTCCATTTCTCTCGGACTCCCAGAGACCCATCAGTAGGAAGCCGGAATCACTCAGGACCTGGGAATCCCCAGAGTTGATTCCTCCTGACTGTGACAAATGGGCCTGTCAGCGGCTCTGGCTAATTGCATGCCAACATGTTCATCTCGCTCTGCTCTGGGCTCATCTGCTTCCCTCAAGGGAGCCCTTGGCCGACAGAGCCCCGAACCACCGCCCCGCTTTGCAAAAGAGGAGGGGGCAGCCTTGCCTTGTGGGAACTGAGGGGGCTGCATCTCTCAGTTACCGTATTTTTCGCTCTATAGAACGCACCCGACCATAGGACGCACCTTGTTTTAGAGGGCGAGAACAAGAAAAAAAATTCTCCCTCTCTCTGCTCAGCACCCCTCCAGCGAAGAAGCAAGAGAAACAGAGCCCCTTCCATTTCTCCTGCCGCTTCGCTGAAGGGGCGCAGCGCAGAGAGGGGGAGAATTTTTTTTCTTGTTCTCCCCCTGTAAAACAAGGTGTGTCCAGTACATTCAAGGTGCATTCACCCGAAGCCGCCGAAGTGCAGCAGGAGTTCCCACTGCGCTCTGGAGGCTTCAGGCGGCTACCTTGGAAGCCTGGAGAGCGAGAGGGGGTCACTGCGCACTGACCCCTCTCGCTCTCCAGGCTTCAGTGAAGGCAACTCGAAGCCTCAGGAGCACAGCAGGAGTTCCCGCTGCGCTCCGGAGGCTTCGGGTTCCTTTCGACCTGCTCTTTGGGGCTGGCAGGGGGAAGTGCTGCTTTCCCCCACCGCCAGCCCCAAAGACCAGGTCGGGGAGCAGCGCAAAGGTGCGCACCGACCCCTCTTGCTCTCCAGGCTTCAGCAAAAGCAACACGAAGCCTCCGGAGAGCGGAGGGAGCGCTCCCTCTGCACTTCGGAGGCTTCGCGTTGCTATCACTGAAGCCAAGGAGCCTGCATTCACTCCATAGGACACACACACATTTCCACTTAATTTTTGGAGGGGAAAAGGTGCGTCCTATAGAGCGAAAAATACGGTAGGCACTCGGCTTCCGTCCTGGGCTTCACATTTGCACACTCAGCGCTCTCCTGGCCTTTGGCAACAGAAAGGGGGGATGCTTCTCTGCATCACCGTGGGACAGCCTGGGTCCTTTGCCTCTCTCCATGCTCAGAGGAGCAGCTCTTGGGATCCCAGATGCCAGGCATGTCCGACTCCCAAGAGACTGGGATCTACTCACAGTATAAAAATACTGGCTGTGATCTACTCATTGTCAAAGCTGGGGAGACAAAGTTGGGGGAGGCATAGCTGTTGAGCTTCTTTTTCGGGGGGGGGGGGGGAGTTAGATATCAACCAGGATCCCATGATCCTGGTTGATATCTAAGAGTCCGTGACCAGAAGGAGGAGGAGAATCAGGAAGAGTGGATTAAATTTAATGATTATTTAGTTAAATATGTTAAGTTAAATTAACTGAAGACAGCTTGCAGATACTTAATTGGCTTAGGAGTTTATTTATGTTAAGTGATGAATTAATATGTTAAATTTCATAATGTGAAGATCTAAGGATGTTCATGTTTAAGTTAAATTTTATAAGAACTGTGATTTGGAAAACCGTTAAAAGTATATCCAATGAAATTCAACCAAGGGGGGAGCGAGGAAGTCACTTAACAATGTTAGTAAGTGTAATTTTCAATAAGGCTATGATTTATGTTTGTTTGTCATATGTGTTTGTTTGTTTATAATGTTGTGAGAACCAATTTTAAAAATTTTGGGGGGAAAAAGAGGATTCCCGCAATCAACCGGGATCAGCCATGGACGCCATGCAATCGACCGGCAGATCGCGAATGACTGGTTGGACATGCCTGCCAGATGCTTATTTTCCATTTTCCAGGGAAGCTCTGCCTGTAGCTTCCTGCCCAAGGCCAAGGTGGGATGGGCTCACTCACCAGAGGGGCTGCCACGGTCAACGGCGCAGAGCCAAAGAGCTGCCAGCAGGAGGCAGTGGACCTTCATCCTGCAAAGACAGAAAAACAACCACAGGGGACAGAATGGTTATTTCGGCTATTTTGTTGTTGTTGATGATGATGATGATGTACTTATATTTATAACCCACCTTTCCCCCTGACAGGACTCAAGGTAGCTGAGACATAAAAACAAGAACCACTAAAAACATAGAAAACCCAATTATTAAAATACAATTCAGCACTGATGGAGTTAAAAGCTATACACCAGGAACCCCCAAACTCAGCCCTCTAGCTGTTTTGGGACTACAACTCCCATCATCCCTAGCTAACGGGACCAGTGGGCAGGGATGATGGGGACTGCAGTCCCAAAACAGCTGGAGGGCTGAGTTTGGGGGTGCCTGCTATATACCATCTCTTTTAAAACATAGCAATAATTATAATAAATATAACACTACAACACGCCCCCATTGGCTTTTTTAAACAGTGTATTTATAAAGAAGCATCAATGCACCTGGTATAGTCTAAAGGCAAGGCAGGCAGGACCCTGACCCAAGAAACAGGTGCCGACAATTTAAAAATCGTAATTAAAAACCGCTCAAACAGAAAATCCCTCTCCAGGCAGGGCCACAGCTAAAACTCCAGCCAAAGCTGATAAAATGCACTTCTAGCCACAGAGGACACCTGAGCCTCAAGTGATAATGATGGTTGCATAACTAGGTCAGAAGAGGCTGGTGGATCAGGCCCATGGTCCATCTAGTCCGGCATCCTCTTCTCACAGTAGACCTGAAGGAGCGTCTCCACCCCCATCGTTCTGCCCGGACACTGAGGTCCAGCTCCAAGGGCCTTCTGGCGGTTCCCTCCCTGCAAGAAGCCAAGTTACAGGGAACCAGGCAGAGGGCCTTCTCGGTGGTGGCGCCCGCCCTGTGGAATGCCCTCCCAACAGATGTCAAAGAGAAGAACAACTACCAGACTTTTAGAAGACATCTGAAGGCAGTCCTGTTCAGGGAAGCTTTTAATGTTTGATGCATTACTATATTTTAATATTTTGTTGGGAGCTGCCCAGAGCGGCAGGGAAAACCCAGCCAGATGGGCGGGGTATAAATAACAAATTATTATTATTATTATTATTATTATTATTATTATTATTATTATTACAGATGCCTGTGGGAAACCAGCAAGTGGGATTCGAGAGCAACAGCAACACTCTCCCCTCCTGTGGTTTCCACAAACTTTCATTTTTTCCCCATTTACTGTATTTCATTTATCAAATTTATATACCGCCCTAAACCCAGAGGCTATAGGTTACATGAGGTTCAGAAGCATTGTTGCCTCTAAATGTGGAGGCCCAGAGCACAGCCATCGCGGCCAGTAGCCATTGACAGCCCTCTCCTACTCCATAAATTTGCCCAGCCTTCTTTTAAACCATCTAGTTTGGTGACCATCACCACTTCCTGTGGGAGGGAGTTCCACAGGTTAACTAGGCGAGTTCTAGTGGAAAGGGGAAAAAACCTCCATGCCATTTAAAGGCTTTCTGGGAAATGATATGTAATGAGTTAAAGAAAATGTTTAAAAACACTTTTATTTAAAAAAAAACCAGAAGCCTTTTTACTGAGTATAGCAGGCGAAGAGATCCCAAGAAAAGATAAAAGACTGTTCATGTATGCAATAACTGTGGCAATAATTCTTTTAGCCCCAAAATGGAAACAAGAAGAAGTACCAATGACAGAAGAGGGGCAGATGAAGATGATAATAAATAAATAAATAATAATAATAATAACTTTTATTTATACTCCGCCCTTCCCGGTTCAAAAACCCGGCTCAAGGCAGCTAACAACAAATTTAAAACACTTTAAAACACTTAATTATAAAAGCAGCATAAAATACAGTATAAAAACATGAATAACAATTATGGACTTTGCAGTACTGGAAAACCAGGAAAACTCCAAAACCAGCACAATCAGGTATTCCAAAAAGACTGGAATAAATTTACACAATATTTGAAAGATCATTGTAAGCAATTAACAACACAAGTAGGGTTAGCGGAAGACTCGTAACGAGAAACTTTTTGTACCTTTCTACATTTATTTAAATTTTGAGGTATTTTGCGATGAGTTTTATTAGAACTGGAAAAAATATAAGATGCTGTGATATAAAGGTTAACTTTGAAAGCCAAGAGGCAGGAGGGAAGGAAGTCAATAGGCTCAAAAGAGCCAAGAGGTTAAATGGATAATAATGATGTGATTATACATGTTTAAATGGAAAATTAATAAAAATTATTTAAAAAAAGAAAAAGAAAAACTTCCGTGCCATTCAAGTGGGGAAAACCTATGTACATGATGTGCAATTCATTCCAGGACCCCACCAGCACTTTTCATGTGCCTTTTGCTTGCTATTCTCAGTTGGTCAGGGACGCCTGTGGCACTGTGGTCTAAACTACAGAGCCTAGGACTTGCCGATCAGAAGGTCGGCGGTTCGAATCCCCACGACAGGGTGAGCTCCCGTTGCTCGGTCCCTGCTCCTGCCCACCTAGCAGTTCAAAAGCATGTCAAAGTGCAAGTAGATAAATAGGTACCACTCCGGCGGGAAGGTAAACGGCGTTTCCGTGCGCTGCTCTGGTTTGCCAGAACTGGCTTAGTCCTGCTGGCCACATGACCCGGAAGCTGTACGCCAGCTCCCTCGGCCAGTAAAGCGAGATGAGTGCCGCAACCCCAGAGTCGGCCACGACTGGATCTAATGGTCAGGGGTCCTTTACCTTTTTTTTTTTTAACCCAATTGGTGTGTCTTGTCTGGGAATAATTGCAGAGAGGAAACCAAATAAAAAAAATTCCTTCCAGTAGCACCTTAGAGACCAACTAAGTTTGCTACTGGTATGAGCTTTCGTATGCATGCACACTTCTTCAGATACAAAGCACTTTGGCAAGATATTAGGCGCTGAAACAGCTATAGGGATCTGACTGATTTATTGACAGAAATTTACATCCTGCCTCCAAGGCAGCTGATAAAATATATACATGTCTTTTATACATGTGCAGATAAGATTCCTATAACAATTCCAATTAAAAAGGCCTATAGATGATGATGATGATGATTTAAGTATCTGAAGAAGTGTGCATGCACACGAAAGCTCATACCAATAACAAACTTAGTTGGTCTCTAAGGTGCTACTGGAAAGAATTTTAAAATTTTGTTTCCACTACGGCAGACCAACACGGCTACCTACCTGCAGAGAGGAAGGGAGAGATTGGGGTCCTTTTCTGCAAACCCTGCCTGACCCAGGCCAGCCCCTCAACATCCTGACCCGCTTCCTGGAATAAGCAGCTCTCTTGCGGTCGCTGCAGCCGGCTGGCATGCCTTCAGATGTTCTAATGAGCCTGTCTCTCCCCTGGGGCCTCCAGGTCATTAAGGAAGGAAAACAATTAGAGGAGCGAAGGCAAACTTCGTCAAGCGCCTCCGCTGCAGTACACACTTCTGCCTCCAAAAGTGTTCAAAGACAAAGCGAAAAAGCAAAACCAGGGTTGGCGATGTAGACAGGTCAGGTGGCAGCTAGGATGCCTAAAACCCCATAATTAATTAGGACCCAATGACCCAGAGTCATCACCTTGCCGACAAAGGTCCGTATAGTAAAAGCCATGGTTTTCCCAGTAGTGATGTATGGAAGTGAGAGCTGGACCATAAAGAAGGCTGATCGCCGAAGAATTGATGCTTTTGAATCCTGGTGCTGGAGGAGACTCTGGAGAGTCCCATGGACTGCAAGAAGATCAAAGGCATCCATTCTTAAGGAAATTAGCCTTGAGTGCTCACTGGAAGGGCAGATTGTGAAGCTGAGGCTCCAAGACTTTGGCCACCTCATGAGAAGAGAAGACTCTCTGGAAAAGACCCTGATGTTGGGAAAGATGGGGGGCACAAGGAGAAGGGGACGGCAGAGGACGAGATGGTTGGATAGTGTCTTCGAAGCTACAAACATGAGTCTGACCAAACTGCGGGAGGCAGTGGAAGACAGGAGTGCCTGGCGTGCTCTGGTCCAGGGGGTCACAAAGAGTCGGACACGACTAAACGACTAAACAACAATTACCCAAGACATTGATCCTGCCCAGAGCCGCTTCTCAATACCAAATCAGAAATGATGGGGCTAGCCACATTTGTTTAAACAGCGTCAGGGTGCATGAAATTAGTGTGGCATGAACTTTGGAACTCCCTGCCACTTCAGATCCTGTAAGACAGGAGAAGTTTAGGATCAGAGTTTTCCTTCTCCTAGGTGGGCTGTCTTCGCAGGCTGATGAGCCCCATCTGCCTCTGCCTGGTTCCCTGTAACCTCGCTTCTCGCAGGGAGGGAACCGCCAGAAGGCCCTCGGCGCTGGACCTCAGTGTCTGGGCAGAACGATGAGGGTGGAGACTCTCCTTCAGGTATATTAGGCCTTTGAGGCCATTTAGGGCTTTAGAGGTCAGCACCAACACTTTGAATTGTGATGGGAAATGTACTGGGAGCCAATGTGGGTCTTTCAAGACTGGTGTTATGTGGTCTCGGCGGCTGCTCCCAGTCACCAGTCTAGCTGCTGCATTCTGGATTAATTGTATGCCAGTACCTACGTCACTGAGGGTTTGAGGTCTATTGGCTCACCTCACCTGGCTCAGTCGGCCAGTCAAAGCCATTCCCAGGATACGGCCGCTGTCAGCTGCTGACAGCTTCTAGGAGCCCCAGGTGAAAGCTGAGTGCAGGTTGGGGACCAAAGGTAAACAAGCTACACCAGAAGGAGCATGATGTGTCCTGTATCAGAGGTACCATCCCCTCCCCTAACACCCCAGACATCCCAGGTTGGAAGAAAATGCAATAAATCAATGTATATATATATATTAAACATTCTGTGACAAAGCTATTGCCTCCATTTGCCCGTTGATTCGTTAAGTTGAAGCCCCTCAGCAGCATCCACTAAGCACCTTGGACAGAGGCCATGTCAAGATCACAAGCTGGGCCACTATCCTGTTTCCATTTGCCAAGGATTTTCTGTCCCCTCTTTGGTGGTCCTTCCCGAAGTCCCACCACGGAGTTGTCTCCTGGGCAAGGCTGAACAGCAACCTGCCACTCAACCACCGGACCCTTAGCAACGAGAGACAAATGCCGTGGAAACCAGCCGTCACACCAAATACAGATGATCTGTTTTCATTTTGCTTTAAGCACCTGCGACTGACCCGAAGGCTCCGAAGCAAACTGCAAATGGCAGACTGAAGGACACAACCAAACAGACCAAACCGTTTTGCACCTTTGCTATTATTAATCATTATTATACTTGTTTATCTCCTGCAATTTTCCCCACACTAGGACTCAAGGTGGCTCAGACAAATTAAAACAATGCAGATAAAACAGAAAAAGTGAAAAACATACGAAAGAAAATGGCTAAAAAAGTAATCAGACGCTGATGGAATTAAAAATAAATAACCGGTAGATTAAAATGCACAGCACTATCAAAAACCTTTAAAAAAACAACAGGCAGTTCCCAGAGGCTTGCTGAAATAAAACTGTCTTTGTTATCCCACTTTTTAACTACTATTACCCTTAATATCTGGATACTGAAGAACCACAGCAGAATCCTAAACAGTGTTGCCGCAGAAGCTTGCAATGGCTCTGCTTTTATACCACATTCAGTTAATAGTTCTGTGTACGTCACAAATTTGTAACACCAACCAATTCTCAAAACCTGGTGGTGATGTCAAGGGAGGGTTAAAAATCCACATTATATGATATTATAAGAGGAGGACTCCCTAAACAGCATAAGAGCATCGTGCAGGATCAGTATCCTGTTCTCACAGTGGAACTTCTAGGGGGAATTTCGGGAGTCACAGAGCCAGAATTGGATAGCCACCAAATGAATACCCATTTGTATCCCTTCTTCCCAGCTATCTGGCATGGAGAAGTGGAGGAGAAACTCTTTTCTCCCTCTGTCATAACACTAGAACTCATGGACATTCAATGAAGCTGATTTGGGATGGATAAAAGGAAGGACTTCTTCAGGCAGCACATAATTAAACTGCGGAACTCCCTCCCACAGGAAGAATTGGCGGCCACTAAGCTAGATCAGTCAGTCAGTTTTATTGCACATAGCCAAAGGCTGCCGCAATGTACACAGAATCATTCAACAATTAAAAGAAAATATGCTGGATTAATACAAAAAACTTAAAACATTTATATTATCAAGACATTACCTACTCTAAACAGAGCTATAAAAGTACCTTAATATACAGGTTAAACAATAAAATTCAAAGGCTAAAATCATCACATGGCCACTAATATATTAAAAAATAATGTTAATTAATACAAGGTCCAATTATATACTAAGCTAGATAACTTTAAAAGAGGACGAGACAAATTCATGGAGGCAGCGAGGATTATTGAAGGTTACTAGCCAGCATATGGATGCGGGTGGCACTGCGGTCTAAACCACCGAGCCTCTTAGGCTTGCAGCTCAGAAGGTTGGCGGTTCGAATCCCCATGACGGGGTGAGCTTCCGTCGCTCTGTCCCAGCTCCTGCCAACCTAGCAATGCGAAAGCACATCAGTGCAAGTAGATTAATAGGTACCACTGTGGCGGGAAGGTAAACGGCCTTTCTGTGCACTCTGGTTTCCATCATGGTGTTCCGTTGTGCCAGAAGCAGTTTAGTCCTGCTGGCTACATGACCCAGAAAGCTGTCTGTGGACAAACGCCGTCTCCCTCAGCCTGAAAGAGAGATGGGCGCTGCAACCCCAGAGTCACCTTTGACGGGTCTTAACCATCCAGGGGTCCTTTACCTTTAACTTTTACCTTTACTTGCAAGGATGTCTCTGCTTTGCCTCCAGTGTGGTGTAGTGGTTAAGAGCGGTAGTCTCGTAATCTGGGGAACCGGGTTCGCGTCTCCGCTCCTCCACATGCAGCTGCTGGGTGACCTTGGGCCAGTCACACTTCTCTGAAGTCTCTCAGCCCCACTCACCTCACTGGGTGTTTGTTGTGGGGCAGGAAGGGAAAGCTGCTTTGTGAGCTGCTTTGAGACTCCTTAGGGTAGTGATAAAGCGGGATATAAAATCCAAACTCTTCTTCTTCTTCTTCCACAACTGGAGGCAGCAGTGCTTCTGAAGAGCATCTGCTGAAAACTGCAGGAGGGGAGTTGTTGTTCTCGATCTCAAACCCTGCTTGCGGGTTTTCCAGTGGTGCATCTGATTGGCCACTGTGAAAACAGGATGCTGAACTAGGTGGTTCCCCTTTGGCCTGATCCGTCAGGCTCTCCTTACATTCTTATCTGATTCAACAACACTTGCAAGAGCCTTCCGGAGACGGGAAGATAAGAACTCTGCAACGTGATCTGGCCTGTTATTGTGGCGTGGACTGGCTGCTTGGCTTTCTCTCTGGAAATTCCAGGCATGCCCACCTCAAGGTCCAACAAGGCAAGGGCGCCGACTTGCCCCCCACATTGCGGTGGCTCATCGTGAGATGTGTTGTGCCACAAGTCATGTGAGGCATCCCGCCCCATGGCCAGGATGCAGGGGCACCATGCCGGTGCGCTGGGTGGGGAATGAGAAGCATGGATCTGGGCTCCGCAATCCACACCGGCAGAAGAAGATGGGTGCGGGGGGCATGCACACCGCCCTGGATGTAATCCCTGAGGGCCGCCTGCCCCCCGCTCGTGACTCAGACTCCCATGCCTCCACAAGCAAAGTGGCAAAGGGGTATGAGCCGCCAGGGAAAGGGGGGAGCTGCTGCGCCACTTTGCTCAGGGTAGGTGTGGGAGTAGCATCTTAAAAAGCAGAGACATCACCTTGCCAACAAAGCTCCGTAGAGCTAAAGCTCTGGTTTCCCCAGTCGTGATGTATGGAAGTGAGAGCTGGACCATAAGGAAGACTGATCGCTGAAGAATGGATGCTTTTGAATTCTGGTGCTGGAGGAGACTCTTGAGAGTCCCATGGACTGCAAGGAGATCAAACCTCTCCATTCTGAAGGAAATCAGCCCTGAGTGCTCACTGGAAGGACAGATCCTGAAGCTGAGGCTCCAAGACTTTGGCCACCTCATGAGAAGAGAAGACTCCCTGGAAAAGACCCTGATGTTGGGAAAGATGGAGGGCGCAAGGAGAAGGGGACGACAGAGGACGAGATGGTGGGACAGTGTTCTCGAAGCTACCAGCATGAGTTTGACCAAACTGCGGGAGGCAGTGGAAGACAGGAGGGCCTGGCGTGCTCTGGTCCAGGGGGTCACAAAGATATGGACACGACTAAACGACTAAACAACAAGGTGTGGGAGTCTAAGTTGCGGGCGTGCTGAATGTCACCCCCCCCCCTTTGTGCCGGCAGCAAAGCAGCACAGCAATTGAAAAAGAAAACTCTCCTCCTGCTCTGTGCCCAGAATGGCTGCCGTGGGGTCAGGTCAATTGTCTGGCTTGACACTGGAGGTGGGTTGGTCTGGGCCCCTGAGAGCCCTCAATGGGTCACCAAGGGAAAGGAATTGGGGGCCTCTGCCATGGGGCCCAGCTTAGCTGTGATTCCTGCATTGCAGACGTCCCTTCCATCTCTCCAGTTCTGTGATTAAGACAGCCTTTCATTCTGACTCTTCATCTGGGGTTGTAGATCAAAACATCTGGATGATGCTAGGTTGTCAGAGGCTGAAGCAAGGAATCTGAGTAGCCCTGGAGGAGGAGGAGGAGGAGGAGGAGGAGGAGGAGGAGGAGAAAACCTGGGATCCCGCCAACCCTGGGCAGCGGGGGCATATGCTCCGCCACTGGCACTCCACTCTCAGCCCCCTCCTCCCCACACAACATCAGGCAGGCCCCCCCCCAACCTGGAGCCCCTGCACCAAGGCCAAGGGAGAGCGCAAGTGTCGCATTGCAACATGGTTCAATGCTGTCTACAAAGCCTTCAGCATCCTTGGGAAGGGGAGGCCAACACAAGTGTTTGAAGGTGAGATCAAGGAAAAAGACATGCATATAGTTGAGCAGTTTTCTCTCTCCCAAAACCTCCTCCTCATCTAAGTGGTTCAAGAGCACCTCTAATTATAGGTAAAGTCGCACGCGAGACTCTGCGCACTGGGTTACAGGTCATATCAGGGCCGGGCTGTTTTTGTTCTTAGTTTTCTTGTGTTTCCCTATATCAGGGGTCAGAGACTCTTGAGAGTCCCATGGACTGCAAGAAGATCTAACCTCTCCATTCTGAAGGAAATCAGCCCTGAGTGCTCACTGGAAGGACAGATCCTGAAGCTGAGGCTCCAAGACTTTGGCCACCTCATGAGAAGAGAAGACTCCCTGGAAAAGACCCAGATGTTGGGAAGGATTGAGGGTGCAAGGAGAAGGGGATGACAGAGGATGAGATGGTTGGATAGTGTTCTCGAAGCTACCAACATGAGTCTGACCAAACTACGGGAGGCAGTGGAAGACAGGAGTGCTGGCGTGCTCTGGTCCAGGGGGTCACGAAGAGGCGGACACCACTAAACGACTAAACAACAAGAACATATCAGGGCTCAGCAAACCTTTTCTTTTTTTAAAAAAAAATTACATTTTTATTAAAGTTTTGCATAAACAGATATACATCAAAAGGAAAAAACAAAATAAAAAAATTCCTTCCAGTAGCACCTTAAAGACCAACTGAGTTAGTTCTAGGTATGAGCTTTCGTGTACCTAGAACTAACTCAGTTGGTCTTTAAGGTGCTACTGGAAGGAATTTTTTTATTTTGTTTTGACCATGGCAGACCAACACGGCTACCTATCTGTAATCAAAAGGAAAAATACACAAAATGGGTACATAGGCTAACATTTCCTTTCTCCCAACTATATATAAAAAAGAATAAAGTAAAATGAAATCGTCAAAAAGGAAAAAAAGAAAGGAAAAAAAAAAGAAAAAAGAGAAAAAAAGGGGGAAAAAACCCCACAATGTTTTGGGCTCAACCGAGCCCTAGACTCCCTTCCACCCTTTTGGTAAGTATCAAATATTTTCCTCTGTTACGTACTTGATTTTTAATCTTTAAGTCTTAAATTCACTCGCTGATAGAATTGTTCTAACCCTGCCAGTTCACTTTATGAATTTGTTCCAATATAATTCCAATATTTACTCCAATTTTTCTGGAATTTCTGTTCATCTTGATCTCGTATTCTGCCTGTTAGTCTATCAAGTTCAGCATAGTTTACCATTTTAATCTGCCAATCATTTATGCTGGGAATGGTTTTCACTTTCCAGTATTGTGCCCACATAATTCTTGCTGCCGTGGTGGCATAAAGAAATATTGTCCTGTCTTCTTTTTTGATTTATTTACCCATCATTCCCAGCAAAAAGGCTTCAGGTCTTTTGGGAAAGGTATATTTAAATATTTTTTTGAGCTCATTGTAGATTGATTCCCAAAAGCCTTTCGCCTTTTTACATGTCCACCACATATGGTAGAGGTCACCCTCCACCTCACCACATTTCCAGCATTTCTTATCCTTTAATCTATACATTTTGGCCAATTTCACCGGTGTATGGTACCATCTGTATAGCATCTTCCAAATATTCTCTCTCAGTGTCATACAGGCCGTAAACTTTATATTGCTATTCCACAATTCCGACCACCTTTCAACGTCAATATTATAGCCAAAGTCAATTGCCCATTTAATCATCACCTCCTTCACCTCCTCGTCTTATGTATGCCACTCTAGTAACATATCATAGATTCTGGACAATATTTTGTTTTTACCTTCTATTATCTCTATGTTAAATTTCGATATTTTTATCTTCAAAACCTAGGTTCTTTTTACCCTCTTTTAACAAATCATTCACCTGGTGATATTGCAACCAACCAGTGAATGAACTTTTTATCTCTTCATAGGGTCTAAGTTTAGGCCCTTGTTCTGTTTTTCTTAGAAGTTCTTCATAGGTGGCATTCTTCTCCTCCGAATTTGTTTTCTTGATTGTTAAGACCTCTATTGGGGATATCCACCAGGGGGTCTTTTTTTCCAGGAGATTTTTATTCCTTTCCCATACCTGGTATATTGGTCCCCTGAAAATATGGTTCATAAAGCTCCTGTGGACCTTCACTTTCCCATACCAAAGGTACGAATGCCATCCGTACCAATTATTAAAACCCTCCAGGTCCAGTAAGTCTTTATTCTCCAGTTTTATCCAGTCTTTTAACCAAAGTATGCACACCGCTTCATAATACAAACTCAAATCCAGAAAAGAAAAACCCCCTCTTTCCTTTTTATCTGTCAAAATTTTCATTTTTATCCGTGGTCTTTTCCCCTGCCAGATATATTTCGCCAGGTCTCTCTGCCACTCTTTACACTGTTTTAATCCTTTAAGTATGGGGATAGTTTGAAATAGAAACAGCATTCTAGGTAGAATATTCATTTTAACAACTGCTATCCTCCCCAAAAAGGGGAATTTCTCCTCCCCCAAATTTTCATGTCTTTCTTTATATTCCTCCAGGTGACCTCATAATTATCCTTATACAAATTTAAGTTTTTAGCTGTAACCCACACTCCAAGATATTTCACTTTCTTAACTACCATAATTTCCGCCCTTCGTTCCAAATCTATCGCTTCTTCCTTAGTTAGATTTTTAACCAGCATTTTGGTTTTATTTTTATTTACCTTAAATCCTGCCACAGCTCCAAATTCGTCAATTTTTTGTAAGGCTTCTTTTACGCTATGTTTTGGATCTTCTAGGGTTAATACGATGTCATCTGCGAAAGCTTTGATTTTATATTCCCTCATTCCTACCTTGACTCCTTTGACTTCTGTTGCCCCTCTCAGTCTCTCGTTAAGTATTTCTAATACTGTTATAAATAGTAAAGGAGACAGGGGGCAACCCTGTCTAGTTCCTTTATGTATACTGAAGTATTCTGTTGTGGTATTATTTATTACCAATTTTGCCTTCTGTTCCTTATATATTGCTTCTATGCCTTGTCTGAACTTTTCTCCCAGTCCCATCATTTCCAAACTTTTCTTTAGGAAGTCCCACGAGATATTATCAAATGCCTTTTCGGCGTCTATAAACACCAAGGCCGCTTGTCTATCTATTCTCATATCCAGGTATTCAATAATATCTATCAAATTCCTTACATTGTCCCTTAATTGTCTCCCTGGAAGGAAGCCCGTTTGATCTTTATGTATTTTATTATTCAAGACCTTTTTTTAATCTTTCTGCCATTACATCTGCGAATAACTTAGGGCTCAGCAAACCTTTTCAGCAGGGGGCCGGTCCACTGTCCCTCAGACCTTGTGGGGGGCCGGACAATATTTTGAAGAGAAAAATGAACGAATTCCTATGCCCCACAAATATCCCAGAGATGCATTTTAAAGAAAAGCACACATTCTACTCATGTAAAAACACACTGACTCCCAGACCGTCCGTGGCCCGGACTGAGAAGGCGCATCCAGCCCACGGGCCTTAGGTTGCCTTCCCCTGCCCTATATTGTAATTTTAGGCTGCAACTGCCCTGAGATCTATGGCTGAAGGATGGTATACAAATAATGATAGTGAAATAATGAAATCCAGGGAACTGGGAGAGTGAAGGGTGGGGGGAAATGAGGAAATCACAGAAAGAGAAAACAATTTACTAAAACAGCTGACAAAAGGCGGGACAGTGGGCGGGAGGGAGGGGATACAGAATTGAACAGAATTGAACTGGAAAAGGTCCTTCAGACCCTCCAGGAAATGCTTTTGCTTCTTACTACCAGGAACTGCAGAAAATAAGGCGAGGGGGGGGGGATTTGCGGAAATTGGACAATGGAGAAAATTACTGTAGCAGAAGCCATCTGGGCTCCATTGAGCAGGGAATAGAAAATGCATTCCAGGCAGCCAGATTGCTCTTCTGGGGGCGATTGGTGCCTCTGAACATCAGTTGCCGTTTTATCAGAGTTTATCGGGACCTCGGCAGGAGGATCAGTGCGACAGAGCCTGCATTGAGCCCCGGCAAGCAGAACGACAAGCTACAGCAAACAGACCAGACTGACAAGCAGCCAGCCTCCCCGACATAATAGGGCATGGCTTTTCAAGGTCGTGACGGGATGACAACATTTATTTTTTATTTCTCTGGCTTAGCAGAGAGCATTGCTGACGCAGCAGTCCCAGAAAGACAAAATTGCTGCTTTCAAAGGATCTACTTGCTCCTTGCTTTTGGGCTATGCAAACTTTCCAAATAAATGGGAAGGGCCCCTGCAAAATCTGTTGCAGCAATGGTGCCTGCTGCCGGGGGGGGGGGGGGAGTCAACCCAGTTCACATTTAAAGGCAAAGCTACCTGACTTACAAAACCCCAAACGCAACCATCCGCCCAAATTAGCAATGTGCTGAATTTTGCAATGCAGTTCTCAAGCCAAGCCATGTGTTCCAAAGCACATGTACCAGGAGTAATGTGTATAGAAATGCTTTTTCATCAGTGGAAAGTGCTTGCAAAAATATGAATTACAGTGGTACCTCTGGATGCGAATGGGATCTGTTCCGGAGCCCCATTTGCATCCTGGGTAGAACACAACCCACAACTGCGTGGGTCGTGATTTGCCACTTCCGCGCCTGCACGTGATATCATTCTGAGTGTCTGCGCATGCGCGAGCAGCGAAACCTGGAAGTAACGTGTTCCCTTACTTCCGGGTCACCGTGGAGTGTAACCTTAAAACGCTCAACCTGAAGCATATTTAACCTGAGGTATGACTGTACTGGGCAAAGGTGCATACAAAAAAAAAAAAAAGCATTTTAGAAGAAAAATCACTGAAACACTGATTAATTTGATGGGGAAATATACAGAACTGAACGCGAGAATGGAAATATTGGAAACTGAAATTGACAGATTTCCCTCCCCATGTTCTAACATGTACACTCTAGGAATGTTGTCATTGACTGCTCCTGTGTTTACATCCCACAGGTACAAGTCAAGTTAACATCCTATTCCTACCTAGAATCTCAGAATCTGCTTAGGAATTCTAAGAAACCTTCTGCAAACCAAACAAACAAACAAAAATCAGAATTCTAAGAAATCAGTTTTGGAATCAGCAGCTAAAATCACCTTTTGAAAGGTTCAAGTGTGCCACCTCATTTCAGAACAGTGCCAAGCTGGATTCAAATGCAGATGTAAGCCTGCAAAATTTGGTTATGATGAGGTTTTCAAATGCAAAGCAAACAAGAAGCATTTTTTCCGGCAATAATTTTCTTAGTCCAAAGAGGGAAACAACAGGAGTTACCAACAAAACAAGAGCGGCAGACGAAATTGATGGACTTTGCAGAACTGGCAAAACTGACGGGAACAATCAGGAACCAGTGAGACCAAGTATTCCAAAAAGACTGGAACAAATTTATATTATATTTGAAAGAGAACTGTAAGCAATTGACATCACTGGCTGGGTTATCTGAAGATCTGCAAGGTGAAAATGCTACCTATTCAGGTTGAATAATATAATATTTTAGGTAATGATATAACAAGGATAGGAAACAAAGCAAAATGTAAAGATGTAAAGTTTAATTTTGTAAATCATCAGATGGGAGGGAGGGAAGTTGTTAGGCTCAGCCGAACCAATAAGAGGGTATGATGTTACGTAATGTGATTATAAGGTAAAGGGACCCCTGACTATTAGGTCCAGTCACGGACGACTCTGGGGTTGCGGCGCTCATCTCGCTTTATTGGCCGAGGGAGCCGGTGTACAGCTTCCGGGTCATGTGGCCAGCATGACTAAGCCACTTCTGGCGAAACCGGAGCAGCGCACGGAAACGCCGTTTACCTTCCCGCCAGAGCAGCACCTATTTATCTACTTGCACTTTGACGTGCTTTCGAACTGCTAGGTTGGCAGGAGCTGGGACTGAGCAACAGGAGCTCACCCCGTCGCGGGGATTCGAACCGCCAACCTTCTGATCAGCAAGCCCTAGGCTCAGTGGTTTAACCCACAGCGCCACCCGCGTCCCAGTGTAAAACCAATAAAAATAATTTATAAATCAAAAACAAAAACACATTTTTTTCCAAATGTATCATTGATGTTTGAGGGCAAGAGGAGGCTTAGGAACTGCAATGTGAGAATAGATGTGCTGGGCCAGATCACGAGTCCATCAAAACCAGCATTTATTTATTTCAAAAGCAGTCAGTCAGGTGAGTGAGCCCTGTCCCAGAAGACCATTCTTATGTTCTTAATTGCTGGCAGTCAGTGTAGACAACATTGAACTGAGGGGATGAATGATCTGACTCTGCATAAAGTGGTTTCTGGTGTTTCTAGAATGCAATACCAAAGTAGTGCACACGCTTATTTATTTTCAGTCTTCTTTCTGTCCACACTCCCTTCCCCCACTTCAGATTTCAGTAACATAAATCTAAGCCCAAGCCATTTCCCTCTATTGCATATAGCTGAAATACATACGAATTCAAATGTTCATCAAATTAAATGACCAGCATTTTTAAAACTAAAATAATAATAATAATAATATATGTTTTCTGTAGCTCACATTTCAGAACTGCCAATAGTGAATGACACAAATGCCCAGTCTTGTAACTGAATCAAAAAAACCAACAACTGTTCTTCATTACTTACACTGGAAATATCACAGCTTGACTTATTCTTTCCTAGATTTTTTTAAATGTGGGTTGTCAAACTGGTTCTGACATTAGAATTTACAGCTTGTGGAGAATATTTGCCCGAGGATTTTCTAGCAGAGAATATTCTCACCTCGCATCACTCCTCCTGCCACCCCTGACCCCTGGCATGAGCTGCCTGGGTTGAAGGGAGTTGCGGGCCAAGAATCTTCACAAGCTCTGATACGAATGATCGTGACACTCAACAGGGTACGGGATCTGAAATATACAGTGGTGCCTCGCAAGACGAAATTAATCCGTTCCGCGAGTCTCTTCGTCTAGCGGTTTTTTCGTCTTGCGAAGCAAGCCCATTGACGGCTTAGCGGATTAGCGCTATTAGCGGCTATTAGCGGCTTTTAGCGGCTTATCAGCTTAGCGGAACAGCTGATAAGCGGCTTAGAAAAAGGGGGGGAGGAAAAAGAACCCGCAGGAACTCACAAGACATTTTCGTCTTGCGAAGCAAGCCCATAGGAAATTCGTTTTGCGAAGCACCTCCAAAACGGAAAACCCTTTCGTCTAGCGGGTTTTCCATCTTGCGAGGCATTTGTCTTGCGGGGCACCACTGTACTCGGAGTCAAGAGTGGATTTCATGCTCTTTATTCAGCTCATAGTGGTGAGGAGGAATGGAAGTTCCCCCAGAATGTCTGCTTTATATACCGTACATTATTTACACAATGGGCCCCATGTGATTGGCTAATTCCGGGATTCTCCTGTAGGCCAATCAGGTTGCGGATTCACTTCCACCTGGAGCTGGACTGGGTGGCTCCTGTGGACTGCTGCATTCTGGATCCTATTGTTCTAGGACCAATCACGCTGCTGCATTCTGAATCCTATTGTTCTAGGATGAATCAGACTGCTGCATTCTGGATCCTATTGTTCTAGAGCTAATCAGACTGCTGCTAATCAGACTGTTGTAGGACCAGTCAGACTGCTACATTTTGGATCCTATTCAACTCTGTACATGACAGAATCCCTACTCAGTGGCTCCAACAGGCAGCGCTCATGAAAATCCACCTGCCCAGCCCCTTGTGATGAAATCCTTTTCCCCACACTAGGAACAGGCTGAGTACCATCTCCCTTTTTGTGATGGATTGAGCTTCTTACAAGTTACAGCCCTTCTCTAAACGGTCTATCTGGAGAGCTTTCTGCATGCAGAGCCTTGCGCCAGTAAGGACACGGAAAGGCTGGCGTGAATGTCCTTCATCAATATGTATTACCTGGAGGGAAGGAACACACTACAATTGATCCTCCAAAGCTCTTGAGCAGAGAACACAATGCAGAGAAAACAGCGGGGGCTGTGGAAACTGGGGGCTGCAATGCCTGGCACGGGCAGAGCCATCTGGGATTCTCTCAAGCTTTCCAGCGAGAGGTTCCATCGCTTGGAACTTGGCGTACCACTGCCATTTTTTCATAGCATCGTAGAGATGGGAGGGAGCCCAAAAGTCATCTAGCCCCACCCCCAGTAATGTAAAGAGCACAGATAAGGGATCCCTGGCAGGTAACATGAAAGACTGAGCAGGCCTTTTTTCTTCCTGCTCTGGAGGGACTCAAAGCTTCGAGTTCCAAGAGAGGTGATTCCAAACATTAGGAAGACTTTTCTGACAGTACAGTGGTACCTTGGTTCTCAAACTTAACAGGTTCCGCAAGTCCGTTCCAAAACCAAGGTGCGCTTTCCCATAGAAGGTAATGCAAAACAGATTACAGTGGTACCTCTGGATGCGAACGGGATCCGTTCTGGAGCCCGTTTGCATCCTGAAGCGAAAATAACACGCGACTGCATGTCTGCGCATGCGCGGGTCGCGTTTCGCCACTTCCGCGCATGCACATGACATCACACTTCTCTGAAGTCTCTCAGCCCCACTCACCTCACAGTGTTTGTTGTGGGGGAGGAAGGGAAAGGAGAATGTTAGCCGCTTTGAGACTCCTTTAGGTAGTGATAAAGCGGAATATCAAATCCAAACTCTTCTTCTTCGAGTGTCTGCGCATGTGCAAGCAGTGAAACCCGGAAGTAACGGGTTCTGTTACTTCCAGGTCGTTGCGGAGTGCAACCTGAAAATATTCATCCCGAAGCTATTTCAACCCGAGGTATGACTGTAATCCATTCCAGACTTCTCAAAATAACCCCCAAAACAGCAGTTTAACATGAATTTTACTCTCTAATGAGAAAACTGATCCCTAAAACAAAAGCAATGAACAATGTACTGCAGTCACACAAGTAATCAATCAGTAGCTGAACTGGGGTCCACAGTGTCACACACACAAAAAAGAGATCCACAAAAACACAAAATAAATAGCAAAAACAGACAGACCTCAGCGTAACACTCAAAGCGGAAGTGTGGCACTCAAATCAGAGGCATAACACTCAAAATGGAGCATGTTCAGCTTCGGGTTCACAAACTGGAACACTTACTTCCGGGTTTGCAGTGTCTGGGTTCCAAGTTGTGTTTGAGGTTCTCAAGGTGTTTGAGAACCAAGGTACCACTGTACGAGCAGTTTGACAGTGGAACAGTCTCCTTTGGAGGTGGTGGACTCTCCTTCCTTGGAGGTTGTTAAGAAGAGGTTGGATGGTCATTTTCCATGGATGCTTGAGTTGAGATTCCTGCATTGCAGGGGGCTGGACTAGATGGCTCTTGGGGTCCCTTCCAATTCTACAATTCTAGGATTCTATTATTCTCGGCTGATCTAGCATCGCTCTTCTCGTGTTCTCATGTCCAGAGCCATCACTAGCCTGTGCCGATTCTCTCTGCCGTGTGTCATCTCCACAGGGAATTCAGAGCATCTCATAAGGTCAGATGTGATGGAACTGAGAGATGTTCTCTTCCCACCAATTCACACCTGGCAGAGAAGAAGAGCAAAGCCTGGCAAAAGCTTTCATTAACACATTTAGAAAGTCCATGGGCAGGTCTCAGAGGTCTGGAAAAACACCTTCAGTTCAGGGAAAATGCTGCAGGAGCACAGCCTGGTGACAGCCAACATTTTCCTGGTTAAACAATATCACTCAGGCTTCCTCCGGATGATTTCATTAACTGTGGTTCATTAAATTCCACGTGATGAATATCCTCCCGAATTTCTTGCAACCCATGGGGACAGAGAAACGTCTGAGCGATCGCTCTTCTCTTGGAAAAGACTCTCCAAGTAATAAATCAGAGCATATTTTGGGCAGATTCCAAAGCTTTTCACTTAGGGGAAACTGCTAATTTCCTCAAGGAGAGCAGGCAAGGACATGGGGTAGCCTGGTCACATGGTAGCAGCGGCAGCCAATCGGAACAAATTCCCCAGTGCAATTACATCTGCCATTTTGGCTGGGGCATTTGGCCCCTTTCTGCGATGTTTGTCAGAAGGGGTGGGGGTGGAGAGAGAGACCATACAAAGGTTGCCAACTGAGCAGAAGCCAGCATGGCTTGGCTCTTGACCTTCTAACTGGAGCTTGAACTTCAGAAAGTGGGTGAAGCTTTTCACAGCAGGGAGGTTGTTGTTGTTTAGTCGTGTCTGTCAGCATCGCCCTTGAGCCAGTGCCACCAACTGGTCTCATCCACTTCAGCCCCAACTGGGCCAGGCGAGCTGCGGTAGCACTTCCAGAGACCACCTTCTGCACAGGAACAGGACTTTTCCTATCGCCCCCTCATGTCACCCAAATATAATGCAGTCCAATGGAAAGAGAGACTTGAGGCCTTGTTGTTGTTTAGTCGTTTAGTGGTGTCCGCCTCTTCATGACCCCCTGGACCAGAGCACGCCAGGCACTCCTGTCTTCCACTGCCTTTCACAGCTTGGTCAAACTCATGCTGTGCTTCGAGAACACTGTCCCACCATCTCGTCCTCTGTCGTCCCCTTCTTGTGGCCTCCATCTTTCCCAACATCAGGGTCTTTTCCAGGGAGTCTTCTCTTCTCCTGAGGTGGCCAAATCTTGGAGCCTCAGCTTCAGGATCTGTCCTTCCAGTGAGCACTCAGGGCTGATTTCCTTCAGAATGGAGTGGTTTGACCTTCTTGCAGTCCATGGGACTCTCAAGAGTCTCCTCCAGCACCAGAATTCAAAAGCATCCATTCTTCGGAGATCACCCTTCTTGATGGTCCAACTCTCACTTCCATAGCAGGGAGGTAGAAACACAGAATTACAGTGTTGGAAGGGGTATCCTGGGGTTCATCTAGCCCAATCCTCTGCAATGCGGGAGTAACAGCTAAAGGATCACTGACAAATGACCCTCCAAATTCTCTTTTAAAACTTCCAGTTCAGGAGAAATGTTATGTACTGAGTGGAATAGGATCCAAAATGCAGCAGTCTGATTGGTCCTTGAACAATAGCATTCAGAATGCAGCAGTCTGATTAGTCTACAGGAGCCACCCAATTCAGCTCCAGGTGGAAGTGTATCTGCAACCTGATTAGCCTACAGGAGAATCCCAGAATTAGCCAATCACGTGGGGCCCATTGTGTAAATAATGTATATAAAGCAGACATTCTGGGGGAACCTCCATTCCTCCTCACCACTATGAGCTGAATAAAGAGCATGAAAGCCACTCTCAACTCCAAGTATATTTCAGGAATCCACCACCTTCTAAGGGAGTCTGTTCTGCTGTTGAATAGTTCTTGCCATCGGAAAGCCCTTCTGAATGTTTAGCCGGAATCCTTTCTTGCCAGCTTAATAATCCACTGGTCCTACCCTTTGAAGCAGCAGAAAAGAAGTTGGCTCCCTCCTTTTGCGAGAGAACTTCCCAGTGGATTAAGATCCCTTGGAGAGATCTGCTCAGCTCCTGCTGTCCAACCCCATAACACTGCAGCCCCTCCATTGCCAAAGCAGCCATGCCACCTTGATTCATGAAAGATCCAATTCTGGTTCTAAGTTTAGCTGCAATTTCTGCATTGCAGGGGGTTCAAATAGATGACCCTTGGGGGGCAGCCCATTCAAATTGTGCAATTCCAAGATTCTGTGGATTTGCACCAGAGCTGCCAAACCATGGCACGAACCGTTGCAAAGTCAATGTGATCTTAAACTCTGTAATTTAAGCAAGTGTCTTGCAGAGTGGAGAGCTCCTCTGTCCCCCTTGATGGAGAGGGTTGAAATCCCAGCTTGTTTTAAGGTAATTGATTTAGCAGCTACCGTACAACAAGCAACCTCCGCTGCCAGCTGAAGAGGTGGAAAAAGCCTTGGCACGAGACATACAGAAAATGCAGTTTACTGCTGTGCAGAAAATAGATACACTTGTGTTCAACCCCTGCTCTGTTTCTCTGTAGAATTCAGCATGGAGAAGGACTGCACTCCAAAATATTAAGTCAGCTATGACTGGTCTTTGCACATAGCTGTCAACTTACAGATTTGAAAATAAGGGACCAGCAGCCTCGAAAATAAGGGATCAGCAGCCAAAATAAGGGATTTTCCCAGCACAGGTATGTTCAGCTTCTGAGCCCCTCCGAGCCAAAGGCAGAAAGCCCAGCCAGCAGCCAAACGAAGCCTCAAGTGGTGGTTCCCACACGCAGCAACCCGGCAAAGGGGGTGCAGCAAGGAAAACCACCGTCACCTCTCCGCTGGGAAGCGCTGAGCAAAGGCGAGTCCCCAGGCAACGCGGCCAATTTGATCGGCACAAGGCATGCAAGCTCCACCCCCCAGTCATTCTTAAGACTCCTTATTGGGTGAGCAACGCAGCCAAGCAACACAGTTGGAGCCTCCCTCCTCCCTGGCCAGCAGGGAGGGAGGGAGGGAGAGGAGCTCCTTCCTTTGAAACCCGGGAAATTTAAGGGACATCATCAATAAGGGACAGCAGCGGGACACGGCGCTGGGATAAGGGACTTTCCTGCCAAATAAGGGACGGTTGACAGCTATGTCTTTGCAGCAATTCTTCACACACACACACACACACACACACACACACTTTCATTGGATTTGTAACTGATCAAACCCAGTTTAAAAACTACAGGAAGTGTCTTAATCAACGTCCAGGACTTCAGGGCCCCTGTGTGAGTCACAAGACAATCGTGCAAAATAATACTGCGGCCACGAGAGTGGATGGGATTCATTTCCTACCTTTCAGAAACGCAATGCTCTGTCTGATAATGGTCTCTCTAAGGATGCCATTCTAAATGGAAATACAGTGGGGAATTGATGAGACCCAGAGTATAGCTTGCTGCATCATTGGTCCTTTACAGAAAGCCTTGACAACCCCAGCCCTAAACAGTAACTTTTTACATGAGTAAAACCAAAGAAAACTGGGTCTGTGCACATCGCTCTCGGTTCAACAGAAACTCAAAGGTTACTGCTGGGTGCAAATTTCAACAGGATTTACTCCCCCCATTCCCACTGTATGTAACAGAAACCTCCTTGCAATTTGCATGGAGCTGTTTTCAAGTTTAATGTTCAGCTGTAAGGTTGCTCCTGAACTGGATCTTACCAGTTTTTCCAGTCCAGCCCCACTGATAATGTGTTTTGCAGAAATTCCACATCACTTCCCAATTTAAGACCCAGGCTGTGGGAGCGCACATGTCTGCACATGGATCTGCTCCCTTGCTCACTCTTTGCGTCTCCTCAGTGAAGTAACTAAGTGACGCCTAGTGATGGACGCACATCATCCGGGAGGTGGTGTTCCAGGACCACAGGGAAACCATCAAACTCCCTTGCTATTTTAGCTACAGTTGCCGGATTTTGCTTATGCAGTCCTGGTCTATTTAACATACAGAAATGTTGCTTCTTTGCATGTTATCATGTTTGCTGTTGAGCTGTTTTGCTGTGCAGTTATGAAATTGCTTTTGCAATGCTAGGTTCTGATGTGCACTCCTGCTTTTTAAAAAATAATAACATTTTTATTAAAGATTTCTTAGTTTACAAAAATACGTGCATTGTCTCTTTTTTCAAGTTGTGTTTTCTACAGATCAGCTGCATTTGTTGTGAAACATTAGTGTTACATTAGGAAGAAAAGGGGGAAAGAGGTGGGGGGGAAATGGTGAGTGGGGTTGGGTGGGAAAACTTCTATTCTTCTACTTAGTTATGTGCGGGGTTTGTTTCAGCATCACTTGTGTGGGTTCTCTTACTATTTGCTT
The DNA here is from genome assembly GCF_964252035.2 of Podarcis erhardii. Lineage (NCBI taxonomy): Eukaryota > Metazoa > Chordata > Lepidosauria > Squamata > Lacertidae > Podarcis > Podarcis erhardii. Next base: position 100,119,303 of record NC_138509.1, on the reverse strand, counting down.
GTTGTCTTTCCTTGGAGGTGAGAGAGGTTGGGGTTGGTCTAGGGGGTGGCTGGTTGTCTTTGGGTGGCTGTAGTGATATTTGTTTTTGTGTGTGAGCAGGGTGTCTGTGTGTGTGTGTTTGGATCAGGTGAGCCAGACTGATTCGTATGCTGTCGGCAGATTCTTGTTGTCGTCTTGTTGGGCTGTGTATGTGATAAAGGGGAACCACACCAGGGTGAAGGTGTCTTCTTCTATTTGTCCCTGCGTCAGTTTCAGTTTATTGGTTAGTTTTTCTAATAAGGCCTGATTTCTTTGTTGTAAAAGGCTTTAATCCAGATTTTTGCATGTGTGGAAAAGGGGCCTTCAAATAAAAGGAAGGAAGGAAGGAAGGAAGGAAGGAAGGAAGGAAGGAAGGAAGCCTTGACAAAAACACTGGGAAACCTCTCAGGTATTCTTCTTCCTCTTTGGCGATCACTCGTAGCCGAGTAAGATTGTCTTCCATAAACAGGGTTTTAACATGTATGCTTGTGAAACACGAACCACTTATAAAGGCCATCTCCTACTCCTCGAAGGAGTCCATCAACGGTGTCTCCGAAAAATTTTACACATCACTTGGGAAGACAGGTGAACTAATACCAGTGTCCTGGAAGAAGCAAAGATCACCAGAGTTGAAGCAATGATTTTTCAACATCAACTTCGTTGGACTGGTCATGTTGTGTGGATGCCTGATGATCATCTTCCAAAGCAACTAGTTTATTCTGAACTTTAAAAAGGAAAGCATAATGCTGGTGGTCAACAAAAGAGGTTGAAAGACTATCTCAAGGGAAATCTTTAAAAATGTAGTATAAACACTGACAACTGGGAAACACTGGCCTGCGAACGCTCCAGTTGGAGAACAGCCTTGACCAAAGGTGTCCTGGGCTTTGAAGACACTCGAACTCAGGACTCAAGGGAAAAATGTGCTAAGAGGAAGGCACGCTTGGCAGACCCTCACCGGGATCAACTCCCGCCCAGAAACCAATGTCCCCACTATGGTCTGACCCTGTAGAAGAGAGCTTCCCTAGGCTGCAGGCAGGCAGCTTGAAATGCTCACCTACAATGAAACTTCTTCTCCTGGCTCAGCCTTCAAGGCAGCCTCCTCCTCCTGCTGCCTGCCTGACCTCCCTGCCTACTTGCCATCTCCACAGGCCGGACGCAAAGCTGCAGCAAGACACAGGAGGGACAGTAGAGGACAGTCAAGTGGAAGAGGCATGAGCTCATACCTTGGATTCGGTTTGGGGCACAGGGGCCAAAACAGACCGGCTGCACAAATCAGAAGATGGAGCGCAGGGGCCATTCTCCCCAGGAAACAGGTGGCAGAACCTGTACCTGGACACGAAGAGAGCCAAAAATACACTTTGTACAAATGGGCACCCCACCGGTCTGGAAGACCACCGCCGGCCATCGCTTCTGGTCTGGCAAGCACTCAGCAACCCCCCTGTTTTCCAGTCTCAGGTAATCAACCAAACCGGTGGGGTTAAGAAGCTGTAACTGGCTCTCAAATGTGGCCAAAAGAGGCTGAGTTTCGGGTAGTGGCCTAAAGTGACCTGTTGGAAGGTGACCATCCAAGGACCGACACTCATAAACTGGAGTTTGCAACGGTTTCTTTTCTAGGACAAGACTCGATAATAAGCCAACTCTCCCTGGGCTCTCAAAGATACGGCACTATAAATGGGTGTGACATGGAGCTGCAGATTGCCTTCAGCAAGGATGATAAATGATAACAGCACTGATCCTTCGCAGGAAGACCTGGTGCAGGACCTGAATGGCACTTTCAGGTGCAAGTCAGCTTAACAGAAGCAGGTCTGAGATTTAAAGACAGCAAGAACAAGGTAAGAAAGAGAAGGTCATGGAAAGCAAGGTCTGAAATCTCAGGTCAAAACAAAACAGAACTTTCACAGGAAGGAAGAATATTTGAAGAAAGAAGACATTGAAAGGGAGGAGCAGGAGAAAGAATGAAGTATCCCCCCCTTCATTAACTGTAGCACTCCACTGAATTTATAGCCTCTTCCATGCCTGAATACCTATCATCCCAAAGAAGTTATGCTCCAAAACTCTAACCGTATTTCTCTCCGCAAGTTGGAATTCATCAGTTGTCTTGGGGTTCCAGTAAACGTAGCTGGGAGATAGAGGGGAAATGAAAGAGTACTGTTCAGAGAGGCGTCTGTCGCCACCCGTTAACATCAAAACATTTCTGCTCAGCATAATAATTGTGCACATAAGGGTTGCTTCAGAGTCAGGGACGCTCAGGCACACGTGAAGTTCTGGGCTGCAGAAAAATGCAGAAAAAACAACAACCACCCTGCCCAAAAATAAACCTCCACTTCTCCCCAAACAAATCAGAATGTGTGCAAGAGGCAGCAATGTTCAAACGTAGTGGTACCTCGGGTTACAGACGCTTCAGGTTACAGACGCTTCAGATTACAGATGCTTCAGGTTACAGACTCCGCTAACCCAGAAATAGTACCTCAGGTTAAGAACTTTGCTTCAGGATGAGAACAGAAAGCGTGCGGTGGCGACGCAGTGGCAGCAGGAGGCCCCATTAGCTAAAGTGGTACCTCAGGTTAAGAACAGTTTCAGGTTAAGAACAGACCTCCGGAACGAATTAAGTTCTTAACCCAAGGTACCACTGTACTTGTTTAAGTAGTTTGCAATGGGATCAACCATTCCAAGATGAAAGTATCGGGATTGCTTGTATTATTATATTATGCAATCTTTACATTCGTTTTTTTCAAACTGCAACATAAGGGAAAATGTGACTATTTAAACCTCCCCATCCATATATCTGTATCTGTACATAAAATTCACATATCCACATTAAGCAACAGACATACAAACCAGATAAGACAAAAGTGGGGAGGGAGACCCCATAAGAACGTAAGAAGAACCTGCTATGTCAGACCCAGGGGCACCACATAATCCAGAATCCTGTTCTCGCAGTAGCCAAACAGATGCTGTTATGGGAATTCCACAAGAGCCCTCTCCCCTCCTGGGGTTTCCAGAAACTGGTGTTCAGGACCATGGCCAGTTGGAGGCAGAGCCAAGCCATCCTGACTAGGAACCACTGATAACCCTCTCCTCCACTAATTTGTCCTCTTTTAAAGCCCTCTGAAGTTCTTGGCCACCACTGACTCCTGTGGCAAGGAGTTCCATAGTTTAACTCTGCGCTGCGAGAAGAAGTTTGCTTCCTAGCATATGGAAATGAAAAATAAATCTAGGTGAAGGTAAAGGTACCCTGGACGGGTAAGCCCAGTTAAAGGCAACTATGGAGTTGTGGCGCTCATCTTGCTTTCGGGCCAAGGGAGCCAGCGTTTGTCCACAGACAGCTTCCCAGGTTATGTGGCCAGCAGGACTAAATTGCTTCTTCTTTTCTTTTCTTTTTTAGTGTTTAAGGATTTTTCATGGTTCTTTGCTCAGCTATCAATTCCTACAGGTTAACTACAACAGTAGCGATATTTTGAGCATTTTCCACAGTAAATTACAAAATTAAAGAAAGGAATGCTTTAATTTTTTGTACTGTGCTAAAAATTCTTTTCCTGGGTTTATAAAACATCCATTTGTTTAAACAAAAAATTCCTTCCAGTAGCACTTTAAAGACCAACTAAGTTAGTTCTAGGTATGAGCTTTCGTGTGCATGCACACTTCTTCAGATACACTGAAACAGAAGTCACCAGACCCTTCTATATAGTGAGAAGATGGGGAGGGGTATTACTCAGAAGGGTGGTGGGAATGGGTGATTGGCAGATAGCTGTGATGAGCCTGTTGATATGCTAATATGCTAGAAAACTATGCAGCACTTTCTCTAAGAAGCTGCTCAAACAACTCATCACAGCTATCTGCCAATCACCCATTCGCACCACCCTTCTGAGTAATACCCCTCCCCACCTTCTCACTATATCGAAGGGTCTGGTGACTTCTGTTTCAGTGTATCTGAAGAAGTGTGCATGCACACGAAAGCTCATACCTAGAACTAACTTAGTTGGTCTTTAAGGTGCTACTGGAAGGAATTTTTTGTTTTGACTATGGCAGACCAAAACGGCTACCTATCTGTAACTGGATCCATTTGTTTGTTTGTTTTACTTTTGCTATTTTTTGTATTTTAAATCAATAGGTAATCTAGGTAATTTCGCTTCACCGAAGAAAAATATCTAAACATGGAGAAACTACTAAATATTGAGAAAAACATTGCAAAATATAAAATAAACAAAAAAAAAGGAAAGGAAACTTTGAAGCTTATGTACACAACAAATGCCAGGACTAGGACTAAACTGCTTTTGGTGCAATGGGGCACCGTGACGGAAGTCAGAGCATACAGAAACACCTTTTACCTTCCTGCCACAGCGGTACCTACTTATCTACTTGCACTGGTGTGCTTTCAAACTGCTAGGTTGGCAGGAGCTGGGACAGAGCGACGGAAGCTCACCCCGTCATGGGGATTCGAACCGCCAACCTTCTGAGCTGCAAGCCTAAGAGGCTCTGTGGTTTAGACTGTTGAATGATTCTGTGTCCATTGTGGCAGCCTTTGGCTATGTGCAATAAAACTGACTGGCCCTTTCTGTTGTTTAGACCACAGAGCCACCCTAACACAACCCTGAACCCAATATAGAGGCAGAGATACTGCCAGGTCTGCTCAAAATTCAGCCCGGAATTTGCAGCTCGTGATTTCTGGGCTGCATCAATAGGAGTATAGCATCTAGATCAAGGGAAGTAATAGTGCCACTGTATTCTGCTCTGGTCAGACCTCACCTGGAGTACTGTGTCCAGTTCTGGGCACCACAGTTCAAGAAGGACACTGACAAACTGGAACGTGTCCAGAGGAGGGCAACCAAAATGGTCAAAGGCCTGGAAACGATGCCTTATGAGGAATGGCTAAGGGAGCTGGGCATGTTTAGCCTGGAGAAGAGGAGGTTAAGGGGCAATATGATAGCCATGTTCAAATATATAAAAGGATGTCACATAGAGGAGGGAGAAAGGTTGTTTTCTGCTGCTCCAGAGAAGCGGACACGGAGCAATGGTTCCAAACTACAAGAAAGAAGATTCCACCTAAACATTAGGAAGAACTTCCTGACAGTAAGAGCTGTTCGACGGTGGAATTTGCTGCCCAGGAGTGTGGTGGAGTCTCCTTCTTTGGAGGTCTTTAAGCAGAGGCTTGACAACCATATGTCAGGAGTGCTCTGATGGTGTTTCCTGCTTGGCAGGGGGTTGGACTCGATGGCCCTTGTGGTCTCTTCCAACTCTATGATTCTATGATTCTATGAATTTGTACACCTACCAGCCCAGTAGCAACAAACTCATCCTCTCGGGAGTTATTTTTTACGTGCATTGTGGATGAGTTCATTTCTCTCCCTCTGCCCTCTTTCAAAGAAGCAGGTATATTGCTTAGTAACAACAGTGTTTCTGAATGGGCTGCTTTTGTCAGGCTGGATTTATGCTCAATGAGAGCCCGGAGCTGCCTCTTCTCTCGTACACAATCGCTTGTTCCAGTTGCCTCTCTGCTGCCTGACCAACTCTAAATTTAGAATGAATGTTTCTGAAAGATGGGACTCGCCTTTCGCCTAAACTGTGCCAGAGCCTTGTCTTCCTGCCTCCTCCACTTGGATGGCCCTCAGCCAGCGAATATCTCCCAGTGCTTTGTTTTTTCCTGCATAAAACCTGCCGCTTCGTTCATTCTTTAGTAACAATGAATGGATGCCGAAAGCAAACAGAGGAATGGATGCCGACTGCAAAGAAATATCAGGCAAGCACAGCAGTTCTTCTGAAGCTTTTAGCTGTGTGTACAGTCATACCTTGGTTTACAGACGCTTCAGGTTGTGCGTTTTCGGGTTATGGACATGCTGAAACACGAAAGTACCGGAATCGGTTACTTCTGGGTTTTGGTGCTTGCGCATCCGCAGAAACGCTAAATTGCGCTTTGAGCATGCGCAGAAGTGCAGAATCATGGCGTTGGGGGGTTGCAAACGTGCCTCCTGCACAAATAATAATATTATAATAATAATTTATTATTTATACCCCACCCATCTGGCTGAGTTTCCCCAGCCACTCTGGGCGGATTCCAATCAAGTGTTAAAAACAATACAGCATTAAATATTTAAAACTTCCCTAAACAGGGCTGCCTTCAGATATCTTTTAAAGAGAAGATAGCTGCTTATTTCCTTCACATCTGAAGGGAGGGGGTTCCACAGGGCGGGTGCCACTACCGAGAAGGCCCTCTGTCTGGTTCCCTGTAACCTCACTTCTCGCAATGAGGGAACCGCCAGAAGGCCCTCGGAACTGGACATTAGTGTCCTGGCTGAACAATGGGGGTGGGGACGCTCCTTCAGATATACTGGACTGAGGCCGTTTAGGGCTTTCAAGGTCAGCACCAACACTTTGAATTGTGATCAGAAACATACTGGGAGCCAATGCAGATCTCTCAGGACCAGTGTTATGTGGTCTCGGTGGCCACTCCCAGTCACCAGTCTAGCTGCCGCATTCTGGATTAATTGCAGTTTCCGGGTCACCTTCAAAGGTAGCCCCACGTAGAGCGCATTGCAGTAGTCCAAGCAGGAGATAACTAGAGCATGCACGTTTGCAACCCGAGCGTCCTCTGTACTAACATAAGAACATAAGGTGAACCCTGACAGATCGGGTCAGTGGCCTCTCTGGTCCAGCATCCTGTTCTCACAGTGGCCAGCTGGATGCCCATTACGGGATACTCACAAGCAGGATCTGTGCACAAGAGCCATCGATAGCCCTCTTGTCCTTTGTGAATGTGTCTTTTATTATTACTATTTATTTATTTATTTATTTAATTTCTATACCGCCCTACACCCGAAAGTCTCAGGATGGTTCCCATAAAATATCAAATACATAAAATCAAAAGAAAAACCAACAACCCAATAAAAAAGACCCCAAAGAGTCAGCATTTTTTAAAAGGGTATATAGGATGTAGCTCAAGACAAGGCAAAGGCCTGGTTGGAAAGGAACGTTTTTGCCTGACTCCTAAAGGTGTACAATGAAGGCACCCGGCAAACTTCCCTGGGGAGAGCATTCCACAGACGGGGAGCCACTGCAGAGAAGGCCCCGCTCTCGTGTTACCACCCTCTGGACTTCTCAAGGAGGAGACACACGAAGGAGGCCTCAGAAGATGATCTCAGGGTGCGGGTAGGTTCATATGGAAAGAGGCACTCTTTGAGGTATTGCAGTCCTGAGCCGTTGAGCACTTTATAGGTCAAAACCAGCACTTTGAATTGGGCCCGGAAACTAATTGGGAGCCAGTGCAGTTGGACCAGGATAGGTGCAATATGCTCAGACTGTCTTGGTCGGGTGAGCAGCCTGGCTGCTGAATTCTGCACCAGCTGAAGTTTCTGAACAGTCTTCATAGGCAGCTCCACGTATAACACACTGCAGTAATCTTAAAGCCTTCTGGGTTGTTCCGCAGGGAGTTCCACAGTTTGGCTACACACTGCATGAAGGACTTTTCATTTATCTTTCCTGAATCTTCCAGGATTCAGTTTCACTGCATTTCCCCCAGTTCTTGTTTATGCCATGCATAAACTTACAAACTTCCACAATGTCTGTTTCTTTTAAAGAATTTATACACTGCTCTATTGATTTTAAAAAAACACCTCAAAGCGGTTTACAAAGAGAACAATATAATTATCAGCAAAAAACCTTAAAAACTGTTTAAATCATTCAAAACAGAACTTGACTAATAAACCAAAAACTGAATTAAAACGTACCTCCACATTCTACATGCCTAGGCAGGCACCCACAGCTTAAGACTGTAGCTGAAGCACTCTCCAGATTGCTAACTACAAATTATTCAGAGGGTCTAATTCCAGCCACCTTTGCCTCAGTCCCCCAACTTGAAATGAGGAGGATAACATTGGCCCACTTCACAGGGTAGTTGTAAAGGCTAATGAGATTATATATGACCCAAGAGAAAAAGGATATTGAGGCACATTAAAGACAAACGAATTTATTTTGATAGTTCACTTTTCTAGGGCAGAGTCCCCTTCATCACATGGATCAAGCGGGAGACAGTACAGTCATACCTCGGGTTAAATATGCTTCAAGTTGAGTGTTTTCAAGTTGTGCTCCACGGCGACCGGAAGTAACGGAACAGGTTACTTCTGGGTTTCGCGACTCGCGCATGCGCAGACACTCAAAATGACGTCACTCGCATGCGCAGAAGCGGCGAATCACGACCCATGCAGACACAGGTTGCGTTCTACTCAGGATGTGAACGGGGCTCCGGAACAGATCCCATTCGCATCCAGAGGTACCACTGTACTGAGCAGACAGTAAATATATACCGTACTTTTCTGTGTATAACACGCCCCTCTTTTGGGGGACTCAAATTTAAGAAAATGGGGGGGAGATGGCACAGAGTTGTTGAGCATCACTAAATTCACCTTTTGGCTGTCCCCTTGTCAGAAGAAGCTGCCAATCGCATGCCCAATTGCCGCATCGTCAGCTAATCAACACCACCCATTGACGTAGCAACCAGTAACATGCACAATTGCCGCTTACAGCCATGGCAGCAACCAATCAAACGCCTGCCCTATGCACTACCAATGTATAAGATGACCCCCATTTTTAGCACGACTTTTTTAACAGGAAAAAAAAAAAACTAGTCTTATGCACTGAAAAATCTCACATGCAAAGTGAGGAGCTGCAAGGGAGAGCCACGCCCCATTGGCAGAGCTAATGCAAGACCCAGCCAAGTCCACGCAAATCAAATCTGCTGGTAACACATTGGGAGAGTAAGTTGGAATCCACTAAGAAGCCGCAAGGTGCAATTTCTGGCTGCTTTCACCCCAAACCAACCACCATCACTTTGGAATCTGGGGAGCTGTGCGCAGAGCACTTCAAGCACACCAGCAGCACGGCAGAAATGTCAAAAATGCAGAGCACTATTATTAAGTCATGCAAAGGTATGGAGCCACAGAAAGACCTGCTCACTCTCACATTACAAGCGGCACATGACTCTCCTGTCGCAAAAGCTTCGCCGGCTACCTGTTTCCGGGCACAGTCTGAAGCGCTGGCTATTTATTTCATTCATTTGTTTCAAAGAAACAATACATCTCAAAGCAGTTTACAAAAGGACAGAACAATGAAACCAAGAAAAAAATACATATCATACTTTAAAACATACACATGTTAAAAAGGTAAACAAAATTACCTCCACTTTCTAAGTCTTTGGGTAGGCTTGTCTAAACAAGAATGTTTTTAGCAGGTGCCAAAAAGAGTACAGGGAAGGCACCCGCTCGATGTCAATAGGCAGGGAGTTCCAGAGAATAGGCAGGGGCTGCCAGACTAAAAGAACAAGTTCCTTACAGATGTGGAACGGGTATTACGTGGCAGCTGTGGCAGTGCTAATTCCATGCACCCAAGCAGTGCGGTGGACGCATGTGGGATGTTGACTTTATACCCCAACAGCAACACCTAGAACCTGGCCCAGTAGCAATTCGGAAACCAGCGCAGGACTCTGTGCGCAGGTGTCATTAGCTGACAAGGCCTCCCTCCTGTCAGCAATCGGGCTGCAGCATTCTGCACTAACTGCAAGCTCTGGATCAAGCACAAGGGAAGCTCCACACAGAGCAAATTGCAGTAGTCCAGTATTTTATCCGTGTTGCTTTAATTTGTGGAAGCTGCCTTGAGTTCCAGTCGGAGGTAAAGGCAGTATATAAATTTATGATGATGATGATGATGATGATGATGATAATAATAATAATAATAATAATAATAATAATTTGTTATTTATACCCCGCCCATCTGGCTGGGCTTCCCCAGCCACTCTGGGTGGCTTCCAACAAAATATTAAAATATAGTAATGCATCAAACATTAAAAGCTTCCCTTAATTATGCATATTTTTTTTATTTATTTTAATGTGTGACATTTTTGTGTATTTTTGGTCTCTGTGGAAGCCACCCAGAGTGGCTGGGGAAACTCAGCCAGATGGGCAGGGTACAAATAATAAATAATAATAATAATAATTATTATTATTATTATTATTATTATTATTATTATAAACAGGGCTGCCTTCAGATGTCTTCTAAAAGTCTGGTAGTTGTTTTTCTCTTTGACATCTGGTGGGAGGGCATTCCACAGGGCGGGTGCCACTACTGAGAAGGCCCTCTGCTGGGTTTTCTGTAACTTGGCTTCTCGCAGTGAGGGAACTGCCAGAAGGCCCTCGGAGCTGGACCTCAGTGTCCAGGCTGAACAATGGGAGTGGAGACGCTCCTTCAGGTCTACAGGACCGAGGCCGTCTAGGGCTTTCAAGGTCAGCACCAACACTTTGAATTGTGCTCGGAAACGTACTGGGAGCCAATGAAGATTTTTCAGGACCGGTGTTATATGGTCTTGGCGGCCGCCCCCAGTCGCCAGTCTAGCTGCCCCATTCTGGATTAGTTGTAGTTTCTAGGTCACCTTCAAAGGTAGCCCCACGTAGAGCGCATTGCAGTACTCCAAGCGGGAGATAACCAGAGCATGCACCACTCTGGCGAGACAGTCTGCGGGCAGGGAGGGTCTCATCCTGTGTACCAGATGGAGATGGTAGACAGCTGCCCTGGATGCAGAATTGACCTGTGCCTCCATGGACAGCTGTGAGTCCAGAATGATTCCCAGGCTGTGCACCTGGTCCTTCAGGGGCACAGTTGCCCCATTCAGGACCAGGGAGCCCTCCACACAATACTTGAGTCACATTCAGCAATGCCTAAACTCACCCTGAAAAGCCATAGATATCCGATGCAGTGAAGATGATGTCCCTCCCTTGTGCCACACAGACACACACCCAATTGTCTGAGTTACTCAGCTACTCAAGCTCACGAGGCTAATTTTTAAAAGAAGTGAGCTTCCGGGTTTTTGGAAGGGAAATGACTTTGTTTCTGATTAGAGGGCTGATTAGGTTGGGAGATAGCAATCTATCTCCTTATCACATTCACTCCTCTTCGAAACATCAAGTTCTGCTTGCTCCTAAACAGGCATCATTTAACGTGTCTGAAATTGCTAGGTGCGAAAAATTAAAAGTCGGAACTGGCCTTGCCTGCAAGATGTACAAATGAAGGTCAATCAGGAAAGGTGGGAGAGGAAATGTATGTAGAAAGGGGGGTGGAGGAGAGAGGGTCTGATTCTAGGGGACAAGACATTATTTATTATTATGCATTAAATTTCTATCCTACCGTTCCTACCAAACGAACCCAGGACAACAAACATCAAACGATACCAAGTTTAAAACAACCCAGTGGTAAGTAGCCTGTGTTTGCTCAGAAGGAAAGTGCAAATTAATCCCAATGAAGTCAGAAGCGCCTCTACTCGCGATCAGTTCTTATGTTCACTGTTGATCTCAAGCCGCTACCCTACAGGTACTTGGAAAGCTCTCCACAGGCAGCTGGAAAAACGTGTGTGTTTGTTTGTTTTCAAAACTTAGGAATCACCTTTGCAATGAACAAGGTACTCAAGGCAATCTGCGCGAGGATCGGCGAGACAGTAAAAACATTGCCAGAAAAGACAAAAAACCACAGAACCTAAAAGATCTACGCCAAGGCAAAACACACGGTGCAAAGACAGTGGCTGGTTCTTTAGAGGCTAAGAAAAGCCAGGAAGGCTAAAGGCTGCGGGGAGGAGGGTTTTTATTTGCCCCCCCCCCTTTTAGTCCCAAGCCAGACAGCTAAATTCAAGAGATGATGAGAACTGTGGTCCAGTAACACCTGGAGGACCACATGACCCTCATCCTTGCAGAGTGTGCCATTTTGGTTCTCAGAAGCTGTCGGGAGTCCAGCGGCTGGTGGCACAGAGACACAGCTAAGGAAGGGGAGCCGGAATTAAGGTCCTCCGGGCCAAATCTCTCTTGGGCAGCATCCTTAAGCAAGCCACTGCCCTCCTGCCCCCAGAGCACCTGCCCCCCCCCCCCACACCTGTAACAGGACAATAATCACACTGGCCTACCTTGCAGTTGAAGAGCCTGGTGGTCACAAACACAAAACCCTCCAAGGGCTTGAAAACATGATATAGATGCTCCTCCACAGAGAGGGGGGTCATCTGCAGCCTCGCTGCTGTTTCTGAACAGGCCTCCTCCCGCTTCCACCCTGTAGCAAAGGCAAGCAACGGGAGTTAGTCTTCCTCATGTGGTATGATTCGGATGGCAAGAACATGCGCCTGCCTTCAAAAGTGGAAACTCTGGAACTCGCTGCCACAGAAAGCAGTGGTGGAAACTGTGCTGGAGGAAGGGAAACATATCCACAGAGAAGGAGGAGGAAGCTATCGATGTCTGCCAGCCCATGATGGTTCTGCTCTTCCACCATGGTAAGAGGCAGCAACGTTGCTGAGCCCCAGTCGCTGGAAAAACCAGAAGGGGAAAGTGGCTGCCGTGCTCGGATCCTGCTTGTCATGGGCCTCTGGTTGAGAACAGGATGCTGGGCTAAAGGGGCCTCTGGCCTCATCCTGCAAGCACTTAGGTTCTTACAAACACTGCACTGCCCCCAGGAAGCTGCTTGTCAGAATCACAGGCGAGATGACCCCCAGGTGCAGGAAATAAGAGCTGTGGTTCATTCTCCCCTGGCCTCCTCGCTGGACCAAGGAGGACCAATTCGACCAGTTAGCCCTGGGGATTATCTAATTGATTTTTGAATTTTATTGTTATTCATGTTTTTATACTGTATTTTATGCTGCTTTTATAATTAAATGTTTTAAAGTGTTTTAAATTTGTTAGCCGCCCTGAGCCCGGTTTTTGAACCGGGAAGGGCGGGGTATAAATATAATTATAGTTATTATTATTATTATCCTGCTAGGGTCCTGCTTGGGGGTGGGGGGGGCAATCTGGCTGTCCACTGTCAGACCAAGATGCTGGAGGAGCCAGGCCTTAATAAATAATAATAATAATAATAATGTAATGTATTTATACCCTGCCCATGTGGTATAAACTCCGGGCGGCCTCCAACAAAATATTAAAAATACAACAAAACATCAGACATAGAAAAACTTCCCTAAACAGGGCTGCCTTCAAATGTCTTCTAAAAGTCAGATAGCTGTTGATTTCCTTGACATCTGATGGGAGGGTTTGGCCACTACCGAGAAAGCCCTCTTTGATGGGACCCTGCAGCCTGACGTTCCTCCGGTTAACATTAATTCCCCTTCCTATCCTAGGCGATTTGGGAGAAGGGGGAGGGAGAGAAGGGAAGACTGGCAGCTGTCCGAGCAGCAGGGACCGTCCGAGCGCAGCTGCCGCCTCCATCCTCCAAGCCTCCGGGTGGCTGTTCCAGCGCGCGGCGCTCCAGCTCGTAGCCGCCGACCAGGAAGCACCGGAGGCGGGGAAGGCTCTCGGCAAGTTGGCGCAGGAGCCGGGCGCATCCTTCTGACTCCCCAAAGAGACAGAAAACCCAAAGCGCAGCTGAAAAGGGATCCGGATCCGGATCCCGATCTCGTGGGAGGTGGAGGAGGATAAGGGAGTTAAAGTCTCCCCCGCGTTACCCTCTCCGGATCGGGGCCCCTACGCTCGCAATCTGGTTTTCTTGGAAAAAATAAACGCGCTCCGAAGGGCGCAAGGACGGAACTGGAGCCTGGCGCGGTTTGGAGAGACGACAGCCCGGAAAGGTAGGACGGGACCCGAAGCAGCGCATCTCTCTCCCCGAACCGAACCACGTAACCAGCACCCAGCCGTGCCTGGAAGCCTCCGGGCGCTGCGCAACAGAGAGCCCTTCCCGGGGATCGCTCGCCACTGACACCGGCGTGGAAGCCACAAACCGACCTTTGCTACGCCTAGTTCAGTGATGCCTGCACGGGCCGGCAGCGGCTTTCCGGGATTCCAGGCAGGCAAGGCGCCTCTCTCCCCGCCCTTCCGGAGACGCAACCGAGATTTGAACCCGGGACCTTGGAGGGCAGGCGCTTTGCCCCGGAGCTGCGACCCGGGGGGACCTGCCTCCCTCCCGTGTGAACCTGGGGGGCTAACCCGGATTAACTCCTGCGGGTCCGGGTCCCCTTCGCCTGCCCGAACTCCGCGCCGTCGAAAGGCAAGACCCGAAGCGCCCCGGCTTTGCCCCGCGCAGCGCAGCGCAGGCACCCCCGTCCCGGAGCCTGGCAAGGGTTCCTCGGCCGAGCCGGCGTCCGCCCCCCTCGCGCCCTTCCCGGCCTCGCTCACCTCGCCCTCCGGGGGCGCCGTCGCGGCTGCCGCGCTGCCGACGGAGGAAGGCTCCCTCGCCCGGTCCGCCTCGCTCGCTCGCTCCGCCGGCGCCTCCTTCGGCCCCCATTCGCCTCTCCGGCGCGCTGATTGGCGGTGACGTGGCGGTATGCAAAGCAGCGGGCGGCCGGAGGGGCCGAGCGGGGCGGAGCGGCGGCGCCGGGCCGGGGTGGAGCTCCAGGCGGCCGGGGAGGCGGAGGCCGGGGCGGCGCCTTCCTCCAGATGCGGGAGGGGAAGGGGAGGTGCGCGGCACGGCCCGCCTTTGCCCCCGGAGGGCGAGAGCCGCCTCCCAGATGCGCCCAGCGCGGAGGCTCCGATTGCGCGACCTGCTAAGTGCATTTCTTTTTTTAAAAAATGCAAACTTTATTGCATTAAAAAAAACAAAAAACCAGTTACTAAGTACAAAGTAAAAGTAATAAGTAATAAGTAGAGACATCACCTTGCCAACAAAGGTCCGTATAGTTCAAGCTCTGGTTTTCCCAGTAGTGATGTATGGAAGTGAGAGCTGGACCATGAAGAAGGCTGATTGCCGAAGAATGGATGCTTTTGAATTCTGGTGCTGGAGGAGACTCTTGAGAGTCCCCTGGACTGCAAGAAGATCCAACCTCTCCAGTCTGAAGGAAATCAGCCCTGAGTGCTCACTGGAAGGACAGATCCTGAAGCTGAGGCTCCCTGGAAAAGACCCTGATGTTGGGAAAGATGGAGGGCACAAGGAGAAGGGGACGACAGAGGGCGAGATGGTGGGACAGTGTTCTCGAAGCTACCAGCATGAGTCTGACCAAACTGCGGGAGGCAGTGGAAGACAGAAGTGCCTGGCGTGCTCTGGTCCAGGGGGGCAAGAAGAGGCGGACACCACTAAACGACTAAACAATAACAACAAGTACAAAGTGAGCTGGTCTTTGACTGTAATAAATCATCTAAAGATCTACTAAGTGTAAAGTGTTTCCCGCTTCAATATTTGCCTTTTGCTGCTGCCAACCTCCTCTGGAGTAAGTATATGGGATCTGCTGCACGTCATCTATCACTGAGCTGTATTTAAACCTGGCTCCTTGGCACGCAGGACCAGAAACTTATTGTCGGTTAACTCTTGATTTGCTTTTTATTTACAGTATGTACATAAGCTTAGTTTGGGTCAGAATTTGGCCCACAAGGCCGCCCTCCCCCCCCCCCAAGTCCCATGCCAGAAGTCCTAAGAGGCGGCTGCCAATGAACGCCCAACCAAGGAGCCTGGAAGTGGAGTTTCTACACTGACCGACAGGAGCAGAAAGAAATGTGTAAAATTAGGTATAGCACAGGGAAGATGCTTAGAGAGAAATTTTTCTCCCTGTCTCCTAACACTAAAACTTGAGGACATTCGAGGACAGTGAAAAGGGGAAGATTCAGGACAGGCGAAATAAAGTCAAGGTTTAAAGACTGTCTCAAGGCAAATCTTTAAAATGTAGTATAAACACCAACAATTGGGGAACACTGGCCTGCGAGTGCTCCAGTTGGAGGACAGCCTTGACCAAAGGTGTTGTGGGCTTTGAAGACACTCGAACTCAGGACACAAGGGAGAAACTTGCTAAGAAGAAGGCATGCTTGGCAAATCCACACCGTGATCAACTCCTGCCCAGAAACCTATGTCTCTGCTGTGGAAGGACGTGTGGGTCCAGAACTGGCCTCCACAGTCACTTACAGACTCATTGTTAAAGCCGTGTTTATGGAAGGCCATCTTACTCAGCTACAAGGGATCGCCAAAGAAGAACAGCAAGGCTCAGTCTTGCTTATTGGGGCTGATGAAATCCGTAGTTCAAAACAGCTGGAGGGCACCAGGTTGGGGAAGGCCGATGGAAAGCTTACTGCTTCCTATGACAAATGGCTGCCTCCATTTGTATTTTGAGTATGACACAAATTAATTTTTGTATGGTTCAGAAGAGTGCAATGCATATTCCCCACTGTGTAAGGACATGTGGATCCAGAATTGGCCTCCACAGTCACTTACGGACTCACTGTTAAGACCGTGTTTATGGAAGACAATCTTACTCGGCTACGAGGGATCGCCAAAGAAAGAGGATGAAGTTAAACTATGGAACTCTTTCCTGCAGGAGGTAGTCATGGGCATTGCCAGGAATACGGGGCAGGCTTTTGTTGGGGGGGGGGGCAGAAGCTTCGATTTGTATTGATTTGTATTTTGTGGGGCAGCTGTCCCCCCCCTTGCCCCCCTGGCTACTCCCATGGAGTCAGTGATGGCCACCATCCTGGATGGCTTCAAAAGAGGACTGGACAAATTCGTGGAGGAGGAGAGGGCTATGAGTGGTTTCTAGCCAGGATGGCTCTGCTCTGCCTCTGCAGTTGGAGACAGTAATGTTTATGAATACTAGTTGCTGGAAACCACTGTAATAAACGAAAATCTCCTCTTATTCCCTTATAGGGGACACAAGAGCCCTTATAGAGTCCTTTGTAGGTTCTCCATCAGTCGGAGAAAATAACAGAGGCCAACCAGAGAATATTGAGAAGAAAGCAGCTAATAAGCCTGATCTTTATTGAACTGTTGCCCAGAACCCAGAACCAAGGTGTGTCTGCCCTTATACTGTATAGAGATTTTAAATCGCCCAGCCTGGCGTCCAAGAGCACCCCCAGAAACATCATACATACACCACAGAAGAAGTGTAGCCCAACACACCTGATACATCATACCTACATCACAGAAAGGGGTGGTCTACAACAGAAATCTGAGTGCATTGTTTAGCTCCTGTCTGGCAGGCTACCTGTTCATGCTTACTTGATTGGATACCCTGGGGAGCCTGGCCAGTCTTTTGTAGTGACGAATACTTAGTTCCTGAGCCAGGTCACAGGCTCACCCTATTCGTACACAGATATACCCTTAAGACCGGTTTTGTGAATGACAAGACAATGGGGAGGCTTTTCCATTTTCCTTTGACCTTGCAGAGAAACCATTTGGTCAGTCTGGGAGCCCAAATGGTTCCAGGACTGCTTTCCTGTGCTGCTTCAGACATGTGGTTTATATATTTATGTAGGTGTTTGCTTGGTACATTTATGAACATTTATTATATATATAAGACCTTAATTTACTTATTTCACCACTGATGAGGAGAGGGCTCTGGTGCTCAGATCCCGTTTGCAGGTTTTCCATTGGGGCACCTGGTTGGCCCCTGTGAGAACAGGATGCTGGACTCGATGGACCACTGGCCTGGCCCAGCCGGCTCTTCTAATACTCATCTGGATCTGCAGAGTTTCCAAGGGAGGTTTCTCCCAGCCCTACCGGGAGATGCCATTGAGGACGGAACTAGAGATGTTCTTCTACATGCAAAGCATAGGTTCTAGCTGCTGGATCCAGAGGCGGGCAGATGTTTTTGCACACGCGCCCTCCCTGAAACAGCCAGAAGCAGCGAAGGCATCAATTAATCCCAGGCATCCATCCGATAGTGAAATGTGGATCCGCCGGCACCATTAATGATCCGCTCACTCTTTCCCCCAAAGGACTGACAGCCGTTCCTTCTCCACTCTTTCTTCTACGTATAATAACATGCAATGCTTTTGATCATTTAGCAAGACCGCCGTTCCCCATTTCCCCTGTTATCTGGAACAGTGGAACAGAAAAGAGTTTCTTGTGGCGTCTCATAACTACAGCTCAAATGAGACTCTGAGGAAATTTTTTCTTCAAACTTCTGCTGACTTCTCATTGGTAGGTGGGGGGAGGTGAAGAGGTTGCATTTAGAAATGCTTATTTGTTTTAGAAAGCAGGATGTGAAGTATCAAAGTTGGGCAAGCTGTTACTTCACATTGTTGCCTTTAGAAACTAACCCCCTTAACTCTCTTACTTTCCCCCCACAAACACATGTCAATACCCTATTTGGGCAATTGAATTCAGAGGAAGAGAAACACTTATTTTTAAATTATCATTCTTTCATAAAATTTACAAAGCACTTGATTGAAAACAACAACAACATGCCAAAGTGTTTTTTAAAAAAGAACACAGTAAATTAAGCACAGTGGTTCAAAACTTTCAACAAGTGAAGATAACAATAGACTAAAACATATTCAAACTTGAATGAACTTTCTGAACATCTGAGTAGGCTTGTCGAAACAGCTATCTTGTCATCTGGCGCCAAAAAAAGTACAGTGAAGGCACCTCCCTTATTTCAAGAGGCAGGGAGTTCCATAGTTTCTGTGCTGCCACACTAGAAGTTGTGCATATATGGGTGAGGTGATCTTGTAGGTTAAGTGATCCCACCTTGAACCTGACCCAGTAGCAAATCGGAAACCAGTGCCATCTCTGGGCACAGGTGCTATATGTTGACACAAAGCCTTGTTTTATTAAAATATTTGCATCTTGCTGTTGTTTGGGAAACATTTCTTTTCGGATGCCCTGTTGATGGAGAACCTTGCCTGCAGATCCAGCCCCTCGAGGCTCATGTACCAAAAGATTAGCTTTGTATCTGGGCCACCTCTATGTTTTCTGTTAAAGTTTTATTTCCTCCCATTGAGAATCTCCTCCTCATTTCAATGAAGTGAAGTAGAAGGCTGAAGTATAGAAAAATAATCCTGTTGGTTATTTGCTTGCTTTCTCATTTCAGCTCCTTCTCTGAAGACAAAACACACTCGAGGCCCAAATTATTAAAAACAAACAGAACAGAGCAGGGAGGAAATGTGAAGGCCTCCTATAATTTCCCAGCCCTGGTTGTGAAATCGTGGAGGAAGATCCAGGAATTTGCTATGTATTTTGAGTCATGCTAACATGAGAGAGAGTTACGTATCTGTACCCTCTTTGCAACCACACATAACTTCCCTCTTCTGAGACATTCAGTCTTTGGGGCCAAATCTCTTCCTGGGAAAGGTCCATAACTCACATAAACTCATGGCACTTTTAACATATAGTATAAGCGGGTGGCACTGTGGGTTAAACCACAGAGCCTAGGACTTGCCAATCGGAAGGTCGATTGGAAGGTCGGCAGTTCGAATCCCCGTAACGAGGTGAGCTCCCATTGTTCGGTCCCTGCTCCTGCCAACCTAGCAGTTTGAAAGAACGTCAAAGTGCAAGTAGAGAAATAGGTAACACTCTGGTGGGTTTCCATGCGCTGCTCTGGTTCGCCAGAAGCAGCTTAGTCATGCTGACCACATGACCCAGAAAAACTGTCTGTGGAAGCGGACAAACACCGGCTCCCTGCTTGGTTGGCAGGAGCTGGGACTGAACAACGGGAGCTCATTGCAGGGATTTGAATCGCCAACCTTTCTCTTTCTCTTTCTTGAATCTTCCACCATTCAAAGGAAGTCCACGAGGTCTAGTGCTTTGCGAGGTGGTGGGGAAGCAAATTAATTTTTGAAGTTTCTTTAAATTGCAGTCATTTACTATTAGAATGCATGTTTGAAGGCATTACTTCAATAAATGCATGTTTAATTATTTAGAAGGAAGATTAAAAATTCTCTTTCCCCTGAGTTTAAAGTGCTCCTTTGAGTCAATTCCTCCCTCCCCTGTCAAAATTCCTTCTTAGAAAGCCCCTCCATGTCTTTGTGGGTGGCATACCTGCTTTGCATAAAAAGGCCCCCAGGGTCAGTTCTTGGCAAGATCTCCATGTAAAAACTCCCTCTTTGAAAAGCTGCAGAGCTGCTGTGCTTCAGTGGAGGCCATACAGACAGAGGTGGAACTCATGCTCTGATTCTGTAAAGGCCATTTCCCTTTTTTGCTGTTCCCCAAAACCCTGCATCCACACAGCATACAGTTCACAGAGCTTTGAAACTACAGTATCCATGGTGCAGTGCGACTGTGATATCTATCTATCTATCTATCATCTATCTATCTATCTATCTATCTATCTATCTATCTAATCATCTATCTATCTATCATCTATCTATCATCTATCTATCATCTATCTATCTATCTATCTATCTATCTATCTATCTATCTATCTATCATCTATCATCTCTCTATCTCTCATCTATCTATCTCTCATCTATCTATACCTATCTATCTATCTATCTATCATCATCATCTATCTATCTATCTATCTATCATCTCTATCTATCTATATCTATCTATATCTATCTATCTATCTATCTATCTATCTATCTATCTATCATCTATCTCTATTATCTATCTATCTATCAATCATCTATCTATCTATCTATCTATCTATCTATCTATCTATCTATCTATCTAATCTATCATCTCTATCTATCTATCTATCTATCTATCATCTATCTATCTATCTATCTATCTATCTATCTATCTATCTATCTATCATCTATCTATCATCTATCATCTCTCTCTCTCTCTCTCTCTCTCTCTCTCTCTCTCTCTCTCTCTCATCTATCTATTTACATACTGTTGCAGGAATTTATGTATAGGGTGGGTTGCCCCTCCAGCAGATATCATGCACATGCAGCCCACTACCAAAATCAGCACAATCGCTTTTGAGACTTCTGTAATTTGTCCCCAAAAAACAGGTCATCACAGTTTCTTCCCATCTATTCAAAGGGCCTTTGCTGCATGATGCCAAATGCAACAACTCACTGATAAATGTATCTATGTACTGGCTCACTGGGAAAACTTCAGAAATTCCTATAGACCTGTGAGCTCAGCTGCTTAGGAGCCCCTCTGCCTGAGGGATAATCCCTGGCCTCCTGATACCTGAGTGCCAGACAGGTAGCCATCCCAGAAATAACAAACCCAGATGAAGACAAAAGGATGTGATTAACTTGGCTGGGAAACAGGGAAATGTAAGTACAGTGGTACCTTAGTTTACAACTAACTAGTTTACAACCATAATCCGTTCTGGAGGTCCAGTTGTAAACCAAAATAGGTTGTAACCCAAGGCGTGCTTTCACCAATGGGGCCTCCAAAAAAGGGTGTGTGTGTGTAATAATAAAAAAATGGGTTGTAATAAAAAAGGGACACACATTTCCAGGTTTGACATGGTTGTAATCCAAAACGCTTGCAAACCAAGGTACCACTGTATGTATCTCTTTCGTTTCACTTGATGGGTGTTTGGTGGAGGGCAAGGGGAACCATGGGGCAGGGTCCAGGATGCTCAGATTACTGCCACCAGACCTCCCCTTTCATGATGTAACCGTGATGTATTAGTGATGTAATGGGGGGGGGTGTCACTGCCAACCTAGCAGTTCGAAAGCACGTCAAAGTGCAAGTGGATAAATAGGTACCGCTCGGCGGGAAGGTAAACGGTGTTTCCGTGCGCTGCTCCGGTTCACCAGAAGCGGCTTAGTCCTGCTGGCCACATGACCCAGAAGTTGTACGCCGGCTCCCTCGGCCAGTAAAGCAAGATGAGCACCGCAACCCCAGTGTCGGTCACGACTGGACCTAACAGTCAGGGGTCCCTTTACCTTTACCTTTAACATGGGGATTAGCAGTTAATAAAAGTTTGGGGGCTCTTTTGTTTGGGGCTTCTATCTTGTTCCACCTTGTGGCAGGTGGTAGTCTTGTCGCGACAGTCTTCAATCAAGACCAAGCCTACTGGCTGCTGTTTTGCTCTGGGATTCCTGGCCGGTGTCCTTGTTTTTGTCCAAGGGAGCCCTCAGATTTCTCTGTTAACAGGTCCTATGACAACAGTGCCTCTGAGCATGTGCAGTGTGGCCTGCGTGCTACCTACCTACCTACTTATCACTATCAGGAGTGGACACCCCAAGCTTTAAACTAGAAAGAATTGTAAACAGATAAAAACATTAGCAAGTTAAGTGAATTTGGATATGCAGAAGACATTAAAAAATAATAATTTAAGGAACTGAAGAAAGAGGGGGATGGAAATCAAAATTTTGAAATTGATTGTAAAACTAATTGAATGTATAAAGCTGAAAAATATAAATAGCATTTAATGTTAAATAACTGGCAGAAAGTGAGGAGGAATTAAAGAACCTTTTATTGAGGGGGAAAGAGGAGAGCGCAAAATATGGTCTGAAGCTCAGCATCAAAAAAACGAAGATCATGGCCACTGGTCCCATCACCTCCTGGCAAATAGAAGGGGAAGAAATAGAGGCAGTGAGAGATTTTACTTTCTTGGGCTCCATGATCACTGCAGATGGTGACAGCAGTCACGAAATTAAAAAACACCTGCTTCTTCGGAGAAAGGCGATGGCAAACCTAGACAGCATCTTAAAAAGCAGAGACATCACCTTACCAACAAAGGTCCGTATAGTTAAAGCCATGGTTTTCCCGGTAGTGATGTATGGAAGTGAGAGCTGGACCATAAAGAAGGCTGATCGCCAAAGAATGGATGCTTTTGAATTCTGGTGCTGGAGGAGACTCTTGAGAGTCCCATGGACTGCAAGAAGATCAAATGCACTCATTCTTAAGGAAACCTGAGTGCTCACTGGAAGGACAGATCGTGAAGCTGAGGCTCCAAGACTTTGGCCACCTCATGAGAAGAGAAGACTCCCTGGAAAAGACCCTGATGTTGGGAAAGATGGAGGGACCAAGGAGAAGGGGACAACAGAGGGCGAGATGGTGGGACAGTGTTCTCGAAGCTACCAGCATGAGTTTGACCAAACTGCGGGAGGCAGTGGAAGACAAAAGTGCCTGGCGTGCTCTGGTCCATGGTCACGAAGAGTCACGAAGAGTCGGACACGACTAAACAACTAAACAACAACAACAAAAAAAAAAAACATTGAAAAAAATATAAATATAAATATATAATATATAATATATATATAAAATAAAAAAAATAAAAAATGGTTAATACATTAGCAGGGTTTTAAGACTACTTGTAATTTTACTATGAATGGATAATAAGTAATTTAAATGGGCTCAAATTTAACAATGGACATGAGGTGTATTGATAAATAATGGAACCAAGGAAGGGTTTAGAGGGAAGTCAATTTGCTTTGTTTTTGTTTTTGTATTGCTATTGTTTCTTATTTTTGGAAAATTAATACATTTTAAACTAAAAAGTTTTTTAAAAAAACACATAGGAAAAAAAACAACACATAGGAACAACACAAAGTTTAAAAAAAACAACACATAGGAAGAGCCTAAAGGATCAGGCCAATGGCCCATCTAGGGAATCATCCTGTTCTCCCATGTTCTTCTGTTCACTGTGCACACAATCCATTTACACCAAAAGTTTATTTCCGCCCTGGAACTCTGGAAAAAACAAAAAATTGTTCTGTGGGGTTCCAAGAGACAGATGGGTTTCATTCTGATGCAGATCCAATATCGCCCTCTGCTGCTCAGCGCTTGCCTTGTTTCAATTGCTGTTCTATATGCTCTATGCTAGGACTAAAGTTTTTATCCTTGTAGAGATTCTGCACAAAGGTCAGAGCAGTGTGCGCAAGATTATCCCATTTTATCTTGACAACATCCCTGCGAGGTAGATTAGCCCGAGAAAGGCTATGACTCTGGCTTGGGATCAGGGCCATATTTAGGTTTGATGAGGCCCTCAGTTCCTGAAGGTAATGGGGCCCTTTATATATCCAGCTGTCCTTTGTCAACAACAAATTGTCACTGTTTTTTTGTGTTGAATATATGCTAGATGGTAACTGATGGACCTCACAGGTATCTCAAGCAATTTGCACGTATTTTATCTTATATTTTGGAAATGTAAATCCAGGTTTTTTCCCATTTCTTTACATAAGCTATAGCTTGTTTAGCTTAAACGTAAATCTGGCATTGCTTGGGATCACTCAGTAGGCATCGTGTCTGAGGGAGGATTTGAATCCCGAACTCCGTGTTCCACATGCAGTGTGCAGCCCACTGCACCATAACTGGATCAGAGTGCTTGCCTGGTGTGAGAGGCACATTTTTGTTCTGGGTGTGTGAGAAAGAATCATCGAATTGCAGAGTTGGAAGGTACCAGCAAGGGCCATATAGTCCAGCCCCTGCAATACAGGAAACACAGCTAAAGATGTGGGTTCAAATCCCACCTTCTCACATACAAGTTACCATATTTTGCCAGCTCTTCTTCTCTTTCAAATCAGAACCAGTGAAGGCAGTGAAGGTCCTGTGTGAGTGCCTGGAGGTGGTTGGAGGATGGATGACGGCTAACAGATTGAGGCTGAATCCAGACAAGACAGAAATACTGTTTTGGGGGGACGGGGGCAGGCAGGTGTGGGGGACTCCCTGGTCCTGAATGGGGCAACTGTGCCCCTGAAGGACCAGGTGCACAGCCTGGGAGTCATTTTGGACTCACAGCTGTCCATGGAGGCACAGGTCAATTCTGTCTCCAGGGCAGCTGTTTATCAGCTCCATCTGGTATGCAGGCTGAGACCCTACCTGCCTGCGGACTGTCTCGCCAGTCTCTAGTTATCTCTTGCTTGGACTACTGCAATGCGCTCTACGTGGGGCTATCTTTGAAGATGAGGTCCAGTGCTGAGGGCCTTTTGGTGGTTCCCTCACTGCGAGAAGCCAAGTTACAGGGAACCAGGCAGAGGGCCTTCTTGGTGGTGGCACCTGCCCTGTGGAACGCCCTCCCACCAAATGTCAAAGAGAACAACAACTACCAGACTTTTAGAAGACCTCTGAAGGCAGCCCTCTTTAGGGAAGCTTTTAATGTTTAATAGATTATTGTATTTCAATATTCTGTTGGAAGCCGCCCAGTGGGAAACCCAGCCAGATGGGCAGGGTATAAATAATAAATTATTATTATTATTATTATTATTATTATTATTATTATTATTATTATTAGGTGGTTGCATCCACCTTATTTGCATGTGGGCAGGTTCTCAGTTGTGAGAGGAAGGAAAGCACTCTGTACATTATCCGTGGTGCTTGCTCGTTTTTCAAAGACTACATATCTCCCAGGGCTGAACCCTGCTTTTGAAAATAGCGCTTGCACCCCTCCGGAATGGCAAACCAGAAAGCCACCTTTTTTTGTGTCTCACCCCAATGCGACAAAGGGCACTAGGAGGAACCTCTGAATTTGGACGGGACCCATTTTTTCATGCATAGGACAAATAGGAAAAGAAACTGAGAACGGGGGCAAGGAAATTGGGTGAGTTTGTGTTTGCCCTTGGTTGGTGACCGAATACCCATCCCGTGTGATTTCAGCCCTGCAGAAAAATAATTGCAGGAAATGAAAGAGTCCTCACGCTGTGAGCTGATTTGCCTGTTTGTGGGTGTGTGGGCACCAAGTCACTTCTAAAGAGCCTGCAAAGCGGCGAAGGGGAAGGGGGGGGGGCAAGATGCAAAGGGCTCCCCCCTTGAAATATCCTTGGTTCCATTTCAATTATCCAGGCCCATTAATTTTTTGGCAGTGGGATTTCATTCCCCACGGAGGCTGCCTCGTTAGGAGAGTTTTCATGTCGGTGAAAAGGCCAGGGTGCTTGTGATTAAAAAGAAGGCCCGCCTCAACTCTGGCTCCCCACATGATAAATGGTGCCGCGGATTAACATTCGTGACGGCGACAAACAGAAACCTCCAAAATAGAACTCCGCAATTACCAAAGATGTGTTCTGTAATTACCTTTTCTGTTCCTCCCGAGCTGAAGGATGAAAGCAGAGCTCTGCAGAGAGGGTGCGTTTGTGTCACACACCATTTCTTATTAAGGGAAATTATTTTATTTCCACCCCCCCCCCAAGAAAAAGAATCTGGGAGCGAAGTTGTGAAGGTCCCAGGACCTGCCTAGTGTCAAGGTTGCATTGATTCTATTCCTGCATTGCAGGGGCTTGGACAAATGATCCTCGGGATCCGCTGGGAGAGATCATCAGGGGGTTTGGGCTGGGTGTCCATCAATATGTGGATGATACCCAACTCTACCTCTCCTTCAAACCAGTGAAGGCGGTGAAGGTCCTGTGTGAGTGCCTGGAGGCAGTTGGAGGATGGATGGTGGCTAACAGATTGAGGTTGAATCCTGACAAGACAGAAGTACTGTTTTGGGGGTACAGGAGGTGGGCAGGTGTGGATGACTCCCTGGTCCTGAATGGGGCAACTGTGCCCCTGAAGGACCAGGTGCGCAGCCTAGGAGTCATTTTGGACTCACAGCTGTCCATGGAGGCGCAGGTCAACTCCGTGTCCAGGGCAGCCGTCTACCAGCTCCATCTAGTATGCAGGATGAGACCCTCCCTGCCTGCAGACTGTCTTGCCAGAGCTGTGCATGCTCTGGTTATCTCTCACTTGGACTACTACAATGCGCTCTACGTGGGGCTACCTTTGAAGGTGACCTGGAAACTACAACTAATCCAGAATGTGGCAGCTAGACTGGTGACTGGGAACGGCCGCCGAGACCACATAACACCGGTCCTGAAAGACCTACATTGGCTCCCAGTACGTTTCCAAGCACAATTCAAATGTCAATGTCAAAGAGAAGAACAACTACTGTACCAGATTTTTAGAAGACATCTGAAGGCAGCCCTATTTAGGGAAGCTTTTAATGTCTGATGCATTACTGTACTTTAATATTGTGTTGGAAACCCAGCCAGATGGGCGGGGTATAAATAATAATAATAATAATAATAATAATAATAATAATAATAATTCCACAATTCTAGGATTCTGTCATCACTGAGTGGACATTGCCAATGCCTTGGCATTGTGGCATGGAATATTTGCTCATTTCCCTCTTTTGCTCTGTCTCCAAAGAATGGGGGTGTCTGGTTGAGGATGCCTGAGTGTGTGAAGTCTGAGTCTCTGTGTGCTGGTGTCTGTTTGTGTGGGTGTCTGAGTTTCTGACTTCCGTGTTGATGTCCGAGTGTCTGTGAGTGTGCGAGCAGCCGAATATGTGCATGTTTGTGAGTGTGTGGGTGTCTGTGAGTGTTGGGAGGAATGTTTAAAACTATTTCCAATCAAATTCTCCCACTCTGGAATTTCTTGTCCCAAATCATGTTGAACTAGGTTGGCATCCGCCTGTCTTGGGAGACAGTGGAGGAGTGTGCCTTTGAAGTCAAGCTGTTGGAGAGTTGCAGCACTTGCTGGGACTGTAGAGAACAATAGCGGAGACACATGTTTTGTTGCAGCTGGGGCAGATGAAGGAATTGGGTTGTGCTGCTGCAGATCCACCAGGGCGTATCTCCTCTCTATGCTCCTCTTGGCAGTCATTCTCTTGGGCTTGCCAATCAGAAGGTTGGAAGTTTGAATCCCTGCGACGGGGTGAGCTCCTGCTGCTCTGTCCCAGCTCCTGCCAACCTAGCAGTTTGAAAGCACACCAGTGCAAGTAGATAAATAGGTACCACTGCGGTGGGAAGGTAAATGACGTTTCCGTGCGCTCTGATTTCTTTCAGGGTGTTCTGTTGCACTGTAAGCGGTTTAGTCCTGCTGGCCACATGACCAGGAAAGCTATCTGTGGACAAATGGCTTGAAGGCAAGATGAACCTTTGACTGGACTTAACCGCCCACGGGTCCTTTACCTTTTACCTTACCTCCTCTGGTTACTGCTATGGATGCATGACCTGTCTGTCTCCAGGCACTGTGGTCATCTGCAAGTGATTCCCACATGGTTGATGTTGTTTCATGTCACATTTGCAGACATCTTTTTAGTGCAGAGTTGGACCTGGTACCACAAGCCAGCTCCCCGTAGAGAAGAATCACAGTTTTTCAGGATTTGTTTAAGCTCGCTCTGAATCAGACTTCTGCACCTTGGCTGTGTTTCACAATTTATTTAAACGCAGTGGCGTTTTATTGATTATATTGGAAGGCACTTTTGAGACCACATTGTGGGTGAATTCCACATTTGGGAGCGACTTCCACTGGACATCTCTGCGCTGCATGAAGAATTCCTTTCTTTCATCACTCCTGAACCTCCGAACAGTCAGCGTCCTTGGATGTCCACAAGCTCTAATGTTCCTCCAAGAAAGGAAAACAAGTTTCCCTCTTCCCACTTTCTTCATCCCACGGTGTGCTGGGCCTGGGGTTAACCCAAGAACCGTGGTCCAGGTCCAGTCCAGAATCCGTAGGTTCCGCTAGGAGTCAGTCCGGCAGGGCCAAGGCAGGACACGAGGCAGGAAACCAGGCAAGCACAGGTGCAGGATCTCAGGCAGGATCTGGCATACAGCAATGTTGCTCCCGCAACCTGGGGCAGGGTCCGACAGCCTTTTATCTCTGTCAGGGTAACGGCCGGTCCTGATCCCCCGGCGACTCACCTCCCTGTTTCACCCGAAGGCGAGCACTCCTCCTGCGAGTACTCAGGTCTCTCCTTCTCTCAGACCTTAGTCTCTGCAGCTCAGGAGACGTCGGTGGGTTACTAGACCCAGGGGCCGCCTCAGCCTCCCCTGACCCAACAGGTAGTGGAGCAGCTGTAAGTGATGGCCCAGCTGGAGGCAAGGAGGTCATCCCACATCTGGAGCCAGGGCAGGCTCAGGCCCCTGACTCGGCCCAGCTGGTGCTTGTTGCAGGGGAACCTGTGCAGACTGGGGCTCTTCAGGATCAGGCCCCAGACTGGGTTCAGGTGATGCCTGAGGCAAAGGATCCGGTGCAGACTGAGACTCCTCTGGTTCCGAATCCGAGCCCCAGTCCCAGGCCATCACACACGGATCATTCTGCAGACTTCTTGGGTGGCTCTTTAAACCTCGCACCCTAATTATCCCTGAGATTCATGCAAAGGAGCCATCATCTCATGCAGCCAACACCTTGCGCAACATGTTTTCTGAGTCAGCCAGGTCGGACCCTTAGCTGTTTCTCTTGCCCTGATCCCCGATTACGCACATCACCTCATTGTTCTCCTGCAAAGTGGGATGCATCTCTGATGCTCTGATTATAATGTGTCGGGGAGGGGTGACCTCAACTCAGGACTCCCAATAACTCTTCCAAATTAACATCTCTCTGCTTAAGCATCCCAGCTGCCTTTGATGCAGGTTTCTTGCTGCAGTTAGTTTGCGGGAGCCAAAGGAATGCTAAAAAGTGTGCTGATAAATGGTGCTTTTGGAAAAGGGAGGGGGGCATCCAGCTGAGATTAATTTTCGGTGCCCTTTATTGAGGCGGGTTTGGGAGATGCGCTCAGCATCAGGGATGCCAAGGTGGCTGCTTCTTTTGAAAGGAAAGCGGTTTCTTCCATCGAGAATGGCCAGCGTTCAGGCAGCCAAGATCAGGGCATTCAGACCTGCCAACTCCATCATTTTTAAAGGGGTTGACAGCCGTTTTAATGCTGATTGATCTCCTCTACCGCTTGCAAATGGGAGCAGGGCTGGCCCAGCTGCTCAAGCAACACAAGCTGCCCCCCCTTAGCAATTCTTAGCAAGAGGTGCTGCCCCCTTTCAAAGTCACAAGAGCAGGAGACCTGGGGACAGAACTCAGACATATTGTGGGCGACAGAGTTGGCGTGGTTGTGGTCCTTCGTTGGAGGTTTTTAAGCAGGAATTGGATGGCAGGGGATAGCATTCTTGTGCACAAATCCTGCTTGCATTAGAGCATCTATCTGGGCATTGGGAGAACAGGATGCTGGCCTGATCCAGTAAACTCTTCTTACATTCATATTTGTGATTCACCACCAGGGCTGGATTTAGGTTTGATGAGGCCCTGAGCTCCTGAAGGTTATGGGGCCCTTTATTTGTCCAGCTGTTCTTTGTCAACAGCAAATTGTCACTATTTCTTGGGTTCAATATATGCTGTATGGTAATTTATGGACCTCATAGATATCTCAAGCCATTTGCACATGTTGCCGTGCAGCCAGTCTATGCAGAATGTAGGCACCCTATATATAGAAAGGAGCAAACCAGGGATATTTGAGGGAGCAGGCTAGCAGGCGGGGCCCATGACTTACATCATAGGAGCCTACACAACACAAAACACTGCTTCTGCATGTAGGTTTTATTTTATTCGTTTTTTATATTCTTATATTTTGGAAATGTACATCCCATTTTTTTTCCTTTAGTTTTTTTTGGGAGGGGGGCCAAGAGAGTGGGGCCCTAAGCTAGAGATTGTTTAGCTTACAGTGGTACCTTGGGTTAGGTACTTAATTCATTCTGGAGGTCTGTTCTTAACTTGAAACTGTTCTTAACCTGAAGCACCACTTTAGCTAATGGGGCCTCCTGCTGCTGCTGCAGTCACGCCGCCGAAGCACGATTTCTGTTCTCATCCTGAAGCAAAGTTCTTAACCCGAGGTGCTATTTCTGGATTAGCGGAATCTGTATCCTGAAGCGTATGTAACCTGTAGCGTATGTGTCAGAGCTGCCTCTAGGTCCCAGCTCACAGAGGACCAACGCTAGGCTGTCTTAATGTACAAAAGTCTTTATTGAAGTTCAGTTTCCATTTCAAAGCCACCGCGTGCAGCCCTACGTCTTAACCCCTAGATCGGCGAAGTCCCGTCTGAGTCTCCTCCCCTCTGACACCAGTTTAAGATCCTAGCCCTGCTCCACCTTTTCCGCTGCTCTCTTCTCCTCTGGGTCCTCCTGCCCTCTGGGGCATTGCTCTTTCTGGACTCTTCCGACGCTGAGTCGCTTAGCTCCTCCCCCTGCCTCCGGCGGGCTTTAGGACCCGGTTCCCAATCCTCACTCTCTGCTGTCCCGCGCTCCTGTACATTTGAACTTGCCTCTCGCGCCAACCCAGTGACCTTTCTCCTAACCGTTACACTACTTCTGTCACTGCTTCCCTCTTCCGGGACACTGGCCGGATCTGACCTCCCCTCCGTTGTCCGACTCTCCGAGGGAGGCGTGGTCAGCTCTGCCTCGTCTTCTCTCCCTGGTGGGGAATGCACTGGCCCCGATACTTGGGGCTCTTCCCCCCCACTCTGCTCTGGTGGGGAAGCTGGTCCTGATTTCCAACTACTGCTCTGGGAGTCCCTGCTGCCCCCTTGCTCCTGGGGCGTTCCCCTTGGGACCCCCCTGCCCCTGGCCACTGGCGCCCCCTTCTGTGAATCTTCCGATTCGCTGGAGAGGCTCATGGAATCCCTCGGGCCACTGTCCTCTTCTCCTACGCTCCCCTCGGATTCCTCCCCCTCGCTCTCCATTTCCTCCCCCTCCTGTGCCTCTGCTCCTGAGCCCCTGACAGTATGTAATCCGAGGTACCACTGTATGTAAATTCGGCACTGTTCATCACTCTTGACAGTGACGGTAGGACCTAAAACAAAACGACTCATTATGCTTTCCAATATGTACGTGCCTATTTTCTTTGGAGGCTGGCGCACGAATTGTAGCTTCTGCTTTAGTTTAAACCATAATAGCTAATATTTAAATAACCACCAGCCCAGTGACTTCAGCTCTGCCTGTGTTCTTTTCCCCAGGACCTTGAGGCTTCCTGGCCACTGTCTGGTGAGGAGAGTCGTGAAACGGTGCTGAGGTTTACGGGCTTCTGTCCTCCCTCCAGGCCTCCTGTGGCTGCTCCTCATCACAGCCAAGGTCCCTCTGACATGAGCAATTAATCTGCCGGTTACAACAGGGGGAGAGCGAAGTGTCGAGAATCCATAAAGAGCCTCCGCTATGGATCTGTCAGCAATTCCAGTTCGCTTTGACAGTGGCAGTTCAGATTGCTTCCTTGAGTGCTTTAGAACGCGGACGATTTCTATGTCACCCAAGGCAATATATTCACTAAGCAAATTCAGATATCATATCAGATGCAGATGTCCAGGCTCCGCTGTGGAGAATAACTTATGTGGAAACGGCAAACGGATGACAAATAAGTTCATTGGCCCATCAAGCTCAATATTGTGAAAGCGAGATGGACAAGTGAGTGGGGTATACACACCTGGGGCAGGTGTGGCCATGATGCTTAGTCGTAGAATCCTGGGATTTTACAATTGGAAGGGAACCCCAAGGGTCATCTAGTCGAACCCCCTGCAATGCAGGAACCACAACTGAAGAATACCTGGCAGGTGGCCATTCAACCTCTGCTTCTAAACCTCCCATGAAGGAGAGTTCATCACTGTCTGAGAGACTCTGTCCCACTGTCAACCGGTTTCTGCCATCAGAAATTTCTTTGTTAGGTTTAGTCAGTTTCCTTTCTTGAATCTGTTATTTTGGGCCTTCCCCTATGGAGCAGGCAAAACATTCTTGCTCCATCTTCCATGTGACAGCCCTTGAGATATTTAAGGATGGTTTCCAGATCATCAATTATCTTGGTCAACCTCCTCTGCACAGTTTCCAGCTTCTCAATATCCTTCTTAAATTGTGTTGCCCAGAACTGGACACAAGACTCCAGGTGTGGTCTGAGCAAGGCAGAATAGAGTGGTACTATGACTTCCCCTGACCTGGTCACTAGACTTGTGCTGCTGAAGACTAGAATTGCATTAGCTCTTTTTGCTGCTACATCACACCTTGGACTCAGGTTATGCTTGTGGTCCGCTACGACCCCTGGGTCACGTCATGGTGGAATCTAGACACATATAAAAAAAAGTTGTGAAAAGGTTTTTTTTAAAAAAAGTGTTTTGAATAATATATTGCATTTGCCATAGCTCACTGTCGCCATCTAGTCTCACAATTGTATAACGCACTTTGCAACTCACTTAAAATGTTTTATTTGCAGTTGTATAGTGAGTCCCATGTCTTTCCAAGCACAGGTGGATCACTCCTCTCATGAAGACCTTCCTGCCTACTCAAGCCATCCTCAGATCACAGTTCTGGAGGCACCCTTCTGGTCCTCAGAGGTTAAGCAGTTGAGGACCAGAGAGGGGGCCTTCTTCTTCTGGGTGCTCCATCTATGGGAAAGCCCCCCCCCCCACTCCCAGCACGGCTTGCCTGGTGTCTTTCACATGCCATGCAACGCCCACTTTCCCCCTTACCTAGGATTTTAAACAATTCTTTAGTACACTGTTGCATTCCACCCCCCCCCAACAACCCCTTGCTTTTCTATTTTAATCACTGTAAATTGCTTTTAAATTGTCTTAGAGAGAGTTTATTAATTGTTTGTGTGCTGGCAGAAGCCTATCTAGAAGATGAAACACTGGAGGAAATCACCAGGCAGGAAACAGCAATGTATGGATGAGTGCAATCATTTCCTGCCCCCAATTGCCCTGTTAATGAAAACAGGGGAGGGGGATGGCTCTGATTCAGGATATGAGAAGCTGAGCGCAAGGCTCTCCCTCTTCCATTTGATTTCCGCAGCAGCGAGAGTGTTACAAACACCATCACTCCCTAATCGCCAGAGGGTTGTGCCTTTTGCATTTTACATTTTGCAAAGCAAGGCCTCGCTTTTTCGGTGCTGGGATCAACCTCGCCAGGGCGGTTTGCAGAAGGATGGGATGAGTGGTGGCCCACTCCCAACTCCACCGCTGGTGCTTCCAACCTTCAGAAGCAGCTGAAGAAACCCTGGCTCCCCACCCCATAGCAGCTGCCATTTCTAGCTCGATTTCGATGCACAACCCACTGAACGCTTGTTTCCCCACAGGCTCCAAATTAGCTCAACTCATTAGAATCCTAGAAGGCTTGATGTAAATAAGCAATTAGCACTTGAGAAGGAATAGGAAATGAGGAGGTGCTTCAGTGCCCCGGAGCGGCCCGATCCTGCTGCGACGAAACTCCTGTACCTTCTCGTCGACGGAAGATGCGGCCGAACTCTGAAGTCCCCTCTGCTTCCACTCGATCTAGAATGGAGGATGCAAGAGCACTGATCTCTTGTGGGATCAACTCAAGGTGGTCCATCAAGTCCAGCGTCTTATTTCCCACAGTGGCCAACAGGGGGCACTGCTAGGTCAGCAAAAGACTTGGGGTATTGGCTCACGACAAAATATGGCATGCATAGAATCACAGAATTGTAGAATTGGGAGAGACCTCAACGGTCACCTTGTTCAAGTTCCTGCAAATGAATTTTCATATTGTCCCATCATATAATCAACATGCTTAAGTCTAATTAATGCAGGAAGGAGTTAATATGATAGAGCAAGCTGTCCTACCTTTGTCTTACTCGTAGCTGAGTAAGATGGTCTTCCTTGAACACAGTTTTAACAATGAGTCCGTAAGTGACTGTGGAAGCCAATTCTGGATCCACACGTCCTTCGACAGTGAGGACATTGGTTTCCGGGCGGGAGTTGATCACGGTGTGGATTTGCGAAGCATGCCTTCCTCCTAGCAGGTGTCTCCCTTGCATCCTGAGTTCGAGTGTTTTCAAAGCCCATGACACCTTTGGTCAAGGCTGTTCTCCAATTGGAGCGCTCACAGGCAAGTGTAAGACGTCCGTGAGTGAATTTGTTTTCATAGTTGTCAATGTTTCCCTTTTTAAAAGGGAAATTCCCTTATTCTGAATAGGATTCCTCGAAAGAAAAGGGGAAAGTTGACAGCTATGTTTGTTTTATGTGTGTAGATCAGTGCACACTGACCAACGCACAGTCTTCGCAGTAAGGCTCTGTTCCAATGGTATGAATATTCACGATGACCAGTAGATGCTTATCTGCTGCAACCTTCATCTGCCTTCACAGCCATTGCCTGTTCTGCCATTGAGGACTTCTTGGATCATTCTTTGTCTAGCTCAGGCTTCCTCAACCTTGTGTCAGTATATGGAAACATCACCGCTGCAGACAGCCAGATTGTTGACACGACATGATGCCCTTATCTGTGGGAAAGAAGATTTTCCCAGGACGTTCACAGGCTGGATAAGTCTTTGTGAAGAGTGTAACTTGAAACCTTCTGTGTGCGCATGTTCAGGAAGTTTGTCAGACTTGCTGGAAGAACTGAACTGAAAGGACGTGTTTTTCTCTGGTGCTGTAATGTCAGAAATAAACATCATGTAAATAGATTTCTGACTTATTTTCTTTCCCCTGTGGAAGCAGGAGGGAGGGGTTGTGCATTTTGCCCATGCTTGGGAAAATGTCGCCTATCAAAATCTCCCTGGTCTGTGCGAGATATCAGCCAGAGGAGGTTACCGGTAAGCAAGCTCCGAGGACAGTGAGAGGGGCCAGCCTCTATAGAGGGGGCTTGCAAACCAACACCTTGGCCCTCCAGAAGTTTTTGGCCTACAACTCCCATGATCCCTAGCTAGCAGGACCAGTGGTCAGGGATGATGGGAACTGTAGTCCCAAAACATCTGGAGGGCCAAGGTTGAGGAAGCCTGGTCTAGCTCCTTCCCTTTGACCTTACCGCCTTGGGTGACCCTGCTGGGAGTACGAGATTCCCGACGGCTTCACTCACAAGGGTCATAGGAACTTGCAAGCCCACTCGCCATGACGAGGTGATGATCCAGCGAGTGAGTGTCCTACCAGGCTTAGCTAGGCCACCTCCCCTGACCTTGGGAAGAAATAGGTAATCAAGCCTATTGTTGTATTCAGTCTACCTGAGAAGCTCAGTGTGTGAAGAGTTTTGAGGTGGTTGCTCCAGCTCAGCCGCGTTGCTCTCTCAAGCCACTCTTGAGTTCCCCTACCAATTATTTAAGAACTTTCACCACTTTGTAATCAAGCTAATTTTTTACTGCCTGTGCAACTGTTCTGACTGATGCATGGAAAAGCACATAAATCTGACCTTTGGAGAGTTTGTAAGTAAATCGATTTTTAACTTACCAAATGTCTGACCTTTGCCTATGCTGGGGAAAGGGGGAAATTTGGGAACTGTCTTGGAAG
The DNA here is from genome assembly GCF_964252035.2 of Podarcis erhardii. Lineage (NCBI taxonomy): Eukaryota > Metazoa > Chordata > Lepidosauria > Squamata > Lacertidae > Podarcis > Podarcis erhardii. The sequence goes on along the minus strand of NC_138509.1, from coordinate 100,083,773 downwards.
AGAATATATTAAAGGTCCAACAGCTTATATTTTCACGCTTTATTTATTTATTGCTGCACATTGTATGACTTTAAATATCTGCTGGGGTTCTCTCACAGCAATCGCCATCTCAAGCACAATGCATTTGAGTGGAAGGAGGAACTTGGAAGTGTATTTGTAGATGGCTGCCCTGTCACCTCCCAGACTTCATATCAGCCTACAGTTTGCATATAATAACTTGTATGAATGAGAAGGAAACTTAGGCTTTCTTTCAGAGGGAAAGCTAAGCATTTTGAAAGTAATGAAAAGAAAATGGGGGGCAGCAGGAGATCCAAGACCTGCTGAACCACCCCATACACGAGGGGCTTGAGGGCAACAAACCCTTTTATTTATTATAATTATCATTATTATTAAGGGACGCAGGTGGCGCTGTGGTCTAAACTACTGAGCCTAGCACTTGCTGATCAGAAGGTTGGCGGTTCGAATCCCCATGACGGGGTGAGCTCCCGTTGCTCGGTCCCTGCTCCTGCCAACCTAGCAGTTCAAAAGCACACAGTGCAAGTAGATAAACGGCGTTTCTGTGCGCTGCTCTGGTTTCACCAGAAGCGGCTTTGTCATGCTTGCCACATGACCCGGAAGCTGTATGCTGGCTCCCTCGGCCTGTAAAGCGAGATGAGCGCCGTAACCCCAGAGTCGTCCGCGACTGGACTTAACGGTCAGGGGTCCCTTTACCTTTACCTTATCATTATTATTATCATCATTAGTTATTAAATCTTTATACCACCCTTCACCCAGAGATCTCAGGGTGGGTCACAAGATAAAAATACAAGATAAAAGCACAAATAAATAGAACAAAATCAAAAGAAAACAAAAACTCCCTGTTTACTTTTTGGGAGAGAGATTCTCTGGTGGCAGGGAGTTCCGTAGAGTGTGAAGAAGGACTTTCTTTTCTCTGTCATGAATCTTCCAAGAAATTGCAAGGACTGAGTCCTAATTTCTCAGAAAAGATTTTTCTTACATTTTTTTTTAATAAAGAAAACCCCATTTTGAGCATTGCAGGGGGTTGGACTAGATGACCCTTGGGGTTCCTTCCAGCTCTATGATTCTATGAATTGATGAAAATGGGTGGCGCCTCTTGATATTTCCCCGTCATTCCATCAAGCCTTTCATGGAAAACTTTTGTGGAACATTGGATCATGTTCAAAAGATGACCCTAAGTGGGAAGGAATTGTGATAATGGTCAAATCATTTCCCCATAATTCTTTCTTCTGGAGTGGGGAGTGGATCTGTGGTGCCGCAGAAGAGAATGTCACGGCACTAAGTTACAGTCTGTTCATAATTTGAACTTTTCAAGAAATCACAAGAGATCAAGCAGGACTAGCCTCCTGCTTCTGGCAATTTCATGATATGGACCTATCTTTCAGAGTCCTCAACAGAAGCCTAGTTCTGGATCTGCAAATTGACCAAAAATGTTGATTTCAGCCCAGGAAAACATAGTTTTGTGCATTGAGTACAGATCTGTTTTCCTGTTTCTTGGACACTTGCTTTGCCTGCTAACACGTTCCAGAGATGATACATGGGCCACCTTTAATTGAAGCAATTTGGAGAGCTCTGTACTGGCATCTGAGATAGCAGTATCTTGTGGAAGAACCAGCAGGCTGCTTAGGGCGAAATAATTGCAAAAATGGGAAGCAATCTGGAATTAGCTCATGATGGACAGACTTTTCCAAAGGCAGACATGGCTAGCAGTAATGAGATCTTTCCATGTGCTCACTTTTGAGCCAGTATTAATTGGTTTAAAAAAGCACCACGGTTGCAATTTGAAACTTTGTGTGTGACAGATGCAGATAGAATATGTGACTTGTGAGGTGCGCATGGGGTGGTAGCAGCAAGTGCTGTTATTCTTGGTCTTGCTGCCTGGCCCCTCCCATCATTGGACATAACCCCCCTTTCCTCCTATATATATATAAATGTAAGGTCGCCGTCATGCTGCATTTCATATCACTTCGTCTGGAGTTTTGGAGTACATTGTACGCAATATGCTGATGACACACAGCTCTACTTCTTCTTTGCATCTGTAGGTGAGGCAGTGGAAGTAACGGATCGGTGTCTTCCCTCGGAAATATTGGATGTGAGCCAACAAACTGAAGCTTAGTGCAGAAAAGACCAAGGCTCAGTTAGTGGCTGGTTCCCCTAGGAGTTTCCTTGCTCCTTGATGGGGTTAGCCTTCCTCTTAAGGAGCAGGTACGTAGCTTGGGGGTACGCATGGATCCCTTGCTGTTGCTTGAGGCTCAGGTGGCCTCGGTGAGCCTCAGCTTCACCTGTTGGCCCCACTTTGTCCCTGTCGTGGGGTTGGAGAGCAGAGTTTGATTAACAGTAGGCAGGCAGGTGAGTGAGTGAGTGAGCAAGCAGCATGTGTGGCAGGTGGCCCAGGTGAGCTATTTAATGGCATGAGAATGTGCTTCACAATGCGCGCTGAGAAGCTGTTGGTTGAGGGGCAAGCTGTGAGGATGGGTGAGTATTGGTGAGGTATAAAGAAGGGTTGGGGGTAGGGCAGATTGCAAAGGCATTGATGGGTGGGTGGGGTTGGCAACTGAAGTGAACAGGGGCAATGTCCCCTATAGAATTCTAGAACCAGGGAGTTGGGCTAGATGACCCTCTGGGTCCCTTCCTATTCTATGCCAATGGAAGGGGGGAGGCCCTGTCCTTCATTTTAAACAGAGATTGGATATCAATCCACGAGAGATAGCTGTGATTTGTGTATTAGGCAAACCCCAAAGTGACTGAGCTTTTTTTCTACAAAAACACCAAAAAACTGACTGACTTCTCTCTCTTTTTTTGTAAATAAATTTGCATTTTCACAAGTAAAAACAGTAATTAACTCACATTTCTGCCAAATGTCAATTTATACAAGTACCTTTCAAGAACCTTCTCTTTGAGAGTCTTTACATCTCTGGACTTCCCTCCATATCCATTTCTGGTTCCTTATATTAACCAAATTCTTCTGCATTTCCATACTTATACTTTTTCCAAAGGTTATTTCCCTTATTTTTTTTTTCTAATTTTCTCCTAGTTGCAGGCGTTTACTTAAAATTCTGCCAATGTATCAACTGGTTTACAGTATTTTTTGCACATAAACAATAAAGGATTCCCAATCTTTTAAAAACTTATCCGAGCTTTTTCTACATAGTCCATTAGCTTGATCTGCCATTCTTCTTTCGTCCGTGTCTTCTCTTCTTTCCATCTTTGGGCTAACAATATTTGGGCGGCTGTTGTAGCAAACACAAATGTTTTCTTCTGTTCTTTAGGAAGTTCACTTCCTATCAATCCTAGTAAGAAAGCTTCTGGTTTTTTAACAAAAGTTATTTTAAACATTTTCTTCAACTCATGATAGATCAGTGACTGACTTCTCTAAGATCCAGGGCAAAGTGGAAAATTCCCCCCAGACATCAATTCCACCTTTGAAATCCCTTTGAAATGGGATGCACCAGCCTTGGGTGTGTCTTCCAACCCTACAATTCTGTGACTCTAAGGTCCCAAGGCCGTGAAAGGCTGGGCTGGATGAATCCCTAGCCGGAATTAAGATTGCCAGAAGAAATATCAACAACCTCAGATATGCAGATGACACAACCTTGATGTCAGAAAGTGAGGAGGAAACAAAGAACCTTTTAATGAGGGTGAAAGAGGAGAGCGCAAAATATGGTCTGAAGCACAACATCAAAAAAATGAAGATCATGGCCACTGGGCCCATCACCTCCTGGCAAACAGAAGGGGAAGAAATGGAGGCAGTGAGAGATTTTACTTTCTTGGGCTCCATGATCACTGCAGATGGTGACAGCAATCACAAAATTAAAGGACGCCCTACTTCTTGGGAGAAAAGCGATGACAAACCTAGACAGCATCTTAAAAAGCAGAGACATCACCTTGCCAACAAAGGTCCGTATAGTCAAAGCTATGGTTTTCACAGTAGTGTTGTATGGAAGTGAGAACTGGACCATAAAGAAGGCTGATCGCCGAAGAATGGATGTTTTTGAATTATGGTGCTGGAGGAGACTCTGGAGAGTCCCATAGACTGCAAGAAGATCAAACACATCCATTCTGAAGGACATCAGCCCTAAGTGCTCACTGGAAGGACAGATCCTGACTCGATGGCCCTTGTGGTCTCTTCCAACTCTATGATTCTATGAGGGGGGCGATAGGAAAATTCACTCTGACTTTGACTTCCCAGTGGATTTAGAAAGGCAAGTCTTCGCTGGTGTTGTGGCCGTCGGGCGATGAAGCAGCCCCAAGCGCCAAACCCTTCCCTTTTTGAGCAGCTGGGATCCAGGCCAAGAGGTGAGAGCAGCAAAGGTTCCACTTCTGCCCTCAACTCTGATCCAGCCACAAGTATTTCTGAGCTGCTCTTTGGCACCTCGGTCAATCATTGCCCCAAGGATGCAATTGAGCTCAATGTTTAACTTTAAATGAAGGGAATGCTCATTCCCAGCAACACTATTTGTGTTAATTTTGCAAGGAACAGAGTAATGATGGCTTTGCAACACAAGGGCTTGTGTTTTTTTTTTTTTTGGGGGGGGGGGGGGAATAGAAATCTAGTACAACCACACAAAGAGGGAGGAGGGAAAATTTAAAGAACTGAATAACATTTTATTAGAGGTGAAATAAATTGCCAGGAGGGGGTTGTCTGGCTCCAAAGAATATTTTTGCAGCTTGAATTTCTTGCAAAAAAATCCGAATGCTTATTTGCCTGATTGGCATTTCCCAAGCACATAGAGGCTGTTAGATTCAGGGATTTGGAGGTACAATAAAAAGGATGTTTCCAATTTGCAAATGCCTGACCTTCACCAGGACCCACAAGGTAAGCTCCCCAAGTGGGATGCCCTTTGCAGGCAAGGCAAGGGGGTGTGAAGGCAGCAATAACTCCCACGTCACATGGGCAGTCTATTGCCCGATGCACTTGCTCCACATCCCATAATTAATCCTTCACCCTCCGCAGGCACAAGGAGCTGGGAAGCATTCCAGCTCAAACGCAGGAGAACCGCAGGTTAAGATTTGAGATTTGAGAAGCTTTCGCAAAGGTTGACCATGAGGAATCTTCCATTTGGGCTGGACCTCCTTCTGGTCTTGCAAACCGGACAGATCTGCTTGGCACTCGCCCAGGGAATCTTGTATGTCGAGGTGAGCATTGCCCTTATATCATAACCCCATTATACAGATCTATGGTGTGACTGCTTTTGGAAAACTGTGTGCCGTCCTGGCCAACTCGCCTCAAAAAAGGATATTGCAGAGTTGGAAAAGGTTCAGAAAAGGCCGCTTAAATGATCAAGTGGTTGGAGCGACTCCCCGTTGAAAGAAGCCTGCAGGATTGAGACTTTTCGTTTAGATAAAAGTCGAGTGAGAAACGACACGATCAAAGTTCATAAAATCATACATGGCTTGGGGACTATGGATGGAGAGGTTTTTCTCCTAACTCTAGAAAACATAGGCATCCTAGGAAGCTGAGTGTTGGAAGATTCAGGACTGATAAAAGACAGTCCATCTTCATGCAACGCAGAGTTAACCTGTGGAACTCATCGCCACAGGAGGCAGGGATGGCCACCCACTTTGATAGCTTTCAAAGAGGATCAGACAAATTCACAGAAGAGAAGCTGGGTCAGGGCCACCAATGTTTCTGAATCCCAGTTGCTGGAAACCATAGGGTTGTGTTCAAATCCTGCTTCCAGGTTTCTCATTGGGGATCTGGCTGGCCACAGGCTGCTAAACATCAGGACTCTTCATAATGTCCTTGTGTTGTATGAGTATACAGAGTATTCAGAACATTTTGGGACCTTGACGGTGGAGAATCTCGGTGGGAGCCCTTGCCTCGTAGAACCCCCTGAGAAGAACAAGGAAAGAGCCCACGGGAGGCAGCCTGACGCATTCTGGTTTTCTCTCCCCCTGCACTAAATTTGAGCACCATTTTATTTTAAGAATATTTTGAAAGTTGCTTTGAGAGCCGCTGGAGGCTGCAGCGATAGGAGCGTTCCAAAGGAACACTTTGGGATTTATTATTACCCGCTGAATTCAATTAAGCCAATAATTTGCTATTTATTATTCTAAATAATAATTTTGGCAATGATGCCGTTACGCACATGCATCACTGCCGGAGGCTCCTATGCGTGGGAAAAACCTCATTTAGGGAAATACAAATGTCAACTTTTTGCAAGCCAAAAAAATAAATAAATTGCACTTGGGGTTTCCCCCCACCCACCTCAAAATTCATTTCAACTCTAGTGGAAAAACTCCTTTGTTTCTCTGCCACCCTCCCTCAGCCTCCTTGTTCTATGTAGCATTATTACTTGGGTTATTTTATTTTATTTTATTTTGCCCGAAGCACCACCGCCGACTGAGAAGCCAGACCTTCATTAACTTTGTCTCTCACAAATTTAACACAAAGGGTGTTGCTCAGAACGGGCGATATGATAACTCTCCTTGGGCAAATGAGATCTGCTAATGAGGTATAAAGTAAGAGCTCTGGCGGAGATGGGACAGCAATAAATTCTCCTTGTACATTCTTCTGGGCTACTCCATTAGTTCAGTTCCGTATGTGTTATTTATACTTTCCCACATAATTTATACGGCCGAGGAGAGAGCACAGTATATTTCCCTTTTGATAGGACACGAATAAGATTGCGGCAAATCCAACTGAGGGAATATATTTTTGAGGAGTGCGTCCCAAGGGCTCTATGCCCTTGAGAAGTGTTCTTCGGAGAAGATGTATTCTTTCACAGAACCATAGAACTGGAGCGTTGCAAGGGACCGTGAAAGTCCAAACCTCTGCAATGCAGGAATCTTTCGCCCAGTGAGGGGTTTGAACCCACGACCTTGAGATTAAGAGTCCTACGCTCTACCAGCTGAGCTATATGGGGGTGCAGGATTCTGGTTTTTACTGGGGTCACCGTTGTGGTGGGTGCCCTTGAGGAGGTCTGCTGCCTGTGAAGCCACAGGAGCCAGTGCTAGCCACCAAGATGGGTGGCTTTAAAAGAGGAAAGGACAACAACAACAACAACAACAACAACAACAACAACAACAACCAGATTTAGATGCTGTCTAAGTTTTCTTCTAGACTCTGGTGATTTAGGATGTGCCATCCTGCTTTAAGCAAAATCTGTGACCCATATGGCTTAAGAATTTACGGGACCGCCTCTCCTGGTCTGCCTCACAGAGGAACTTAAGGTCCATGAATAACCATAGTTTAGAGGTCCCAGGCCCTAAGGAAGTTAGATTATCCTCCACCAGGGCCAGGGCCTTCTCAGTGATGGCTCCAACCTGGTGGACTGCTCTGTCCCATGAGACCAGGGCCCTGCAGGATTTAACCTCCTTCCGCAGGGCCTGTAAGACAGAGCTATTTCACCTGGCTTTCAACTTGAACTTAGCCTGATCTTTTATTCCCCTTCCTTCCCTCCCCTTTTTATGAAGATTACCCACTCTGGGATCCCACAGCTAATTCTCCCCTGGTCTCCTCTCTGGCCCAAATAGGACTAATTTAGCCAGCTAGCCCAAGTGATCATCTAATGTTTATTGGATGGATTTCCCCCCTAAATTGATTTTTGAATTCTGAATTTATAGTTATTCACGTTTTATACCATATTTTATGCTGTTTTTGTTGCATCAATTAAATGTTTTAAATTTGTTGTTAGCTGCCCTGAGCCTGGTTTTCTGAACAGGGAAGGCTGGGGTATAAATAAAAAAAAATTATTATTATAAATTAAACTGCTGTGGTGTAAACCACTGAGCCTAGGGCTTGCTGATCAGAAGGTCAGCGACTCGAATCCCCGCGACGTGGTGAGCTCCCGTTGCTCGGTCCCAGCTCCTGCCAACCTAGCAGTTCAAAAGCACGTCAAAGTGCAAGTAGATAAATAGGTACCGCTCTGGCAGGAAGGTAAACGGCATTTCCATGCGCTGCTCTGGTTTCGCCAGAAGCGGCTTAGTCATGCTGGCCACATGACCTGGAAGCTGTATGCCGGCTCCCTCGGCCAGTAAAGCGAGATGAGTGCCGCAACCCCAAAGTCATTCACCACTGGACTTAACTGTCAGGGGCCCTTTAACTTTACCTTTATTTTAAAGAGATTCAAGGCTTACAAGCTTTTTGTGCGCAGACTATCGAAGGCTCCCAGCCAGGATGGCTCTGCTTTGCCTTCACAGTTGGAGGCAGCAATGGTTCTGAATACCAGCTGCTGTAAACACCAGGAGCGGAGAGTGACTCTTGCATTTTGCAGTTAAGTAATCCTTGTTGCCATCTAAGCACACTTAAAGCCCCAAGTTTGAAAGCCTGGAGCCTAAGTTCATCTAAGCCCACCCCAGTTTCTCATGTTTTCTGTGTGTTTCAGGCATCGGGTTCAGAAGCAGAGTGTGAATCTGGTGAAAGGTAAGCTGGTTCCAATTTGTGTTACTTTTTCTGTTCTGGGAACATTAGTTTGGGTGGGGAGATGGGATGGTGCAAAGTTGCAGGGCTGAGCTGATGCTGCCGAGCCTGGGATGGTGCATAAATTGGGTCCAAGCACCAGCTGCACCCCCTTCATGGATCACTGCCTTGCCGTGGCAAAGGGGCTTGAATAACTCAGAGAAGCTATGAGCTATGCCGTGCAGGGCCACCCAAGATGAACAGGTCGTAGTAGAGAGTTTTGACCAAACGTGATCCACCTGGAGGAGGAACCGGCAAGCCACTCCAGTATCCCTTCTTGTAGTTTGGATCCATTGCTCCGTGTCCGCTTCTCTGGAGCAGCAGAAAACAACCTTTCTCCCTCCTCTATGTGACATTACAAGAAAGAAGATTCCACCTAAACATTAGGAAGAACTTCCTGACAGTAAGAGCTGTTCGACAGTGGAATTTGCTGCCAAGGAGTGTGGTGGAGTCTCCTTCTTTGGAGGTTTTAAGCAGAGGCTTGACAACCATATGTCAGGAATGCTCTGATGGTGTTTCCTGCTTGGCAGGGGGTTGGACTCGATGGCCCTTGTGGTCTCTTCCAACTCTATGATTCTATGATTCTATGATTCTATCCTTTTATATATTTGAACATGGCTATCATATCACCCCTTAACCTGCTCTTCTCCAGGCTAAACATGCCCAGCTCCCTTAGGCGTTCCTCATAAGGCATCGTTTCCAGGCCTTTGACCATTTTGGTTGCCCTCCTCTGGACACGTTCCAGTTTGTCAGTGTCCTTCTTGAACTGTGGTGCCCAGAACTGGACACAGTACTCCAGGTGAGGTCTGACCAGAGCAGAATACAGTGGCACTATTACTTCCCTTGATCTAGATGCTATACTCCTATTGATGCAGCCCAGAATTGCATTGGCTTTTTTAGCTGCCGCGTCACACTGTTGGCTCATGTCAAGTTTGTGGTCAACCAAGACTCCTAGATCCTTTTCACATGTACTGCTCTCAAGCCAGGTGTCACCCATCTTGTATTTGTGCCTCTCATTTTTTTTTGCCCAAGTGCAATACTTTACATTTCTCACTGTTAAAATTCATCTTGTTTGTTTTGGCCCAGTTCTCTAATCTGTCAAGGTTATTTTGAAGTGTGATCCTGTCCTCTGGGGTGTTAGCCACCCCTCCCAGTTTGGTGTCATTTGCAAATTTGATCAGGATGCCCTTGAGTCCATCATCCAAGTCGTTGATAAAGATGTTGAATAAGACCGGGCCCAAGACAGAACCCTGTGGCACCCCACTAGTCACTCTTCTCTCAGCCCATCCTGCCTCACAGGGCTGTTGTGAAGAATTAATTGTTGGTTCAGGAAAAACATAAATATGTAGAAAGGAGAACTCCCGTGTGCCAGGATCCAGTTTTGTGGCAAATGCTCTTTGGTGAGAGAACCCCAGCAGAGAGTTAAAAATCACAAAATAAAAAGCAAAATAAAGGGTGAAAATATAGGCTGTTAGACCTTTAATATATTCCCTTCCAAGAGAGTTTCAAAATTTTCCCCTTTTCCCAGCATAGGAAAATATCAGTCATTTGGTAAGTTAAAAATTGATTTACTTACAAACTCTCCAAAGGTCAGATTTATGTGCCTTTCCATGCATCAGTCAGAAAAGTTGCACAGGCAGTAATACTTAGCTTAGTTACAAAGTGGTGAAAGTTCCTAGATTATTGGTAGAGGAACTCAAGAGTGGCTTGAGAGAGCGGCTGAGCTGGAGCAACCACCTCAAAACTCTTCACACGCTGAGCTTCTTAGGTAGACTGAATACAACAATAGGCTTGATTACCTCTTTCCTCCCAAGGTCAGGGGAGGTGGCCTAGCTAAGCCTGGTAGGACACTCACTCGCAACCAAGACAGACTGAAGGGTGAACAAAAACCCATTTCCTGCCAAGGGGACGTGGCCTTGCTAAACTGGGCAGGAGAGCTTACTCTATGGCAGTGGTTTTCAACCAGTGTGCCATGGCACCCTGGGGTGCCTTGAATGGTCAGACAACACTGGCCTGTGTCCCTCTTTCCTTCCTTCCCTCCCTCCTTTGATGCCCTCTTGTGTCTCTGCCTCCCAAAGGCTTGTGTGTCTGTTTGTTGCAGCAGCCCTGGCTGCAAGCTCTGCAGGCGAATGGTGCCTTTGGGGCTGGCCAGGGGGTGCTTCCAAGGCCCCCATGTGGCAGAGTGAGGAGGCATCTCTCTTTAGGATGGGGGAGGGGAGCAGCTCAGAGACCAGGGGTGGCAGCAGCACTTTGTTGGACTGGTCATGTTGTGCCTGATGATCGTCTTCCAAAGCAACCGCTCTATTCCAAACTCAAAAATGGAAAGCGTAATGCTGGTGGTCAACACAAGAAGTTTAAAGACTGTCTCAAGGCAAATCTAAAAAAAATAAAATACACATCACTTGGGAAGATAGGCGAACTAATATCAGTGTACTAGAAGAAGCAAAGATCACCAGTGTTGAAGCAATGATTCTTCAACATCAACTTCGTTAGATCAATTATGTTGTGCGGATGCCTGATGATCATCTTCCAAAGCAACTGCTCTATTCCAAACTTAAAAATGGAAAGAGTAATGCTGGTGGTCAACACAAGAGGTTTAAAGACTCCCTCCAGGCAAATCTAAAGAAATGTAGTATAAATGCCAACAATTGGGAAACACTGGCCTGCGAGCGCTCCAGTTGGAGAACAGCCTTGACCAAAGGTGTCCTGGGCTTTGAAGACACTCGAATTCAGGACGCAAGGGAGAAATGTACTAAGAGGAAGGCACGCTTGGCAAATCCACACCGTGATCAACTCCCGCCTGGAAACCAATGTCCCCACTGTGGAAGGATCCAGAACTGGCCTCCACAGTCACTTACGGACTCACTGTTAAGACTGTGTTCATGGGAGACTATCTTACTCAGCTATGAATGATTGCCAAAGAAGGAGAAGACTCAGAGTAGACAATGCTGGCCTAGTAGGAAAATATAAGTCAGCATCCTCTGTTCTCAGAATGGCTCTTGGGAACAGGTTGTAAAGAAATGCTGGATTTGATGTCAGGGGAACAGGCAAGGGTGGGGTTCTATTGAATGCAGTGCTAATTTTAGCCCATGTACTGATTTTTCTGCAAATTGATGAACTGTGAACTTTCAGGATCACCCATGTCAGAGGCTGGTGAGTACAGTAACAAGATTTTGGAGGAGTGGGTTGCGTCCCTGCTGAGAGAAAAACCAAATACCTCCATTCACCATATTGATATTATTCTTTTCATTTTCAGGTGTGATGTTTATGAAGAGCAGAGTCTGATTGCCTGGTATATCTGGTGCGTGTTTAATATCTGTGGGGGAAAGCATCAATAAAGAATACAGTGGTACCTCGGGTCCATTCTTAACCTGAAACGGTTCTTAACCTGAGGCATGCTTTCACTCATGGAGCCTCCTGTTGCCACTGGTGCGCAATTTCCGTTCTTATCCTGGAGCAAAGTTCTTAACTTGGAGCAACCACTTCCAGGTTAGTGGAGTTTGTAACCCGAAGTGTCTGTAACCCGAGGTACCACTGTACACTCCAAGACTGATAGATAGATAGATTTATATTTTTTTTAAAAATGTATACTATTGTGTCATAAAAACATACCAAAGTGGTTTACATAAAACCACCCAATAAAGAAACATTAAAAAGTGTTTGTGTGTGTGTGTGTGTGTGCATGTATAAACACAGACACAATTTAACCATTATGGAAGGATGTCTTCTTAATTGCCTGCATAGGCCTGGTGAAATGGAGAAGTTTTTAGCAGGAGTTTAAAAGCTGGCACAGAAGGCACCTCCTGAACCTCTAGTGGCAGAGAGTTCCACAGGACTGGGCTGTTTTTTCATACATGAGTTGTAGGCAAAGACATTAAAAGTCGGAGTCTTGGTTTTTTGTAACTTGATTGGAACGGCTGAACTCACCCATCGGTTTTTCTCCTGGAGAGTCCAAGTTTTCTGAGCTCAGCCTTGTGGATTTTTCTCTGCTTTAGGTTCTACATCTCCCTTTTCTTGGCTGCGATCCTTCTGTGCATGGCCGCTTGCTGCCTGCAGCGCTGGCTGAAACGACGGAGGCTCTTCTCCTCTCAGCGGACAGTCGCCGTGTTTGCCCTCAGCGATGCCGATTCAGGACACAGTGAGTTTCGCGTCTGGATGTGGAGAGATGATCTGCTTGCATGTCGAGACCTCGCAGCCCCCCACGCCGTTGGAAATAACACACAAGGAAGAACACAGATATTAGGTTTATGTTATGGGGCAAAAATTTTGGCCACAACTTTATTGAAATTACAGAATGTGAGCGGGATTGGCTTAGGCATTGATTGGACCTGACTATATCTGACTCCTGCCCATTGTGCAGGAAGTCCGGTAAGGGCAAGCCACCGGTAGGGGGAGCCCTGTCGATGCGAACCAACTCAAGCTCCCCCTGGTGTTCCCGTCGGGGTCGTGTCAAAGCCCTAGCCCCCGACCGGGCTTCGGACAAGATCAACATCCCCGGATTCCTTTAACGGAATACCCTTAAGCTTGGAGGGGCAGGTGGTGGCCACACCTCCCCTCCCCCACAAAAGGTCAAACAATGCCTAACCGCAACCCTAACAAAGTTGTGACGATTGCCAGTGCCAATTTGCCAAGTGGAAAAATTCCTACCAGGCTCCTCGGACAACCAAGGGGACCAACCGAAGTCCATAGCAAGGCCAGTGCCTAACGTGCAAAATAGGGAGGCAGTGGCGTAGTGTGGGGGTGCAGGGGGGGCCGGCTGCACCGGGCGCAACATCTGGGGGGGGGGGGCGCTCGCCGCCTCCGGAGTCGCAGAAGAGCCTCGGGCGCAGGCTGTAGCAGAGCCCCATGGCAGCAGTCCAGGCAGCAGCAAGAAGAAGCTGGCAGCGGCGGCAGGTTAGGGGTTAGGGGCGCAAATTACTTGCCTTGCCCCGGGTTAGGGGGCGCAAATTTCTTGCCTTGCCCCGGGTGCTGACAACCCACGCTACGCCGCTGTAGGGAGGGAGGGCGGGGGATTGAGGAAGCGAGCCAAAGAGAAAGTCCTCTGGCTCACTCCTCCATTTAAACGGCTCTGGCCATGCCCCCCTGGCCAGCGGATTGGCTGGCCAGGCTCTGACGTGGCTGGGATCCCCCAGGCAATGGGGGACAAAGTCCCCCACCCCTGGTGGGCAGTGGGTGGCCACGCGGTCCCCACTGGGAAGTGGAGCGGATTTCTCATCTGGGCTTGTTCAGAACTCTGGATGAAAAGCCATAAGCAAGGATATTATGTCATCAGACATTCCAATAGAAAGAAGGAGGGGTTTTTTTACGTATGCATCAAACACAGCGAGAATGCTGTTAGCCAAAGGGTGGAAAAGAGGTATAATACCAACTAAAGAGGAGTGGCAGGATAATTTGTTTGAGTATATAGAATTAGCGAATGTAACAGAGAACGTCAGGGACCGGCCGATCCAAAAGTTTAAGAAAGAATGGGACATCTCTACACTATATTAAATAAATAAATAAATAAATAAATAAATAAATAAATAAATAAATAATAATTTTTATTTATACCCCGCCCTCCCCAGCCAAGGCTGGGCTCAGAGAGGCTAACAAGCAATAATAAAAACAAGTTGAATGAATACAACTTAAAAACAAGATTAAAATACAACATTAAGGTATTGAAACATTAAATTATTAAAATGCAGCCTCATCACAGGAGGAGAAAGGAAAAAGAAAAAAAGAAAGAGGGGGAGGGAATCAAATTGGCTCCAAGCCAAAGGCCAGGCGGAACAACTCTGTCTTAAAAGAACATTGTCCCCACATCAAACCTTTAATATGCTTTGATTAACTCTTGTTATAGCATAAGTGAAAAAGAATAAAAACAACATTTAATATTGGTTAAGTTTATTGAAAAATAGAGGCAGCTAATAAGGAAATAAAGGATCCACGTGGAGGAGGTCAGACGTCACCAGGCAGAGAAGAAAGTTACGGTACTCCCCCCCCCCCCCGTTGTATTTTTCTTTTTTGTATTGGTAGTGGTTTACTTGTAATGCTTTTGTGTTTTGGTGTTTCGAGGTGAATGGATGTATTGTTTATAAAGCAATAAAGATTGAATGGAGGGGGGCAGGAGGAGGAGGGAAAAAAGGAAAAGCCCTGAGCGAGGTTATAGATATCTCACCCCAAGGAGAAACTGACCAAGAAGGAACCAGGTTTGATGTAGAGGTTGGTTGGCCATCTGCCAGGCATCCTTGAGCTGTGGTTCCTGCACTGCAGGGGTTCGTTTGGATGACCTTTGGGGGTCCCTTCCAACTCTGCCATTCTATGGTTTTATGTTTCACCGATTGCTTTCTCATATTATCCTTTTCATTCATTCATAAACTTTATTGCGCTAGCCAAAGGCCATGGCATCGTTTACAGGGGGGAAAAGAAAAACAGCAATAACCATAAAAACATTAAAATAAAATAAAATAAAATAGCACTACCAGTGCAATAAACCATGGTCAAGTCTCCTAGCGATTATTTGTTGCATAAGCTAGAATAGCAGGGAAATCTCAGGTAAAATATGCCAGTTTAAAAGTCTGAATCCCCTTTGCAGTTGACCGCTATTTTATCTATCTCTTTTACCTGGCTCCCACCCTTTTTAATTTTTATATAAATGATACGGTGCCACATTTAACACAAGCGCAATCCCCCGCTCCATCAGTTAGTAATAGGAAGATATCCTGTCTGCTATATGCTGATGATGTGGTGCTCTGGTATGTACTGAGCTGAATAGGATCCAGAATGCAGCACTCTGATTGGTCCTAGAACAATAGGATCCAGAATGCAGCAGTCTGATTGGTCCACAGGAGCCACCCAATCCAGCTCCAGGTGGAAGGGAATCCGCAACCTGATTGGCCCACAGGAGAATCCCAGAATTAGCCAATCACGTGGGGCCCATTGTGTAAATAATGTATATAAAGCAGACATTCTGGGGGAACTTCCATACTATGAGCTGAATAAAGAGCTGACAAATCCACACTCGACTCCGAGTCTATTTCATACTCCTATCACTCTCCTGATTAGGACTTTAAAATCTGCTCATATGATCATGGACACTTCTTTTCTCTCTTTCTCTAGAGAGTGACGGCAGGCTGAGGACCGCGGCCCCAATCCACCCTCACCCCCAATGGAGCTCCTCCGATTTCATCTTTGATACGGTGATGAGGAACGGGCCACCTCCGTCCTACGAGGAGATCGTGAAGCCAGGGGCCACCCAGAGGTGCTGCTCAGCTTCCAGGCTGAGAGGTGACACGGCTGCAGACCCACTTTCATGGAGAGAGGACTCAGAGTCCTAGCTAGAGGGCTGGGCTGGGACATGGGCAGCCCTGGCCTTGGCGAGGAAGCTCCTGGGGCCACCCTGGGCAGGCCACTCTGCCTCAGCTTTACCTACATCGCAGGGTTGTTGTGAGGCTGAAACGTTACTTCAAGCTGTGCGGAAAGGGAAAAGTGCACATAATGAATAAAGAAACTCTACTTCAGTCAACCAAGTGAAGGATTGCATAGCTGGTAATGCCCACGTTGCAGGTTCGATCCCCGGTTGGGACAGCTGCGTATTCCTGCATTGTAAGGGATTGGATTGGATTCTATGACTCAAGCTGAGCATTGCCTTTGCTGCAGGCCCTACCTGTCAGGAGTTCAGCCTACACTTGAGTAGGACCCTGGCAGAGACACATGCCTAATTGGCATGTTCTCTCCCACCTGGTCGTTCGTTCGGGAGCTTCAAAAGCTTTCTTCTGCCCGAACATCACAGTGACCGATGCCAAGCGACACCGGCACACTTAGGGATCTGCAGAGTCTTCGCAATTCACGTGACAAACCTCAGCAACTCAGCATTTTGGCTAATCTACTTTATTTACATCTAAACACACACGGAGCACTGCAAGATGGCTCCCTCTCTCTCTAGCATTAGACAGCAAAGAGGAAAAAGAACAAAGGACAATAGTCCCACTTCATGGAACACAGTAACACAAACATCCTGTCTCCATCACTTCCCACTCTGTGAAGTCAAAACATACATCGTTATGTGGTAGACAACAATCCCGTGACTGCAATCATGGAGCAGGAATTCTAACACTGTACATTAAGTAAGGAGTCCATATCCAACTCAAAACATTGCTAGATCAGAATGCAAGGATCTGCTAGCTGGGTTTTTATATATTTATATATATATTATTTTTTACCAACCACCAAAACACAAACAGTGAAACCCCCAGGCAGCTGATACATTGGGTATATTTAATAATATTCAATAATAACATATTCAAATCAACCATATGTACACTTCTATATACCTTAACACTCCTCTTTCCACAAGGTTTATTTATCGGTAACTTTTAACATTTTAATTGCCCCAAATTGTTCAAATAATTCAATATCTTCTCAAACCTATCCTCCTCTTTCTCACTGACCTTAAGCCCTTTCATTCTATGCATCTTCACAGTTAGGTATTCTAAAAAAAATTCCTCCATTGGTTCATCCCTAGCTTTTCTGCATTTTTCCAATTACTCGCTATAACTTGTCTGGCTTAGAAACAAAAATTATGCCCACATTGCGCTGTGATGGAGGTTCAAGTTCCGTTTGATTCTCAATGCTCCCCAGCCTTGTTCTGGGGAAGAATTTGGTGGGAAAAGTCTGGTGATAGGCAGAGCCAGCTCTCAGCTTTCTTGGCAAAGCATTCCCCCCCCCTCAAAAAAGCTGGACATTCAGGTTGTTGTTGTTGAGTTGTTTAGTTGTGTCCACGTCTTCATGACCCCATGGACCAGAGAACGCCAGGCACTCCTGTCTTCCACTGCCTCCCGCAGTTTGGTCAGACTCATGCTGGTAACCTCGAAAACACTATCCAACCATCTTGTCCTCTGTCGCCCCCTTCTCCTTGTGCCCTCCATCTTTCCCAGCACCAGGGTCTTTTCCAGGGAGTCTTCTCATGAGGTGGCCAAAGTATTGGAGCCTCAGCTTCATGATCTGTCCTTCCAGTGAGCACTCAGAGCTGATTTCCTTCAGAATGGATAGGTTTGATCTTCTTGCAGTCCATGGGACTCTCAAGAGTCTCCTCCAGCACCAGAATTCAAAAGCATCCATTCTTCGGCGATCAGCCTTCTTGATGGTCCAGCTCTCAGTTCCATACATCACTACTGGGAAAACCAGAGCTTTATTGTGTACAGAATTTAATTCAGCTGTGATACCTTTACTGCAGGGGGTTGGATTGGATGACCATTTGGGTCCTCTCCAACTCTACAGATCTGTGGTTCTACAAATTCCTCCCCCTCTCTACTTCCAGATGAACTCTTTCTTGAGCATTTATCCCAATTTGTTTGCATAAGGTGTTCAGGGAAGCAACACCTTTTGTTTTATCGTGTTTTTAATATTCTGTTGAGAGCTGCCCAGAGTGGCTAGCCAAACCCAGCCAGATTTGGGGGGGGGGGTATAGTTTTCTTGATGGTCCAGCTCTCACTTCCATATATCACTACTGGGAAAACCATAACTTTAACTATACGGACCTTTGTTGGCAAGGTGATGTCTCTGCTTTTTAAGACGCTGTAGCTTACATAAAACCTTCAAGCCAGAAGCTGAAAGCCTCTTTGCAGGGAGCCGGAAGCTCTTGTTCTGCCAAGGTGGCAGGCTGTGGCACTCAAAACAGCCTGAGCTTGCCAAGCGCCAAAGTCCCTGAAGTCCACACAGCCTCCTTGAACCCCCTGACACCCCCGCTGAGCTTCGGACACCCTCACCTTGTGAATTATCTCTGGCTTTGGAGAAAAGATTTGGGAGGGAGAGCGGGCAGACCTGTTGGGACGAACCAAAGGCATCTCTCCCTGGCCTGTAGCTGCACCTCTAGAGGACTGCCAAGCCATCAAGATGTGCAAACCCAGCATTCCTGATGCCTGGAGCAGGTGAACGCTGCTGGTTTGGGGCCAGGTTGCATAATGGAAGGTGCTTAATTTTGGAAATGGCTCTGGTGGATTCCGGTCGCATCGGTTGGCTTCCTCCACAGCCTGAGCCGACGCAGAAGAAGCTGAGGCTCTCACAGGCTGGCTGTACTCATTTTTAGGACAAGGTCACCCAGAAGGTTGGGCTCCCTGTTTTCTGAGCAATGCAGAGACCCAGGCAGTGCTTTGCAACTGGGCGCAGTCTTTTCTCTTTGATTGCAAACTGGCAATCAGGGGCTATTTGTGGAGATCGTGTCTGGGGAGGGAAGAGTTAACCACCCCCCCCCCCGTTGGGTCAAAACACTGGAGACCTCTGAAGAAATCCCCCCTTGCTTACTTAAAAAAATAAAAAAATCATACAAAGAGATTGGCAGTCTTTAACATCACATGTATTTAGAATTTACAAATCCAGTGAAAATGGGTTGAGTAAAGTTTCATTTCAGGGACTGTGGTTGGATTAAGAGATGGTTCATGAGTTCTAGTGTTACAAAAGAGGGAGACAACGTTTTCCGTCTACTCTTTCCATTGGAAAGGGTGGCTGGGGAGGCCCAGCCACATGGGCGGGGTATAAGTAATAAATTATTATTATTATTATTATTATTATTGGCACGCTCCTTTTGGTCTGTGTCTGGTAATGGGTTACTGAAAAATGCCTGACCAATTGGGAATTCGGTGTGAGCCAACACAGTCGGATTGGCAGGGTACAAATATTATTATTATTATTATTATTATTATTATTATTATTATTATTATTACCCCGCAAGGGAGTTTTTCCCTCCTTTGCACACATGATAAGGCCATAGAGCGACTCCCCTATGAAGGCTGCAGAATTTGGGACTTCTTAGTTTAGAGACTAAGAGACTACATGATAGATATCTATGGAAATGGGCATGGCACATACCCTATATATGAAAAATATACTGTATCCCAGCCCATCACCTCCTGCCACTCCAGCACCTCACTGTCAATGTTAAGAGTGTTACGGTAAAATCTGGGTGCGAGGATGCTCTGCCAGCCAGCTCGTCAGACTAAATCCGCGGGTCCCTGCGGAGGAAAATGAGCTCAGCCGGAGACAGGAGCAAGCTGCAGAAGATCCAAGTTTATTGCGCAACAGGTTCAAGGCGAGATTGAACAGCAAGAAAGGGACATGAACTTTTGAAACTTCCCTCCATGTCCCAGAATACAGTGCAAAATACATCCCAGTTACATCATGAATACATTAAGAAGAGGTTGGGTTACACAGATTACATCATGAATACATTAAGAAGAGGTTGGGTTACACAGGATTAACATATGGAGGAAGGAGGGGGGAATATGCAGAGCTGGAGATATGCGCAGATAAGCACATCCTGAGTACCTGTGATGAGAAGACAATGGTCCATGTACTGGCAATGCCCGGAGGAAAGGCTTGGCAGAGTGATTTGACAGGATTAGGGTCTTGAGACCTTGCTTGAGGGATTATGGAGGACAGGGGAGGTGTCATGGAGTCCTAGAGAAATTGAGCAAATTGGCACGTTGATTTGCTATGAATTTTATAGATTTTAGTCCCTTTTGACATTGACAATTGGAAATAAATGGATATATTGTAGCGAAGAAGAAGGTGAAGAAGACATGCCCCCCCCCTTTCCATATCAAGAGTCATCTGTTCTCTTGCTTCTTAACTGGTCCTTACCTGTCTTGCATACAGGAGACTCACTAATACAGTGGTACCTTGTGTCTCAAACGCCTTGGTTCCCAAACTCCAAAAACCCAGAAGTAAGTGTTCCGGTTTTTGAACATTTTTTGGAAGCTGAATTTCCGATGCAACTGCCGGCTATTGTTTCCAGGGCACCTGCACCAGTCAGAAGGTGGTTTCTGAACATTTCGGAAGTCAAACAGACCTCCGGAACAGATTGAGTTTGGCGCTTTCGTTTTTGCTATTTATTTTGCGTTTTCTGTTTTTGAGGTTTTTTCGATTAATTTGTTTTTGTGACTGTGTGGAACCCAGTTCAGCTACTGATTGATTGATTGATTGTGTGACTGCGGAAATGGATAAAAGCCCCCCATCCAAACAATGACTATCAACAGTGCAGGTGAGGAATTTTTTTTAATTATCATCTAGAGTACTGTCTTATATATTTTATAGTACAGTATATTGATTATTGTGGCTGGGAAAGCCCCGCCAGATGGGCGGGGTATAAAAAAAATAGTATTATTATTATTGCTTTCACTTTATGGATCAATGGTGTTGTTAGATAGTAAAATTCATGTTAAATTGCTGTTTTAGGGGTTGCTTTTAAAAATCTGGAACGGATTAATCCATTTTGCATTACTTTCTATGGGAAAGTGCGCCTTGGTTTTGGAACACTTTGGTTTTGGAACAGACTTTCGGAATGGATTAAATTTGAGAACTAAGGTACCACTGTAACAGGATTTGCAGAATTTCTACCTCTCTCCTCCGAGTAAACATTAGTGCAATACCATCCTTGTAGACATGGATTGTGTCCTTCTATAATAGTAATAATAATAATAATAATAATAATAATAATAATAATAATAATAATAATATTTTTTTATTTATACCCCGCCCTTCCCAGTTCAAAAACCGGGCTCTGCAAGACCATGGAATCTGCAGAGAGCTCTGTGACTTTCTCTTTTTGGAACTGGCCATCACGCAGTTGGAAAAATGTGCAGTGGCGTTGCGAAAGGGGAGGAGGGAGGAAGGTCTCTTCTGAAACCCGACAATCACTCATCCCTAATGAACCTCTTTGAGACATGATTTCCTAAGTTATGAGCTGTGATGGGAGATGAGCCAGATTCGTCTCCTCCTCTCTCTCTTTAGCGTTATCAATTTCAAAAGGCTCGGTCCCTGATTGAGTATCGCAGATGAAGGCCGGTACTCACCTTGCAAAGCTGAATAGAAAAACCATGGTCTGTAACTTCTTTTTCAACTGTTGCCTTGGATATGAGGCAGCCTATCGCCAGTGATGCCCTGAAGGACATAAATCTCACCATGCAAAGATTCGACTCGGGTGAGGAAAGCATGAATAAGGCTTAATTTGAGTCGAAATGACAAAGGAAATCACAGCGCATAGTGGCTACAGACTCTCGTGCAATTCCCACTCGAGCAAAGATGCTTGCTGGGAGACCTTGAGCCAAGCCTGAGTCCTCAGCTGACCTCCCCTACAGGGTTGTTGTGAGTTGAAGCAGAGGACACACTGAGCCATCATCTGGTGGAGGCAGCAATTGCGTGGGGAGTCGTCCCCCCAGTGGAAATAAAGACACATGACACAATTATTAAGGTTAATGGGCTAAATAAGGCCACAACTTTATTGGTTACAGGTGATGAGCAATATTGGCTTAGGCATTGGTCCTAACCGACTATATCCGGCTTCAGCCCGTCCGCTTGAAGTCCGGGAAGGGTTAACCACCAGTAAGGGGAGTCCTGCTGATGCACATCAACTAGGAACTCCCCCGGGGTCACTGATAGGGGGTGTGCCTTAGGCCCTCACCCCCTCAGCTTCGGACAGGGCCAGGCCCCCCCAAAATCCTTTACCAGATTCCCCTTCAATATGTGGGGCAGGTGATGGCACTTCCTCCCCTCTTCCATCTACAGAACAATACCAATGCCTAACCACCAATACCCAGAAAGTTGTGGCGATTTGCTACGAGGTAGGTGGAAACCAAGTGGCTGGTGCCAATTTGCCAAGTGGAACAATTCCTACCAGGCCTCTCAATGGCGACCAACCAAAGTCCATAGCAAGGTCAAGGAATGGAAACCTTAATGGGTGGGGAGAGTGGGAAACAGGAACAGCTGGTAGGCGGCAAAAGAGGGAAATCCCCGGCCATGCCTGCGTTTAAATCGGGCAGGCCGCGCCCCCCAAACCAACCTCTCCATTCTGAAGGAAATCAGCTGTTATGTACTGAGTTGAATAGGATCCAAACTGCAGCAGTCTGATTGGTCCTAGAACAATAGGCTCCAAAAGGCAGCAGTCTGATTGGTCCTAGAACAATAGGATTCAGAATGCAGCAGTCTGATTGGTCCTAGAACAATGCAGCAGTATGATTGGTTAGCAGGAACCACCCAATCATGCTCCAGATAGAAGTGAATCCACAACCTGATTGGCCTACAGTAGAATCCTGGAATTAGCCAATCATGTGCAGCCCATTGTGTAAATAATGTATATAAAGCAGATACTTTGAGGGGACATTCATTCATTCCTCCTCACCACTATGAGCTGAATAAAGAGCATGAAATCACTTTGCGACTCTGAGTATATTTCACTGGCGACGAGGATGGGATCCCGCTGAGCTGACTGCCACACACAGCACCGCAGCACCGCCACCTGCCGCACCGCTGCCTCGCACCGTGTATCCAGGCTTCAGCTCCGGGACACAAGGAACTCAGAATGGCAACTGACAGCAGCTTCTCGCCATTCAACCCAGCATCTGGAGACTGGGAAGCGTACGCCTCCCGTTTCACCTTCCTCCTAGAAGCCAAAGGGGTCACCGATGAAGAAGACGCCAAGAAGAGGGCAATATTCTTCAGCGTCTGCGGAGAGGAGACATTTGAAATCGCCCGGGCTCTCCTTGCGCCTGAAGACGTCGCTACTGTTCCATACAAAACAATAATGGAACAGCTGAAGGGGCACTTTTCGCCACAGCCCTCAGTGGTGGCTCGTCGAAATGCCTTCTACGCAAAGCGGCAAGCCCCTGGGGAAACCATAACTGGGTTTGTGACCTCTCTCCGCCAAGCTGCCCGGTTCTGCAACTTCTCAAAGCTGGAGAACATGCTTCGTGACCGCCTCGTCGGTGGCCTGAAGGATGAGAAGCTGCAACAACGCCTCTACGCTAAGAAGAACCTAACGTTCCAGGTCGCTCTGGAGGAGGCCCTGGCAACGGAAGCTGCTGAGAGGTCGACGCAAGAGGCACGGCTGAGCCAGCCGTCCCAACCGAGGGTCCACCACGAAGACCTCACCAACGACTCGGGATCCGACAGGGAGGAGGTGCACCGAGTACAGCAGCGCACTCAAGCAGCCCACATACCACAGCTGCCTCGACGAGAAGGAGGGAACTGCGCAAGCTGTGGAGAAAGTCACGAGAGGAGGACCTGCCGTTTCCGCAACGCAGAGTGCAGGCAGTGCAGAAAATTGGGACACATCGCCCGGGTGTGTCGGGCTCGGCCCACCCGAAGCCAGGCATCAGATGACCAATCCAAGAGCCCCAGGTCCCGGGGCCCAACGCACCAAGGCAACTCGACGGAGCTCACAGACTTCCAGGTATACCAGTTGCCCCACCCCAACGTAGAGAAAATTTATGTAGAGGTACAGATAGAGGGGGCCCCATGCCGCATGGAGCTTGACACGGGTTCAACTCTATCCATAATCTCGGCAAGGACCTTAAGGAAACTGTGTCCTACTGGGGGTCCCAAACTCAGGCCGGCCCCATTCACCCTCCGGGACTTCCAGAAACGTAAGGTCCCCACAATGGGGGTGGGGACCTTCAGGGTGCAATACCGAGGGCGGACGCGGCAACTGGACTTGCTTGTGGTCAAGGGCCCCTACATTAGCTTACTGGGGTTGGCATGGTTTGGACCACTGGGACTAGCCATCACCGGGGTGAACCACATGAGCTTACAAGTGGACGTGGACGCCATATGCAAGGAGTTTCCGGGGGTTTTCGATGGGAAATTGGGACAGTATACGGGCCCCCCCATTGCTCTACAGCTTGACCCCGCAGTACGACCAGTCAGGCTCAAGGCCCGCCGGGTCCCATTCGCCCTGAAACCCCGTATAGACGAGGAATTGGACCGACTCGTGGAGCAAGGAGTGCTGGAGCCGGTGCCTAATGCCCCCTGGGAAACCCCAATCGTCACACCCGTCAAGCCTAATGGTTCGGTCCGCATCTGCGCAGACTACAAATGTACCATAAACAAGGCCCTCATGGCCCATGCATACCCAGTGCCAGTGGTCAGCCATGTCCTTGCCACCCTGGCTGGGTTGAAAATTTTTGGCAAGCTGGACTTGGCCCAAGCATATCAACAGCTGCCAGTAGATGAGGCCACAGCAGAGGCACAGACGATTGTGACGCACAGAGGAGCGTTCAGGGTAAAGCGGCTGCAATTCGGGGTCAGCGTGGCACCAGGCATATTCCAGAATCTAATGGACTCTCTCCTTAAAGGGATTCCTGGTGTCACCCCCTTCTTTGATGATGTGTTGATTGCCGGGCCCACACCAGAGGAGTTTGAGGACCGCCTCCGCACTGTTCTGCACCGTTTCCAGATGGCGGGTCTCAAGGTGAAGCGGGAAAAATGTCTACTAGGAGTGCCTCAAGTGGACTTTCTGGGATTTATGGTGGATGCAGAAGGGGTTCACCCGACTGGGGACAAGGTACGGGCCATTTGTGATGCCCCAGCGCCCAAGAACAAGACTGAACTTCAGGCCTTCTTGGGATTATTGAACTTTTACCATTCCTTCCTTCCCCACAAGGCGGCGGTAGCGGAGCCCCTACACAGACTCCTGGACAAGCGGGCCCCTTGGGTGTGGGGCCAGCGCCAGGAGGCCGCATTCCAGGCAGTCAAGGACTTGCTTGTCTCAAACTCGGTCTTGGCACACTTCGACGAGAGGCTGCCGGTGGTGCTAGCATGCGACGCCTCGCCCTATGGCATCGGCGCTGTCCTGGGACACCAACTCCCGGATGGAAGAGAGGTACCGGTAGCATACTTTTCCCAGACACTCAACGAAACCGAGCGGAACTACTCGCAAATCGACAAGGAGGGTCTGGCAATCGTGAAGGGAGTAAAAAAATTCCATGATTTCTTGTACGGGCGGCCCTTCACCGTGGTGACTGACCACAAGCCGTTGCTTGGCTTGTTTGCCCCCGAAAAGCAGACCCCCCAAGTGCTGTCTCCTCGCGTCCTCAGGTGGTCAATTTTCCTTGCCAGCTACCAGTATGCACTGATTCACCGCCCTGGAAAGGCGATGGGCCATGCAGACGCCCTCAGCAGGCTACCACTACCGGAAACAGGCCCCGACCCAGCACCTGCACAAGAGGTTATGAGCCTGGAGCTGCTTCCTGACCGCCCCATTCAGGCACAAGAAGTTGCACACCATTCCAAGAAAGATAGGGTCATCTCCCGGGTCCTGGACTGGGTGTGGAGGGGATGGCCCAGCCGCAGCCCCGGGCCAGAATTCGCCGGCTACACAACCCGCAAACATGAACTGTCAGCCCACAAGGGGTGCCTGTTATGGGGAAGCAGGGTCGTTGTTCCCCAGCCCCTCCGCAAAAGGGTCCTCACAGCCCTACACGAGACACACCCAGGGGTAGTAAGAATGAAGGCCCTTGCCAGGAGTTATGTGTGGTGGCCGGGGATCGACGGAGAGATAGAGGCCTGGGTCAAACACTGCCAGGCCTGCCAGGAATCCCGCCCAGATCCCCCAAGGGCCCCAGTCCAGTCCTGGGAGTCCGCCCGAGCACCATGGTCACGCCTGCATGTGGACTTCGCTGGCCCCTTTCAGGGGAAAACATTCTTCATAGTGGTGGACTCCTACACCAAATGGCTGGAAGTCGCACTGGTACCGTCCACTTCTACGTCCGCAGCCATCCGGGTACTACGCAGGCTGTTTGCAACCCACGGGCTCCCTGATACTCTCGTCTCAGACAACGGGACTGCATTTACATCAGGAGAATTTCAAACCTTCACAGTGCAGAACGCCATCCGCCACATCCGTTCGGCGCCATTCCACCCTGCCACCAATGGCCAAGCAGAACGCATGGTGCGGACCACCAAGGACACCCTTCGCCGCATGACGCAAGGGGATTGGGAGTACCGCCTTGCCACATTCCTTCTAGCACAGCACAGCACCCCCAGCTCAACGACTGGCCGGAGCCCCGCTGAACTACTAATGGGTCGGCGCCTTGCAATCAG
Source organism: Podarcis erhardii (assembly GCF_964252035.2). Taxonomy (NCBI): domain Eukaryota; kingdom Metazoa; phylum Chordata; class Lepidosauria; order Squamata; family Lacertidae; genus Podarcis; species Podarcis erhardii. The sequence goes on along the minus strand of NC_138509.1, from coordinate 100,057,504 downwards.
ATTGGACCGCCTTCACCCCGATAGAGCTCAGGATGAGGTAGTGGTGGGGGAAGGCAGGAACCCCCGGACCTTCGAGGCCCAGGACCCAGTGTACGCAAAGAATTTTGGGGCAGGCCCTGCATGGGTACCTGCCACAGTCACCAGGGTCACGGGCCCCGTGTCGTACGAGGTGCTAACAGATGGGGGGCAATGCTGGCGCCGCCACTGCGACCAGATACGGCGACGATTCCTGGGAGAAAACCAGGAGGAGGAGGACAGGTCAGAGGAGTCCCAAGGGAACAGTGGGGCAGTGAGGCCCATAGAGCAGCAGGGGCAAGCAGGAGAGGCAGAATCAGTAAATACAGAGAGGACCCGCGAGGCCGAAAGGACACCGGAACCAGAACCACGACTGAGCGAGCCGGTTGCGCCAGACCAAACAGCCCCATCCTTGGAACACGAGCCAGAACCTGAACCCCGGACCAGGGAACACCCCAGGCCGCAACGCACACGTAGGCCACCGGCGTACCTTGAGGACTATGAATGCGACCTTCCGGGCAGGACTGGAACTTAGAGGGGAGGGGTGTTATGTACTGAGTTGAATAGGATCCAAACTGCAGCAGTCTGATTGGTCCTAGAACAATAGGCTCCAAAAGGCAGCAGTCTGATTGGTCCTAGAACAATAGGATTCAGAATGCAGCAGTCTGATTGGTCCTAGAACAATGCAGCAGTATGATTGGTTAGCAGGAACCACCCAATCATGCTCCAGATAGAAGTGAATCCACAACCTGATTGGCCTACAGTAGAATCCTGGAATTAGCCAATCATGTGCAGCCCATTGTGTAAATAATGTATATAAAGCAGATACTTTGAGGGGACATTCATTCATTCCTCCTCACCACTATGAGCTGAATAAAGAGCATGAAATCACTTTGCGACTCTGAGTATATTTCATCAGCCCTGAGTGCTCACTGGAAGGACAGATCCTGAAGCTGAGGCTCCAAGACTTTGGCCACCTCATGAGAAGAGAAGACTACCTGGAAAAGACCCTGATGTTGGGAAAGATGGAGGGCACAAGAAGAAGGGGACGACGGAGGACGAGATGGTGGGACAGTGTTCTCAAAGCTACCAGCATGAGTTTGACCAAACTGCGGGAGGCAGTGGAAGACAGGAGTGCCTGGCGTGCTCTGGTCCAGGGGGTCACGGAGAGGCGGACAGGACTAAACGACTAAACAACAACAACAAATTTCTTTAACAAATAACAGCTCTGTATATTAATGAGGCTCCACCCTTTCCTGGCTTGCTCAGCTTTTGGAGAGTGATCCTACTGAGCCATTATTGCTAGCAATAAGCAGCCTCTTTTTTCTCACCGCAGCGTGGAGATTTCCTTTCCAGCCAGCCATAACCTCATAGGGTGTACATGTGAGGAAAGCAGGTTGCATTTGAATTTACTTTACATGCTTTGACTAGATCAGGTGTCAGCAACCTTTTTCAGCAGGGGGCCGGTCCACTGTCCCTCAGACCTTGTGGGGGGCTGGACTATATTTTGAAAAAAAATATATGAATGAATTCCTATGCCCCACAAATAACCCAGAGATGCAGTTTAAATAAAAGGACACATTCTACTCATGTAAAAACACGCGGATTCCCGGACAGTCTGTGGGCCAGATTTAGAAGGTGATTGGGCTGGACTTGGCCCCTGGGCCTTAGTTTGCCTACCCATGGTCTAGATAGTACGCTACCCTCTTCTAATAACAAATTTGATGCATGCCGCATAGCGACAGGTTGGGGGCAGCTGGAATCCTGCCACCTCTTTCTGCTAGCGGCATTTAATCAGTTGGACGAACTAATGCGTTTTTGCCAAAATGGCTTTTGAGGATTTCCGTTCTCTGATTTTCATGCTGCATTTCTATAGTGTCAGATGAATTTTCTATGGGCAGAGATGAGGAGTCAGAGCTTCAGACACTTTCTCTGCGTGGGAAGTCCTGTTATTTTATTCCCGTGCAAGAAGCCGATTTGGTTTTGCTTTCAGATGAAAGGAGAGAACTGACAGTGGTTGGCAGGTGAGAGATCAAGCGGGCCTCATCCTGGGCAGTGCCAGCTTTGTATTTCCAGCAGAAATGACAGAAAAAGGCGTTGAAGTGATGGGGCCTGTGGAGCATCAGGGAGGTAGGGAAAATTGTAAGGGCCTCCACTGTGGACTGGGAAAATCTGGAAAGGAGAGAGATGGAGAAGTTCATCCACTCTTGGCTTTGCTCCTGGGATGCTTTAACTTCCTTGGCCAGGTGAGGGTGCTGAAAACTGGCTAGAGAAACTCCCTTTCAGGCGTCCATAGCAGCTAGTTGGGCCTGGCTGTTTTCTCGGTACCCTGTGCAAGGAAATCACATACCCCACCCCAACATTTCTCCAATGAGAAACAGGGATGTCCCATTCCATAACGATTACTGTTTATACCCCGCACATCTGAATGGGTTGCCCCTGCCACTCTGGGCATCTTCCAACTTATATAAAAACATAATAAAACCTTAAACCTTAAAAAAAAACCCATTCCTTCAGATTGCCTTCAGATGGCTCGGGGGTCAGATAGCTCCATACCCTCCAACATTTCTCCGATGAAAATAGGGATGTGTTGGGTTGAAATAAACGACAGACGAATGTCAAGTGTCATATGGGAGGCATCTCTCAAGCATGTCTCGGGAAGTCCCTTTTATTGAATATTACAGCATTGCCACATATGTGCTTGTTGCTGATTGGTTAAACCATAATTCTTAAGGACACTGCTGCCTCCTCCAGGTCTCAAATCTCAATGTAAACATGACCCTCCAGAGTCTCCTGCACTGCTACGCAGAGACTGGGTGTGTGTGTGTGTGTGTGTAACTTTTCTAACATTATCTTCCTTAGTGGGTCATTGAAATATACAGTGGTACCTCTGGTTAAGTACTTAATTCGTTCCGGAGGTCTGTTCTTAACCTGAAACTGTTCTTAGCCTGAGACACCACTTTAGCTAATGGGGTCTCCTGCTGCCGCCGTGCTGCCGGAGCCCGATTTCTGTTCTGATCCTGAAGCAAAGTTCTTAACCTGAAGCACTATTTCTGGGTTAGCGGAGTCTGTAACCTGAAGCGTATGTAACCCGAGGTACCACTGTACTCGGAGTCGAGTGCAGATTTCATGCTCATAGTGGTGAGGAGGAATGGAAGTTCCCCCAGAATGTCTGCCTTATATACATTATTTACACAATGGGCCCCACATGATTGGTTATTCCGGGATTCTCCTGTAGGCCAATCAGGTTGCAGATTCACTTCCACCTGGAGTTGGATTGGGTGGCTCCTGCGGACCAATCAGACTGCTGTATTCTGGATCCTTTTGAACTCAGTACGTAACAGTCATGCAGACCACTGTTCTGAATAACGCTTTTTAGAGGGCATTGGGGCGTGTTTATGGAACCAAGGGGTGGGTGGGGGTCCCCAAATGATTGGGGACTGCAGTTGTGGGGGGTCTGTTTCAAAGAATTAGGAGGGGGGGACAAAGTATGCTGGAGACTTGTAGTGGTTTGGTATATCTGTTTATTTACACATATACAGGTTGGGGAAATAGCAGGTAAGCAGGGACTCAGGCAATCCCAAAAGCAGCATCGATTCCTAAGAATTGCTCCCAAAACGCCCCTCATTGCATGCCACCAATTCTGTGTGTTGGGCTGTTGTTGTCCTGTTTTCCAGAAGAGAAAACGTCCCTGCACCTGTGGGACGGCCAGTGCCGGATTTACGTATAGGCTAATTGGCCGAAGAACTTTTGCACTTTGCAACCTGTACGTGAGACAAAGCCATAGGCTTACAGCAGAGCCCTCTCTGTCTCATACAGACCTTGATCAAATTATATACAAGGGGAAAATTCAGATGGCCTTTCCTAATGTGGAAGCAATCTTGTGGCTATTTCTTAGCCTTATGGTCACTAACTGCTCAGGAGAGAGGAGTTTTCCAAGAATCAGAAGAATTAAAAACAAATTAAGGGCCACGATGTCTCAAGTGAGGTTGTCTGCACTGAGCTTTCTGTACATTGAAAGAGACAAACTTAAACAAATTTTGACGATGTTTTCTGATGTCCTTTAGAGGAGAAACTGTGAATTGCAGAATTTTAAATACCCATCACTATCCTTGGCTTCACTCAGGTTTGTTCATAACACTCTTCCGTTTTCTTCTAGTTGTGAGGGTGGGTGATTGGGAGGGGCCTCACAAGTGGAGTAGCCGAGGGCCGCTCTTGATCTAAATCTGGCCCTGGGGATGGCATCTGGTCCACGAGTGCCATGCACATTCAGACCCCCACAAGCAGGAGAGGGTGTGCTGCGGAAGGGGAGCCCTGAAGTCAGCTGATGAGGCGCACTGCCAAGGCTGCACCAAACAGCCACATTTCTTGGGGCTATGGAATCATCGGAAGGGGGGCAGCGGGTCATCTAGTCCAACCCCCTGCCATTTGACCACTCAAGTTAAACTATGGGTCTTTCCCAGGACCCACTGCATTCACCATGGGCACGATTCTCAAAACAAACTAACAGACATTTGTTAGGGGTGAGAGATTGTCCTGAACATGGTTGGTGGAAACAGCCAAAGTTCTTGGGACTGAATCACAGGCCCTGGAGCCCCCTATCTGGCATCTGGGGCAGCCCCATAAGTCACAAAGGAGGTGAGCCAAGTCCTCTCAGGATCTCCTCTTCCTCACACTCTGGTGTCCATGGCGTACATTTTGGCAGTAGTTGTCTGGGAGGCTGGACGGCACAGGCTGCTCATCCCAGGAGGGGAATAAGTCTTCCGCAACGAACTGCTTGCACCAACATCTGTAGCCCAGAGCCCCGGAAAGGGAGAGAACACACAAAAACACTGCTGGTTAGGGGGGGGGGGAATTGCTGTAGAATTGCACAGATGGAAGGGAACCTCAAAGGCCATCCAATCCAGCCCCCTGAAATACAGGAATCACAGCTAAAGGATCCCCAACAGTGTATCTTGATTTCAGGAAGGTTTTTGACAATGTGTCCTGTGACATTCTTGCAGAGAAGCTGGTAAAATGTAGATGGGCAAGGTTACTGATAGCTGGTTGACTGACCAAACCCAAAGACGAAACAAAACAAAACAAAACAAAACAATTCCTTCCAGTAGCACCTTAGGCTACTGGAAGGATTTTTAAAAAATTCATTTAGTTTAGTTTTGTTTTGTTTCGACTACGGCAGACCAACACGGCTATCTACCTGTAACCGAAACCCAAAGAGAGCTCACAAATTTTTAAGAAGATTGGCAAACATTTCTTGACTACATGGGAAATAATTATGTGCAGCTGAAAACGCTGACAGCATTAAGATAAATTCAACATTGTAAATTAGTTCTGATGGATGCAATAATGGAATACTGATTTTTGTTAAATATGCAAGGATTTAAGGTATGTAAAATGAACCATGGAAAGAGAAGAAGCGAAGTCATTGATATCTTAAGGATGTAGAATGAGAATTTGAAAATGTAAAACAGAAAATTTAATAAAAACTATATATAAAACAAAAACAAAGAGTGGTCACTAATGGTTCCTCATCACCCTGGAAAAAAGTGACAGGTGGGCAGGACTCGAACCAATGGATTCAAGTTACAAGAAAGGAGAGTCCAACTAAACATCAAGAATAATTTTCTGATGCCAAGAGCTGTTTGATAGTGGAATGGGCTCCATCAGAAGGTGGTAGACTCTCCTTCCTTGGAGGTTTTTAAGCAGAGGTTGAATGGCCACCTGTCAGGGATGCTTCTGCATTGTGAGGGTTGGAATAGAAGATCCTTGGGGTCTCTTCCAGCTCTGCAATTTGATGGTTCTACTGCTGGATGGTTATCCAACCTCTGCTTAAAAACCTCCAATGAAGGAGAAGCCACCATCTTCCGAGGTCATAGAATTGTAGGGTTGGACAGGAACCCCAAGGGCCATCTAGACAACACCCAGCAATGCATCGCTGAATGAGTCTTCATCCTTTTGATTCTAGCTGCTTGCTGGAATTCAGAATATCCAGGCCTCTTAGGGGAAAGCTGGAAGCTGGGCCAGGTAGTGGGGAGAGATACAGTAGATGATCTATTCACTCAGGAACAGGAGAAGCAGCCTTATCCTGAGTCAGAACATCTAGCTCAGTCTTGTCCACAATGACTTGGCAACAGCTCTCCAGGATTTCAGACAAGTGGAGCATTTTATGGGCCCATTTCGGGGAACAGCAACTTGATGGCACAGAGGTGTGATTTGGGATGGCCTAGAACATTTTGCCAGTAGTGATGTATGGAAGTGAGAGCTGGACCATAAAGAAGGCTGATCGCCGAAGAATGGATGCTTCTGAATTATGGTGCTGGAGGAGACTCTGGAGAGTCCCATGGACTGCAAGAAGATCAAACCTCTCCATTCTTAAGGGAATCAGCCCTGAGTGCTCACTGGAAGGACAGATCCTGAAGCTGAAGCTCCAAGACTTTGGCCACCTTATGAGAAGAGAAGACTCCCTGGGAAAGACCCTGATGTTGGGAAAGATGGAGGGCACAAGGAGAAGGGGACGACAGAGGGCGAGATGGTGGGACAGTGTTCTCAAAGCTACCAGCATGAGTTTGACCAAACTGCGGGAGGCAGTGGAAGACAGGAGGGCCTGGAGTGCTCTGGTCCAGGGGGTCACGAAGAGTCGGACACGACTAAACGACTAAACAACAACAAGAAGAACATTTTGCATGGCAGACTCCTCCACCCCCAGCTCTTACCTCTGAAGAGATACATGCAGCAGGTTAGCAAGGAGCCAGATAAGAAGCAGCCCAGAGACCCGCTCAGCCCCAGCCAACAGGACCACCCGAATTTGTACTGGATGCCCACAAAGACGTTATGCAAAACCAGAGTCGAGCGCTCCACGTAGACGCCGATGGCGTACCAGACGGATCCAATGAGCCCAGGGACACCTGCAAGAAACAGAGCAAGCACTAGATGTTACCTGCCTGGTTTGGGATATTATCCTCCGGTGATCCACTGGTGACCCTCCTCTGTGGTCTTCGACACTGAAAATGAGAGGTGCCTGCCTGCAGATTTCTGAAAAAGCAAGCAGGAAGAAGAACAAGAAGAAGGAGGAGGAGGAGGAGACTGAAGAGCATCTGTTGTGCTTGTTTATTATTATTAACTTCAGAAATGCCTTGTCTACAGGTCAAATAGACACCCTTCCCCGCGTTTTGAGCAAAAGGAAATTGTGTCTTTGACATGAATGTGTTTATACCATTAGAAACAACCAGCCCCACAAAATTCTCCAATCTCTGCCTCTCCGTGTAAGAAATAAATTTATCCCAGTGATGATGCTACAATCAACTTGTACTTCCCTTACTATGTGGTTCCCTAGATCGGATGTGTGGGAGATTGCCTGCTCTTAATGGGGTTACGTTTCCTCTGAAGGAACAGGTTCTTAGCTGGGGGGTCCTCCTGGATCCTTTGCTGTCGCTCAAGGCTCAGGTGGCCTCAGTGGTCCAGAGTGACTTTCACCAGTTTCGGCTGGTGGCCCATCTACGTCCCTATCTGGACAGGGAGAGCCTAATTACTATTCTCTACACCCTGGTAACCTGAAGGTTAGATTACTGCAATGCGTTATAAGTGGGGCTGCCTCTGAAACTTCAGCTGGTACAGAATTCGCAGGCCTAATGTAACCTTGAATTTGTCATCCACAATACCCAGCCACCCTGCAGTGTGGATATCTGCAAAGCAAGGTTTTATTTGCATGGGCAGGACATTCCTCCCAGCCCTGTAATCATAGTAATAATTTAATATATATTTTTCTAACGTGTCCATCCGGGTTGCCCAAGCCACTGTGGTTACATGGTCTCTTAAAATGCATTAAACTAAATGACAGGAGCGACAGGACCCAGAATACATGGCAGTGAGGGAAGAAGTCAGCCAGAACCGAGAGAGAGAGAGAGAGAGAGAGAGAGAGAGAGAGAGAGAGAGGGAGGGAGGAGGAAAGGACAAGTTTCTAGATTATGTGGCTTTGAAGAGATTAGGAAATGCATCTAGGAAATGCCAGATGAAATTCTATAGAACAGTATGAGGGGCAGGATGCTGATGACCCCCCACCCCCCAAAAAGACAGGAAAGTTTCTGCAAAGGTGGTTCGTTTGCATAATTTATCCAGGTCACAGATTCCAGCTTTGCCTCATGTGGAATTTGAATTCTTTGGCACGGCTGCACCCGCAACCTCCGACCCACGAGGGCTTCCGTTTAATCCCTGCAGCTCTATGAAAGGTAAAATCCTCCGCTTAATTCGTACCCCGGGGGGGGGGTTTCATTCACCACTGCATGCTCTGAATTTGGAAAGGCAGCAGAACCGCAGCCTGCAAACAGTCCACACTCCAGAACGGGGAGGTGCAATTCCCGGTGTGGGCGCCACGGTTTTCTTGGGGGAGGTTTTCAGCACTGAAGGGTGCAGCCCCCCCCCGGCATGTCTGGGCATCACTCTGACCATTGCCCCACATTACGCTGGACCTGGAGGATGTTTGGCCCGGAAATATGGAGGCTGGATGCAATTGTTCAAGTTGCACTCTGCACATGGTTAGGAGCCAGTGCGTCACTTTTCAAGGTCTGATCCACAGTGCTGAAATGAGGTCCCATTGCTGACTCCTGTGGCCTGGCTCAAAGAAAATCCTTCTCTCTGTCCATGTGACTAAAGAACACGGGTGTGTTTGCAGGGGTCAGTCTGGATCAGGGCCGGATTTAGGTTTGATGAAGCCCTGAGCTACTGAAGGTAATGGGGCCCTTTATATGTCCAGCTGTCCTTTGTCAACAACAAACTGTGACAGTTTTTTGTGTTGAATATATGCTATATGGTAATTGATGGACCTCATAGGTATCTCAAGCCATTTGCACATGTTGCCCTGCAACCAGTCCATGCAGAATGTAGGCACCCTATATTAAAGGGACCCCTGACCATGAGGTCCAGTCGTGGCCGACTCTGGGGTTGCGGCGCTCATCTCGCTTTATTGGCCAAGGGAGCCGGCGTACAGCTTCCAGGTCATGTGGCCAGCATGACTAAGCCGCTTCTGGAGAACCAGAGCAGCGCACGGAAACGCCGTTTACCTTCCCGCCGGAGTGGTACCTATTTATCTACTTGCACTTTGATGTGCTTTCGAACTGCCAGGTTGGCAGGAGCAGGGACCGAGCAACGGGAGCTCACCCCGTTGTGGGGATTCGAACTGCCGACCTTCTGATCGGCAAGTCCTAGGCTCTGTGGTTTAACCCATAGCGCCAGCCGCGGCATATATATATAGATAGATGATAGATAGATAGATAGATAGATAGATAGATAGATAGATAGATAGATAGATATAGGAGCAAACCAGGGATATTTGAGGGAGCAGGCGAGCAGGCAGGGCCCATGACTTACATCATAGGAGCCTATACAACACAAAACACTGTTGCTGTATGTAGGTTTTATTTTATTAGTTTTTTATATTGTATTTTGGAAATGTACATCCAGGTTTTTTTACCTTTAAATTTTTTGGAGGGCCCCCAATAGAGTGGGGCCCTGAGCTAGAGCTTGTTTAGCTTATATGTAAATCCAACACTGGTCTGGATGATGTGCTTGGTTCCTCTACCCCGGGCATAGGCAAACTCAGCCCTCCAGATGTTTTGGGACTACAACTCCCATGATCCCTAGCTAACAGGACCAGTGGTCAGGGATGATGGGAACTGTAGTCCCAAAACATCTGGAGGGCCGAGTTTGCCTATGCCTGATCTACCCAGTGAGGCTTAGAATCTAATGGAGGATTCTGTTGCTGAACTGGTCAGACAAGTTTCTTTTTAGCTGGCCATTTAAGTGTCCTCGCCAAAAGATGGAGCCAGGTTGCAAGAGCTGCAGCTAATTCAGGGGGGCTTCTAAGCTAAGGGGTATTGGCTTTCCTCCACCCTCTTCTCTTAGCTTAGTACGTTTCTAAGCATAATTCAAAGTGTTGGTGCTGACCTTGAAAGCTCTAAACGGCCTCAAAGGCCCAGTAGACCTGAAGGAGTGTCTCCACCCCCATTGTTCTACCCGGACACTGAGGTCCAGCTCCAAGGGCCTTCTGGCAGTTCCTTCTCTGGAGGGCAGGCTTTGTGGGGGACAGAACCTCAGTTAATTGAGTATTTTAAAAGCTTTTCACAAATTTTTGTAGATCTGACCCCGTTTGCTATGGCCAATTTTGCAAGTGTCACATAATCCCCATTCCAAACTTGTGGAAGTGCAGTTGTTTAGTGTGGCAACACCTACACTTTGGAACTCCCTGCTTAGAAAGTTGAGGTGAACTTTAACCTATTTCTTCTACTTTTTCTTTCCCATAGTTTATCCCTTTTTATTTTGACAATGTAATAATAATAAATAAATAAGAATAAAAATGTGCACCCTACCCCGAGACCATTCCACTGTACCTATCCAACCTCTCCAAATTTCAACACCTCTTGCGATGGTTTGACCCCTTTCTGTTTTAACAGTACAAATTCTACAAACACCCTCCGTAACTCCTCAAAATCATTTCTCCTGCATATTCCCTGTCTTACCTTAATGGCACATGTTAATTTATCACTAATAGCTATAGTCCACACCTCTTTATACCATTCTTCCATTTTATATTCCACTTGCCCCTTCCACTTCCTGGCTATAATAATTTGTGCAGCTGTCAATAAATTTGCGAGCAAGTCCTTCATAGCCTGTGGACCTTCCGCCCCATCGTAAATGGATAATAATTTAGCATTATTATCACTTTAACATTTTCACTTTAAACTCCTTCTATCTCCCAGCCCCAGCCCCACCTGACCCAGGTCCCAGCTTTCTGCGGCCAACTACCTCCCGTTAGCAGAGCCAGTCCAGCTATGAAGCAGATTTGGGTTTTGATTCCAGGTTCGTCCGTGAGGAACTTTACACAGTCCAGGCCCAGGAGGAGGAAGGTGAACCCGAAACCAGCCAGGATGTCAGCCGTGATCAGCATCGCTCGGGTCAGGACCAGTTTCACTGCAAAACAAGAAAGAGCCTGGAGGCAGAAGGGAGGGACTCTGGTGTGGCACAGTGGTCAGAGTGTCAGAGTAGGACCTGGGAGACTAGGGTTCGAATCCCTCCCTGGCCATACAGCTCACTGGGTTTGGATTTGGATTTGATATCCCGCTTTATCACTACCCGAAGGAGTCTCAAAGCGGCTAACATTCTCCTTTCCCTTCCTCCCCCACAACAAACACTGTGGGGTGAGTGGGGCTGAGAGACTTCAGAGAAGTGGGACTGGCCCAAGGTCACCCAGCAGCTGCAGGTGGAGGAGCGGAGACTCGAACCCGGTTCCCCAGATTACGAGACTACCGCTCTTAACCACTATACCACACTGGCTCTCCAGTGACCTTGACCTCTCAAGGGTGACCTTGAGCTCAGTCGCTGCCTCTCAGACTGACCTACCTCACAGGGTTGTTGTAGGGACTAAAGGAGGAGGGTGGGAGAGAACCATGTACGCCACTTTAAGTTCCTTAGCAGGGGGAAATGTGATATTTAAATGCAATCAATCAATCAATCAAGTTTCAGGTCATTATGATATCAGCATAATGATTCCAGAGAAGCGAACAGCGTGTAACTCAATTAAATGTGTTTTATGTTTATACAGCTGTTTATATAATGAATTATATGTGATTTTGATAATATTAAAGTGAAAACCAAATAAAACAAACAAACAATCCAAAACCAAGTTTTTCAGCTTATGGTGACCTCTCCCAGTAAATGCTTTCTTTAAGACCTGTTTCCTTCAGAATTGATCCAGTAATAATAATAATAAAAACTCGCAGCAGACGTACCTGGGTGCTCAGCCAAGATGGAGTCATATTCATCGCAGGTTGTTATCCCGTCAAAGGCATTGGTGACACATTCCCACCAAAGGCCGCGGCAGGTAGCGCTCAACTACGTGGGAGAAAGTGACCATCATCCTTATTATTACAAGGACCTGCCCCAAGGAGCCTACAGTTTCAGTTAGAGTGGCCTTGCAACCGGGTAGGGCTACATGACCTTTGGGGAACCCTTCCAGCTCTCGACCATTCTATTATTCTGTGTCCCCCAGTCAACAGAGGGTGGTTCCTTCTGTGAATGAGTCCTCTATGTGAAGGGCTGTGTTATCCCAGAGCTATAGTTTGGGATAATATCCCGCCATTTCCCCACAGTGGGACTCAAGGCAGCTGACACATATTAAAAACCACACAAGGGAAAATGCATAAGGCAAAAAAGCCTGTGAAAAATAGTAAGTTGTAAAGCAATTAAACTCTAACAGAATTAAAGCAATACAAAACCACAGATATGTTAAAATGCGGAGAATAAAAACAGAACAGCACACTTTAAATGGGGTGAGCAGAAGGTCCTAGGTACATCTTCAGGTAGGGCTGGAGGAAGCTCTATGCCTCACATCCAGGAGAGCCTCTGCCAGCCTGGGTAGACACTACAGAGATGGATGCACCAATGGCCTGACTCAGTAGGCAGCCGCTTCCTATCTTCCGGACTGGTCCAAAGAGGAAGCACCAGCAGCAGAAGTGACAGCCTTGAAGCTGCCAGTTTCTATTCAAATCCGCGTATGAAAGTGAGAGCTGGACCATAAAGAAGGCTGATCGCCAAAGAATTGATGCTTTTGAATTCTGGTGCTGGAGGAGACTCTTGAGAGTCCCATGGACTGCAAGAAGATCAAACCTCTCCATTCTGAAGGAAATCAGCCCTGAGTGCTCCCTGGAAGGACAGATCCTGAAGCTGAGGCTCCAAGACTTTGGCCACCACTGGAGAAGAGAAGACTCCCTGGAAAAGACCCTGATGTTGGGAAAGATGGAGGGCACAAGGAGAAGGGGACGACAGAGGACGAGATGGTTGGACAGTGTTCTCAAAGCTACCAGCATGAGTTTGACCAAACTGCGGGAGGAAGTGGAAGACAGGAGGGCCTGGCGTGCTCTGGTCCAGGGGGTCACGAAGAGGCGGACACGACTAAATGACTAAACAACAAACTCTCTTTCCCCCTTTGCCTTGCATAATTTTATACACCTCTGTCATATCCTCCCCCTCGCTCACATTTTATTTCTAAAACTCTCAAAACATTGTTACCTTTCCCCTCTAAAGGCTCCCAACCCTAGGATGGAGGCTGCACGCATTTCAGCTAGGAAAACAATCTCAGGGCTACAGAGGGTTCATGGAAAAGAGTCACCTAAAACCAGTTTGGTTTTGCAAACCAAAAGCCAGGCGCTGAAATTCACCCCAAGCGCTGAAACTGGGGGGATTTCCCAAAATCTTGGAAACATGCAAATTTGGGGGTGGGAAGAAAGAAAAGTGATCTGGGCGGATAGCCTTGTCTGGAGCCCCTCTTTCTTTCTTTCTTTCTTTCTTTCTTTCTTTCTTTCTTTCTTTCTTTCTTTCTTCCCTCCCTCCCTCCCTCCCTCCCTCCCTCCCTTTTTCCTTCCCTTCTTTCCTTCCTTCCTCTCTCTCTCTCCTTTTCTCTTCCCTGCTTTCCTCTCTCTCTCTCTCTCTCTCTCTCTCTCCTTCCTTCTTTCCTTCCTTCCTTCCTCTCTCTTTCCTTTTCTCTTCCCTGCTTTCCTCTCTCTCTCTCTCTCTCTCTCTCTCTCTCTCTCTCTCCCTCCCTCCCTCCTTCCTTCCTTCCTTCCTTCCTTCCTTCCTTCCTTCCTTCCTTCCTTCCTTCCTCTCTCTCTCCTTTTCTCTTCCATGCTTTCCTTTCTCTCTCTCCCCCCGCCCTTTCTCCTTCTCTTCCTTCCTCTTTGTATCTCCTTCCTTCTTTCCTTCGCGCAAAGCCCTTCCTCGGCATTGCTTGCTGAGCAAGCGTCTGGCCGCCCTGATCCGACCCCGGCTCCTTTCCAGGGAACACGGCTCATTAAACCCCCCCGTCCCCATATTTAGGGATACAATGACCCGCTTAGGTGGCGAGATCAACTCATTCTGTCAGGTATTAATGCTGCCGGCCCTTCGCCGAACGCGTTGGTATTCAGATGCAGCGCCGGGACGTGCAAAGCCTGAATGCGCTTAACCCCGAGGGCGCATTAATGAAACACCGAGGAGGAGAGGAGGGGACGTGGTCCAATTGGAGGTGCCTTTGAACCGAGGAGGCAAGGTTAAAAAATTAAAATAAAACCCTTTGCTGTTCACGGTGTTGGATTTCCCAGTTTCCCCTAAGTCTAGAGAGAAGCAGCTTGCGAAGCTTGCCATTTCTGGGTTCCCTTGGCAGTCACAGGTGACATTGCCCAGAGGGCACCCACTAAACGACCCAGCAGTTTTTCAGTAACCGGGTGGTAGAACAGCTGCCTTGCATGCAGAAGGCCCCGGGTTCAGTCCGGTGGGACTGGGAGAGGCTCCCTTCCTGGCACCCTGGACAGCTGCTGCCAGTTAGCGTAGGATAAGCTGGAATCATAGAAGTGTAGACTTGGAAGGGACCCCCAAAGTGCAGGAATTTGTTGCTGTTGTTAAATTTGTATGACTGGTTCACAACATAAAATGTAAGCTAAAAACACAAAATATTTCTATTATTATTTGTTTGTTTATTAAATTTGTATACCGCCCTATAAACATGCAGGTCCCTGGGCAGTTCACAGGATAAAATTACAACATAAAAATACAAAATACATAAAATGAAAATGAAAGGAACCCAAGAACCTTCCCAGCACATTTTAAAAGGGCATTGCATGACAATCATAATACGTAATAAAATAAGGCAGCTTCCTATGTGAAATTCCCACTGCTCCTTGCATTTCCTTGCCTTTTCCTATCTGTTCAAACTGGTTTTGTTGTTGTTGTTTGCTAATGTTCATTAGGAAGTTGTTGATGGTGTTGATTATTATGTTTTTTTGGGAGTTTATTAGGGATTTGCCTTATCCCAAATCACAGCACTGGTCTGTTTTTCTCAGCCCTGCCTGGAATAGTTTGCTGGGGACTGAAAATGGGATATTCTGCATGTGAATCAGGCTATAGCCCCGTCCCTTCTGACAAATCACACTGATGAATTAGGGGTGCTGTTTTAATGGATTAAAAGTGGAAGTGGTTAGCATGTCAAGACTCGGACCTGGGAGACCAGGGTTCAAATTTGTGCTCGGTTGCTAAACTCACAGGGTGACCTTGAAGACTCCCGCCAGCAAGATTCTCTTCTGAGCTGATCGATGGGGTGTTCTACTTATATACAGAGCTTAACAACTTTTAAAGGGATGGCAAAGTTCTCACAACCTGGTTAAGAAACTACCTTAGCAGGAAGATCACAGGAAAAGAGCATTGCTGGTCAAAAACCTGAAGCATTCCATACTGACCTCTCACGTTTTCTGGGGATCGCCCAGTTGGTAGAGCACAAGACTCCAGAGTCTTGGCTTCGAGTCCTACATTGGGTAAAAGATTCCAGCACTGCAGGGAGTTGAACTAGATGACCCTCATGGTCACTTCCAACTCTACAGTGCTATGATTCTCCCACCTTCCTGCCAACTCTCTCTTTTTCATAGAATCATAGAATCATAGAGTTGGAAGAGACCACAAGGGCCATCGAGTCCAACCTCCTGCCAAGCAGGAAACACCATCAGAGCACTCCTGACATATGGTTGTCAAGCCTCTGCTTAAAGACCTCCAAAGAAGGAGACTCCACCACACTCCTTGGCAGCAAATTCCACTGTCGAACAGCTCTTACTGTCAGGAAGTTCTTCCTAATGTATAGGTGGAATCTTCTTTCTTGTAGTTTGGAACCATTGCTCCATGTCCGCTTCTCTGGAGCAGCAGAAAACAACCTTTCTCCCTCCTCTATGTGACATCCTTTTATATATTTGAACATGGCTATCATATCACCCCTTAACCTCCTCTTCTCCAGGCTAAACATGCCCAGCTCCCTTAGCCATTCCTCATAAGGCATCGTCTCCAGGCCTTTGACCATTTTGGTTGCCCTCCTCTGGACACGTTCCAGTTTGTCCGTGTCCTTCTTGAACTGTGGTGCCCAGAACTGGACACAGTACTCCAGGTGAGGTCTGACTAGAGCAGAATAGAATTTTTCATTCTAAGGAAGACGCAGCCCAAAGTCCTTTCAGAAACCAGACCCATAGATTCTGCTCCCACACTCACCACCGCTCCTCCTCACTCTGGAAAGCTGCACCTGATGGATCTGAGCCAGCCGTGTGGCCGTTGGAGTCTCCCTCTCCCTCTCTTTTTGCCTTACCTCCAAGGAGTCGTCCGTGTTCACCATCCAACAGTCTGTCCAAGTGGCAGCAATCAGGAAGCCGGCAGAGAAGAAGGCCAAGAAGCAGCCTGTGTATTCGAGAAGGTGCTTCATCTCCTCCAAAATCTACACCAGGTCTTGCTGTGGGTCTGCGCTGATCTCCAGCAAAGTCTCCGCTTTCTTTTGCAAATGATCAACAGGTGATCAACGGGTCCCATAGCTTGAGCTGGCTGGAGCAGAGGGAGGCGGGCCTTATGCCTGGTGCTAAGCAACCAAGACGCAGCAACCAATCGCCTGGGTTCAATTAGAGTCCTGCACTGCACAGACCAACACCAGTGCAGGGTCCACAAACGCGCGTGGAAGATTTTGATGGTTTGAGAAAGAATTATAGAATTGCAAAGTTGAAAGGGACCCGAAGGATCATCTAGGCCAGAGAAATACAGAGCAGAAGGTAGTCTTAGCCTAGTCCAAGGGCAGAAGGAAAGAGGAGCTTGCTGGATCAGGCCACTGGCCCATGTAGTCCGGCAACCTGTTCTTACAGTGGCTAACCAGATGCCCCAGTGGGAAACCCGCAAGCAGGATTCGGGCACAAGAGCAATACTCTCACAGCAACAGGTATTCAGAAGCATCGTTGCCTCCGACCGTGTGGTCAGAGCATAGCCATTGTGCTGGAAATCTCAGGTGAGATCCTCACATAGTGGAAATTGCTTCCAGTACCAGTCACCATGGGATGCAGGTGGATCAGAAGGTCGGCGGTTCGAATCCCCGCAATGGGGTGAGCTCTCTTTGCTCAGTCCCTGCTCCTGCCAAGCTAGCAGTTTGAAAGCACGTCATAGTGCAAGTAGATAAATAGGTACCACTCCGGTGGGAAAGTAAACGGCATTTCTGTGCGCTGCTCTGGTTCGCCAGAAGTGGCTTAGTCCTGCTGGCCACATGACCTGGAAGCTGTACGCCGGCTCCCTCGGCCACTAAAGCGAGATGAGCGCCACAACCCCAGAGTCACCCACAACTGGACCTAACATTCAGGGGTCCCTTTACCTTTACCTTTACCAGTCCCCACACAGAACCAGGGTAAGAAGATAAGGCTCAGGAATACAGATAGGAGGCTTTTGCAGATGCATGCAAGTATAAAATATCTCTGCTTCTCTAAATAAGTTCAGCAATTCAAGTCATAATACCGAACAAGTAACACCAACTGGCTAACCAACAGGCAGACGAACTGACAGACATTATTGAGCTGACAAGTATTAATCACAGATCTAGTTGTGGCACTGGGCCATTATCATAGCAAGTGGCTTGGCTGACCTTGCACCTGTGATTAGCTCATTCTGTGGGAATGTTGAGGGCATTGGAAAGGATATATTGATTAATATTATCCTTCCTCACTCAGGCTAATGAGGTGGTAGCAGAGCACATTCCCTTGTATATTGCAGGAAACTAATTGATTGGATACATGAGAATCACTTGAGTTAAGCAATCCAGTGTGGCTAGTCCAGATTGGACTTGTTCCTGGTAAAACCGCTTTTGTTCCCTCTTAAAACAATAATGACACAGTAATCTTCTTCTAAAGTAATGATAAGGTTTGCTCACGGTCAATCCTCTGTGTGATCCTGAAGTCAGGCTTTACCTTGTGGTTACAGATACAGAGAAAAGTCTGGGTTCGTCCTCTTGTCAGGAGTGAGCCCGTGTGCTGCTGGCTGAGAGCCAGCAGACAGCAAAAGCGTCAAGATGGTTGTGGCGTTTGCCTCCCCGGTGGGTCATAAGGAAAGGGTTAAATGAGTGTGATGTGATTGGCCAGTGGGAATGCAAGGGAGGAGTAAAAGTTAGAGTGGGAGGTTTTGAAAGTCAGTTGAGGTTTGGGCATTGGAGAAGGAAGAGGGAGGAATAGGCAGTGGGTTGGTCGAGTTGTATTGTGAGAGAGTGAGAGGAATTGTTAGGTGGAGTCAGATAGACTGTTGGAACAATCAGTTTGAAGTTGTTAGTGTCAGTATATGGAAACATCACCACTGCAGACAGCCAGATTGTTGACACGACATGATGCCCTTATCTGTGGGAAAGAAGATTTTCCCAGGACGTTCACAGGCTGGATAAGTCTTTGTGAAGAGTGTAACTTGAAACCTTCTGTGTGCGCATGTTCAGGAAGTTTGTCAGACTTGCTGGAAGAACTGAACTGAAAGGACGTGTTTTTCTCTGGTGCTGTAATGTCAGAAATAAACATCATGTAAATAGATTTCTGACTTATTTTCTTTCCCCTGCGGAAGCAGGAGGGAGGGGTTGTGCATTTTGCCCATGCTTGGGAAAATGTCGCCTATCAAAATCTCCCTGGTCTGCCCGAGATATCAGCCAGAGGAGGTTACCGGTAAGCAAGCTCCGAGGACAGTGAGAGGGGCCAGCCTCTATGGAGAGGGCTTGCAAACCAACAGTTAGGACACATAGGTTGGTAAGAAACTAAGATTAAGAAACTGCCAAGAAAAATTAACTGTAACCATAAGCTTGTTCCTGCATTTAAAAATAAACTTGATTATTTGTTTATGTTAACAACTGTCTGGACTCTGTGTGTCCCCATGAGAAACAGGGAGGTGGCAGCGGAAAAAGCAATCGCAGTGGTGGCACAGGGTCAATAGACCGTCAAACGTCCGGGGGCCCTGTGTGTGATTGCCACAAAATTGGTGGTAGCGGTGGGATAAATAAAATACGTCTGTGGTAGGATAACAACACCTGTCACCACAAAAGTGGTAGGCAAGTGGTAGGATAATATCTATACGCTTGAGGTGGGACCAGAGAGATACGCCGGGGGGGGGGGGGGAACAATACACCTGGAGTGGGAAAGGTAAATCTGTGAAGTGATTACCTAGCCCGGGGGTGTAGTTGTGAAATACCCAAGATAAGCTGCAAAGCCAAAATAACAAAGAGAAAGAGAGCTCAAAGTGGCAAAAGAGCAAAAAAGGCAAAAGAGGAAGATGGCTGGGTGACTAGCCCTTTCATGGGGTCTCTCACACACAGGAAGGCCTCCTGGCTGGGGCAACATTCCCCCGTGTGTCTACTCTGGGAAAACAGGAAATGTTGCATTTGACTGCTTTTGTCATGTTACATCCCACACATCCATGGGAGTGATTCTTGCTGATGAAGGGAATTTACCCCTTCTTAGTTACTCCTACACATTGTGGCTAGTAGGCGTTGATAATAATAATAATAATAATAATAATAATAATAATAATAATAATAATAATATTTATTTATACCCCACCCTCCCCAGCCAACACCAGGCTCAGGGCGGCTAACAACCAATAATAAAAATAAGTTGATTAAAATACAACTTGAAAAACAAGATTAAAACACAACATTAAAACATTAAGATGCAGCCTCTTCACAGGAGGAGAAAGGGGGGGGGAAAGAGGGGGAGGGAATCGAATTGACTCCAAGCCAAAGGCCAGGCGGAACAACTTTGTCTTACAGGCCATGCGGAAAGAAATCAGATCCTGCAGGGCCCTGGTCTCATGAGACAGAGCGTTCCACCAAGCTGGGGCCAGTGTTGAAAGGGCCCTGGCTCTGGTTGAGGCTAAGCTAACTTCCTTAGGGCCCGGGACGTCTAGGGTGTTGCTATTTATGGACCTTAAGGTCCTCCGTGGGGCATACCAGGAGAGGCGGTCCTGTAGGTATGAGGGTCCTAGGCCGTGAATAGCCTTTTCCCACCATGGATTTGTCCAATCCCTCTTTAAAGTCACCCAAGTTGGTGGCCATCACTGCCCCCTGTGGTAGAGAGTTCCATAGCTTAACTGTGCTGTGTGCGAATGCCCAATGGCCCGGGATACTGACAGAAGCTGCCGGCCCTGCTCTTGTCCAAGCACATGCCCAAAGCAGTAAGCTAAATCAGTTGCCAGCCCTGTGCAGATCAAGAGACCACAAGAGCCAATGACCCACATGGAAGAATTGCAAGGAAATGCTACCTAAAGGCCACAAGACAAAATCTATTCAGATTACGAGGATTCAAATGGCGAGAAATGAGATTTCAACTGAACATTAGGAAGAACTTTCTAAGGGTAAGAGATGTTTGACAGTGGAACAGCCAAGCGCTTGAAGTTTTTGAACTGAGGTTGCCTAACAAAGTGTTTTCCTGCCCCTTGTAGGGACACCTGAATCCACCTGAAGTTACAGGAGGAGAGGCTTTTCTGAGCAGCAGCTGCTTGAGCACATCTGCAAAGCCAGGCAACTTCCTCTGATTCATCACCTGATTTTCTTGGAATCAGGAAGCTTAAAACTGGATTGACTGGGGGTGGGATTCACTCCTGGCAAAGGCAGCTACCAGAACTAGTTATACCAGGTCAGCAGTAAATCACACCTTCCTGGACTCTTCTTTCTTTGGCAAACACTCGTAGCTGAGTAAGATTGTCTCCCATAAACATGGTCTTAACAGTGAGTCCGTAAGTGACTGTGGAGGCCAATTCTGGATCCACACGTCCTTCCACAGTGGGGACATTGGTTTCCAGGCAGGAGTTGATCCTGGTGAGGGTTTGCCAAGCGTGCCTTCCTCTTAGCACATTTCTCCCTTGCATCCTGAGTTCGACTGTCTTCAGAGCCCATGACACCTTTGGTAAAGGCTGTTCTCCTGGAATATATATATATTGGTAAAGGCTGTTCTTCCTGGAATATATATGCAGGCACAAAGTTTAGTTTGGAATAAGACGTTGCCAAAACCAGGAGGGCCTGATCCTGTGTAAATAATAATAATAATAATAATAATAATAATAATAATAATAATGCGATGAAACATTAAAAAACTTCCCTAAACAGGGCTGCCTTCAGATGTCTTCTAAAAGTCAGATAGCTGTTTATCTCCTTGACATCTGATGGGAGGGTGTTCTGCAGGGCAGGTGCCACCACCGAGAAGGCCCTCTGTCTGGTTCCCTGTAACCTCACATCTCGCAGAGAGGGAACCGCCAGAAGGCCCTCGGAGCTGGACCTCAGTGTCCGGGCTGAACGATGGTCCCAGGAGGCAGTGATGGCCACCAAGTGGGATGGATTTGAAAGAGGACTGAACAATTCATGGAGCAGAGGGGAGGACTATTGATAGCTACCAGGTGGGATGGTCCTGCTCTGTCTCCAAGGATAGAGGCAGCAAATGTTCCTGAATGCCAGCTGCTGGAAACTGCGGGAAGGGAGAGAGCACTTGGGCTCGGATCCTGCTTGCAGATTTCCCTTTGGGGTATTTGGTTGGCCACTCTGAGTACCGGATGCTGGGCTGGATTAGCCCTGGCTCTCCTAATTTCTCAGTGGAAGGATTCCTCCAGGTGTCACATCTATTGAAACTTCACAAGGCTGTCCCAGAAGACAGACTTCATTGATAATTTGTTCTCTTTTATTTATAAGACACGGTGCATTTAACCTGATTTGCACGGGGGGCGGGGAGTTTACACGCCTCACTGTTAACCGTTTCCATACTTTCCAAGCAAAGTTCCCCATCCCTTTCCCACAGAGAAGTCCGTTTCTTTTTAAAGTGATTTGTTACACAGGAGGACGAGAGAGCGCTTTAATCCACAAACCTAAATTCTTGGTGCATTCCCTTTTGCTGAATAGTGACAGTCTCTGGAGGCACCAAAAACTCTCCTGCCTGTGCTGAAATAAGTCTCGCTGGGACTTACTCCCAGAGTTGTATGGGGAGCAGGGAGAAGAGGTATTCCCCATGGTGGGTGCAGGCCAACCTAGCCTCTGATGGGTACCGCTGGAATGGGAACTTTGAAGGGCGAGGACAAAGAACAGGTTTTAAAGCACAGAATCTTGCAAGCTGAAGGTTTTGTGTTGACTCCATGTCTGTCTTCTGAGCATTTTCCACCAGGTGGCAGTAGCTTCTTCTTGCTCAGGTACTGGTGTCAAACCATAGAAGAAGGTTACAATTTGGAAGTTCTGGAGACAGACGATCCCATCATTTCACTTACGGACCACATTTGCAGCCACACAAATAGATCACCTCTCTCCCCCTCTAACACCCCTCCCTCCCTCCCTCCCTCCCTTCCTTCCTTCCTTCCCATGGGTAGTGGTGGTGTCCACTGAAGTTTGGGAACTGTAGCGTGAGGGCAAGGGAGGGGGGGGGAGCCAACTGCCCGGATATCTGCACAGTTCTGGGTACCACAATTTAAGAAGGATGACAAGCTGGAATATGTGCAGAGGAGAATGACCGAATTGATCAAGGAGCTGGAAACCAAGCCTTATGAGGAACGGTTGAAGGAATTGGGTATGTTTAGCCTGGAGAAGAGACAGCCACCTTCAAAAATCTGAAGAGCTGTCACATGGAAGAGGGAGCAAGGCTGTTTTCAGAGGGGAGGACACAAACCAATGGATTCAACTCCCTGAGAGCCGGAGCCCCCTGACAGGGGAACAGATGCCCTCCTAAGGTTCCATAGGAGATATCCAAACCCTTGAGAAAGAACTTGAAATCCAACAAGGGCAGGTGTGTTCAGGCAGCAGCAGCAAGAGACACACCTATTTCTGAATCAGCCGGTGAAGCAAATGAATCAGGTTCAGTTTCAACGTGATGCCGGAAATGAGCAGGAAAACTTTATTGGTCTTGGTGCTACATTTAAAGTTGGCACTTGGCTATTACCTGGGTAATGTCACGGCACCTGCTCAGGTGACCGATGTGTTGGATTACACTTTGCATACACGAAGGACGGCTTGATTTAAACCGAACCTCACGATGAACGGGTATGCTTAGCCTGTACAGTAGAATAATAATAATAATAATAATAATAATAATAATAATAATAATAAATTTTATTTGTATCCTGCCCTCCCCTGCCAGAGCTGGGTTCAGAGCGGCTAACATCATATAAAACACAATATACCAAACAAACAAACAAACAATTAAAATGCATCCCAAAATTAATTCAAATGAATTAAAATTAGACTGGACAAATGGCCAACCTTAAGTTAAAATTGAAAGCGATTAATACTCGCCAGAACCAGCTGTTTCCACTGATATTTTAAGGACCTGTGAGCAGAAGGCTGAGAGATGTTGGGCTGGCCATCTTTGAAGACCTCAAAGGCTGTCCCATGGAAGATGGAGCAAGGGGCCCAAAACCACGGATCCCAATTGCAAGGGAGGAGATTCCCACTAAACATTTGGGAGAACTTCCTGAAGGTAAGAGCTGTTCAGTGCTGCAACAGACTCCCTCCATTGGAGGTTTTCAAACAGAGGTTGGATGGACATCTGCCAGGGAGTCTTCAGCCATGACTGTGGCGGGTCGGACTAGATGGCCACCGGGTTCCCTTCCGACTTCACGATTCTGTGCTATTATTCTGTTTTCCCATGGTGCTTGAAATCAGAGAGCGCTGGCGCCGGGCGGGAGGGAAGATTCCCCAAACAGAGAGACAGCGGAATCTCTTTTGGTCCGAGGCAGGCAGGTCCTCCTGGACAACAAGTCCTGAGAAGATCCTCCCCACCTGCCAGGGATTCTTCAGCTGAGATTCCTGCATTGCAGGGGGTGGGACTGAATTACCCTCCCCCCCCCCCTACAATTATATGATTCTAGCCTGCAGTGTTGGCCACAGCTGCCCTAAAATCCTGAGACCCTCCCTGCCTGCAAACTGTCTCATCAGAGTGGTGCATGCTCTAGTTATCTCCTGCTTGGACTACTGCCTTGCGCTCTACGTGGGGCTACCTTTGAAGGTGACTCGGAAACTGTAACTAATCCAGAATGCGGCAGCTAGACTGGTGACTGGGGGTGGCCGCCAAGACCACATAATACCAGTCTTGAAAGACCTACATTGGTTCCCAGAACATTTCCAAGCACAAGGTGCTGACCTTTAAAGCCCTAAACAGCCTTGGTCCAGTATATCTGAAGGAGCGTCTCCACCCCCATCGTTCTACCCGGACACTGAGATCCAGCTCCGAGGGCCTTCTGGCGGTTCCCTCCCTGCGAGAAGCCAAGTTACAGGGAACCAGGCAGAGGGCCTTCTCGGTGGTGGCACCCGCCCTGTGGAACGCCCTCCCACCAGATGTCAAAGAGAAAAACAACTATCAGACTTTTAGAAGACATCTAAAGGCAGCCCTGTTTAGGGAAGCTTTTAATGTTTAATAGACTATTGTATTTTAATATTCTGCTGGAAGCCACTCAGAGTGGCTGGGGAAACACAGCCAGATGAGCGGGGTATAAATTATTATTATTATTATTATTATTATTATTATTATTATTATTATTATTATTAAAACCAGGCTTTCATCCTGAGTTTGTCACTGTGAGATCAGGCCCCGATCCACAGCAAACTTGAATATCAGGACTGTAGCCTTCCTCTTATGGAAAGTGTGCGTCACCAGCTTCTGTGGAAGTCATTATGGGGTGTAGGCTTCCACTTTAGGGGGCGGGGTTTCTGTGGGTGGGTCAAGATCTGTGGTCAACCCTCCCCGGTCCTGACGTCATTCCTGTTCTGGGAAAGGAGTCAGGAACTGCTTCACTTCCTCAAACAGTTTCCAAGGAAGTGGGGAGAGAAGTGCTTTGCACAGGTGCCAGCAGCAAGGGAAAGCTTGGATTTCTGCATTTGCAGCGGGTTGGGCTAGATGACCCCTGGGGGTCCCCTCCAACTCTACAGTTCCATGATTCTGGGATTCTGTGAAGCCATATCCTGCTTTGGGGAGGCGGTGGGGTGGGGAGAAAGCTTGCAAGCTGGCAAGAGGGGAACCTACTGGCTTAATAAAATTTGCTGGAGCAGTGTGGTGTAGTGGTTAGAGCAGTGGTTGCCAAACCATTTTTGGGGGGCCACCACCCACTTGGTTATAAAGACAGGTCCCTGGGGCTGCCTACCTTATAAAAAGCATTATTGGGAATAGGGCTTTGCATGACCCACTAAGGAACCGCTCTGAGATCTATGGGTATAGGGTGGTAAAGGTAAAGGTAAAGGTAAAGGGACCCCTGACCATTAGGTTCAGTCGTGGCCGACTCTGGGGTTGCGGCGCTCATCTCACTTTACTGGCCAAGGAAACAGTAAAGCTTCCGGATCATGTGGCCAGCATGACTAAGTCGCTTCTGGCGAACCAGAGCAGCGCACGGAAATGCCGTTTACCTTCCCGCCGGAGCGGTACCTATTTATCTACTTTCACTTTGATGTGCTTTTGAACTGCTAGGTTGGCAGGAGCAGGTACCAAGCAACGGGAGCTCACCCCGTCACGGGGATTCGAACCGCTGACCTTCTGATCGGCAAGTCCTAGGCTCGGTGGTTTAACCCACAGCGACATCCGCATCCTTATAGGGTGGTATACACATTTAAATAAATAAATAAATAAATAAAAGATAATAACAGAATAAAAATTTAAAAAACAGCAACAAATGAGTTGCACGTTTATTCAAAATCCAATAAATAGCATTTAACTTAATTAATTCCACAACACTGATGAGTTTGATCTGGTGATAACAGTTTTCCAAAGTCTGATAGTATTCTACATTTCCAGCACCCCTCCCAGACGTCCGTTTGTTCTTAGGTACTCCCAGTGCCTCCGGGGGGGGGGCTGACACCCGCTTTGGAAGCTGGTTAGAGCACTGGACTCGGACCAGAGAGACCTGAATGTTACTGAGTGACCTCTGGCCAATCACTCGCTCTCAACCTTGCAGGGTTTCTGTGAGGATAAAATGTGGAGTTGAGGAGAACTAGCTTTGAGCTCCTTCGAGAAAAAGGTTGGCTAGAAATGCAATAAATAGGTCTCTCATCATCTGGGTCAAATGAGTTTCTTTATCGGAGCACTTTAGTTTGATGCAATGCGGCACGTGCTATGGGGATTCCCAGAAATGAATTCCTCCGAAAATTCCTCACACCTGAATCCTCCAGACAGCCAGTGAGTGGTGACATCAAAAGGTATGGCCACGCCAGTGGGATGGGCACAGGAGTGGCTGACAGGGAAAGCCTTGCCCTGGCTCTCACAGGAGAACCATAGAATTATAGAAGGGACAGCCAAGGGTCATCTAGTCCAACCCGCTGCAATGCAGGAATCTCAGCCCAAGCAGCCATGACAGATGACCATCCAACCTCTGCTTAAAAACTTCCAAGGAAAGAGTCCACCACCGTCCAAGGGAGACTGTTCCACTGACAAACAGCTCTTACTGTCAGAAAGTTTTTCCAAATGCTGGGTCGGAATGTCCTTCCTTGCAACTTGAAGCCACAGGTTTGAGTCCTACCCTCCAGAGCAGGAGAAAACTGGGAGGGGTGGCTAACACCCCAGAGGACAGGATCACACTTCAAAACGACCTTGACAGATTAGAGAACTGGGCCAAAACAAACAAGATGAATTTTAACAGGGAGAAATGTAAAGTATTGCACTTGGGCAAAAAAATGAGAGGCACAAATACAAGATGGGTGACACCTGGCTTGAGAGCAGTACATGTGAAAAGGATCTAGGAGTCTTGGTTGACCACAAACTTGACATGAGCCAACAGTGTGACGCGGCAGCTAAAAAAGCCAATGCAATTCTGGGCTGCATCAATAGGAGTATAGCATCTAGATCAAGGGAAGTAATAGTGCCACTGTATTCTGCTCTGGTCAGACCTCACCTGGAGTACTGTGTCCAGTTCTGGGCACCACAGTTCAAGAAGGACACTGACAAACTGGAACGGGTCCAGAGGAGGGCAACCAAAATGGTCAAAGGCCTGGAAACGATGCCTTATGAGGAACGGCTAAGGGAGCTGGGCATGTTTAGCCTGGAGAAGAGGAGGTTAAGGGGTGATATGATAGCCATGTTCAAATATATAAAAGGATGTCACATAGAGGAGGGAGAAAGGTTGTTTTCTGCTGCTCCAGAGAAGCGGACATGGAGCAATGGCTCCAAACTACAAGAAAGAAGATTCCACCTAAACATTAGGAAGAACTTCCTGACAGTAAGAGCTGTTTGACAGTGGAATTTGCTGCCAAGGAGTGTGGTGGAGTCTCCTTTTTTGGAGGTCTTTAAGCAGAGGCTTGACAACCATATGTCAGGAGTGCTCTGATGGTGTTTCCTGCTTGGCAGGGGGTTGGACTCGATGGCCCTTGTGGTCTCTTCCAACTCTATGATTCTATGATTCTAAAACAAGCTGGTTCCCTCTTCCATGTGACAGCCCTTGAGATATTTGAAGATGGCTCTCCTATCTCCTTTCTGCCGCCTCTTTTCCATGCTCAACATGCCCAGCTCCTTCAACCGTTCCTCATCAGGCTTGGTTTCCAGACCCTTGACCATCTTGGTTGCCCTCCTCTGCACGCCTTCCAGCTTGTCAACATCCTTCTTAAATTGTGGTGCCCAGAATTGGACCCAGTATTCCAAGTGTGGTCTGACCAAGGCAGAAGAGAGTGGGACAATGAATTCCCTTGATCTGGATACTAGACTTCTGTTGATGCAGCTTAGAATAGTTTTTTGCTGCTGCATCACACTGTTGACTCAGGTTCAGCTTGCAGTCCACCAAGATCCCTAGATCCTTTTCACATGTACTGCTAGTAAGCCAGGTGACCCCTATCCTATATTTGTGCATCTGGTTTTTCCTGCCTAGGTGCAGAACCTGACAGTTGTCCCTGCTGAAATTCATCTTGTTAGCTTGCACCCAGTTCTCCAATCTGTTGAGGTCATCTTGAATCCCAATTGTGTCTTCTGCTGCATTAGCTACCCCTTCCAGTTTGGTGTCATCTGCAAATTTGATGAGCATCCCCACAATTCCTTCATCCACGTCATTTATAATGACACTGAACAACAACAGACTCCCTGGTCCTGAATGGGGTAACTGTGTCCCTGAATGACCAGGTGCACAGCCTGGGAGTCATTCTGAACTCACAGCTATCCATGGAGGTGCAGGCCAATTCTGTGTCCAGGGCAGCTGTCTCCCAGCTCTATCTGGTGCACAGGATGAGACCCTACCTGCCCGCGGACTGTCTCGCCAGAGTGATGCATGCTCTAGTTATCTCCCGCTTGGACTACTGCAATGCGCTCTATGTGGGGCTACCTTTGAAGGTGATCCATGAAGCTCCGCCACTGACCAAAGGGGCTCGCAACATATCAGATGGACAATAACCATTCCAAAACTGCATTAGAAATTACCTTAGGTCACACCCAGCACCACACACCCAAAGCACATGAGCAGCACTTTCAACGGCCATGGCTTCCCTCAGAGAATCATGGGAACCGCAGCTGACCCCTCACAGAACAAGAATTCCCAGCACCCTTTGCATACTACATTTCCCATGATCCCCCAGGTAGCGTGCTTCAAACACACTTCCATATATATATATATATATATATTTAAATTTTCTGTTTTACAATTTAAAGTACTTATTTTACATCCTTCAGACAACAGTGACTTCCCTTCTTCTTTTCCCATGGTTCATTTTACATATCATAAATCCCTGCATATTTTACAGAAAGTATACCATTCAGTATTCCATTATTGCATCCATCAAAGCTTATTTACACTGATGAATTTATCTTAGCTCTGCCAGCGTTTTCAGCTGTACACAGTTGTTTCCCATATATTCAATAAACCTTTCCCAGTCTTCTTGTTCTCTTATATGTTAAGTCCGCAAGCTGCGCATATATTCTGTCAACTTATGTTGCTCTTCAAACATGCTTCCAATGCACGGTGTGAATGTGACCATAATGCAGATAAATGGATACAAAAATACAATAAATAAATGCGTACAATATGATTTAAAAATAAGCTGGCCCACAACTAAAGGGGAGAGAGAATAATGCCTAAAAGAGGGATAAGAAATCCTCTCCCGTACAAAGATGTCTTCCTGGCCTGAACTGAGCAGCCGAGTCTGGTGTTATTGAAGAAGCCAGGAGATTTGCACGTGTGTAAAGTTTTCGCCCAGACATGCCATTTGTTTTTCAGCCTTAATTCCTCCCCATTAATCGCTACAATCCCTTCTGACTGAATTGCAGCTTTGCCGTGAAATTGCTGTTGTGTTTGCTCTGACTCAGAACACTTTGTTTCTGCCACCCACACACTCTGAAGCGTTGATGTTTTTAAAGTAAAAACAACTATGTTTGGCTCCTTGAGTCGCGGCTCGCTCGCTCCTCTTTTCAGAAAAAGAAAAGTTGTCTTAGAGGCTTCTGAAGCTGAATCATTTCCCCTAAAGATAGAAACAAAGAGGAGAGAGAAGGAAAATTCAACAGATATTCTTCTTCCTCTTTCTTTGGTGATCCCTTGTAGCCGAGTAAGATCGTCTTCCATAAACACAGTTATAACAGGGAGTCCGTAAGTGACTGTGGAGGCCAATTCTGGATCCACACGTCCTTCCACAGTGGGGACATTGGTTCCCGGGTGGGAGTTGATCATGGTTTGGATTTGCCAAGCGTGCCTTCCTCTTAGCACGTTTCTCCCTTGCGTCCTGAGTTCGAGTGTCTTCAAAGCCCATGACACCTTTGGTAAAGGCTGTTCCCCAGTTGGAGCGCTCGCAGGCCAGTGTTTCCCAGTTGTCAGTGTTTATACTACATTTTTTTTAGATTTGCCTCGAGACAGTCTTTGAACCTCTTTTGTTGACCACCAGGCATTACACTTTCCATTTTTAAGTTCGGAATAGAGTAGTTGCTTTGGAAGACGATAATCGGGCATCCGACCAATAAAGCTGAATGTTGGGAGATTTGGAATAGATAAAAGAAAGTTCTTCTTTAAGCAGCACATAGTTAATCAATGGAACTCCCTCCCACAGGAGGCAGTGATGGCTACCAACCTAGATGGCTTTAAAAGAGGATTGGGTGAATCCATGGAGGAGGAGAGGTTGCCATCATTTCCTCCTGTGGGAGGGAGTTCCACAGTTTCACTACAGACTACATAAATAAGCACTTTCTTTTATCTGTCCTTTGATTTTCCAATATTCACCTTCATCGGATGTCCATTAGTTCTAGCTGCTTGCACAACTGTACCATAAAATTCAGAGATGTGTGCCTTCTGCTTTACCTGCTGGTTTCAGAATTTCCCATTAGGCAGGTTGACATAAAAAGCCCGAATCCAGTCAAATTTCTCTCCTCCCCGTCTTCTCATTGCATTCGTTGTTGTGTTTGTGTTTTTAAAATTGTGATACAAACATAAAGGAATCAGGTTTTTTGACTCACCTGGCTTATTCATTCCCTCTCACTCTCACACACATAAAGCACTACAGCCAAAACAAAACAGAACGCTAAATGCTGCTAATTAAAAGTTCATTACAGCTCATTAAAAGTACAGGGAAATGGAAGAGATTTGGGGTTTTTTAAAACAACAACAACCACCACCACATTTTTTAAATTAGCTTGAATAGTTTTTGGAGGTCATGCCCACAGTACCACGTGAGCATCCTTTGGCTGGGATGCTACCCCCCCCCCAGCACCAAAACACCCCTCTTTCCCAGGGACCCTGAAGTGAAATTCCTTGGATGCTGATACATTTACATTTATGTATTTAGAGCATTTACAGCCTGCACTTTAGCCAAAAAGAGCAGCTTACATGCAATCAAAACAAGACAGTCTCTGCCTGCAGGGTTACAATATATTTTTTAAAAAGACACACAAGGAAAAGGGGACAGGGAGGGAAGAGGAAAACCAAAACTAAACAGTTGTTCCCATATTGATCAGCTGGCACAGTTCAGGCACAGGGGGTGCTGGGACTCCAGCAAGGGTCATAGAATCATAGAATCTTAGAGCTGGAAGGGATCACCAAGGGTCATCTAGTCCAACCCCCTGCAATGCAGGAATCAATCAGGGGTCAGTCATAGAATTATAGAGTTGGAAGGGTGTGATGGCCTGGGACTCGGGCTTGGACTCGGAGCCAGAGGAGTCTCAGTCTGCACTGGATCCTCAGGCATCATCTGAACCAAGTTTGGGGCCTGATCCTGAAGAGTCCCAGTCTACACAGGTTCCCCTGAAACAAGCACCAGCTGGGCCGAGTCAAGGGCCTGATCCTGAAGAGCCCCAGTCTGCACAGATTCCCCTGCAACAAGCACCAGCTGGGCTGAGTCAGGGGCCTGAGCCTGCCCTGGCTCCAGATGCGGGGATGACCTCATTGCCTCCAGCTGGGCCATCACTTACAGCTGCTCCACTACCGGTTGGGTCAGGGGAGACTGAGGTGGCCCCTGGGTATAGTCACCCACAGACGCCTCCCGAGCTGCAGAGACTCAGGTCTGAGAGAAGGAGAGACCTGAGTACTCGCAGGAGGAGTGCTCGCCTTTGGGCAAAACAGGGAGGTGAGTCACCGGGGGATCAGGACCGGCCAATAGCCCGACAAAGATGAAAGGCTGTCGGACCCCACCCCAGGTTGCGGGAGCAACATTGCTGTATGCCAGATCCTGCCTGAGATCCTGTGCCTGTCCTTGCCTGGTTTCCTGCCTCATGTCCTGCCTTGGCCCTGACTCCTAGTGGAACCTACGGATTCTGGCCTGGTCCTGGACCACGGTTCTCGGGTTCCCCCTGGGCCCAGCGCACCTATACAGGATTGCCTTCCGAGTGTTGGATAACTCCATCTCCTCCAACATTTCTCCAGTGAAAATAGGGGCAACTTAAGGAAAAGCGGGACATACCGGGATCAAATCAGAAACCAGGATGGCTTCTCTAAATCAGGGATGTCCCTGGAAAATGGGGACAGTTAGAGACCCTGAGACCCTGTGCCTGTCCTTGCCTGGTTTCCTGCCTTGTGTCTTACCTTGGCCCTGTCGGACTGACTCCTCATGGAACCCTTGGATTCGGAACCAGACCTGGACTGCATTGCTTGGGTTAACCCCTGGGCCCAGCACAAAGGGATCACCAAGGGCCATCTAGTCCAACCCCCTACAATGCAGGAATCCTGCCCACCACTGCCCCTGGGTGGGCTCGAACCACCAACCTTCTGGTGAACAGCCACACACACTGACCCATTGAGCCACTAATGGGCATGTTAAGCTTGAACAATTAAACAATTAAAACAGGGTTTTAGTTTAGGTGGCACATGATTGGGCAGCAAATCCTGTAAACCTGAAGGAGCGTCTCCACCCCCATCGTTCTGCCCAGACACTGAGGTCCAGCTCCGAGGGCCTTCTGGTGGTTCCCTCACTGCGAGAAGTGAGGTTACAGGGAACCAGGCAGAGGGCCTTCTCGGTGGTGGCACCCACCTTGTGAAACACCCTCCCTTCAGATGTGAAGGAAATAAGCAGCTATCCTATCTTTAAAAGACATCTGAAGGCAGCCCTGTTTAGGGAAGTGCTTGATATTTAATGCTGTATTGTTTTTAACACTTAATTGGAAGCCGCCCAGAGTGGCTGGGGAAACTCAGCCAGATGGGCAGGGTATAAATAAATTATTATTATTATTATTGCTCTCAGTTTTGTTCAGTACATAGACACGGAGGCCCTTGGGTGGCTTTTTCTCTGCCTTCACTCTCCTCTCCAAAAAGGGAATGTGACACTCTCTCTCTCTCTCTCTCTCTCTCTCTCTCTCTCTCTCTCTCTCTCTCCCATCTCACCAGACCACAAATGCCTATGAGTCAACAGCCACAAATAATCTAACCTGGAGACCCTCCAAAAACATTGATCTCATGCTGGCAAAGCGTGTTTGGGTGTCTGCAGAGACACGCTGTGGGTCTGCCCCAACCTGCAGCCTTCAAAGCCACAGGGCTGTTTATCCCAAACAACAAAGTCTGGGGAGAAGTAAACAGAAAAGCAGAGTTGAGCTCAGTGCAGCGGGTGGCCCCTGCCCAGCGAAGGGAGGGGGAAAGGGGAAAGAGAGTGTGATCCGTGGAGGTCCAGCTAAAAATAGGGGTGTCTGTGAGCTCTGCCACCCCATTCATTTCTCCACGGAATTCCCTACTTTTCTGACCCAGAGGAAAGACTTTGGAGAGCCTCTCAGAGAGCCTTGCTTTTAGGAACTGGGGGAGAAAATCTTCCCCTGTATGAAGACTGGGAGGCAGAACTCACCCCACCGCCTTGGATGTAACCAGGCCAGCCCCACTTGGCCTCTTCTCCCATCACCTGTCACCTGGTGGCAGCCATCCCATCAGTGGCGTAGCGCGGATTGTCAGCACCCGGGGCAAGGCAAGTAATTTGCACCCCCTAACCCGTGGATTTGCGCCCCCTAACCCTAACCCCCAGATGTTGCGCCCGGTGCGGCCGGCCCCCCCTGCACCCCCCACGCTACGCCACTGCATCCCATCATCCAGAATGTGGCAGCTAGACTGGTGACTGGGAGCAGCCGCCGAGACCACATAACACCTGTCTTGAAAGACCTACATTGGCTCCCAGTCCGTTTCCGAGCACAATTCAAAGTGTTGGTGCTGACCTCTAAAGCCCTAAACGGCCTCAGCCCAGTAGACCTGAAGGAGCATCTCCACCCCCATCGTTCTGCCTGGACACTGAGGTCCAGATCCAAGGGCCTTCTGGCGGTTCCCTCATTGCGAGAAGCAAAGCTACAGGGAACCAGGCAGAGGGCCTTCTGACATTCAGAAGACATCTTAAGGGAAGCTTTTAATGTGTGACATCTTAGTGTATTTTTGGTCTTTGTGGAAGCCGTCCAGAGTGGCTGGGGAAACCCAGCCAGATGGGCAGGGTACAAATAATAATAAATATTATTATTATTATTATTATTATTATTATTATTATTATTACAGTGGTGCCCCGCAAGACGAACGCCTCGCAAGACGGAAAACCCGCTAGACGAAAGGGTTTTCCGTTTTGGAGGCGCTTCGCAAGACGAATTTCCCTATGGGCTTGCTTCGCAAGACGACAGCCCATAGGGAAATCTCCGGGACAGCGGGGAAGCGCAGCTCGTCTTCCCCGCTGTCCTCGGACCTCCTCCGAAGCCTGGCGGCGGGGCGGGGACACCTCCTCCCGCCGCCGGGCTTCGGAAGGATGCCCCGATGCCGGGCGGCGAGGCGGGAATGCCTCCCCCCGCCGCCCGGCATCGGAACGATGTCCCGAAGCCGAGCGGCGGGGCGGGAACGCCTCCCCCCGCCGCCCGGCTTCGGGGCGGGAAAGCCTCCCCCCGCCGCCCGGCTTCGGGGCAAGAAAGCCTCCCCGCGCCGCCTGGCATCGGAACGATGTCCCGAAGCCGGGCGGCGGGGCCGCGAAGCCTGGGCGCGCTGGCAACTCTCCGCAAGGAGCGCTCCCGCTGCTTGCGGAGAGGTCCGCGAAGCCTGTCCTGGACCTCTTCTGAAGGCAGGGGGGGGGCAAAAGTCTTTGTCCCCCCTGCTTGCCTTCCTAGGGGCTTTTAAATCGCCTGGACAGCGTCCGCCAGAAGAGCTCGGGGGAAAGGCGGTTTCCATAGGAACGCATTAATTGATTTTCAATGCATTCCTATGGAAAACCGTGCATCGCAAGACGAAAAACTCGCAAGACGAAGAAACTTGCGGAACGAATTAATTTCGTCTTGCGAGGCACCACTGTATTATGCCTCAGTGGGAGAGATGGGAAGCAGGGCTCGTTTCATCACTGCCTCTGAAAATGGTGGACTCTCCTTCACTGGAATTGGTTTTTCTTAGCAGAGGTTTTTGTTGTTATTTATCTTCCAATGATCTCAAGAACTCAAGTTGGTGTGCATTGTTCTCCTCCTCCCCATCTCATCCTCACAACACCCCTGTGAGGTAGGTTAAGCTAAGAGATTCCTGCTAGGAGTTATGGGTAAAGGATTCCAAAAAGTTTACGAGAATCTTTATGTATGCTGCAATTGCCGCCAGAAATTTAACTGCAAAAGGTGGGAAGGGAGAAACTATCCCTTCCATATCGGACTGGCAAAACAAATTAAGAGAGTATGCAGAATTGGCGAGAATATCAGCAAGGCTACGAGATGCTACAGATGAAAAATTTATTAGAGAGCGGGATATATAGAGTCTATGTAAAAGAACATTGTCAAAATATCAATCTGTTGGCAATAGGACAATTTTGGAAAAATCTAAAACAAGTTAAATACTGTAATAGGGAGAAAATAAAGTCAAGTGTGTATCCAAGGAATCTAATTTGGGAACATAATGGGAAGATCGGAGGTCATGTTAAACTGAAGTATAGAATGAGGTACTAAACAAGCAGCAATCGAGGAATGAATGAATGCTTATCTTTATTTTGTCATTAACATCTATTGATTATTTCTGTTATGTGGTTTTGAAACCAATAAAGCATTAAAAAACCCAAAAAGCTAAGAGCTGTTGACTGGCCCAAAGTCACCCAGTGAGCTTCAAAGCTCAGCTGGGATTCGAATCCTGCTCTCCCAGATCCTAGTCCAACTCTCTAACTGGATAACCATATGTCTGGGATTCTTCAGCTGTGATTCCTGCATTTGCAGGGGGTTGATGACGCTTCCAAGTCTATGATTCTATGATTATTATTCTGTGGAGCATGTGCAGAAGAAGGAGATCAAGGGTCTGGAAACCAGGCCTCATGAAGAAGCTGGTCTGGAAGAGACAAGACTGGATCTTCAAATATCTAAACATTCGGAAGAACTTTGTGACAGTAAGGGCTGTTTGATGGTGGGACGGAAGTTTTTAATGTGTGACATCTTAGTGTATTTTTAATCTTTGTTGGAAGCCACCCAGAGTGGCTGGGGAAACCCAGCCAGATGGGCAGGATACAAATAATACGTTGTTGTTGTTGTTGTTGTTGTTGTTGTTGTTGTTGTTGTTAACTTTAGCCACCTACTAAACTGCACCATCTTCCCATCTTTGGATTTTTTTGTATTTTTATCAAGGGAATTCAGGTGTGTATAAGGCCTGAGAATATGCACTGCTTGAAAATAGCCATGTAGTTTATTTATTTTGTTCCACTGTATGGTAAATATATACCACAGCGGTTTGCGAAAACAAGTTAGAAGGAATTTGAAATGCAACAGGGGAAGGTGCGGAGAATAGCAGCGGGAGCTACTCCCATTTCTGAATCAGCAGGTTAGACAAACATTGCCTGTGAAGCAGGTTCAGTTTCAGCGCTATGCCAGACATGAACAAGAAGAAAGCTTCTCGGTGCCTCATTTAAACTTGGTGCTTGGCTGGTTCCTGGGTGACAGAAACCTCATTTCACCTACAGGAAGGGTGGCTTGATTTAAATGAGCCAGGGGATGAGGATGTGTGAATTTCTCAGGTAAGCACTTGCTCACCTGCTGACACATTTCAACCAGGCCTTAGAAACTGTGAAGATGTAATTGAAACCAAGAAGACATCTGCATCACAATCCTCACTCACGCTTACTCTTCCACGTCCCTGTTGCAATTCCTACTGCAGGCTCCCAGGGCTTTTCTTATGGAATTATAGAAATGTAATGTTGGGCCCATCACCTCCTGGCAAATAGAAGGGGAAGAAATGGAGGCAGTGAGAGATTTTACTTTCTTGGGCTCCATGATGACTGCAGATGGGGACAGCAGTCACAAAATTAAAAGACGCCTGCTTCTTGTGAGAAAAGCAATGACCAACCTAGACAGCATCTTAAAAAGCAGAGACATCACCTTGCCAACAAAGGTCCATATAGTTAAAGCTCTGGTTTTCCCAGTAGTGATGTATGGAGGTGAGAGCTGGAACATAAAGAAGGCTGATCACTGAAGAATGTATGCTTTTGAATTCTGGTGCTGGAGGAGACTCTTGAGAGTCCCATGGACTGCAAGAAGATCAAACATCTCCATTCTGAAGGAAATCAGCCCTGAGTGCTCACTGGAAGGACAGATCCTGAAGCTGAGGCTCCAAGACTTTGGCCACCTCATGAGAAGAGAAGACTCCCTGGAAAAGACCCTGATGTTGGGAAAGATGGAGGGCACAAGGAGAAGGGGACGACAGAGGACGAGATGGTGGGACAGTGTTCTCGAAGCTACGAACATGAGTTTGACCAAACTGTGGGATGCAGTGGAAGACAGGAGTGCCTGGCATGCTGTGGTCCAGGGGGGGAAGAAGAGGCGGACACCCCTAAACAACAACAATGTTGGAAGGGACCCACAAAAGTCATTTAGCCCAACCCTCTGCAATGCACATGCCTTCTTGATTTCAATTGTGTTTTCACAGTTACTAAGGCCTGATTAAAATGTGTCAACAGGTGGCATTCATGGTTTTCTCCCCCCCCTCCTCATTTAATCCGTACAACAACCCCATGAAGTAGATTAGGCTGAGGGTGAGTGACTGGCCCAACATCACCCAGTGAGCAACATCGTCAAGCGGGGAATTCAAACCCTGGTTTCCAGGATCCTAGTGTGACACTCAAACCACTTCTTCTTCTTTGGCGATCCCTCGTAGCTAAGTAAGATTGTCTTCCATAAACACGGTTTTAAAAGTGAGTCCATAAGTGACTGTGGAGGCCAATTCTGGACCCACACGTCCTTCCACAGTGGGGACATTGGTTTCCGGGCGGGAGTTAATCACGGTGTGAATTTGACAAGCGTGCCTTCCTCTTAGCACATGTCTCCCTTGCGTCCTGAGTTTGAGTGTCTTCAAAGCCCATGACACCTTTGGTCAAGGCTGTTCTCCAATTGGTGCACTTGCAGGCAAGTGTTTCCCAATTGTTGATGTTTATACTACATTTTTAAAGATTTGCCTTGAGACAGTCTTTAAACCTCTTTTGTTGACCTCCAGCATTACGCTTTCCATTTTAAAGTTGGGAATAGGGTAGTTGCTTTAGAAGACGATAATCAGGCATCCGCACAACATGACCAGTCCAACGAAGTTGATGTTGAAGAATAATTGCTTTGACACGGGTGATCTTTGCTTATTCCAG
This sequence comes from Podarcis erhardii, assembly GCF_964252035.2. NCBI lineage: Eukaryota > Metazoa > Chordata > Lepidosauria > Squamata > Lacertidae > Podarcis > Podarcis erhardii. Next base: position 100,019,724 of record NC_138509.1, on the reverse strand, counting down.
TACACTGATATTAGTTTGCCTGTCTTCCCAAGTGATGCGTAAAATTTTCTGAGACACCGTTGATGGAATCTTTCGAGGAGTTGGAGATGGCGTTTATAAGTGGTCCATGTTTCACAAGCATATTGCAATCTAACCACTACCCCACCACTGACTTCTCTTCTCTTCTCTTCTCTTCTCTTCTCTTCTCTTCTCTTCTCTTCTCTTCTCTTTGGTTTGCTTTGCTTCTCTATGAAACCATATGGAGCAGTCATCCAGAGATTTGGAGCATGATGTCACCAAGATGTCCATGCCACCCAGCTCTCACTGCATTCCATCAGGAAAGGGTGTGAAGGTCTTGCAGCAGTGCCTGGAAGCAGTGATGGGCTGGATGGCAGCCAGTGAACTGAGGCTGGATCCTGATAAGACAGAGGTACTCTGAATGGGTGGTTCCCATGTTTTGTGAAGGGCTGTGGTCCCTCTGAAGGAGCAGCTTTGAACCCTGGGAGTACTCTTGGATTCCACCTTGTCCCCAGAGTCTCAGGTGGCACCTGTGGTTAGGAGCACACACGCCAACTTAGTCTAGTTTGCAAGCTGCAGCCACTCCTTGATTGGCATAGCCTGGCATCAGCTAGCCATGCTCTGGATTAGTTGTAGTTTCCAAGTCATCTTCAAAGGTAGCCCTACATAGAGCACATTGCAGTAGTCCAAGCAAGAGATAACTAGAGCATGCACCACTCTGGCGAGACAGTCCGTGAGCAGGTAGGGTCTCATCCTGCATATCAGATGGAGCTGGTAAGCAGCTGCCCTGGACACAGAATTTACCTGTGCCTCCATGGACAGCTGTGACTCCAGAATGACTCCCAGGCTGCACCCTTGATCTTTCAAGGGCACATATTGGAAGCATCCCAGCTGATCCCAGGGATCAGAAAAATCAATACATGTGGTGGAAGCCAAGAGACCTTGACCGTTCTCTTGTTTATGGAGCCTGTCTTGTTTGCTTCTTCTGCTGTTGTTTTTCTCCACGATTGGATCCCCTCTGTGGTTAAGCCAGCCTTGACAGGTAAATCACCACTTTAGCAGCCCTGTCTTGTCAAGGGCTCAGCGAAGCCCAGGTGAAATCCACCAAGTCATCAGGATGAAGCAACCTCAGCATGGAAACAATGAGCTGAACTCCCGTATCAGAGGAGTCCTTGTTTTGCAAAAGTTGTGGTTTCGCTTGATTGGAACAGCAGAACAATTAGGGTGGACACTGTCTGAGAATTACCTGGTGGAGGATTAAGGAGCAGTGCAAGCACCACAGAGGGACTTGGCAGCTGCAGAAGAACAAGAAAACAGTTATTTTCCAATGCACAAACTATTTATGGGGTTTTGGAAATATGGTACTGAGATTAGAACCCCACATTTGGCACTAACAGCCCCCTTAAGCCTCTCTCTCACTCCTTGAGCAAACGTGTAATTAAAGGGAGATATAGACGGCAGGAGAGCGCTGGATTTAAGCCCAATATACACTTGAGCCAACCTAGGTATTGCATCTGGATTTCAGGTGCAGGAAATTTAAAACTCTGAGACAGTCCTTGATCTGAATTAAAGTCTGATGGGACCAAGGAAAACAATAGGGCCCCAACCTTCCCACCTGAAAATGGCAAACTGGAGCTCAGCATTCATTTCATTCCACAAATATTCCAGTTCTGCCTGTTTGACTGTATTGGCACAGAGTTTGGCCCCTTATTTGTTTGTTTGTTTGTTTGTTTGCATTTATATCCCAGTTTTCGCTCTCTCCAAGAAGTTCAAGGTGGCATGGAGAGTTTTTTCCTTCCTTCCTCATTTAATCTCCACAACAACTCCGTGGGCTGAGAGGTAGCGAACGGCTAAAGATCACTCAACTCCCTTCACTTCTGAGCTGCGATTTGAACCCTGGTCTCCCTTGTCTTAGACCACACTGGCTCAGAAAAGAAAAGAAAAAGGTTGCATTTGAATGGATAGAAAACAACTGGCTCATTGTCATGATGACTAATCTACTACACAAGAATACATGCAAATCAACCCAACTTACATATTTATTTGAGAGTTTGGGCCTAAAAAGGGGTGCTGCCCTTATATCAATTGATTTCAGGGTCATTTGCAAAAATGTAAACAAAAAATATAATTTCTAACAAATCATAATAAAATTGAACTCAAAACTAGAATAGTAGGACACAGGCTGAGAAAAACTCGACACATTCCCCCGATGCTAAAAATGTTTAAAATGCATTGGATATAGTTCACAGCACCTTTTACCTATCAGAAAGTTCTTCCTAATGTTTAGTCCCAATCTCCTTTCTTGTCACTTGAAGCCATGGGTTCGAGTCCTCCTTTCCAGAGCAGGAGAAAACAAGCTTGCTCCATCTTCTACGTGACGGCCCTTCAGATATTTGAAGCTGGGTATCATATATCCCCTTTCAGTCTCCTCTTCTGCAGGCTAAACGGCCCCAACTCCTTCCAGTGGCAGAAGAAGGGGGTGCAGTGGGGGCGGTCCACCCCGGGTGTCATCCATGAGGGGGGTGACAAAATCCCCCCTGGGCAGATCGATGCGCTGCCCCCCTGGGCGCCGATCGCCACACCGATCGCCCCCCTGGATGCCAATCACCCCCAATGGGCGCCAATTGCTGTGCCAATCGCCCTCCTGGGCAGCTCCCCCTGTCCCCCTGAGCTGCTTGCCCCACCCCCTGGGTGCACGGCATGTGTGCCGTTCTGGGGCAGCACCCCCTGGGACGCTTGTCCTGCCCCTGTGGGTGGTTAGCCCCGTCCCCACAGACAGCTAGCTCCACCCCCAGGTGCACAGCATGTGCACCACTCTGGCTGCTGGAGCAGCTATCTTCACCTCTGACTCATTCAACTGTTCCTCATAAGGCTTGGTTTCCAGATCCTCGACCACCTTGGCTGTCCTCCTTGGCACACTTTCCAACTTGTCAATGTCCTTCTCAAAATGTGGTGCCCAGAACTTCACCCAGGGCTCCAGGTGGGTTCATCCCAAAGCAGGATAGAGAGGTGTCGATACTTCCCTTGATGCCCCTTACAGAAGTATTGGTACCTCTGAAGAATGACGAGTCATCTCCCAAAACAGCAATAAAGTTAACACACAAGTCACCAATGATTTCAACACTCAGTGTGTACATGATAGTAAGAAAGGTGCTACTGAGTCAGTGTTTTTAATTAGGTATCCTTGCAGCATCAGTAATCTCTCATCCCTTGCCACTGCTATGCCCTTAAAAGTAAAAACCACCAAGGGAACAGGGTGGATCCCAAAATGAAGGCCTCATAAGCGATGGAATGCATGATGTGCCCATGCGCGCGAAGCATGCTACGGTGGCCTTTAATGGAGGCACATGGCTGGCTCTGACTCTGCAAGGAGACAGGAGGCTGGAGCAAAGATTCCTTTTCATCTCGCTGCAATGGATGAAATCGCTGCATTTTTCACACCCAAAACACAGCAACCCTGAAATACCCAGGTTTAACCTTTTGGTGGTTCCTAACTTTCTTTTGGAGCAGTCAGGATGCGCTGGCAAACTCAAGCGAAACCACTAGGGGGCTCTCCGAGGACTCTGATTTAAATAGTGAGCCACAGGTGCAGCTGACTTTAGTTTGGGTAGCTCCTCCATCCAGCAACCTGCTCTGAAATCTCTCGGATTACAAGCGCAGAAGTACAAGCAGAAGCTCGCTTTGCTCCTCTGTCAAGGTTGCTCAAAGAATCGGCTGGGCTCCAGCGCTGATCGATCCCCAAAGCTCCAAGCCTTTGGAAACTTCCCAGGAGCTCCGGTGCAAAGGAGATGGCCAACAGTGGTCTACAGATGCTGGGCTTCATCCTGGCCTTTGTCGGCTGGGTGGGCTTGATCATCAGCACGGCCATGCCCCAGTGGAAAATTAACGCCTATGCTGGGGAGAACATCGTGACAGCCCAGGCCATCTACCAAGGTCTGTGGATGAACTGCGTCACGCAGAGCACAGGGCAGATGCAATGCAAAGCCTTCGACACTTTGCTCAGCCTTCCAAGTAAGTGGTTTGCTAGATTTCCTTTCGGTGCTGGTGGGTTTCCCTTCAATTCAGCACACCAGGGCTGTGGTGTCAATAAACCGCCTTTCTTGGTGATCAGCACTACAGGGACTCAGAATTCCAAGACAGAAGAGGCAGGATAACTTTTAGAAGTTGTCAAATTACACACCTTAACAAGAAAAGCAGGCATCTCCATGTCGCACACGGCCTTAGAGATGGAAACTTTTGGTTTCACTGGGGAAAACTTCTTTTTTTTTTGAAGTTTTATTCGAATTTGGGATTTTTACATGCATTATATTATCTCCTTCCAATTCTAAATTTCTCGTACATTTTTTTCCTTTCCTTTCCTTCCCTTCCCACCCCCACTCCCACCATATCCATTGGAAGGGTTCAAACTATTATCCTCAGCCACGGGCATAGCGTCTTTAGTTTCCACCAAACGTCTTTTGTTCCAGTAGTTTTTATCCATTGAAGATAGGGGTTCCATCTGTTCCTGACCGTGGTGGATTTGACCTTCCATGTTGTTTCCTGTGACATAACTGCGACAATGTCCGACTGAATAAGTTCAAACAAATAACTATTCCATGCCTCTACTGTCCATTTTTCTCTATCTTTCCAACCTAAAGTTATCATTGCCTTTCCCGCTAATATCATAGCTTTGAAGATAAACCGGTCACCTTTCTCTATAGCCCTGTTTCCAAGTATACCCATTGTCATGAAATAAAAGTCTATTGAAAGCTTCACTTTAAAAAATTCATTAATAACCTTTAGGGTTTTATTCCAGAATTCCCCAGGGCATTCCCTGGGGAAAACTTCTTAACCAGACTCAGGGAAATAATTTTTTCAGGCTACAGAGGCATTTCTCAGGCTTCTGCTAGGTCCCAGAGCATCAACGAAGTCCTTTGCTCTTTTCTAATTCAAAGGCCACTTGGCTTTTGAATGCTTTCTTTTACTGCTCAAACATCTTAAATGTATACATCCATATGTCCCCACATCCCAACTGCACTCCATACCCCACAGACAGGACTGTCTTCTCGGCTACCATTTCCTTAGCACATCAGTATCAGGCTGGTTCACAACAAAGAGCTCTGTGAGGTCGATCGTCACAATGCCCATTTTACAGATGAGAAACTGAGGCTGGCAGGTGGCAGCTTTCTCAAGGCTGCTCAGTGGAGGTGGGAGCTGTTCTGTCTGCCTTTCTCTGCAGAAGACTCCTGGTAGTGAGAAAACAGTTGCTAAGGCACGTAGGAAATTGTTGGTAGGGATGCAAATTCCTCTTGTAGGTTTTGTTCAAGATACGCTTGAAAATCCTTCTGGCTGCTTCTCACAAGGGTGGGGACAGTAATTATATAGTATCTATTTTGGATCATTTTTTAATGGTAGCCAGCTTTGGAGTTTCACATAACTCATTCCTCTCTGATGAGATCTGTCTAGTTCCAAAACACACTACTTTTTCATCTGAACTATTTGTGATTCTCCCTTCCCTGACCAGGGATGTGTGTTGAGGTTCCAGAGGGCAGTTGTTAAAAGTACAGGAGTTTTACGGAGCTAAAACTGACGTGTGCATGTGAAAATCGGATTCTTTGCAGGTAGCGTTTTTCACAGTTCAAGTTACTTATTTGCCCTTGACAGAAGTTTAGAATTTGACAATGTTTGAGATCGATTTCAGAAGATTTGAGAGGTGACATGCAATGGTATTTTGTATTTGACAACATGTAACAGATGATAGGTCATGAGAGTTCACTAGGGACGTTTGTCGGAATCAGACCCTCAAGAAACACTGTACAATGTTGTTTTGCCCAAGTTTGAACTGTCCACATTTTAAGAGCAATTGCATAATCAATCTTCTAGATGTCCTTTGGGATCTCTTCCAACTCTACAAGTCCTTGAATCTATGATTTCAATTTGAATGTCAAATTTTCTGTTTATTGATTCTTAAAGTCATATCCTGCCTTCGCACGAAAATGTGCCTCTGGCAACGTGAGAAGCCAAACTGAAATGTTGAGGAACTTCAAATACATCTGAAGGTTTTGCTTCACCTCTAAAGAGGCAGATATAGGCGGAATCATGAGATATCACTGCTTCCCTGGGTTTCAATATGGATGATTTTAGACACTGAACGAGAAAGAAGTTGACATGTTGGCTTTTCCTTATACCTTTTGCTCACCCAAAAACAGGCGCACCCCAAATCTGAGGTTGGATGGCCATCGATCAGGGATTGTTTGGCTGAGATTAATACGTTGCAGGGGGGTGGGGTTGGACTAGATGACATTGGGGGGTCCCTTCCAACTCGATGGTTCAGATGTCAGCATTAGTAACAGAAGCTTGTTCCCAGGGAACTTTGCTAAGAATCCTGGAAGTTAGCCAAAAGGCTTGAGGGCTCGCAGCTGAGATGCAGAAGCCACTTCTCAGCAGCGGCTACTGACTGCTGTATCACGACAAACCTGTCCGTATCATGTAATATAAGTCTTTATTCCTCTGGGTAGCTGGAAGGAAAGAAAGGGGGGGGAGGGAAGAATAATGACTATAATTTGATTTGATTAAATACTGAGGCTGGCTTGGCAAGTACACTTGAACACAGTCCGCTGTTTCTGGGGGATGGAGGGAGACGATTTAGCAAAGGTGGACACAATTAGCAGAGTTTGGGGTCCAGGAATTTGGCGAGGGTTTCCTGTGAGTGTTTTCATGCTGTTCCTAGAAAGAACCGGTTGGCTGGCTTTCTTGTTGGCACCAGCAAGGCGACCAGACCCCCATCCCGTGGCTGCTAGAGCTGGAATTAATTGGGACGCACAACTTAGGCGGTGCCCGTTCACCCTCCGCGGGGCGCAGTGGTCTCTGAGTTCACATCTGGCATTCAGGCAACAGCCTGCGGATAGATAGCGTGTGCGCAGGTGGAAAAAAGGTGTGCCCACAGTCTCTCCAAACCAGAAGTCATGGCTTGGGCATTGCTCCCGTTGTGCGCGTTTGGGTACGTGTGTGTGTGTGTGTGTGTGTGTGTGTGTGTCTTTGTGTGGGTGTTTTGGTGTGCTTTTCCAGCTCAGCTCTCCTGAGTGGGTGGAATAAGCATGAGCTTGAGGGGGTTTAGTTGGAAAAACCTCCCATCACACACACTGATTCCTCCCATCACACACACTGATTCCCGGTTGTGTGTTCAGATCCCGAGACCTCCCCCATAAATAAAAACACATTTGACTCAAATTTTGGTTTTGGTTTTTTGGCAGAATTTAAGCCACAACTTTATTGATTACAGAAAAGTGAGTGCTTTCATAGGCTCTGGTTCAACTAGCTCCCTATGCCCATGGTAGGTAGCGCTGACCCAGGGCACACCATACCGGGGGTTGACCAAACCAATTAGAGTCCTTGGATTCCTTTAAAGCAGTGGTTCTCAACCTGTGGGTCCCCAGATGTTGTTGAACTACAACTCCCATCACCCCTAGCTAGCAAGGCCAGAGCTCAGGGGAGATGGGAGTTGTAGTCCAACAACATCTGAGGACCCACAGGTTGAGAACTGCTGCTTTAAAAGAATACCCTTCACAGAGGGATCGGCACAGCTCTGCCTCCCTAACCACCTTGAACCAGGTCCTATCTGCAGCTTTACAAGTTGTGATGATTTGCTATGTGGCAGGCGAAACCCAAATGCCAACAGCCAATCAGCCAAGTGGGGGAATTCCTACCGTGCCACTGTCCCAGTGACAGACGACACACGACGGGCTCCCAGTACATTTCCAAGCACAATTCAAAGTGTTGGAGCTGAGGTCCAGCTCCAAGGGCCTTCTGGCGGTTCCCTCTCTGCGAGACGTGAGGTTACAGGGAAACAGGCAGAGGGCCTTCTCGGTGGTGGTGCCCACCCTGTGCAACACCCTCCTGTCGGATGTCAAGGAAATAAACAACTATATGACATTTAGAAGACATCTGAAGGCAGCCCTGTTTAGGGAAGCTTTTCAATGTTTCATTGTATTTTACTATTCTGTTGGAAGCCGCCCAGAGTGGCTGGGGAAACCCAGCCAGATGGGCGGGGTATTAATAATAATAATAATAATAATAATAATAATAATAATAATAATAATAATTGGTTCAGTCACATTGATCTCCCCATAACATGTGCCCTCACAAAATTTAGAGTTTGTGCTTGATCATTTGGAAAGTAATGGACTCTCATTCACTGGAGGGTTTTAAAACACAGGTCATCTGTCAGGGCTTCTTTAGCTGTGATTCCAGCATTCCAGGGGGCTGGACTGGATGACCCTTGATGGCCCCTTCCAACACTACAATTATTTGAGTCTGTGGATTTCTTCTCGTTCAACTTCAGCCATTCCAGTTAATACATTTTATGCATAGCACAGAGAAAGAGAGAAGTTTTTCTCCCTCTCTCCTGACACTAGGACTCAGGGACTTCCAGCAAAGGGGGATGTTGGAAGATTGAGGGCAGACAAAAGAAAGTTCTCCTTCATGTATCATATAGTACAACTGGAACTCACTGCAGGATCACCAAACTCAATGCCTTTAAAAGAGGATTGGACAAATTTGTGGAGGAGGAGAGAGCTATTGACGGCTACTAGTTCCACTTTTGGAGGGCAGTAAGTGCTCAGGGACATGGGTGGCGCTGTGGGTTAAACCACAGAGCCTAGGACTTGCCGATCAGAAGGTTGGTGGTTCGAATCCCCATGACAGGGTGAGCTCCCGTTGCTCGGTCTCTGCTCCTGCCAGTTCGAAAGCACATCAAAGTGCAAGTAGATAAATAGGTACCGCTCCGGTGGGAAGGTAAACGGCGTTTCCGTGCACTGCTCTGGTTTGCCAGAAGTGGCTTAGTCCTGCTGGCCACATGACCCGGAAGCTGTACGCCAGCTCCCTTGGCCACTAAAGCGAGACGAGCGCCGCAACCCCAGAGTCGGCCACGACTGGACCTAATGGTCAGGGGTCCCTTTACCTTTATTTTTAAGTGCTCAGGGATGCCAATCTCTGGAAGCTGCAGGAGGGGAGAATCCAGCTCGCAGGTTTCACCAATAGAGCCACCTGTTTGGCAACATGATCCTGGGCACCCTTCTTGATCCTAGATGGCTACGGAGTCCAGGTTGACTAGGGCCTTTCCGTCATAAAAAGACCCTCTGTACTTCCTCAGAGGCTCATCCTTGCCTCCATGTTTGTCCCTCAGTGCCCAGCACTGAGCTTTGGCACTGGAAAGTGGTGCTGGGTCTGATCTTTAATTAAGCCCTGCTCCCAGCAAACTGCTCAGCTATTCTGAGGGCGTCAGAAAGCATCTCTGTTTTGGCTCCTGTGTCTGTAGCTGGTGCCACAATCTGATTAGCAACCTTGTTTCGCTCAGCAAATCCCTCACGGTTTCCTGCTGAGCTCTGCCTGAACTGGTAAGCCGACTCGTCAGGTGGCAGCCAAAATGGTTGACAAATGCATGGTGGCATAAGCTTTAACGGGCATGCACCCGCCAGCTTCTCGGGTACGTCTTGCGATGTGGATTCAAGCCCACAAACACATCCCTGGCCTCTGAGGCGTTTAAGGTCCAGAAGCTCCTGTGTCGCATTTGCTGCAGTTTCAGCTGGACCGGGCAGCTGGCTGGTGTGGCTCCCCTTCAGGAATTGGGCAAGGACACTTCGGAGGCTTGAATGACTAATGAGAAGAGGGGGAAATAGCTTTGATTCCTGCATTTGCAGGGGTTGGGCTAGATGACCCCTGGGGTGCCTTCCAGTTCTACTATGCTATGATGCCATGAAAATGTACTTGCAAAGTCTGGCCTAAGGTACTGAGGCTTTTAAATCCCATGTATACATGGTGATGCTATTCAGCAATGCGCACACACTTCTCCCCTTCTCTGTTTCATGCTCACAACAACCCTGTGAGGTAGATTAGACTGAGAGATCGTGAATGTCCCAGTGAGCTTCGTGGTGGAATGGGGAATTGAAACCTGATCTGCCAGGTCCCAGTCCAATCCTCTAACTGCTACACAATCTGGGCTCTGTAATACACTCTGTCCATGTTCAGAGACATGCTTTCCTTTGTTTATTGTTTCACACTGCTTTGGGAACAGATTTTGGGTTTGAGCCACAGTCCCTTACACCAGTGGTTTTCAACCAGCGTGCCATGGCACCTTTGGGTGCCTTGAATGATGGTCAGGGGTGCTGTTGGTGACACTGTCCTCTGTCCCGCTTTCCTCTGATGCCCTCTTGAGTCTCTGCCTCCCAAAGGCTTGCACAGCTGTTTCTTGCAGCAGCCCTGGTTACAAGTTCCCCGGGTGAATGGTGTCTCTGACGCTGGCCAGGGGTTGCTGGTTGCCAGGAGCTGAGGTGGCCTTGGAGTAAGCGGGCGAGGGAGCCCAGCCAGATAGTCTGCCAGCCCTTGATGTTGGGAATGGACAGACAAGTCCTAGGTCCTGTAGGGCAGTGTGAGGAAACACCTCTCTTTGGGTCAGGGGGGTGCAGCTCAGAGACCAGGGGCGGCAGCAGCGGCTGCCCAGAGGACTCCCAAAGAGAGGAGAGAGGAGGCTGAGGGCACACTCCACAAGGGAGGGTATCAAAAAAGGGTGAGAGACTGCCAGCTCTGCAGGCAAGGGGGGGGGGACATAACTGGGCTCCTGAGCCCCACAGGGGAGCTGCAGAAAGAAGGTAGAATCATAGAATCCTAGAGTTGGAAGAGACCCCAAGGGCCATCGAGTCCAACCCCCTGCCAAGCAGGAAACACCATCAGAGCACTCCTGACATATGGTTGTCAAGCCTCTGCTTAAAGACCTCCAAAGAAGGAGACTCCACCACACTCCTTGGCAGCAAATTCCACTGTCAAACAGCTCTTACTGTCAGGAAGTTCCTCCTAATGTTTAGGTGGAATCTGTTTTCTTGTAGTTTGGAACCATTGCTCCGTGTCCGCTTCTCTGGAGCAGCAGAAAACAACCTTTCTCCCTCCTCTATGTGACATCCTTTTATATATTTTTATATATTTGAGGTAGTTGGTCAAGGGAGCCGTGGACTCAAAAACATTGGAAACCTCTGCCTTATGCCCCAAAATCTGAGAACATGGCAACTCAGCCTGCCAAGATGACTTTTCTGTTCTTTGGATGAGACATTGATGCAAGGGTAATTAAAATCCACTCCCTGACACCCCGTATTGCATGTGAGTTCTGCAAAGGGATCGTCACTCAGTTTCTCCCTGGGTCTGAGGAAAGGTATCATTTGCAAGCATTAATAGGATGCAGGGTTTATTTGCCTCAGTAAGCCACCATCCTCTCTGTGCCTGGGTGTTGCCACCCAACATCCCATAGCTTCACGACTGATTCTCAGGCAGAACCTGTCTCCATGCCGGAGCCACACCCTGGCAATGCACGCACACCCTGCCTTTCCCTGTTTATGAGGGCTAGTCTGGATCCTGCCACTGGAAAAAAGGCTGTCTCTGTTTTGAGCCTATTTTAACTTTCAGGGAATGCTTTTTAAATGCTTTGTGAGTGTGCCCACACTCAGCCTGATGCTCCTTGCGCTCCACAACCTTTCTCCCTATCACTCTGGAAATTATGTATCTCTACAATAACACCGCACAAGAGCAGGTCTCCCTTTCTGTAGTTTCCAGTAACTGGTATTCAGCATTTTACACATCACTTGGGAAGACAGGCGAACTAATACCAGTGTATTGGAAGAAGCAAAGATCTCCAGTGTCGAAGCAATGATTCTTTAACATCAGCTTTGTTGAACTGGTCATGTTGTGTGGATGCCTGATGATTGTCTTCCAAAGCAACTACTCTATTCTGAACTTAAAAATGGAAAGTGTAATGCTGGTGGTCAACAAAAGACGTTGAAAGACTCTTTCAAGGCAAATCTTAAAAAAGTAGTATAAACACTGACAACTGGGGAACACTGGCCTGCGAGCGCTCCAGTTGGAGAACAGCCTTGACCAAAGGTGTCATGGGCTTTGAAGACACTCGAACTCAGGACGCAAGGGAGAAATGCGCTAAGAGGAAGGCACGCTTGGCAAACCCTCACCATGATTAACTACTGCCCACTGTGGAAGGACGTGTGGATCCAGAATTGGCCTCCACAATCACTTACAGACTCACTTTTGGAAACCGTGTTTTTGGAAGACAATCTTACTCAGCAAGATCGCCAAAGAAGAAGAAGATTTAGAAGGATTGCTCCCTCCAATTGTGGAGTCAGAGCAGAGTCGCCATCAAAAGCCATGGATTGGTCTAATCCAGGCTTTCTCAAACTCAACCCTCCAGATGTTTTGGGCCTACAACTCCCATGATCCCTTGCTAGCAGGACCAGAGGTCAGGGATGATGGGAATTGTAGTCTCAAAACATCTGGAGGGTTGAGTTTGAAGAAGCCTGGTCTAATCCTCTTTTAAAAGCCATTGAGGCTGGCAGTCATCACTGCCTCCTTTGGGAGAGAGTTCCACAGTCCAACTACACATTCTGTAAAGAAGGACATTCTTTTCCATGCCCTGAATCTTCCAACATTCTGCTTCATCTGCTGTCCATGAATTCTAGTGTTAGGAGAGAGAGAAAAAACTTTTCTGCATCCATTCTCTCCATGCCACACATCATTTTATAAACTACTATCATGCCACTTTATAAACTTCCATCACATAAATTTGTTTCGAAAGTGTGGGATATTAAGGAAAAAATTGCAAAGTAGCAGAAGGCAGGGAAGGAAAAGATGGCAGTGAATAGATCTGCTCCTTTGAAAGCTCCACTTTCTTTCTGCAGATGGAATTGGGTGAACGATTGATGGAGCCACACACAAAATGCCCGGAACCATGGGCTGATTTTTGCATGGATCCATGCATCTGTTCCCCACTTTCTTGAGCGCTGACCCTTGGTGTTCCCAGAGAGTATGGATCAAGCCAAAATGGACTGAAGGAGTCAAGGAGAAGTGGACGCCACTGGTTTGCTCTGACTAGGATTTTGCTAGTTGATTGAATATGGATTTGGTAGATGTGCCAAGATCCTTGAAGATGGGTGTGGCAAAAATGATGATAAATGATTTAACAGGCACTTGAGCAAACCGGATTTCCAAATTGGTTTATGTCACAGCTGCAGAGGTAACTAGATGACTTCACTCTGCCTGATACCTAGCACTTTGCAACTGCACAATGCTTGCTTTTTGGGGTGGAAATGGCTAGCTGTAGTCATGTTTTGCGTGACCAAATGGATGCTCCATGATTGTGGGTTGAATCTGGGTGTATCCACGCAGAGTTCAGCAAAAGCAATCACGTGACTGCTCCTGAGCACAGCCAAAATTGCAGGTCAGTCCAAATTTTAGCTTCTGCCACATTTGAAGAGTGGCTAAGAGTGGGTTGGAGGGTGTTGTGGAGCACGTCAGTCTTCCGACATGCTGCTCTGGGCTTCTTCTGCAGTGTGTGGTTTGCCCCTCTTGTGTGATTCATGTTCTGCTCTTGCCCCAACATCACTCCATCTTCTTGGATCATCATGGAGGTTTAGATTGCCTAGAGTGTTTGATAAAAGGCAGGAGAGAGGGAGATCCTGTCTTGCAGAAAGAGCTTGATGCCCTGTCCTGAGGTTAATATTTCAGTAGCCCTACTCTGAACAAGGGACGCGGGTGGCGCTATAGGTTAAACCACAGAGCCTAGGGCTTGCCGATCAGAAGGTCGGCGGTTCGAATCCCCGCGATGAGGTGAGCTCTCGTTGCCCGGTCCCTGCTCCTGCCAACCTAGCAGTTCGAAAGCACGAAGTGCAAGTAGATAAATAGGTACCGCTCTGGTGGGAAGGTAAATGGCATTTCTGTGCGCTTAGTCATGCTGGCCACATGACCCGAAAGCTGTACACTGGCTCCCTCGGCCAGTAAAGTGAGATCAGTGCCGCAACCCCAGAATCATCCGCAACTGGACCTAGCGGTCAGGGGTCCCTTTACCTTTACTCTGAACAAAACCTAAGTCAGGCTTCCTCAACCTCGGCCCTCCAGATGTTTTGAGACTACAATTCCCACCATCCCTGACCATTGGTTCTGCTAGCAAGGGATCATGGGAGTTGTAGGCCAAAAAATATCTGGAGGGCTGAGGTTGAGGAAACCTGACATAATAATAATAATAATAATAATAATAATAATAATAATAATAATTTATTTATACCCCGCCCATCTGGCTGGGTTTCACCAGCCACTCTGGGCGGCTTCCATAGAACCCAAAAATGCAGTAAAATATCACAGATTAAAAACTTCCCTGAACAGAGCTGCCTTAAGATGTCTTCTGAATGTCAGGTAGTTATTTATCGCTTTGACATCTGATGGGAGGGCATTCCACAGGGTGGGTGCCACTACCGAGAAGGCCCTCTGCCTGGTTCCCTGTAGCTTTGCTTCTCGCAATGAGGGAACTGCCAGAAGGCCCTTGGCGCTGGACCTCAGCGTCCGGGCAGAACGATGGACTTAAGTGGGCTCCTGCCTCTGCTCTCGATGAGAAGCCCATGGGGCACAGTGGGACAAGGCAGGCAGGTGTTTCAGCACCAAGGTCAGCTCCAGGTGTCTTCACTCCTTCCAGCCTGTGCCCCTTCCTTGTGGTCCAGAAGGCCTCAGATGAGCTGGACTCTGGCTTGAGCATAGGTTGCCTTCTCCTGCTGCTCCTTTCTGGCAGTTTCCTTCGCAAATTCAAATGTCAACATGGGGAACTCAACCCCTGCCCTACATGGAGGAGCTTGATTCCTCAGAGGGTACCAGATTCATGTGCTGGATGCCATAGGGGCTGACTGGGGGCTCATGAGCACCAGATCGGATAGCTTTGGACTGTGGCTCAGGTCTGGTCCAGATGCTGCTGACCTTCGGCATCTGGCCATCCCCTCTGCCTCCAAGAATTTGAGCTCAGGTTTTTTATTTATTAAATCTGTATACAGCCCTATATCTGTAGATCTCAGGGTGGTTCACAATATAAAAGTACAATAAATACAGCATATTAATAAAAACAAAGACAGCCCAATAATGCCCCCATCCACAACGCATTTTCAAAGGACTGGTGGAAGAGGAACATTTTTGCCTGGCACCTAAAGGTGTATAATGAAGGTGCCAGGTGAGTCTCCCTGGGGAGGGAATTCTACAAATGGGGCCACCACAGAAAAGGCCCGTTCTCATGCTGCCGCCCTCTGGACCTCTCGTGGAGGAGGCACACAAAGAAGGGCTGCAGGGGATGACCTCAGGGTCTGGATAGGTTCATACGAAGGGAAGTGGTCCTTGAGGTATGTTTCTCACTAGGTTGCTTTCCTAGTATCCAGATCAAGTTATTATGCGTTATTATGCCAAAGTCAGGCTACACCTGGAGTCCTTTGTCCAGTTCTGGGAACCACAGTTTAAGAAGGATGTTGACAAGCTGGAAGGTGTGCAGAGGACAACTAAGATGTTTAGCCTGGACAAGAGGAGGCAAAACGATAGCCATCTTCAAATATCTGAAGGGCTGTCCCATGGAAGATGGAGTCGCTTGTTCCTCCTGCTTCAGAGGGGAGGACCCGAACCAATGGATTCAAATGACAAGGAAAGAAATTCAAACTCGACATTAGGAAGAACTTTCTGAGGGCACGAGCTGTTCAACCGTAGAACAGACTCGCTGGGAGGTGGTGGACTCTTCTGGTTTTTAACTAGCTATTGGGTGGCCTTATGCCATGGGATGCTTTCATTGAGTTTCCTGCATTGCAGAAGTTTGGACTGGATGACCTTGGGTTCCCTCCCAACTCTAAAACACTGTGTTTCTATGATCTTCTTCCAAGCATGAGGAACTTTCATCTTGTGCAATCTGATCGCCAGGCGAGCCTCTGCTTGCCTTTCCGGCAACACCTCCTTGTGGAATGACAAGCCTTTTATATTGTTCAGCATCCAGACCCCAAGCCTGCTCCTCTCCCTTCCCAGAACATCGTCCTGTGTGCTCTTCCCAGGCCTGCTCTTCCACTGGCCTCTGCCAGCGATGGAATTTAGGGCAGGGTCTTGACTGGAGCTTTTCCTTTGTAGTGGGTCTGCTCCCTGGCTGTGTGGTAAACATCATGGCAGGAAGAGGGTAGGGCAGGTCTCTCTCTCTCTCTCTCTCTCTCTCTCTCTCTCTCTCTCTCTCCAACAGTGCCCTGTGGTGGCAACATAAGGACAATTGCATTTATCCATTGTCTTAGAACCCCTTCCATCATCACCCCACAGAACACACTGTAGCGTGTATCTCTGTGTTTCTGCATGTGTTTTTGTGCAAGGTTATTGATAGCATAATGCACTTTACATATGCTCATTGTTTTTTTAAAAAAACTATATTAAAAATATGTAAGCTATAGCCAAAGGTTGACAATGGAACAAATTATCTAAAGGGATTGTGGCCTCCCCCGCCCTACACAAGCCATATATTGGGGGTGTTTTTGCTCTGGATTTCCTGCATCATTGAGTGGGAGGGTTGGGCAACAGGGACATCTCATTCTCTAGCCTATGCATTTATTATACGTATTCCTTGGCTGGAGAAAGGCTTTGCATAATTCAGAGAAGAGCGAATTTCAAAGGACGGCTGTGTTCCAGTTCTTGTGTTGGCTTAGAAAGTGGAAATTAATTTTTGCTGTTGTTTAGTTGTGTCCGCCTCTTTGTGACCCGCTGGACCAGAGCATGCCAGGCACTCCTGTCTTCCACTGCCTCCCGCAGTTTGGTCAAACTCATAGTGGTAGCTTCAAGAACACTGTCCCACCATCTCGTCCTCTGCTGTCCCCTTCTCCTTGTGCCCTCCATCTTTCCCAGCACCAGGGTCTTTTCCAGGGAGTCTTCTCTTCTCATGAAGTGGCCAAAGCCTTGGAGCATCAGCTTCAGGATCAGTCCTTCCAGTGAGCACTCAGGGCTGATTTCCTTCAGAATGGAGAGGTTGGATCTTCTTGCAGTCCATGGGACTTTCAAGAGTCTCCTCCAGCACCAGAATTCAAAAGCATCCATTCTCCAGCGATCAGCCTTCTTGATGGTCCAGCTCTCACTTCCATACATCACTACTGGGAAAACCATAGTTTAATTGTGAACAGAATTTAATTCGGCTGTGATACCTTTACTGTAGGGGGTTGGACTGGATGACCATTTGGGTCTTGTCCAACTCTACAGTGTTGTGGTTCTACAAATTCCTCCCCCTCTCTACTTCCAGATGACCTCTTTCTTTCTTGAGCATTTATCCTGATTTGTTTGCATAAGGTGTTCAGGGAAGCAAACCTTTTGTTTTATCATGTTTTTAATATTCTGTTGGGAGCTGCCCAGAGTGGCTGGGAAAACCCAGCCAGATTGGGGGGGGGGATAAATTGTTGTTGTTGTTGTAATATAATGCCACCATTTCTTGAGCATCAGTTCTGCCTTGTTTGCTTTGAGGTCATGCAACATCCAGCAATTGCCACCCCACACTTTCCTGTGCCATTGCTTTCCTTATCAAAAAAGTCTGATTATTATGTTTGGGCTAAGTGGAGTGATTCACTTTAATTGTGCAACCTTGCACAACTGCCTCTGAGGTCAGAGAAGGAAATGCTTCGGAATCCCACATTGTGGGAGAATGGGCTTGTGCTTGCCGGTTTCTCACATGCAAGAACAGGAAGCTGGGTTTTTAATGTATTTTTAATCTTTCATAGAATCATAGAGTTGGAAGAGACCACAAGGGCCATCGAGTCCAACCCCCTGCCAAGCAGGAAACACCATCAGAGCACTCCTGACATATGGTTGTCAAGCCTCTGCTTAAAGACCTCCAAAGAAGGAGACTCCACCACACTCCTTGGCAGCAAATTCCACTGTCGAACAGCTCTTACTGTCAGGAAGTTCTTCCTAATGTTTAGGTGGAATCTTCTTTCTTGTAGTTTGGAACCATTGCTCCGTGTCCGCTTCTCTGTTTTGTTTTTTTTAAAATTCTTTTTATTGAGTGACTTTCATCATAACACAAACTTCATCAAAACAGAAAAACGGAAAAACATTTAAAGGAAAAAAAAAAGAAAAAAAAAAGAAAACACATAGTGCGACTGCTCACTATCCCAGTAATTAAAAATGTCCGTGTCCGCTTCTCTGGAGCAGCAGAAAACAACCTTTCTCCCTCCTCGATGTGACATCCTTTTATATATTTGAACATGGCTATCATATCACCCCTTAACCTCCTCTTCTCCAGGCTAAACATGCCCAGCTCCCTTAGCCGTTCCTCATAAGGCATCGTTTCCAGGCCTTTGACCATTTTGGTTGCCCTCCTCTGGACACGTTCCAGTTTGTCAGTTCCATCTTTGTTGGAAGCCGCCCAGAGTGGGTGGGGAAACCCAGCCAGATGGGCGGGGTACAAATAAATTATTATTATTATTATTATTATTATTATTATTATTATTATTATTAAACAGACCCCCTTGGACCTGATCCAGCAGACTCTTCTTTCATATGAAATCGCCGGAGTGTGGCTGAATCCCACTTGCAAAAAGCAACAACCTGGAAGTGGTCAGACGTGACTTACTTCCAAGTAGAATCAGAAGGTGCTGTTTATGGATGCTATGTTGTTTATGGATGCTCTGCTGTCTACTCACTATTAACTTGACTAAGGGATGCGGGTGGCACTGTGGGTTAAACCACCGAGCCTTGGCCTTGCCAATCAGAAGGTCGGCTGTTCGAATCCCCGCAACGGGGTGAGCTCCCATTGCTCGGTCCTTGCTCCTGCCAACCTAGCAGTTCGAAAGCACGTCAAAGTGCAAGTAGATAAATAGGTACCGCTCTGGCGGGAAGGTAAACGGCATTTCCGTGCGCTGCTCTGGTTCGCCAGAAGCGGCTTAGTCATGCTGGCCACATGACCTGGAAGCTGTACGCCAGCTCCCTCAGCCAGTAAAGCCAGATGAGCGCCGCAACCCCAGAGTCATCTGTGACTGGACCTAATGGTCAGAGGTCCCTTTACCTTTTTATTAACCTGGCTATGAAACATTTCACATTTCTTCCATGGAAGGATGAAGGAGGCCTTTGGATATTAGAGGACAAATGCTAAGGAATGACCCCCCCCCCCCCATTTTGGTCCTCTTTGCCTATAGCCTAGTCCTAGGCAAGAAGGTCCTGATCTGGAAATGCCATCCTTCTGTGCTTTTTCTCCTTCTTGGTAGCACAACAAGAAATTTAGGCTTTTCTCAGCTCTAACCAAGACTTTGAATTGTGCCTGGAAAACATTGACGGGACAGAGTCAGGGTGCGGCTGGGGGTTCATTTTTATTTTTCTTGCAGAAGCTGCTCCCTTTGGCAACTCTCCAGAGTCAGCCCTGTGTAAGAACTCTTTTATAAGCAGTTATCCTTTGAGCAGGAATCTGCCTTCAGTCTCTGTTAAAGGGAGGGGAGGGAGTAACAGCCGGATGTGGGTAACAGCAGGGAAAATTACCACATCAGAAATAACTTTTTGGGACATCCAGGCTGATGACAACAATAAGTTTGGGGCAAGGCAGGGAGCGTGTTGATGAACCAGGAGGGCGTGCAGTGCTCCAAGTTTAAGAGTCACACACTGTGCTACAAAAGTCTTTGAGTGCAACGTTTGGAGAGATATAAAATGCAGAACCGAATTTCCTGTGGGGATTTGGGATAGGGTTATTGGCTCAAGAGATGCTCCCCCCTCCCCCATATAAGAACATATTAAGAGCCTGCTGGATCAGGCCAAAGGCATCAGCGGTGCCCACCCAGGTGCCTCAATGGAAAGTATCCAGAAACTGGCATTGCTGCCTCTGGCTCATGGGCATCCTCAATCCTCTGGACTGCCAGCCATCACTTCCTCCTGTGGCAGTGAGTTCCACCGTTTAAAATTATTTACAGCATAGACTACCCCACCCAGAACAGAATGGAACGTCTAGTCCAGGCATAGGCAAACTCGGCCCTCCAGATGTTTGGGGACTACAACTCCCATCATCCCTGACCACTGGTCCTGTCAGCAAGGGATGATGGGAGTTGTAGTCCCAAAACATCTGGAGGACCGAGTTTGCCTATGCCTGGTCTAGTCCATGGGTGGGCAACCTTTGCCAACCTGATGCCCGCATCCAGACATGGGTAACCTTCCAGTGATTGGCAGGGCCAGAGTAAAATACAAAACCTCTTCCAATCTGCTTTTCTCCTTACAGGGGGAAAGATACGCATGTCTGAATTGGGGGGGGGGGGTTAGTGGAAGAAACCGCTGGCAGGCAAAAGCATTAAATGCTTCCTGCTCCTTCCACAACCATGGGGCTCTCAATTGAACTCCCCCCCCAAAAAAACACCCCCTGTGTTTCAGGTGTGTTTTTCTTTCAGACTGGAGTTAGTTATGCACACCTGCACGTATCATCTGGCTCAGTCCTCGGAAAGCCCCATGGATGTTGCCATCCAAAAACATTTCTAGCCGGGGATTCCCACATGAGCTGGCTGCTCCATGATTCATCCTGACTCCTTGCCTCTCTTCCTGGCAGTATCAGTTACATCTCCATATCCCTGGCTGGTTTCATCCGTCCTGCGCTGCCCTTGGGCAATACCAGCCCTTCTCCTGAAGTCTTGGGCTTTGCGGTTAGAGATTTGGCAGTCTGCAGGTGCAGAAGCACCTGTGGCCGCCTGGCTACCTCAAGGAGACCTCAAAAAGACCACCTGGAGCACTTTTAGGAGGTTCTCATCTTGGCTTTCCAAGAGAACAAGAAGAACAACTTTTCGCTCTTCAGTTAGTTAGTTTCATATTAAAATGCCAACCAAACTGATTCCCCCCCCCCTCCATTTTCCCTGGTGTTTTTGACCTGCCTTCCCATCTATGACTATGATCCTGGCTCATGTTGACTTGACTGGAAAGCTATGGCTCCTTCCAAATCCTCTCACATCCATTGAAGAACCTTCCTGTGAGTTCTCATTGCCCACATACACAGGCTTCTTTTGAACCTCCAAGGCAATCCTCTTAAGATCATGGTTGCGTATGGCTGCAGAGGAGGGCAACAAAATATGATCAAGGGCTTGGAAAATCAAGCCATATGAGGAATGGTTGAGGGAATTGAGCGTATATGGCCTGGGGAAGACTGAGAGGTGATATGATTGTTGTTGTTTAGTCATTTAGTCGTGTCTGCCTCTTCGTGACCCCATGAACCAGAGCACGCCAGGCACTCCTGTCTTCCACTGCCTCCCGCAGTTTGGTCAAACTCATGTTCATAGCTTCGAGAACACTGTCCAACCATCTCGTCCTTTGTCGCCCCCTTCTCCTTGTGCCCTCCATCTTTCCCAACATCAGGGTCTTTTCCAGGGACTCTGGCCAAAGTCTCAGCTTCAGGATCTGTCCTTCCAGTGAGCACTCAGGGCTGATTTCCTTCAGAATGGATAGGTTTGATCTTCATTGCAGTCCATGGGGCTCTCAAGAGTCTCCTCCAGCACCAGAATTCAAAAGCATCAATTCTTCGGTGATCAGCCTTCTTTATGGTCCAGCTCTCACTTCCATATGATATGATAGCCATCTTCAAATATCTGAAGGGCTGACACATGGGAGATGGAGAAAGTTCCTTTTCTGCTGCTCTGGGAGGGAGGACCTGATCCAAGGGATTCAAGTGACAAGAAAGGAGAATACAACTAGACACTTGGAAGAACTTTCTGGCAGTGAGAGTTGTTTGACAGTGGAACAGACCCCCCTGGAAGCTGGTGGACTCTCCTTGGAGGTTTCTAAACAGAGGTTGGATGGCCATCTGTCAGGGAATTTTTAGCTGTGATCCCTGTATTCCAGGGGGGTTGGTCTAGATGACCCCTTGAAGTACTTTCCAAATCTACAGTTCTATTATTCTCTAATAGAACTTTAGATCTGCCTTTAATCCCTCAGCCGTGTCTTCTGCCAAAGCGTAGCTATTATGTGGGTGGTATTTTTGTACATCTTCCTGGGAAGTCAGAATTCCAGAGATCTCTGCTACTGACCAGCAGCATCATGTGTGGCCTTAAGGTAGTATGAGCTTCCTTTATGGTCATCTGGAGGTTTGGTGATCCTTGTTTACCCAGGTGTTATAGGAAGCCATCCATTTGGTCCCCGATTTGCTCACCCAAATGACTTAGGTATGTGTGTGATAAGTGTTAGGTTTGGCCTCAAGTCATTTCTAAAAGATGGTTTGCCTACAATTAGCAGGTTTTGCCCCATAACTCATTTCTTGGGTTGTTGTTTTTATAATGCTTACCTTCTTGAAAAGTGGTTGTTCTGGTTTTCTTAGGCATTTGGTTGTGTGTTTTGCTTCTTTGTTTTCCTAAGGAGTATAAAGCTTAGCTTCAGAGATAGGAAAACTGTTTTAGTTTAGATTCCTGCATTGCAGGGGGGTGGGTTAGACTAGATGACCCCAAAGGAAACGTTCCAACTCTACGATTTTCAAGGCCGCTCCCATCACAGCTCTAAAAACACAACGAGATTTGCACATTCTCACTCTCATTCCTCAGGTCTGTGGAACATCTGGGATTCAAAAAATGCCATTAGATTGATATCAGTGATGTTTCTCGTGGCATCTGGAGGGGAAAGGCACATTTCTGCCATAAGGAGGTGATGGGTGATGATAACTTTAAAATCACCCCCCTTCCTCCCTTCTCCTCCTTCTGGATTGCAAATCGCTTGGGTTAAAATCACCAAAAGAAGACTCACAGACATAAGTGGAGGAGAGGTTACATCCATTAAGCCATAACAAGTTGAGGAACTGCATGCAAGCAATTAACCAAATTAACAGAATTTAATTAACCAAATTAAGAGAATTGCAGGCAGGAAGGCCTTTGCTAACTCCAGCAAGGAAACATCCCTCGAGCTATCTTGGCACAGAATCAGAGAATTGTAGAGTTGGAAGGGACCCAATGGGTCATCTAGTCTAATCCACATTGTGAAACCATGGAACTCCCTCCCACTGGAGGCAGTCATGGCCCCCAAGTCGGATGGCTTTGAAAGAGGATTGGACACATCCATGGAGGAGGAAAATCCTGCTCACTGGTTTCCCACAGGCAACTCTTCGGCCACTGTGAGAAGAGGATGGGTCCATGGCCTGATCCAGTGGGCTTTTATTACATTCTTATGTAGGAATCACAGCTAATGCAGCCACCAGGTTTGACTCCCCGGTTGAGGACGGGGAAGAAATAACTCCCTCTTTGCTCAGCGAACCCCAAAGATGAGCCTGGCAAGGACAACTGCAAAGTCCAGCAGGCATAAGCACGGCCCAATCATGCCTCGGTTTACCTGCTGTTTTCCTTCCCGCTTCCTTCCCTGCCCATATTTATGGCCTGCAGTAAGCCGCCATGCCACACAATTGCCTAAACACCAGTCGACTTTTTCCCTACCATGTGGGATGGGCAAAAAAACAAGGGACCTTCAGGTCAAGAAGGAATTTTCCCTGCAAAAATTCCTACTTCAGTAGTCTAAGGAAGGGTGGGAAGGTGCTATAAAGCAGAAAGCAAGAGGCAGGAGAGGAGTCAATTTGTAAATTGAGCTCCCCCCCCCCCATTCTTCTTTTGGCCTCACGTGGACATCCACCTAACCCCTTCCGTCCAGGAGGGTCAAAAGCACTCTCCTCTTCTTCAGCTGTGGCTCTTGCATTGAAAGGGTTTGGAGTAGGTGAACTTTTTTTTGGGGGGGGGTCCCTTCCAACTCTACAACCGTACGCTTCTTTCCAGGGTCAGAGTGAGGCCAAGCACACTCCCCCAGCTTAATATCCTATGCACTTAAAAAAAAATGTAGAGGGGGGGCTATTGGTTGCTTTTATTTTTTATTATATATGTTTTATTATGTATTCTGTGAACCGCCCTGAGACCCCCAAGTATAGGGCGGTATATAAATAATGATAATGATACCAGGGACGACATTGCTGGGGTCATAAACCCCCCTGCTGGCCAAAGGATGAGGATGGTGGATTTCATTTGCACCCCATCCTTCCTGTAAGGAGGTCTCAGAGCAGCGTACAGAGTGCATGCGGAAACAGACTCCCGCTGGGTTCAGTCTGAGCTGCTGAAATCCTCCGGATCATTGTGCCTTTTCATCTTTGGAAGTGAGCAGCTTAGAGCCAACACCCTAAACAAAAAAAACAAAAACAAAAAAAAACACAAACTCAGAGCAAATAAAAAACTTTTTACAAGATTAATCGGATCTTGTGAACCAAACAAGTCCAAACCCCTTTATAGGCAAAGCTGAAGAAGAGGCCAGAGGCAGAATTTTGTTCTCGGAAAGGCTGGTGTCTGGCTCCAAGGATTCCGGATACAAGTTTGGCATTCCCTGCTTTTTAAAAAATAATTGTGTGGGACATCGTTCCCCCTACACCGCCACCCCCCATAACGTTTGCTCAGAAATCGGCTCCACTGAGTTGAGAGGGACCGAGTACATTGGCAGGATCACAGCTGTCGTTCAAGAGTTCACGGGGGCACGCACCCAAAGGTGGCTGCTATCCCTCTCCAAAAATAACCTCTTGGTTTGCCTGAGTGATTGGGCTGACCAGGTCAAGAAGACCAGTCCCTCAAGCAGCTAAGCCAGTACTTTTGTTAAACTGCAGGAGGGGCTAACAAGCATGGGGCTAACATGAACTTTCTTAATGAAGAATGGAAGAAGGAGGAAGAGAACTTTTCGCTTTCTCCAGTTCACTGCTGCTGTATTCTGGCCGGAATTTATTTGTCTTAACATGACAGTATTATAGAATGGTAGAGTTGGAAGGGACCCCCAGAGGCCATCCGTACCCTCCAGGTGTCTCTCTATTTTCCAGGGATAGTCCTGGAATTACGAAAGCCGTCCTGGTTTTCTGATTTGACCCCAGAAGGTCCATATTTCCCCTGCCTGTGCAGAGTTTGGGCCAAGGGAGTGTGTAGACCCTTTGTAAGCAGAGGTCTGAATCTGAGAGAGAGGATGGCTTCCTGCGTATCTTCTGGTGCACTGCTGTTGATATAGTCTGTATCTTTTGCAGGGCTTTCGTAGGCAAATGGTGACTCAGTTTCTCCTTCGTTCTAATGGGAAGGAGCTTGATCCACCTCCATCAGTGATGAGCTCATTGACTTGGAAATTTGTCCTGGCTCCAGCAGCTTCAAAGAGGGTGGCTCATATCAGAATACAGCTGGTGGCTGGATTCCTAGATTCACATACCTAGGTGTGAACCCCATTGAATTTAGTGGGGCTTACCTGTACGTCATGTGGATAGGATTGCGCTGTTAAAGGATTAAGCCACTTGATAAACGAGTTCAGAGGCTATTTAAAAATAAATGAAGGATTAACATTGGAAATGTTTTATTTTTCAACCAACCAAAGAATGCAGTACAATGTGAGATCATTACTCCTCGAACTTCAGAGCATGGGAAGTCACTCAAAGATATAAAATTTGGCATAAAATTTGGTCTTTTGGATTGTATTATAATTCAGAATGTACTTAATGTGGTTTTTATTGGATCGTTAATATGGAAAACTTAATAAATATATTTTTTTTTTTTTAAAGGATCTTGCTGTTAAGGTGACAAGCCATCGTCATCACTGGTGTAGTGCCTAAGGGTTAGAATGGCTTAATACATTGCCATGAACACATCACTCACTTATATAAGGCCTGTTTTAATAGCTATCCCTTCTGCAAGCATGTCTGAGGACAAGTATCTGTGAAGATGCAGCTCCCACTCTGTGTAATTATTACATGCTTGGGACCTTGGATGCATTTGAAACAAGCACACAAGTATCAGGAATCTGCCTTCAGAATGCTGAATCAACTTGTGGAGCAAATGGGATGATAAAGGCATCTCGGAGAGAGGCAATGATATCTCCCCTTTGCTCAAAGATGCTCTCGGCGTCTTGAGCAACACCTGTCGCCCTTGCAGTGTTCCAACATTGGCAATTGCTCACATCCTGCAGTATTATCCCTCCTGCCTTAACTAATCTCACAGGAGCTGCCTGCCTGAATCTGGTTTCTTATCTGTGCCAGCCTAAAATTGCATCAGGAGGAAAATCCAGGGGATATTTTACTATAATCAGAAAAGTCTCACCATGGCATGGTGGCGCGATAGGCGGTGATAAATTTAGTCTGGGGGTGGACAGACGGCAGGTCAGGGACTTTGGCTGTGATTCCTGTACTGCAGGTGGTTGGGCTAAATGGCCTGTTGGGTCCCTGCCAACTCTGCAGTTCTATGATTCTACGTCTAGTTGGTTTCCAGCAAGTCTCCTGGTGGTTGCTGAGATTCTTGCAAAGGAGGATGATGGGCTTTGGTGCGCCTGCAGGCGGGACCTTAAAAGCATAGAATCCTAGAATCGTAGAACTGGGAGGGACCAAGGGGGTCATCCCAGGGGGTCCAACCCCCCTTGCAATTCAGGAATCTTTTGCCCAGTATGGGTCTCAAAGCCACAACTCTGAGTCCAGATGCAGGGCTCTTGCCCCATTCCTACGCTATTCTGCAGCATGACTGCCAGGTGGCCTGAACGGATCAGTGGTCTGACTCATAAGAAGACCCTGTTCTGGACCAGGCCAATGATGCATCGAGGCCAGCATCCTGCTTTTGCAGCCGCCACCCACAAGCAGGATCCGGGCACAGCTATTACTTTATTATTTATTCAATCTCTATATTGCCTTTCCTCCAAGAATAACAGGGTGGGTTACAATATAAAAACACAACAGTGCATACCACGGCAACACAGGGAAACCATAACCCACCACACACCCAGCTTCAAAGGCTGCAGATTCATTAATTAGCCAAAGGCCTAATAGGAGAAGAGGAATGTTTTTGCCTGGCACCTAAAGATATGTAATGAAGGCGCCAGACGAGTCTCCCTGGGGAGAGCATCCCACAAATGGCTGCCACTGCAGAAAAGGCCCTGTTTTGGTGTTGCCACCTTCTGAACCTCCTGCAGAGGAGGCACATGAAGAAGGGCCTCAGAGGATGGTGTCAGGGTCCTGGTTGGTAGTCATATGAGGAGAGGTAGTCCTTGAGGAGCCCTCTGCCCTCCTGAGGCTTCTGGCAACGGGTGTTCAGGAGCGTTGCTGCCTCCGAGTGTTGGAGGCAGAGCAATCACCATCATGGCTGGTGGCCACCCGTAGCTCTGTCCTGCAGGACTTGGCATTAAGTGGTTCCCTGTCTTCTTTTGCAGGTATTCTCCAGGCAACTCGGGCTTTGATGGTGGCCTCTATCCTCTTGGGGCTCATCGCCTTCTCCATCTCCTTAATCGGAATGAAGTGTATGAAATGCATGGAGGATGACCAGGTCCAGAAGATGAGGATGGCCATTATCGGAGGCATCTTCTTCCTGGTTGCAGGTCAGTAGCATCTCTCTCTCTCCCCAGACAGTTGTTTTCTCGAGGGCAAGGGGGAACTGGATGGGGAAGCCACCAGAGGGGAAGACCGCAAGATGGTTGACTCACTGCCTGCCTTTTTTCTCTCATCTCCATTCACAGGATTTGCCGCCCTGGTGGGGACTTCTTGGTATGGAAACGACGTCGCACGCCAATTCTTCGACATTTACACGCCTGTCAACACCAGGTAAATGCTGCCCTCATGCAACCGGGCTGGGTTAAAGGTGTGGCGATGTCTCTCGTTTGCTTCCGGGACCCAGGTGGCAAAAAGGTGTTGTCCTGGACAACCCATCTAAGCTTGCCAGGATTTGCTGAGCTCCTGTGAAGAGGGGGCAATGCTTCTGAGTTCCAGATGCTGGGAACCACAGGAGGGGATCATAAGAACATAAGAACAGCTGGCTGGATCAGGCCAATGGCCCCTGTAGTCCAACAAACTGTTCCCAATGGGGCCAAACAGAAGCCTGTGGGAAACCAGCAAGCAGGATTAAAGCACAAGAGCAGCTCTTCCCTATTGCGGAGTCCAGCGAACTGGGATACAGAAGCATTTCTGCCTCTGATTGTGGAGGCAGAGCCAAGCCATTGGGGCTATCAGCCACCCAAAGCGCTCTCCTCCATGAATTTTTCTAGTTCTCCTTTAAAGCCATTTTGGTTGGTGAACATCACTGCCTCCTGGGGGAGGGAGTTCCATAGTTTAACTATGGAACATAATACTGGTCTTGAAAGATCTGCATTGGCTCCCAGTCCCTTTCCGAGCACAATTCAAAGTGTTGGTGCTGACCTTGAAAGCCCTAAACGGCCTCGGCCCAGTAGACCTGAAGGAGCATCTCCACCCCCATCATTCTGCCTGGACACTGAGGTCCAGTGCCGAGGGCCTTCTGGCGGTTTCTCATTGCGAGAAGCAAAGCTACGGGGAACCAGGCAGAGGGCCTTCTCGGTAGCGGCACCCGCCCTCTGGAACGCCCTCCCATCAGATGTCAAAGAGATAAACAACTACAGTGGTACCTCGAGTGACAGACGCTTCAGGTTACAGACGCTTCAGGTTACAGACTCCGCTAACCCAGAAATATTACCTCGGGTTAAGAACTTTGCTTCAGGATGAGAACAGAAATCGTGCTCTGGCAGTGCGGCGGCAGCAGGAGGCCCCATTAGCTAAAGTGATGCTTCAGGTTAAGAACAGTTTCAGGTTAAGAATGGACCTCCGGAACGAATTAAGTACTTAACCCAAGGTACCACTGTACCTAACATTTAGAAGACATCTGAAGGCAGCCCTGTTCAGGGAAGTTTTTAATGTGTGACATTTTAATGTATTTTTAATCTTTGTAGGAAGCTGCCCAGAGTGGCTGGGGAAACCCAGCCAGATGGGCGGGGTACAAATAATAAATTATGATGATGGTGATGATGATGATGATGATGATGATGATGATGATGCTCTGTGTAACAACAACAACAACAATTTATTTATTGTACCCCACCCATCTGACTGGGTTTCCCCAGCCGCTCTAGGAGGCTTCTAAAAAATATAAAAAGACCATAAAATGTCAAACATTAAAAGCCTCCTGATACAGGGTTGTCTTCAGATGTCTTCTAAAAGTTGTGTAGTTCTTTATTTCCTTGACATCTGGTGGGAGGGCGTTCCACAGGGCGGGTGCCGCTACCAAGAAGGTCCTCTGTCTGGTTCCCTGTAACCTCACTTCTCACAGGGAGGGAACCGCCAGAAGGCCCTCGGAGCTGGACCTCAGTGTCTGGGCTGAACAATGAGGGTGAAGACACTCCTTCAGGTCTACTGGGCCGAGGCCATTTAGAGAGAAAGAAGTGAAGAAGTCCTTTTTATCTGTCCTGAAACTTCCAACCTTCATCTTCACTGGATGTCCCTGAGTCCTTGTGTTATGAGAGAGGGAGGAAAGGGGACTGTAGGCAGGTCTAGGCAGGCGAAACATCACACTGCAGCCAAGAGGGAGGGACAACCTCCTCTTCCTTTTGTACATCCTGCCTGCCAAAGAGAGTTTTGTGGCTTCGCAACTTGCATCTTGCATGTTAAGATCAATTCATCCTAAACTGAGCGATCCCTTGTGACCCAGTCCGCATTCCACACCGAAGGGAATGTCTCTTGTCTTGCCACAAATGCTGGAGCAAGTTTTCATGCCTTCCCTCATCCATGGCTGATCATTTATGATCACAGTATTAAAGCGGATGAATCAGACCAATGCCTTGTAACTGAATCACAACACCTGCCCCTCAACGCCTGCAAGTTTCGTCCTGCTTTCAGGACGCTTGTGAAAGCCCCGAGTGACTTTCATAGATAGCTGTACATATCCAGCTGTCCCAGACGGATGCAAGGAGACCAGGGCACCTCGCAAACAAACCTATGTGGAGTTATGAGTAGGAATGTTATTTATTCGTATAGCTGAAGCTCTTCCAAAAAGTCAAAATACACAAAACAAAATAAAACACATCACACGGTTAAAATAATTATTTATTATTAATATTATTTTCAAGTTGAGGTAGAATTATTTTTTTAAAAAATATATTTTTGTTAAGTTTTACACTTTTATATTCATCTCAATAACATTATCTAAAAAAGAAAAATAAATGCAGTTCTCCAATCTCCCCTCCCCTCAACTTCCTCTTCTGGTTTATTATGCAATAACGTCTCCTGCCTGTTTTTTTATATCTTAACATTGCATTCTTTAAGTTAAATATTTTTATATTCTTATCATTTTTATACCTTAACAATTTTCTAAATGCCTCTTATACTTTGCTATTTTCTAATTCTTACACCTTACTTTTTATCTTTATTTTCTTGGTTGTAAGTGATTACTCAAACCCTGCTAGTGAGTCCACTTCCTTAC
Organism: Podarcis erhardii; assembly: GCF_964252035.2. Classification (NCBI taxonomy): domain Eukaryota; kingdom Metazoa; phylum Chordata; class Lepidosauria; order Squamata; family Lacertidae; genus Podarcis; species Podarcis erhardii. The sequence goes on along the minus strand of NC_138509.1, from coordinate 99,989,701 downwards.
AATGTTTCTGTAAATACAAGATAAATGGTTTCCAGTCTTTTTAAGTCTTTATTGCCCTTATCTCTAAGTTTTCCAGTTAACTTGGCCATTTCCACATACTCCATCAGTTTTTCTTGCCATTCTTCTTTGGTTGGTATCTTGCTGTCTTTCCATCTTTGGGCTAGTAATATCCTAGCTGCTGTTGTAGCATACATTTAAAATAATTATTTAAACCAGGCATTCTGTGAGATAAGAGCTCACTCCCCTAAAGAATTTAACTTACCATACCCTCTAACTTTTCTCCTTAAAATTGCCCCCCTTAAAACAGGCCACTTTTCCAGAAGTGTAAAGTGTAAAGTGTACCTGTGGCCCAATAAGAAGTTAATCAGATACCCATTTGGTCTCTCAACTGAGAGATTTAAACCTTTGACCAAGGCTTCTCTTAAGTCCTTGTAGGTTGGGCAAACCATTAAGAAGTGGGGTGAATCTTCATGCACTGGAAAGGGAAATGCAATTAATGGTTAGCTATTGTTGGTGGTGATTAATTGGTGGTTTCCTTTCCCCCTTCTCCTCTTCTCCCAGATTTGAATTTGGACCCGCTCTCTTCATCGGCTGGGCAGCTGCGGCCCTGACCATCCTGGGAGGGGGCTTCTTGTGCTGCTCCTGCCCTCGCCGCGAAACCACCTACCCGCCCAGCCGGCCGTACCCCAAGTGCGCCCCCTCTTCTGGGAAAGATTACGTATAACCCGGAATGGAGACGGAGCAAATTGCCTTGGCATTTAAGAAACCAAAGGGACGCTGACTTCTCGTTGTCCTTCGGAAAGCAGGGCATGTGCCTTCGCCCCCTCGCCCTGCTCTCCCTTGCGTAAAACAAATGCGTATATTTATATCGATGCCATTCATGTGTAGCCATTTCTGCTCCCGCATGGGCAAATTCGTCCCTATCCTTCCGACAGATGAGGAGGCCCCAAACATGTACATAGCTGCTGTGAAATGGCACCAAATTTATCTATCTTTCCTTGAGGGTATGAGACAGGCAGCCCCACCACCTCCCCCCCCCAAATATTGTTTGTGTATTCCCTCTTTATTCCCTTCCTATGTTAGGGCACTCAAGCATGGGCCTGCTGCCTCATTCTGCTTTTCCTTTGTATATATTTTGATGCTGAAGTGGCAGAAGGGGCACAGGTCTAGCGCAGGAGGCCAGAGGTTTCAAAACCTTGAATGAGGGTTTGCTTGAAGAATCCGTTTTAATGCATGGATGTGTTGGGTTTCTGTTCCTCTCCCCAACCCCCCAAACCCTTTGCCAAGGAATAGTTGGGCCCAGAGTGGCCCCGGTCCTCCTGTTTTTCCTGCATGCACAGAAGCAAGGCAGAAGGCCTTTGGTCAGAGAAGATGACCGTGTTTGAATTTCCCCAAGGTACTTGGCTAAGGAGACCCCATTCCACAGCTAAGGGTGGACCTAAGGAGTTGGCCTCTGAGAATTTGCTGCCTGGATACCTCAGGTCCAGGTTTGAGTTACAGCATCATAGAATTGTACAGTTGGTTGGGACCCTCGAAGGTCATCTATCCAAACCCCTGCATCACAGCTATAGAATTGGCCATCCTGAAAAATCTCCAATGAAGGAGAGTCCACCACCTTCCATTGCTGAATGGCTCTTAGAAAGTCTTTCCTTGTGTAGTCGGAATCTCCGTTCTTGTAACTTGAATCCATTGGCTCAGGTGCCCCCCTCCAGAGCAGCTGAAAAACAGGTTTGCTCCATCTTATAAACATAATAATCTTCCACTTGAAAAGTCCTTCAGACGCTTCCCTGTCTCTCATAAAGCTCCCTGGGTGACCGTGATAAAGACTGAAGATCTGCGTGTGCCTACTTGGGAGTAGACCCCCTTGACACCAGTGGGATTTACTTCCCTTCTCTCTCGATCAAAGCCTGCCTCCTAACCCTCCCTGGTTTGTGATTGTGGTTCAGTCCAAATTTCTCCCCACCTGTCTGTATTAATTGGCTAAACTTCAGTGCCTGTGTGTTGGCAGGGTGGGTTGGGTTGGGGGCTTATCTATGAGGATGTTGTATAAAGTGTTGACTGTTTTCAATAAATGTAACCTTTTCCTTTTTTTAAAGAAACCATGTCTCTGTTTTGCTACTTATTTTGTATATATATACTTGTACCTGAAGAGGGAATAAAGAAAAAGAAATCAAACTTTGTTGGGAAATCACTCTTTGGGTGGCTTCCTCTAGAGTTGCAAAATAGCCTGACTAGGAAATTGGCCCATGAGATGTCCTTGCAGTAGATTAGGACAGGAAAAAGGAAGCCTTCCTCACCAGACATGGTACGCGGCCAATGGTCATCTACAGGGAACTGCACTGAGCACTGCTGCTGCAGCCCACAATGGCTTATGATCAGATTTGGTTGGACCAGTCCCAGTCCACCAGACCTAGTCAGCACTTGTTCTAAAACAGGGTGCAATTTGCAACGAAATGTGCACCCAGGTGGAAGGAGCTGACCCAACGTTTGAACCTTGGGGGAAAGATAGGCTGAGCCCAAAGTGAGGCCTGGAGGAAGCAGATCAGGAAGGGAAGCAAAGGGTCAGAGCCAGTGGCGTAGCGTGGGTTGTCAGCACCCGGGGCAAGGCAAATAATTTGTGCCCCCTATCCCGTGGATTTGCGCCCCCTAACCCTAACCCCCAGATGTTGCGCCCGGTGCGGCCGGCCCCCCTGCACCCCCCACGCTACGCCACTGGTCAGAGCAGGGAGCAGAGATGGTACCCACTCAAATACCACTGGTCTGGAGAAAAGAGTGGAGTCCAAGACAAGTCCTTCAGAACCCTGGACAGATCTCAGGGAAGAGACACTAGGGCTACTGCAGCCCTACCAACATAGCCCACTAATGAGAGTTACCATCCAAAACATCTGGAGGACATCAGATTGCAGTATATACTGTGCCAGCTGCCAACTGAGGACTTTCATAGTTCTTCGGCCTGACTTTCCCACCTTCCAGGAGAGGAGAAATCATTAAAGGGGAAAACCTCTGGTCTGGAGCCTGTCTGTCCATGGTCATGTTTTCTGCAGCGATGAGCAGACTTAGCAAGGAAGACAGGGGGATGAGGAAGAGATGCTGGTTCCTTTAAGAACCTAAGAAGATCCTGCTGGATCCGGCCAATGGCCCATCAAATGCAGCATCCTGTTCCTACAGCAGCCAACTAGATGCCTTAATTAAAATTAAACAAATGGCAGTCCTCAGGTTAAATTGAAAGCGGTTAATACTCACCAGGACCAACTGATATTATAAGGACCTGTGAGTGAGCTGGGAAACCTCCTTCGTGCTTGTTCTTATACAAAGAGAAAATGAGTCAGATTGAACCCTGGCCCAAGGCCTGGTGGAACAGCTCCATCTTGCAGGCCCTGTGAAAAGATGTCAAGTCCCGCAGGGCCCTGGTCTCTTGTGAGAGAGTGTTCCACCAGGCTGGGGCCATGACCAAAAAGGCCCTGGCTCTGGTCGAAGCCAGTCTGACCTCCCTGGGGCCTGGGATCTTCAGGGTGTTGTTATTAGCAGACCGTAGGGTCCTCCATGGGACATACCAGGAGAGGCGGTCCTGTAGGTACGAGGGTCCCTGTGGAGGCAACACATGGCCATCCTGACTTGTAGCCCCTCCATGAATTTGTCCAATCCTCTTTTAAAGCTATCTGAGTTTATAGCTTGGCTCAGGGCTGCAGACCCCAGAGATCTGAGACTTTTCCTCTGTGCAGCAAGCAATTCCTCCACCACCTCAATCCCATTTCGAGTTGCAGGGGGTGGAGTAAGGGTGGTGTGGCGTCCCTGCTCCTTCTGTTTCTCACCCTCTGCAGCAAGGCTTCTGCCATCATTTCCTGAGCCCCCTCCTGCTGCCACGCTGGCAACCAATCCAACCACCACAGTAGCCAGTTCTGCAATCTGCCCACCACAGCAGACACTTCTGCAATCTGATTTCCAGACAGGGAGAAGTCTAGAAAGCTGCAGAAACAGACTAGAAAGTGAGCAGAGTGTCCCTGCTCCCCAGACAGCTCCCTTGCTGCAGACAAGAAGGCCAGAACAATTGGCCAGAAATATCTGCAGACAATTAGCCAGAAATATCTTCCTTACTGAGAAAGGCTCTTGACCTTCTGCTGCCACTTTGCAGCACTCATGGGAATTTACAAAACGAGTGTCTGATCAGAATGAGATGTTCTAGTCTAGACAAGGCCTGTAGTTCTCCTTTGGTTTGGTCAGCCATGGCTGGAATTGGAGCTCTTAGTAATTAGTGTAGGGTTACCAGACGTCCCCGGTTCCCGGGGACAGTCCCCAGATTTGCAAATCTGTCCCCGGACAAATTCCGTCCCCGGAATGTCCCCGGATTTGCAAATCTGTTCCTGGAAAACGTGGCAGCGGCAACCTCAGCATCCTGGAGCCAGCCTGGTAGCACAGTTGGCTCTGGCTGGCTTCAGGAGCTGCTCACTGCCATGACGCTGGCTATTGTTCCTCACTGGAAGTCCCCATATCATGTGCATTGTGCACACCACATCATATGAGGACTTCCGGAGAGGAAAAATAGCGGGCACCACGGCTGCGGGAACAAGCAGCTCCTGAAGCCAGCCAGAGCCAACCACACCACTAGGCTGGCTCTGGGATGCTGAGGCTGCCGCCACTGCCGAAGGGGAACCAGGGACATCTGGTGGTACAGAATCTCCTTCCCCCTTCCTCCTTTGTTTTGACTGATTGGGGGAGGCTCGGGAGTCACGGCCGGCCGTTGCCCAGTTTTTGAAAAAACTCTGCACATTTATGTTTCACAGGGTGCGAAAGAAGGGCTTTGCACCTTGCCTGGCAGGGAAACCACTCGCCTTGTGCCCCTCCTGGGCAACAGCCACCTGCCCGCGACTCCTGAGCCTCCCCCAAACAAAGGGGGAAGGGCGCAGGAGATCGGGGAAGGCTCGGGAGTCATGGGCGGGCAGCGCACCATTGCCCAGTATTTTTTAAAAACTCTCCGCATTTATGTTTCACAGGGTGCGAAAGAAGGACTTTGCACCTTTATACAATATGCATGTGTGCTTGGGCCCAGAGTCTTTTGTGTCACCATCCCCGCTACTGACTCCTTGTTGCTACTCAGCTTCAAAAGAAAAAAAGGGTCCCCGGATTCATTGAAAAAAATCTGGTAACCATAAATTAGGGCTCTGGAGGTCAGTGGTGGGACCTCCTGCTTAAGTGTGGACCTTGGCAGATGCCCAGCTATGCTGGCCTCTGAAGCTCCCCCGATCCCTATAGCTCATCACTTCAAGTTGCTTTCCTGACTCTGATACCAAACTGAGCCAGGGGTGTGTGTTGGAAGCAACAGAGCAGGCACCCCCAAACTCTGCCCTCCAGATGTTTTGGGACTACAGTTCCCATCATCGCTAGCTAACAGGACCAGTGGTCAGGGATGATGGGAATTGTAGTCCCAAACCATCTGGAGGGCCTAGTTTGGGGATGCCCGCAATAGTGCATGAAAGAGAAAAGTGCGGAGAGCTCAGTTCCCTCATGTCACATGAGCTTTTTGATGTAGAACCCTATTTTAGACCTGAATCGGGAATGCAGAGATATTTTATAGAGTCAGCTTTCTCTAATCGTCACCTGGGCTCTGGGCTCCAACTCCCTCAGTCTTGGGAGATGTGACTGGTGTCAGTCAGGAACAGGGCCTTTTCTGTGGTGGCACCTGCCCTACGGAATGCCTTTCCAAGTATGGTCCACCTGATCCCATCACTTCTGTGCTCCTGGTATTTGGTGAAGACCTCGCCTTTGAGAAGGCTCTTGGTGAACTTCTCTGTTATTTTTTCTGCTGTTGGACTCTGTTAAGTGTCTGCTATTAATCTGAAAACATTGGGAGCAGGGGGAGGTATGTTTTATTCTGTTTTCCTCACTGTCTTTCTACATACAGATAGGTAGCCGTGTTGGTCTGCCATAGTCAAAACAAAACAAATTCCTTCCAGTAGCACCTTAAAGACCAACTAAGTCAGTTCTTGGTATGAGCTTTCGTGTGCATGCACACTTCTTCAGATAAAAGAAGTGTGAAGAAGTGTGCATGCACACGAAAGCTCATACCAAGAACTGACTTAGTTGGTCTTTAAGGTGCTGACTTAGTTGGTCTTTAAGGTGCTACTGGAAGGAATTTTGTCTTTCTACATGTCCTTGATGAAAGGGGTAAGAGCAGAAAGATTAAAATTAATTAATATGGTTTGGTCCCCATTTTCCAGGGACATCCCTGATTTAGAGAAGCCGTCCTGGTTTCTGATTTGATCCCGGTATGTCCCGCTTTTCCTTAAGTTGCCCCTATTTTCACTGGAGAAATGTTGGAGGAGATGGAGTTATCCAACACTCTGAAGGCAATCCTGTATAGGTGCGCTGGGCCCAGGGGGAACCCGAGAACCGTGGTCCAGGACCAGACCAGAATCCGTAGGTTCCACTAGGAGTCAGTCCGACAGGGCCAAGGCAGGACATGAGGCAGGAAACCAGGCAAGGACAGGCGCAGGATCTCAGGCAGGATCTGGCATACAGCAATGTTGCTCCCGCAACCTGGGGCGGGGTCCGACAGCCTTTTATCTCTGTCAGGGTAACGGCCGGTCCCGATCCCCTGGCGACTCACCTCCCTGTCTCACCCAAAGGCGAGCACTCCTCCTGCAAGTACTCAGGTCTCTCCTTCTCTCAGACCTCAGTCTCTGCAGCTCGGGAGACGTCGGTGGGTTACTAGACCCAGAGGCCGCCTCAGCCTCCCCTGACCCAACCGGTAGTGGAGCAGCTGTAAGTGATGGCCCAACTGGAGGCAAGGAGGTCATCCCCGCATCTGGAGCCAGGGCAAGCTCAGGCCCCAAACTCGGCCCAGCTGGTGCTTGTTGCCGGGGAACAGTCTGTGCAGACTGGGACTCTTCAGGATCAGGCCCCAGACTTGGTTCAGGTGATGCCTGAGGCAAAGAATCCGGCACAGACTGAGGCCCCTCTGGTTCCGAGTCTGAGCCCGAGTCCCAGGCCATCATAATAGGGAAGTTTTCTATTTTTAAAACATTTTATTATGTTTTTATATATGTGTCAGAGCTGACAATATGTTGGAATCTGCCCAGAGTGGCTGGGGCAACCCAGGAAGATGTGTAGGATACAAACAGTAAAATTATCATTATGGAATGGGACGTCCCTATTTTCAGCAGAGGAATGTTGCAGGGTATGATCTCCTTGGCCTCCCCTACCTCCCGGAGGGAGAGCCATTGTGGTGTAGTGGTCAGAGTGTTGGTCTAGGACCTGGGAGACAAGGGTTCGAATCCCATTTTTGGCCATGACACTCACTGGGTGACCTTGGGCCAGTCACAGCCTCTTAGCCTAACCTACCTAACAAGGTTGTTTCATAGAAGAATGGAGGATGTTTGTGGAGTATGTTTTTAAAATACAACAGTCAAATGAAACCACGCTCAGAATTCGAGATAAAATCAGGAGAAGAAATATGATAAAATAGGTGTAATAGAGAAACTTTTTATAATAGACAAAGACATAATGCAGTAGAAAGCTCTGGAACCAAGAAGACCAACACTTCAATAAAGAAAAGAATGGGGGGAAATGATAATTTATTTTGGAGACCACTGTAAGCAGGTGAAAACATTGGCATGATTGCAATAGCACTTGTAAGTCAGCAAATATTATGGACAAAATGGAGTGGCATAAAATATGGATTATAAGGATGCAGCGAAAGGGAGGTATGGGGAAGTCGATTGAAAGAAGTTACAAGAAAATAAGATTATGAATTTATTTATGTTAGATTTGTTTATGTTTGTTTGTGTTTTGTGATGTGGTTGTCTTTTAATTATGTGTTTTAAAAATTGAATAAAAATTATTTTAAAAAATAAAATAAAATATGGATTATGAAATAATATGTAGTTGAAAAGGATGACAATAGGACCCACGGAGGGGACGGTGGAAAGTCTAGAGATTTGGAAAAATCTCTAAATATGGATATGTAATTGGCATTGTTATAATTTTATATTTGTAAAGACATATATAAAGACATAATGCAGTAGAAAAGGTTTGAGTAAAAGCACTGTGGAAGTAGGGGTGGGAAGTCAATTTATGAAACAGCAAAACTATTTGAAATGAAGAATATTGTAAAAAAAAAAAGTCAGAAAATTTTAATTTTAAAAAGTATTACAAGCAAAAAAAATCCTGCTTGTGGGTTTTGCATGGGCACTGTGAGAACAGGATGCTGGACCAAAGGGTTTGCCCCCTTTGACTTGAGCTAGAAGGCCCTTCTTCGGTTCTGCACTTTCCTTGTGTGTTTCCTTTCTTTTCTTTTTTTGGAAAACGCAGGAGCCTTCCCAGAGCTAGGCTCTCTCCCTGCTCCCCCTCTCTCTGCAGGAGCCTGCCGTTGGACAGAAGTCTGCCTTTCATCTTCCCTGCACCGCCAAGACCGCGTCCGACTTCCCTTTTGCAGAAGAGCTGGCCGATCCCACTTCTGCAATTTGCACACACACACACACACACACACAGAGGCAAGCCTCAACGCAGCTTGAGGGAATTGGGGAATGCAGCCCAGCACAAAGGGTCCCGAGGAGTGGCCCGCCTCGTCGGGGTGAAGAGCAAGTCAGAGGAGACACCTGCGGCGCGTGGGATTTGTTGATGTAGCAACCGCAGAAGCATCTCTCGCGCCCACCCAGCCCTTCTTGGCAAGCGGCTCCTCATCTGCACAAGACCAGAGACCCACCTGTTTCAGGGCCTCCAGAAAGCCGCCCTCCTCTTCCAATCGCTTGGCAGCAATGGCAGCTGCCTCTGAGCAGGGTCATCGCCTTGCCCAGATTTGTGCCAAGGGGTAGTGCAACTCATGCAACACGGGGGCGAATCTTGATGTGTCTGAAGGTGTGTTTGTGTGTGCGCACAGACACACACACACCTGGGAAGAGGCTACCCAGCTCTGCTTCTGGGCTTCAGCAGGTGTGGAACTTGTCTGGCAAGCTTAGCAGGCTCTTCCTGCTCCTTGAGGGAGGCTTCGTGGGCGGCCGAGGACAGGAACATCCATCCCAGAATTCCCAGTTGAGACACTCTCGCCTGGAGATGAGCAAAGCCGCTTCATCAGTCCGCCTTAGTGCAGTCAAGCTCTCTGCTCCCCTGGCAGCCGATTCAGATGTCAGCTGAAATCAGAGCAGACATTTTTTCTGAGAACATTTAAAAGATTTGTCCCCCTCCTGCCCTCCGCTGAAACCAATTTCTAGAATTTTGAAAGGCAGTGTAGTCTAGTGGTTAGAGGGTCAGACTGAGACCTGGGTGAGCACGGTTTCTTTTTATTTTATTTATGATTTTCAGTTTTATACATTCCAGTAATTTTACAGTCATTTTAATGTTTTGAAAGTTGACATCCTCCCCCCCCCTCTTTCTGCGGATCCTTAAAATTTATTTTTAATATTTCCTGCATATCCAATGGGTGCCAAGCACCACACCAATCGCCTCCCTGGGTGGCATCTGCTGCTGTGTGAAGCAATGATGCAGGCGTTCTTTCTGATGACCATCAACCCATCTACTCATGAGAAAGCCTGGATGAATCAGGTTCTTTCTGACTGGGCTGTCCTTTCAGAAGAGGAAATGCCTAGGAGAGAGGAAGAGGAAGAGGAAGAGGAAGAGGAAGAGGAAGAGGAAGAGGAAGAAGAAGAAGAAGAAGAAGAAGAAGAAGAAGAAGAAGAAGAAGAGACTCAATCGCACAACTTGTCATGTGCTTATTTTTAGGCACAGATGCCGATATAGAAATGACGACTGTTAAAAACAGCGTCTTGCATCTTGTTCTCACCATGGCCAACCAGATGTCTGTGGGGAGCCCACAAGCCAGGCTGGACCCCCATAGCCCTCTCCCCTCCTGTGGGGTCCAGGAATTGTTATTCAGAGGCATACAGCCTTGAACCACAGAAGCAGACCGTAGCCATCATGACTAGAAGCCACTGGTCACTTTCTCTGCCATGAATTCTGTCCTGTCCTCTTTTGTTGTTGTTGTTTAGTCATCTAGTCGTGTCCGACTCTTCATGACCCCCTGGACCAGAGCACGCCAGGCACTTCTGTTGCAGAATTCTGGTGCAGAATTCAGCAGCCAGGTTGCTCCTTGGCAAAACAACAACAGACAAACCTATGGTCACGTAAAGCATCCTCAATAAACACAGGAGACGTAACCGGCTGTGTTCTTAGATAAATAAGGTATACTATTCATAGTATCAAATTATAAATTTCAACGGAAGTAACTCATAAAGTTCAACAAACGAATAAAGCAGAAGACCCAGTGGATCAGAACATTCTTTAGTCAGTTCATGCATAAGATCCATGGTGTCTATTCCATCTGTCTGTTCATAAAATCCAAAAAATCCACATGAAAGGTTGTTAAAGGTAAAGGGTAAAGGGACCCCTGACCATTAGGTCCAGTCATGACCGACTCTGGGGTTGCGGCGCTCCTCTTGTTTTATTGGCCAAGGGAGCCGGCGTACAGCTTCCGGGTCATGTGGCCAGCATGACTAAGCCATGTCTGGCAAACCAGAGCAGTGCACGCAAACACCGTTTATCTTCCCGCTGGAGCGGTACCTATTTATCTACTTGCACTTTGATGTGCTTTCGAACTGCTAGGTTGGCAGGAGCAGGGACCAAGCAACGGGAGCTCACCCCGTCGTGGGGATTCAAACCGCCGACCTTCTGATCGGCAAGCCCTAGGCACTGAGGTTTTACCCACAGCGCCACCCACGTCCCTGTTACAATTCCACAAAATCCTTACACAGGGTCTAGACAAGGATTTCTGGAATATTTGCCTTGTTTCGCTGTCCTGGGCTTCATCAGTACAGTGGTACCTCGGGTTAAGTACTTAATTTGTTTTGGAGGTCCATACTTAACCTGAAACTGTTCTTAACCTGAAGCACCACTTTAGCTAATGGGGCCTCCCGCTGCTGCCACACCACCGGAGCACAAATTCTGTTCTCATCCTGAAGCAAAGTTCTTAACCTGAAGCACTATTTCTGGGTTAGCGGAGTGTGTAACCTGAAGCGTATGTAACCTGAGGTACCACTGTACTTAAAGCTCTAAGTAATGCAAATAAATACAATATCATGATCTCACACATTTTAGAGCAAAAATAATATGAAACCATAAACAACTGTACATACCATATGTGATATTACAGGTCAGTGGATCTTATGGCATAATAGTAGCTGCGGTAAGTAGCAACTGTTACAAAGTACGGTTATATGGACAAGCACAAAATTGATTAAAAATTGAACTGACTAAAGAATGTTCTGATCCACTGGGTCTTCTGCTTTGTTCGTTTGTTGAACTTTATGAGTTACTTCCGTTGAAATTTATAATTTGATACTATGAATAGCATACCTTATTTATCTAAGAACACAGCCGGTTACGTCTCGTGTGTTTATTGAGGTTGCTCCTTGGGGCAGATGGCTTGAGCCTATTGCACCAATCCTGACTCGACTGCACTGGCTGCCAAGTGGTTTCCGGACCCAATTCAAAGTGCCCATAAAGCCTTAAGTGGCTCAGGACCACAATACCTCCCCACATGAACTGACCTGGACCCCACAACCATCATCTGAGGTCTTTTTTCATGTGCCTCCTCCCCAAGAAGCCCAGAAGGTGATAACACAAGAATGGGGCCTTTTCTGTGGTGGCTCCCCATCCATTTGTGGGATGCTCTCCCCAGGGAGCCTCACCTGGTGCCTTCCTTGCATATCTTTAGGCACCAGGCAAAAACATTCCTCTTCTCACAGGCCTTTGGCCTTCTATGGTCTTTTAAATATGTGTGTGTGATTACAACAACAACAACCCCCAATCTGGCTGGGTTTCCCTAGCCACTCTGGGCAGCTCCCAACAGATTATCAAAACAGATTACAATAAAACATCAGACATTAAAAACTTCCTTAAACAGGGCTGCCTTCAGATGTCTTCTATACGTCAGCTAGTGGTTTATTTCCTTGACATCAGATGGGAGGGCGTTCCACAGGGTGGGCGCCACCACCGAGAAGGCCCTCTGCCTGGTTCCCTGCAACCTTGCTTCTCACAGGGAGGGAACTGCCAGAAGGCCCTCGGAGCTGGACCTCAGCGTCTGGGCTGAACAATGTGGGTGGAGACGCTCCTTCAGGCATCCTGCGTTCCTCAGGTGAACAGTGGTATATAAATTTAATAAGTAATTAAATAATAATAGTCCTATTGGCCCTTGCTGTTTCTTCCAACCCTAGATTTCTATGTTTCTAAGTGACCAAACACAGCAATTCTCATGGCAGAATGGTATTCCTTGAGCCGCTCTTCCTCCTCCCCTGTGATCCAGAGGCTGCCACGATGTCTCCGATCTCCAGCCGTGCCTCCCTTTTGCAAGAGGACAGTGAGGTCCCTACTCCAGAGAAAGATCACGCTGCCTTCTTCCTGTGCCAGGCACTTTCTGTCCCTGCAGTGTTGCATAACTCTGTCCCTTATGGTTTACAGTGTTTGTTATTCCAAACCATCAAAGAAGACTACCCTGGTCATTAATATTTCCTGGCACCACACCAAGACTCTTCCAGGAGCCTGGGTGGGTGGCTCTTGCAGAGAGGAACAAAAGGGAAAACAGGAGATGCACCGCAAAGGTTTCTTCCTGCTCCAAGGATACTGCGCAGGAAACATTTTGTCCTCCGGAAAAGTCCAGCATTGTATAAGTGACCACACGCTCTGGGGGAGGGACGCCCTGCTTGCCCAACTCATGAGCTCCTCATCCGGGCATTTCTTGGACCAGGAAGAGATTGCTGGACCAGATGAAAGATGATGCAGAAATTTCAGCAGGTCCAAAACACAGCAGTCAGATTCCTGGCTTTTAAAACCAATATTGCAACCTTAATCCGGCCCCTACCCACATCACATGTCCAGCAGCCATGGGTCATGGGTTTGAGTCCTACGTTGGGCAAAATGATTCCTGCATTGCGGGGGGTTAGATTAAATGACCTCTACAATTCTATGAATCTCTGGTTTTATAAACTTGTACCATTACACATTTATTTTATTTTATTTTATTTTACAGTGGTACCTCGGGTTACATACACTTCAGGTTACAGACTCCACTAACCCAGAAATAGTGCTTCAGGTTAAGAACTTTGCTTCAGGATGAGAACAGAAATCGTGCAGCGGAGGCGCAGCGGCAGCAGGAGGCCCCATTAGCTAAAGTGGTCTTCAGGTTTGGAACAGTTTCAGGTTAAGTACGGACCTCCGGAACGAATTAAGTACTTAACCCAAGGGACCACTGTATTTTATTTTATTTTGTTTTATTTTATTTTATTTTATTTTATTTTTTATATTTTATTTTATTTTATTTTATTTTTTATATTTTATTTTATTTTATTTTATTTTATTTTATTTTATTTTTATTTTATTTATTTATTTTATTTTATTTTATTTTATTTTATTTTATTTTATTTTATTTTATTTTATTTTATTTTATTTATTTTATTTTATTTTATTTTATTTTATTTTATTTTATTTTATTTTATTGCATTGCATTGCATTGCATTGCATTGCATTGCATTGCATTGTTAGGGGGGGTGATTTCTGCTGCATGTGAACTCGGGCTTTGACAGATTGAGTGGCAAGACCAAGGGTGGGTCCAACGGTCAAGAAGGTGGTTTCTGCCCATCCCATAGAGGGAAGTGAGGGTCAGATGGGGCTCATCCACCTGGGAAAGTAACCCATCTAGGAGAAGAAAAACTCTGTCCCTAAACCTCTCCTGCCTTGTGGGATATCTCCTGGAGAATAAAAGGCTGAAGAGTAAACCCTACACAAATCCTAAGATGGTTGGATGGCACCTGGTACCCCTCCTTCGGGCACCTCCTGAAGACAAGCTGGTGTGTAATGCATTGCCCTGCTTTCCTTTGGACCACAACAAGCATCCTGGTTGGTAGCATCACTGCATCCTGTGGGAATGAGTTCCACCGTTCCACCAGCCATTTGGAGTTCTGTTGTGGCTGTAAGAACATGCCATGCTTTCTTCTTCAGAGGTCTGTGGCTTCCTTTTATTTATTTTTATTGTTATTAAAGATTTTGTTTATTTACAAAGGTGTGTGCAATGTCACTCTCTCGTATTCCCCCCCCCCCGTAACATTTTTACAAATCAGTTTCATTTGTTGAGACATAAGGAAGAAAAGGGGGGAAGTGGTCTGGTGGGGAAGATGGGTGGGGTTGGGGTCGGGTGGCGATGTTTTTATTTTACTTAAAATATGTGGGTTTTGTGTCAGCGTTGCTTGTGCAGGTTCTCTGCTGTTCACTTGTGTTCCTTTGTTGGTGAGAGAGGTTGGGGTTGGCCTAGGGTGTGGCTGTTCATTTGTGGTTGGCTGTGGTGGTACCTTGCCAACAAAGGTCTGCATAGTTAAAGCTCTGGTTTTCCCAGTCGTGATGTATGGAAGTGAGAGCTGGACCATAAAGAAGGCTGATCGCCGAAGAATGGAGGCTTTTGAATTCTGGTGCTGGAGGAGACTCTTGAGAGTCCCATGGTCTGCAAGAAGATCAAACCTCTCCATTCTGAAGGAAATCAGCCCCATAGGCGCTGACTCCATGGGGCCTGAGGGGGCCCGAGCCCCCTCAAAAATTCGTTTGGGGGGGCTCAGCCCCCCCAATAATTTAAGAAAATTATTACCGTAAACTTCGCTCTATAACACGCAAATTTAAGGGGAAATGTCTGTGCGTGTTATTGAGCGAATGTGTGGTCCCTGGAGCCGGAGCGCAGGGGCAAAAATCAGATTGGGCGGTCGGGCGGAGGGAAGGCGGAAGCTGCTGCTTTCCTGCATTCTGCCTCAGGGTCTTACTGCCCTCCCGCTTCTGTTGCTGCGTTTGCTCAAACTCAACAAAGAGCAGGGAATCCCCTGCCCTCCTGGCAAGCAGAGGGTTAAGGAAAGGATTGAGTCCTTCCTTCTAATTCTATCCTAGTCCAGCCCACCACCTCCTCTCCGTGCTCTAGGGACTCGCAGGTGGGGGAGAGAGAGAGAGGGCTGGCTTGGGGGGGGGACTTTTGCCTTCCTTTCCCCCCCACCCCGTTAAACTCCTCCCCTGCATTCTTAGCCAGCTGCTTCTCCGCACACCCCTCTTGTGCTTCTTGTCCCTTCTGTGTTTTTCTTTCCTCCCCCTTTAAAACGTGGTGACAAAGCACGGATCTACATGGATCCTCAGGATTTTTGCATTGGGTCACCCCAAATTCACCATCAGATGACATTACATGTCCATGGCTACAGTCTGTACCAAAAAAATCACGCACCCACTGTTGCCTGGGGCTGCAATGCTGCAAAAACGTGGTTACAAAGCATGGATCCACAGGATCTTTGCACTGGGTCACACCAAATTCACCATCAGATAACATAGCATGTCCATGGCTACAGCCTGCACCAAAAAAATCACGCACCCACTGTGGCCTGGGGCCACAATGGTGCAAAAACATGGTTACAAAGCACGGATCCACATGGATCCTCAGGATCTTTGCATTGGGTCACCCCAAATTCACCATCAGATCACATAGCATGTCCATGGCTACATCTTGCACCAAAAAAATCACACACCCACTGTTGCCTAGGGTCACAGTGGTGCAAAAACGTGGTGACAAAGCACGGATCCACATGGATCCTCAGGATCTTTGCATTGGGTCACCCCAAATTCACCATCAGATCACATAGCATGTCCATGGCTACATCTTGCACCAAAAAAATCACACACCCACTGTTGCCTAGGGTCACAATGGTGCAAAAACGTGGTTACAAAGCACGGATCCACATGGATCCTCAGGATTTTTGCATTGGGTAACCCCAAATTCACCATCAGATCACATAGCATGTTCATGGCTACATCTTGCACCAAAAAAATCACGCACCCACTGTTGCCTAGGGTCACAGTGGTGCAAAAACGTGGTTACAAAGCACGGATCCACATGGATCCTCAGGATCTTTGCATTGGGTCACCCCAAATTCACCATCAGATCACATAGCATGTCCATGGCTACAGTCTGTACCAAAAAAATCACGCACCCACTGTTGCCTGGGGCTGCAATGGTGCAAAAACGTGGTTACAAAGCATGGATCCACAGGATCTTTGCACTGGGTCACACCAAATTCACCATCAGATAACATAGCATGTCCATGGCTACAGCCTGCACCAAAAAAATCACGCACCCACTGTGGCCTGGGGCCACAATGGTGCAAAAACGTGGTTACAAAGCACGGATCCACATGGATCCTCAGGATCTTTGCATTGGGTCACCCCAAATTCACCATCAGATCACATAGCATGTCCATGGCTACATCTTGCACCAAAAAAATCACACACCCACTGTTGCCTAGGGTCACAATGGTGCAAAAACGTGGTTACAAAGCACGGATCCACATGGATCCTCAGGATCTTTGCATTGGGTCACCCCAAATTCACCATCAGATCACATAGCATGTCCATGGCTACATCTTGCACCAAAAAAATCACACACCCACTGTTGCCTAGGGTCACAATGGTGCAAAAACGTGGTTACAAAGCACGGATCCACATGGATCCTCAGGATCTTTGCATTGGGTCACCCCAAATTCACCATCAGATCACATAGCATGTCCATGGCTACATCTTGCACCAAAAAAATCACGCACCCACTGTTGCCTAGGGTCACAGTGGTGCAAAAACGTGGTGACAAAGCACGGATCCACATGGATCCTCAGGATCTTTGCATTGGGTCACCCCAAATTCACCATCAGATCACATAGCATGTCCATGGCTACATCTTGCACCAAAAAAATCACACACCCACTGTTGCCTAGGGTCACAGTGGTGCAAAAACGTGGTTACAAAGCACGGATCCACATGGATCCTCAGGATCTTTGCATTGGGTCACCCCAAATTCACCATCAGATCACATAGCATGTCCATGGCTACATCTTGCACCAAAAAAATCACGCACCCACTGTTGCCTAGGGTCACAGTGGTGCAAAAACGTGGATCCTCAGGATTTTTGCATTGGGCTACTCCAAACTCACTGTCAGATATTAAAAATCTTTATAAAATAGAGAATTAAATACATAAAGAATGTTAAATTTTCAGTTTTGAAATATTAGTACTAGTTTAGTACTGTATTTCTATATTACTATTGTACTGTATTAGTTATTTTCAAATACTTAAATATTTTTAGGGTGTAAGACCCAATTAAAGCCCGTTATTTACATACAGTATTACTGTATTTACATACAGTATTAGGCATACTGTATTAACTTTATTAACTGTATTAAAGCATTAACTTTGAGATATTATTTTTATTTAATGAACCCTCAGCCTTATTCAAAGTAAGCTTAAATTAGCTATTTCACTTATTAATCAAAGTTCTATTACTGTGCGACAGCAATATTTTATGTTTTATTCTTTTAATGATAGTTTAGGATTTATTTAAATATCATTTCAGTCTTTTCAGAGCTATATATTCACTGCTCTGTAATAGTCTATAAGCATAATTGTTACTGTAAATTAAATTAGCTTTTTACGAAAATACCGTGCGTGTTTATGTTTTGTTTCTTTTTTCAAAGCCAAAAAGTGTTTCAGGCTTGTCGAGTTTCCCAGAGTGTGGAGTTATAGAGAGTCGAGTTTTCGGGGTTCTAATGTTGATCATATGACTCTAAAATACTTTAAAAAAAAACTTTTAAAATCACTAATTTTCATCTAAAATTTAGAAAACTTCCCGGGGCAGGACCCCGGTATGGGCACCCCCAATATTTTTTATAAGTCGGCGCCCCTGATCAGCCCTGAGTGCTCACTGGAAGGACAGATCCTGAAGCTGAGGCTCCAAGACTTTGGCCACCTCATGAGAAGAGAAGACTCCCTGGAAAAGGCCCTGATGTTGGGAAAGATGGAGGGCACAGGGAGAAGGGGACGGCAGAGGACGAGATGGCTGGACAGTGTTCTCGAAGAGACCAGCATGAGTTTGACCAAACTGCGGGAGGCAGTGGAAGACAGGAGGGCCTGGCGTGCTGGTCCATGGTGTCATGAATAAACGACTAAATGACTAAACAACAACAACAACAACAACAGTGGTGGTCTTTGTTTTCATGTGTGAGTGGGGTGGGTGGGTGTTTTGGATCAGGTTAGCCATATTGATTTGTGCGCTGTTGGTGGATTTTTGTCATTGTCTTGTTGGGCTGTGTATGTGATAAAGGGGAGCCATACCGGGGTAAAGGCGTCTTCTTCTGTTTTCCCCCATGTCAGTTTCAGTTTATTGGTTTGTGGCTTCCTTTTATGAGCAACAAATATTCCTCGGGAGCGCAGTGGATTCCTTTGTTTTGTCTGGTACACCTTCCAGCAGTTGGGAAGTCCCTAAACCAGGTCGGGATCTGTTTGTGTGTTTTCCCTTCTCAAGAAGGAGGCCGTCACCGTGTGTTTGGCTCCCATAGAAAATGTCTCTCTCTTTCTCTCTCTCCTTGTCTGGGAACCCAACCCAGCCGCTTCCCAGCTCCTTAAGCAAGTCCTAACATGAAGCAACGCATTCCAGACCTGAAATTCCAGAGCGGAGAGAGACAGAGAAAGGTTGGGAGAAAAATCAGACAATTCAGGGGTGGGTGGGTGGGTGTCTGTGTGTCTTGGAAGCCTCTATCTGAAGGGGGATAATTTGGCTGGAAGAAGACAAGGTGCTCTTCTCAGGGGGGAAATATGCCCATTTCTGTGACCCACTTTCCTTCTGGCTTCCCTGCCCTGCCCTCGGGGCATCTTGCATATTTTGACACATCAGAAACTGAGGCGCTGTCCATGACACATATTTTCCTGGGCTCGGTCCAGAATCCCAATCGCTCTTTCGACTCGGGGTGCTTACAAAGGAGCCTCAAGCAGCTGGGCGATCTGAAGCATGAAGTGGTTCGTTCTGGGTTTCGATGAGCTCCTGATTCGCGCCTCCTGTTTCTAGGAGTGAGTTGGCAAAAATCACTGAACAGTGCTACCTTGGTTTTCAAACGCCTTGGTAAGCAGGCAACTTGGAACCCAAACACTGCAAACGCAGAAGGAAGTGCTCCGGTTTGCGAACCTTTTCTGGAAGTCGAACGTGCTCCATTTTGAGTGTTACACTTCTGTTTTAAGTGCCACACTTCCATTTTGAGTGTTACGCTGAAGTCTGTCTGTTTTTGCTATTTATTTCATGTTTTGGTTTCTGCATCTCTTTTTTGTTTTGCTTTTGCGACTGTGTGGAACCCAGTTCAGCGACTGATTGATTGATTGGTTGTGTGAGTGCAGTACATTGCTTTCATTTTATGGATCAGTGGCCTCATTAGATAGTAAAATCCATGTTCAATTGCTGTTTTAGGGGTTGTTTTTAAAAGTCTGGAATGGATCAACACGTTTTGCATTACTTTCTATGGGAAAGCAGTGTGCCTTGATTTTGGAACGCACTTCTGGAACAGATTAAGTTTGAGAACCAAGGTACCACTGGATAATTTGATTTTGAACTTATTTTAAAATGAATGGATTTTAGAATGCTGTGTTACTTTTATTGCTGTTAGCCGCTCTGAGCCTGGCTTCAACTAGGGAGGGCGGGATATAACTAATAATAATAATTATTATTACTATTATTATTAGTGAGAATTAGTGTATGGAAGTGAGAATATTAGTGTATGAAAGGGAGAGCTGGACCATAAAGAAGGCTGATCGCCGAAGAATTGATGCTTTTGAATTGTGGTGTTGGAGGAGACTCTTGAGAGTCCCATGGACTGCAAGAAGATCACACCTCTCCATTCTGAAGGAAATCAGCCCTGAGTGCTCACTGGAAGGACAGATCCTGAAGCTGAGGCTCCAAGACTTTGGCCACCTCATGAGAAGAGAAGGCTCCCTGGAAAAGACCCTGATGCTGGGAAAGATGGAGGGCATAAGGAGAAGGGGACGACAGAGGACGAGATGGTGGGACAGTGTTCTCGAAGCTACCAGCATGAGTTTGACCAAACTGTGGGAGGCAGTGGAAGACAGGAGTGCCTGGTATGTTCTGGTCCAGGGGGTCACGAAGAGGCAGACACGACTAAATGACTAAATGACAACAACAATTATTATTAGAATCGGAAGGGATGCCCCAAAGGTCATTTAGTCTAATCCACTGAATTGGAGGAATTTAAGCTCAGGAATCCCTGGCAGATGGCCATCCAACCTCTGTTGGGGGGGTGTCCAGGGGGGATTTTGTCACCCCTCTCAGAGATGACACCCAGGGCACACTCCCCCCGCCACCCCTGCTTCTTATGCCCCTGACTTCACACCTTCCCTGACTGAGTCCTGAAGGAGGGAGGTGGGAAAGAAAGGTATGCTTTCAGCGCCCTCTGCCGGGGGAACTATCCTCAACACGACATTTCCACAAAGAACAAAAAGCCAAACCTCACACCCTTCATAATAATAATAATAGTATTATTATTATTATTTTACAAGAATCTTGCATAACTCCAATTCAACAGGTTCACCAGTCGCTTTTCTTGAACGTTGTAATACATTTTAAGCTGTCTCTGTTCTGTTGTAGTAGTAATATTCAAGGCAACACGATGACAACAATGCAATATCAATATAAACTCTTTATATAATATATACGGAACATTAAATAATATGAAAAACCAAATAAACAGAAATCTTATAAATCTCACATTTTGTGACTTTCAGAGATTTATAAGATTTCTGTTTATTTGGTTGCCTTGGATATTACTGATAATCGTTTGCAACACAGGGGTTTAATTGTTCTGTTCTGTTGTAACCTGCCCTGAATTCTTGTCTAGGGATAGGTTAGGAAACCAAATAAAGACAAATTTGTGCCAAAGACCCTACTGAACCAGAGAAAGAGAGAGAGAGAATATTTGTCTTCTGTTCAACTTCTTTATTAAAAAGACGATCTGAAAACTCTCTACGGAGAAGCTTTGGCTCAAGACTCCACAGGAATCAGAAATATAGAGTTGGGGGTTGGAATAACACTTGTAGTTCAATGGTGAATTTTAGATATAATGGAGATGTAAAAGATTTGGATTGTTATAGAAGATGCAGGAGGAAATGACTAACATTAGGACCCACAAAGGGGAGGAAGGAAGTCCAGGAGATTCTGTGGAATCTTGTTTTTATGTTGTATGTTGGATATTGGATGGATTTTCCCCCTAAATTGATTTTTGAATTCTGAATTTATTGTTATTCATGTTTTATACTGTATTTTATGCTATTTTTGTTGTTGCATCAATTAAGTGTTTTAAATTTGTTGTTAGCTGCCCTGAGCCTGGTTTTCTGAACTGGGAAGGGCAGGGTATAAATAAAAACAAATTATTATTTATATGTGATTGTAAAATTTTAATTTGAAAACCAAATAAATAAACTGATAAAAAACCAGAATTATAGAGTTGGAAGGGACCCCCTGGGGTCATCTAGTCCAACCCCCTGAAATGCAAGAATCTCAGCTAAAGAAGCCCTGGCAGATGGCCATCCAATCTCTGCTTAAAGACCTCCAAGGAAGGAGACTCCACCCTCTTCCAAGGCCATGCAATCCTAGAAATATAGAGTTGGAAAGAACCTCAAGGCTCATCTATTCCAGGGTTCCCCAAACTTAGGTCTCCAGCTGTTTTTGGACTACAACTCCCATCATCCCTGCCCACTGGTCCTGCTAGCTAGAGATGATGGGAGTTTTAGTCCAAAAACAGCTGGAGACCCAGGTTAAGGTTCGCTATCTGTGCTAGCATTTGATTGACGTTGGAGTGAGACTGAGTTGAGAAATAAGACTAAGAGCACGTACTGATATAGGAATGTATTACATAATATGTAAAGAAATATACAATAATAAGAGTACATTCATTTGTAAAAAAAGGAATATACAACGGGAAAGACAGGAAGTGTAGTGTGTTGGTATGTATATGATTTGGGGAGGGGATTTTTTTTTTTCTTCTCTTGGTTCTTTTTTTGTTTGTTTGTTTCATTTTCTTTCTAAGTATATAATTTTTTAATATAATTTTTGTATACATGTTGGGAATTATATTATAGTATGTCCTGTAATGTAATATCACAATGTTTACCAATGTAATATAAGAATGTTAACAAATAAATAAAATGCAAATTCAAAAAAAGAATATAATCCCCAAAATTCATGTGTGTTCAAATCCCCGCAACAGGGTGAGCTCCCGTTGCTCGGTCCCTGCTCCTGCCAACCTAGCAGTTCAAAAGCACGTCAAAGTGCAAGTAGATAAATAGGTACCACTCCGGCGGGAATGTAAACGGCGTTTCCGTGCGCTGCTCTGGTTCGCCAGAAGTGGCTTAGTCATGCTGGCCACATGACCCGGAAAAACTGTCTGCGGACAAACGCCAGCTCCCTTGGCCAGTAAAGCGAGATGAGCGCCGCAACCCCAGAGTCGGCAAGATTGGACCTAATGGTCAGGGATCCCTTTACCTTTACCTCTTTCTGAGTGGCTGTGTTCAGGCAGTCTGCTTGGGGACCAGCTCCCTTTCCCCACCCCCCCACTGGCCCTGCAACAGGCCGCCCAGGTCACAGCCCAGTGGAGGAGAGTTTGCCCCTCACAATGCAAAATGCCTGCAGGGTCTGCTTGCTCAAGCACTTTTTAGGGATGCTGAAATAATAGGAAAGGACACCAGGTGTCAGCACAGCCTTGGCGGACCGCAGGTCGCAGTGCTAGTAAGAACAGTACAGTACTGAAAATGATTATGACTAGAGAAGAAGAAAAACTTATACCCCACAGAACTACATAGGAGTAATCCGCTTGCGAAACAAATTCAGAGGCTGTTAAAAATAAACGAACTCTCAACATCAGGAATGTTTACATCGCTCCCTGAACTTCAGAACATGGGAAGTCACCCAAATTTCATGATTTGGGAAGTCACCCAAATTTCATGATTTAGCATGAAATTTGGTCCTTTTGATTGTATTTCAATTTGGTATGTTTTAATGTGGTTTTTATTGGATTGTTAAAGTGGGAAATTTGAGAAATATTGTTTTTTAAAAGAAAAAAAGATAATGATTATGACTAATATTTACTGATTGCTGTATCTGGCCACGGACAACTCAAAGGGTGTTTGGAGAGATGAAATGAACCGAGAAACCGAGAAACGAAAACCCATGTAGTCAATAAAACCAAGTGGGGGGAAATACATTAAAACACACATGCACCCATACTTTAAAGGGACGTAGATCATTAACAGCCCAAGGCCTGGTTTGAAAAGGAATGTGTTTTGGCCTGGCGCCTAAAGGCGTATGCAGTGGTACCTCTGGTTGAGAACGGGATCCATTCTGGAAGCCCATCTGCAAAACCAAAAGAGCGCAACCCACAGTGGCATGTCTGCGCATGCACAGCTTGCGATTCGCTGCTTCTGAGCATGCGAGTGATGTCATTTTGTGCTTCTGCGCATGTGCGAGCGGTGAAACCTGGAAGTAACCTGGTCGCTGTGGGACGTAACCTTAAATAACATAACATGAAGCAGACGTAACATGAGGTATGACTGTAATGAAGGCACCAGGCAAACCTCCCTAGAAAGAGCATCCCACAAGCATCTTGCCTTTGACTCTGGAGGCAGAGTATCGTGACCCTGGCCAGGAGCCACCAAGAGCCTCCTCCTCCTCCTCCTCCTCCATGAATTAGTCCAATCCCTTGTTGGTGGCCATGACTCTTTCACGTTTTTGATGGTCTCCTGCCCATGTTTTTAGCTGTTCTCATTTTTTATCTCCAAGCTGCCTTGAGTGGGGTATAAATGGATGAATGGATGATGTTTGAGCAGAGAGGAGCTTTCTGTTTCTTGGTGAGTCTCCTGCAGCACCTCCTTCTTTCGGCTTCTTCTCAAATGCAGAGAGAGAGAGACGTAAGCTGATCTCCTCCAGCAGCTCGGAGGTAGCCAGCGTTCCAGAAACATGACCTCATGGTGACCACATTGCGGGGGGGAGGGGGGCTTTCCTGAAACAAGTCGCTTTGTGATGCTGGGGGTGGGGGAGGCTGGAGGGGGAGGGGAGCGAGAAGCACAAATACAAACACCATGAGGTCACATCTTCCGAAGCGTAACTGGAATCAGGTGTCTGGGTGCAAAGGGACTTGACTGCCTTTTGGAAAAGAAAAGGACCAAAAGGAATCTACTGGAGGATGCTGAGCAGCTCAATCAGGGTTTTTTCCCTGGCACCCCTCAATGCGGCATGCAGTAAAGGGGCTTTCTTGGGTATGTGGAGGAGGGGGGGGGACGCGTGGAGGGAGATCTGATCAGGAGAAAGAAAGAAAGAAAGAAAGAAAGAAAGAAAGAAAGAAAGAAAGAAAGAAAGAAAGAAAGAGAATCAAAGTACAAGCAGCCCCCCCATTCATTTTACATGCATAAGAACACAAGAATAGACCTGCAGGATCAGGCCACTAGCCCATCCAGTCGAGCATCCCATTCTCCCAGTGTGTGCTGGGCCCGGGGGTAACCCAAGCAACGCAGTCCAGGTCCAGTCCCAAATCCAAGGGTTCCTCTAGGAGTCAGTCCAACAGGGCCAAGGCAGGAAACCAGACAAGGACAGGTACAGGATCTCAGGCAGGATCTAGCATACAGCAATGTTGCCCCCTCAACCTGGGACAGGGTCCAACAGCCTTTTATCTCTGCCAGAGTAACAGCCGGTCCTGATCCCCCGGTGACTCACCTCCCTGTTTTGCCCGAAGGCAAGCATTCCTCCTGCGAGTACTCAGGTCTCTCCTTCTCTCAAACCTGAGTCTCTGCAGCTCGGGAGGCGTCTGTGGGTGACTATACCCAGGGGCCACCTCAGTCTCCCCTGACCCAACTGGTAGTGGAGCAGCTGTAAGTGATGGCCCAGCTGGAGGCAAGGAGGTCATCCCCACATCTGGAGCCAGGGCAGGCTCAGGCCCCTGACTCAGCCCAGCTGGTGCTTGTTGCAGGGGAACCTGTGCAGACTGGGACTCTTCAGGATCAGGCCCCAGAATAGGTTCAGATGATGCATGAGGCAAAGGAGCCGGTGCAGACTGAGACTCCTCTGGTTCCGAGTCTGAGTCAGACCAACATGGCTACCTACCTGCATCTAGAAGCCTGGAGTTGTGTTTGTGCTGAGCCACAGACACAGAGCCAAGCTGGATGCCAAGGCTGTGACTATGTGAGAAGCAAAACCTTCTGGGGTGATAATGCTGTGAGCTCCTCCACATTGGGTACCCACGTTGGGTAGTAGGTACATAACAAGACACAAACTGAAACCTGGAAGTCTGTTGAAATTCACCTTTCTCCAAACTTTGCAACGCAGAAGCAAAAGAAAGGTATCTCTTAGCATCTGACACTAACCAAGTATTAAACATCCCCATAAAGGGGCGGGGGAGCCAATGAAGGGTGATTCATTTAACAGAAACAGCTTCCAGAAAAGAAGCAGTGTCCCTTTATAGTTGCTGAAAATAAACCTTCCATGTACCTCAGATTAATTGTGCTGCTGTAGGAAGTCGAAAGGCCAGATGACTAGCACATCACAGCCGCCTTTGAACATCGTTGCTGTGTTTTATTTACTCAAATGTGGTAGACTGACCACAAGAGCGTCTTTATTAGACTGTGGGCTAATGAGTAATCCTGGTACAAAGAACTATAGAGTAAATGAAAGCTTTATTTTTGGGCTTTCTTGTCTTGCGACCTTTGGGAAAGTAGGAACATGAGAAGAGCCCACTGGATCAGGCCGGGGGTCCATCTGCTACAGCAGGGATATCCAACAGGTCAATTATCATCTATTGGTAGATCCTCACGAGGTTTTGGTAGATCACAGTCGATCTCTGGCTCCCTTTCCTTACCCTCGCTAAAACTTACTCCTGTCCCGCCCCCTCGCCCTGCTAAACTTGGCCCTCCAGATGTTTTGGGACTACAACTCCCATCATCCCTAGCTAACAGGACCAGTGGTCAGGGATGATGAGAATTGTAGTCCATAAACATCTGGAGGGCCAAGTTTGGCCATGCCATGCCTGTTGTGTGATCTCTGGAAGGGAAGACGGAGCTTTCTCTGGGCTGCTGCTTTGATCCACAGTGATCTTCTGTGAGTAACTTTACCCCTTTGTCCCTTGCCTTTAACCCCCCCCCCCAAAAAAAACCAGAACTCCCCCCCCCAAAAAAAACTTTTTTCAAAACCCCTTAAAATGGGGCTTTTATCCTCCCTAAAAAAAGCCCAACAACTTTGAGCTGAACCTCCCAAAAACGGGCTTTCCTTCCCAAGAAAAGCTGAACAATTTTGAGCTGAACCCCCCAAAAAGGGGATAGATCACTGCCAGTTTTTAATTCTGAAAGTAGATCACAGTCTCTTGAGAGTTGGCCCCCCCTGTGCTACAGCATCCTCTTCTCTAAGTGGCCAACCAGATGCCCTAATTTGGGAATCCTGCAAGCAGGATTGGGGCCCAAGAGCAACTCTCCCCTCTTGTGGCTTCCAGCAACTGGCGTTTGGTAGCATTGCTGTCTCCATCTGTGGAAGCAGTAGTGGGGTTGGAAGGATGGGGGGGGGTCACCTCTGGCAACCAATGCACCCCCTTGGTTTCAGATCGTTGTTGTTGTTTAGTCGTTTAGTCATGTCCCTGGACCAGAGCACGCCAGGCACTTCTGTCTTCCACTGCCTCCCGCAGTTTGGTCAGACTCATGCTGGTAGCTTCCAGAACACTGTCCCACCATCTCGTCCTCTGTCGTCCCCTTCTCCTTGTGCCCTCCATCTTTCCCAACATCAGGGTCTTTTCCAGGGAGTCTTCTCTTCTCATGAGGTGGCCAAAGTCTTGGAGCCTCAGCTTCAGGATCTGTCCTTCCAGTGAGCACTCAGGGCTGATTTCCTTCAGAATGGAGAGGTTTTATCTTCTTGCAATCCATGGGACTCTCAAGAGTCTCCTCCAGCACCAGAATTCAAAAGCATCCATTCTTTGGCAATCAGCCTTCTTTATGGTCCAGCTCTCACTTACATACATCACTAGTGGGGAAACCATAGCTTTAACTGTACAGACCTTTGTTGGCAAGGTGATGTCTCTGCTTTTTAAGATGCTGATTTTCATGACCCTCTAGCAGCTATGGTAGGGTTGCCAGGACACTCCAAAAGCTGTTGAGCTTATATATATATATATATATATATATATTTGCTTTCGTAGATTTTCACGGGTACAGGAATGCAGGTTTTGGTGTCCTCGGGTGTCTTCCCGTGTAAAAGTTGGGGTGTCTAGGCGACGTTTCGACGAGGTCTCACTCGTCATCTTCAGGCTGGTGCTTTCGGCTTCTTGTTACTGGAACAGAGCAGGATCTCAGTGTTTGAGTTCCTATAAATACTGTAGAGGGGGTGTGGTGTATAGCCTCCAATGTTCTGGGCAGAGAGGAAGTTCTCTACGGCCTCCCCAAGATACACAAAGAAGGAACACCACTCAGACCAATAGTCAGCTCCATAGGCTCACCTCTACAAAATCTTGCTAAATTTCTCGCCAAGCAACTTCAGCCCTATGCAGAATCCATCTCTTCACACGTACCAAACTCCTTCCAGTTCATAGAAACAATAAAGAAGCAAAACCTACATCCTAATGACCTACTTGTGAGCTTCGATGTTGTATCTCTCTTCACACAAGTGCCCATTAATGAAGCCTTGACAGCTATTCAAAACAAATACAATCCCCCCGAATACATCTTGGACCTGACCAACCACTGCCTAACCAACACGTACTTCATCCACAATGGACAAAGATACAAACAGATAGAAGGAGCACCTATGGGATCACCCCTCTCACCGGTCATCGCAAACCTGTACATGGAACACTTTGAAACCAATGCTTTAGACAAGTCAGAACACAAACCCAAACTTTGGCTCAGATATGTTGACGACACCTTTGTAATTTGGCCACACGGGAAAGAAAAACTGGATAGCTTCCTCACACATCTCAACAACTTACACCCCAAAATACAATTCACTATGGAAATAGAAGCCAACAACCAACTTCCCTTCCTTGACGTCCTAATCTACAAAAAACCTGATGGCTCCCTAGGACACACTATCTACCGGAAAAAAACACACACCAACCGCTACTTACATGCACAATCACACCACCACCCTGCACAAATAAACTCCGTAGCCAAGACTCTCATCTCCAGAACCAAACGCCTGGCTGACAAAGACCACTTGACAACTGAGTTACAGAATCTCTCAAACGTGTTAATTGCCAATGGATACCAGCAAAACAGGATTACGAAGCTAATCCAAAAGGAAACACCCCCCAAAAACCAAGACACAGAAGAAAACAATGGCATGGCCCTCCTCCCTTATATCAAGGGCACTACAGATAAAATTAGCAAAATCCTCCATAAACACAATATCAAAACAGCCTTTTGCACCAACCAAAAAATAGCCAATATCCTCAGAAACCCCAAGGATAAAATCCAGTTGGAAAACCAAGGGATCTATGAAATACCCTGCAAAGTCTGCCCAGCCACGTACATTGGACAAACAAACAGACGAATAAATGCACGTATCGCAGAACACAAGAATGCCGTCAAAAAAGAAGAAAAAACTTCCTCTCTTTTCCAACACATGAAAGAAACAGGACACGAAATTAATTTTGCAGATTCCAAATTGCTCTTTAACACGGAACATCACCACAAGAGAATAATCATGGAAGCCATCGAGATAGAGAAACACCCTCACAACATGAACAAGCGTGACGACACATCCCGCTTGCCAGACATCTGGAAATTAGCCCTCCCCACAAAAACTGACACCAGATCCAGAGGCACACAGAACGCCAACACCAATCAACCACACCAGACCCAAACCCAGACCCTCTCCACAGATGAATTACAGACACCATCCAGTAGCCAATCCATGGTGGCACCTCCGGATGCTGCACCCCCCTGCAATCCCTACACAGATCTGGCTGACACAAGCCACAAAACCACAGCTCGCCCCTATACACGAAGCCAAGCCAGAGCACAACTAAGTACAGTACAGCCATCTTCTCAGGAAAACTCTTCACAAAGTTCAAGATGTCAAGACACAAAGACTTTAACAACTAATCCACACCTAATGACCCACCTAAGTGGTACTCAGGATATCACTCAAGAAATCACTCAAGATATCTCTCAAGTAATTAAGGAACAAAAGAAGAAAAGGCACACTAGCCTGGGAACTTCCTCTCTGCCCAGAACATTGGAGGCTATACACCACACCCCCTCTACAGTATTTATAGGAACTCAAACACTGAGATCCTGCTCTGTTCCAGTAACAAGAAGCCGAAAGCACCAGCCTGAAGATGACGAGTGAGACCTCGTCGAAACGTCGCCTAGACACCCCAACTTTTACACGGGAAGACACCCGAGGACACCAAAACCTGCATATATATATATATATATATATATATATATATATATATGAAAACCCCAAAGTTGCTGAGCTTTTATTTACAAGGATGCCACAAAAACATCGCAGCCCTAGGCTATGGTGGCTCATTTACCTTCTTTGTGTGCCTTCTCCTTGAGAGGTCCAGAGGGTAGCAATGCAAGAACAAGGCCTTTTCTGCAGTGGCTCCCCATCTGTGGAATGCTCTCCCCAGGGAAGTTCGACTGGCATCTTCATTATACAGCTTTAGGCACCAGCCAAAAACGTTCCTCTTTAACCAGGCCTTGGGTTGATTGGATTGACATCCTATGCCCTTTGAAAACGTGTTGGGGGGGGGGTGTTACTGAGTTGTTGTTTTTATTTTGATTATATATATTGTGGTTTTTGTGTTGCTCTTTTCTGTGAATCGCCCTGAGACTTCCAAGTATAGGTCAGTATTGTTATAATTCTAATAACAACAACAACAATAATAATGTATTTAGTGTTAATGCTGGAAATTCCTGGTTCAAGTTCTGGAGGCTGTGGAAGGTTGGGTGGAGATATTATGTCTTCCCAAAGCTGCCTTCTACCTTACCATACTTTACTTCATCAAGAGTCCCCTGTAAAAGTCACTTTTCTGTAGAGCTGCAGAAATTTGGTTAGGCTCAGATTTTAATAGGAGCCTATGTAATTTGCACCTTACAGAACAACCAAGCGAACCAAATCACTGCTGTCCTTTGACATTTGTGCTTCTCTGAATTTAATAAATGCATATTGATAACATCGGAAATGCTTTGCATGGGGCAAAACTGCATACAAAAAAAAGAGGGTATATTTGGAGGAATTTGCACTAAATTTCTGGTGAATTTTCACACAAACTATTTAAAATTTTAAAAGCAATCTGATGTGAGGCACTGAACTTAAGAACAGAAAAAAGAGAAACCAAACCTCTGGGATTTGTCCACACCTATTTGTGTAGGATCTGCCCCCTGTGCCATTTTCCTTACCTGGCGCCCTCATCATCAAGAGTTCCTTTCATCCAAACCAGGCTCAGCGATTGCTGTTTACTCCCAGGTAACCCACCTTCTCTTGCTGGAGGGTAACTCAAGGATAAGGAGCCACAGATAATATCACATCTGTCCCAGGGTGTGCTTTTGGATTCGAATTCCGCTCCTGTTTTAACTGGCTCGACAGCCTCAAAAACCTTGTTTTTCAAAATACCGTATAATTGATGAAGGAGCGTTTTGAGGCAAGAGCAGAAACGGCGGTGTTTGGAGGCTAAAATAATAAACTCCACAAGGTGAATGGAATGCAGATGAAAGCTTGGGAGGAAATCAACCTGGCAAGATCTGGTAGCGCAGCTTCCCTTTTCCTTTTGGAGTTTAAGTCGTTGGTCTTTCACTGCCCCTTAAAAACGCACAGTCACATTCCTAAATGTCACAGGGGCTGAGCAGTATAGACTCGGATTTGGAACACAGCTCTAGGTCTCATGACAAAAGCTGCACAATTTAGGGCTGAAAACATATAAGCACATAAGAGAAGACTGCTGGATCAGACCAATGTCCCATCAAGTCCTGGATCCTGTTCCCACAGTGGCCAACCAGCATCCACACAGTATTATGGGCATCAAAATGGCACCTTGTAATTCCTGCCCCCCTTTAGCCCTTTCCAAGGAAATTCCAATATGGTTTTAAGAAGAAGAAGAAGAAGAAGAAGAAGAAGAAGAAGAAGAAGAAGCTGTTGCCAACTACCCGGCTTCTTTCATTTCTGGAGTATCCACACTGCCCAAAATTTTCCAAATTCTGGAAACCTCTGGAGTCCTGTTCCGGGCACCACAATTAAAGAAGGATATTGACAAGCTGGAAGGTGTGCAGAGGAGGGGGACCAAGATGATCAAGGGCCTGGAAACCAAGCCTGATGAGGAATGGATGATGGAGTTAGGGCCTAGAAAAATGGAGACCGAGAGGAGATATGAGAGCCATCTTCAAATATCTAATGGGCTGTCACATGGAAGATGGAGGAAGCTTATTTTCTCCTATTCTCGAGAATAGGACTCGAACCAACAGCTTCAAGTTGCAAGGAAGGAGATTCCTACTAAACATCAGGAAGGACTTTCTGATAGTAAGACCGAACGGTCTCCCTCTGGAGGTGGTGGACTCTCCTTCCTTGGAGGTTCCAAGCAGAGGTTGGATGGACATCTGTTGAAGATTCTTCACCTGTGAATCCTGCATTTCAGGGGGTTCATAGACTCATAGAATCGTAAAGTTGGAAGGGACCCTGAGAGTCACCCAGCCCAACTCCCTACAATGCAAGACTCTCAACTAAAGCATTACGTTGGAAATTCATTTTCTTAGATTGAGCCCAGTTGTCAGGAGTGTGTGCAGGAGCCAGGCCCTGTGACTGGTAGGGCTTCACAGAATTGAGGCTTTCCTAAGTTTTTTTCTGAAGAGGCAAGGCACGGCCACACAGGTGAGGCCGATTGGCAACTCACAGCACCTGGTGGCAAGAGCCGGGAAGGGATATAAGGTCAGCATTTCCCTTTGGCTCTTTGCCACAGCAACACGCTTCCTGCCTTGCTGCGTTTGGCTTCTTGACTCCTTGCTTCCTGATCCTCGGACCCTTGGCTTCTTGACTCCCATCTCTCTGACCCTTGGCCTCCTGACTCCTGGCTTCCGGACTCTCGTTCCTGCTCCCACCCGCCATCTTGCCCCTGGTCCCAACGTCCTCTGCCAGGACTTTGGCCACCCATAAACCGGACTGTGACACCAGTTCTGCAATCTATCAAGGTCATTTTCAATCCTGATTCTGTCTTCTGCAGCTACCACTCCCAGTTTGGTATCACCTGTAGATTTGATGAGCATCCCCTCAATGCCTTCACCCAAGTCATCCAAGTTGAACAACTATGGGCCTGGGACAGAACCCCACTTGTCATTTTCTCCCCAAGATGACAAGGTACCATTATTGAGCCCTCTTTGGGTTTTGTTAGACCCTTGGGGTCCCTTCCAACTTCACATTCCTATGATTCTATTAGTCTACCCTGACATTTTCTATTTTGGCACATCACCTCCCCCAGGAATGCCAAATGTTACATTTGCATTCCATGTAACGCGTCTGAGTTTGAATTCAAGCCTTGTGATATGTGGGAGAGAAGGGTGGCTGTTCAAAGTGGAGCTGAGTTTTGCCTTTGTACCCTCCCAAAGAAGGCATGTGGGCAAAGGGGTTGATTCAGGTGACCTTCAAAGGCATGTCCCATTGGCAAGACCTTGCTTGAGCTTCCATCAGTGTACTTAGGATGTTCTTTCCAAACTTTATTTTTACTGATTCTTAATGTGACAGAGCAGTCCAAGTTTCTGAGCCTCCAAAGCATCAAAGCTTTCATTTTTAATAGGTCAGAGCGGAGAAGGGCGAGCATGGAGAGAGGATTCTTTCATGCTGGAGACTTCTCCTACTGGCTTTTCCAGAGTAGGTCCATTCAGCTCCAGTGGCAGAAGCTACAACCAGTTTCTCAGCGCATAACGCTCAACGAACGACAACTTTTGTTGAGGTTTTCCTTGCAGGCTCTTTCAGGTCATGGCTTAGGCTTCTCGGTTTTCTTTGAGTGGGAGCCTAACGAAACTGTGGGATGTGATACATAAGTAGCAGTTAAGTACAACATTCCTAGTTTTCCTAGAGAGGACTGGATGTTTGTGTTAGAATTCCTGCTCCATGATTGCAGTCATGGGATTGTTGTCTATCACATGACAGTGTATGTTTTGACTCCACAGAGTGGGAAGTGACGGAGACAGGATGTTTGTGTTCCTGTGTGAAGTGGGACTATTGTCCTTTGTTCTTTCTCTCTATTCTGTTTGATGCTAGAGAGAGAGGGAGCCATGTTGCAGTGCCCCGTGTGTGTTTATATGTAAATAAAGTAGATTAGCCAAAATGCTGAGTTGCTGAGGTCTCTTATGCAAACTGCAAAGACCCTGCGTATCCCTAAGTGTGCCGGTGTCGGTTGGCATCAGTTGCTGTGATGTTTGGGCTGAAGAAAGCTTTCGAAGCTCCCCAACGATCGACCAGGAGGGAGAGAACATGCCAGTCGGGCAGGTGTCTCTGCCAGGGTCCTACTCAAGTGTAGGCTGAGCTCATGACAGTTTGGTCCAGCCAGTCAAAAACTTCCTGTTTCCTCCTGGGCTGGGACACACTTCCTTTGCATGTGACTAGAGGTGGGCGTGACCTTACCTGCCCAGGTAACGAAAGGGCAGGGCACTCTCTCTCTTTGACTTCCTTAGTCATTAGAGCAGCTTTTTAGCTGGAAATGTTCTGTTGGCTTTTAGCCAACAGAGGACAAAGGGATTATCCCCATATGGGATACAGTACTTTGTAACTACCATATTTTTCGCTCTATAAGACACACCAGACCACAAGATGCACTGAGTTTTTGGAGGAGGAAAACAGGAAAAAAAATATTCTGAATCTCAGAAGCCAGAACAGCAAGAGGGATTCGCTGCGCAGTGAAAGCAGCGATCCCTTTTGCTGTTCTGGCTTCTGGGATAGCTGCACAGCCTGCATTCGCTCCATAAGACGCACACACATTTCCCCTTACTTTTTAGGAGGGAAAAAGTGAGTCTTATAGAGCAAAAAATACGGTAAGTCTGCCTTCAGGGATCCAACTGTGAACTGATGATTGTGAGTAAACTTCTTTTACTTACTTATGTCTTTATTCTTGGTGTCTTTATTACTTTATTCTTTATTACTTGGTGTCTTTATTCTTTTAGGAGGGATTCAAGGGGTCTTACCAGGAAAATATTAGAATACATTTCAATCTGGACAAGCCAGATGGAATTGCGTATAGTCAGAGGCTTAAACAAGCCTGCAACCAGCTACCCGCTATGCATTTAAAAGGAGAATGTAAAACTCTGCTAAGTTAAGGAACTTTCTAGCGCAAGTTAGGAAGGATATTAATAAACAAGAAAGCCTCTCCTGCCACCCTGAACATTCCCACAGAAACTCATGTGGATCAGGGGTGCTTATTATGGGATGGGTGCTCCTCATGCAGGCTACACTTCCTCCATTTAATCTGGACATCCTTTCCAAGGGAAATGCGGTAAGTAAAAAAGCAAAAAAACCTTTCCAGAAAGATCTCTTTGAAGTATATCAATGACCCATTAGCAAATGAAGCCTTGGATCAAGAATATCCATGGACATCCTGTTGGTCATCGTCACCATCACTTATTTGAAAGAGCACCTGCTCATCCTGAAACCGTGCTCTAGGCAGCTTGCAACCTAAAAAAGTATATCATGATTTGCATCAGTTACTTTAAAATGATGAAATGCAACTAGATCGGCACTGGTTGCCGATTTGCCGCTGGGCCAGGTTCAAGGTGTTACTAGTCTAAGCCCTTCACAACTTAGCCTGGATAGCTCAGTTGGTTAGAGTGTGGTGCTGATGACGCCAAGGTTGCAGGTTTGATCCCCGTATGGGGCAGCTGCAGATTCCTGCATTGCAGGGGGTTGGACTAGATGATCCTCAGGGTCTCTTCGAACTCAGCTAGGCACCCTGTATGAGGGAACCACCCACATCTGGTGCTGGCACAAAAAGCAACCCTCCTCTCCTTTTGCCTCCAGCCCCTGGTATCTAGAAATAGCTAGTTGCATCAATAGCCCTCTTCTCCTCCATAAATTTGTTCAGTTCTCTTTTAAAGGCATCTAGGTTGGTGCCCATCACTGCCTCCTGTGGAGGAGAGTTCCATAGTTCAACTCTCTGCTGTGTGAAGAAGTCCTTCATGAGTTTTAGTGTTATGAGGAGAAAAACTCTCTCCACATTCTCCATGCAAAACCTAATTCTATCTATTACTCTAATAATAATAATAATAATAATAATAATAATAATAAAATTTTATTTACCGTATTTTTTGCTCTATAAGACTCACTTTTTCCCTCCTAAAAAGTAAGGGGGGATGTGTGTGCGTCTTATGGAGCGAATGCAGGCTGCGCAGCTATCCCAGAAGCCAGAACAGCAAGAGGGATTGCTGCTTTCACTGCGCAGCGATCCCTCTTGCTGTTCTGGCTTCTGAGATTCAGAATATTTGCTTTCTTGTTTTCCTCCTCCAAAAACTAGGTGCGTCTTGTGGTCTGGTGCGTCTTATAGAGCAAAAAATACGGTATATCCCGCGCTCCCCAGTCGAAGCCAGGCTCAGAGTGGCTAACAACAAGTAAAAATAGCACAGTGTACATAAAATCATACAGTCAGTTAATTAAAATACATTCTAAAATCAATTCAGAATCAAATTAATGGCAACCGTTGGGCTCAAGTTCTATGAGGATCACCAAAGGAGGGGGTCAGACTGTGCCTTGGCCAAAGGCCTGGTGGAACAGCTCCGTCTTGCAGGCCCTGCGGAAAGATGTCAAGTCCCGCAGGGCCCTAGTCTCTTGGGACATAGCGTTCCACCAAGTCGGGGCCAGTACTGAAAAGGCCCTGGCTCTGGTTGAGACCAGCCTAACCTCCCTGTGGCCCAGGAACCCCAAGATGATTTTATTTGAAGACCGTAAGGTCCTCTGTGGGGCATACCAGGAGAGGGGGTCCCATAGGTACAAGGGTCCTAGGCCGTATAGGGCTTTAAAGGTTAAAAACAGCACCTTAAACCTGATCCTGTACTCCACCGGGAGCCAGTGCAGCTGGTAAAGCACCGGATGAATGTGATCCCGTGGCATGGACCCCGTAAGGAGCCTCACTGCGGCATTCTGCACCCGCTGGAGTTTCTGGGTCAGTCTCAAGGGCAGCCCCACGTAGAGAGAATTACAGTAGTCAAGCCTGGAGGTGACCGTTGCGTGGATCACAGTGGCTAGGTCTGGTTTTCTCTAAGCTAAAAAGTGCCCAAAGCTGCAACCTTTCTTCATGGGGGTCTCTCCATCCCCTCGATCATTTGAGTTGCTGTTTCTGGAACTGTTTCTGACTCTAGAGCAAAGCACCTCCAAAACTAAATCTGGATTGCAACAAAAACTCCTGAACTACATTCTGTTCCTGTTCTGTTGCCAAATGTTCCCAGCAAGAAGAGACTTCTTCCTCCTGGTGTGCTGCCCTCACTTGCCCAGCCCAGCCCTGCAAACACCCTCCCTTGCCTGCTGCTGCTCATGCAGCTTTTGAATTTCCTCTTGCCGGTCTCATCCGCGACTCCTGCTCACTGGGCTTGAAGAATGGGCCCAACCCAAAAACAAACCAGCCCCACTGATGATCCTGCATGGCTGGGTGCCCTCCCCCAACTCAGTAGAGGCTAGCCCAGCGATGATGATGATGATGATGATTATTATTATTATTATTATTCCCCAGCCACTCTGGGTGGTTCCGAACAGAACACCAATAACAATAATAAAAAGCAACAACATCAAACATTAAAAGCTTTCCTAAACAGGGCTGCCTTCAGATGTCTTCTGAAAGTCAGGTAGTTGTTTATTTCCTTGACATCTGATGGGAGGGCATTCCACAGGGAGGGAGCCACTACTGAGAAGGCCCTCTGCCTGGTTCCCTATAACCTCGCAGGGAGGGAACTGCCAGAAGACCCTCAGAGCTGGCATAATAACTCTTATGGTATTTCCCCCTTATTCCCTCATAAAAGATAAGACACAAGACAGTCTTCTATAAAAGTATAAAAAGAGTTTACTCCTATTCTGTTCACAATCGGATCCCAGAAGGCAGACTTAGCTTAGAAAAGTAACATATACAGTGGTGCCCCGCAAGACGAATGCCTTGCAAGACGAAAAACTCGCTAGACGAAAGAGTTTTCCGTTTTTTGAGTCATTCCGCAAGACGAATTTCCCTATGGGCTTGCTTCAGCGGACAAATGTGGGAAACTTTTAGCATGGCAACTGAAGAAAAGACAGAAACTGAACACAGTCACAAGCTTGGAGGTGGATGGAAAAAACATTTTCAAACCAAACGAGGTTAGCAATTGTTTTCAGAGTTATTTCAGAAGGTTATATGCACAAGGGCCTGAAAATGAAGGAGATATAGAGGACTTTCTTAAGAAATATGGATTACAAAAAATTTTGCAGCAAAGTATGTTGATTTTAAACGAGAAAATAACAGATAAAGAAATAGAGGGTGCCATTCAAAATATGCAATTAGGGAAATCTCCAGGGCCAGATGGACTAACCTCCAGATACTATAAAACATTGAAGGACTGGTTAATACAGCCGCTTAAGGAGGTTTGTAACGAAATACTAGAGGGGAAAAAGGCACCTGAATCGTGGAAAGAAGCTTTTATCACATTAATACCAAAGACTGAAACTGAAAAAAATCAGATTAAGAACTACCGCCCTATATCATTACTAAATGTGGATTACAAAATATTTGCTGATATTTTGGCAAAAAGACTGAAGAGAGTGTTAGTGGAGGAGATTCATAAAGATCAGGCAGGCTTTCTCCCAGGAAGACATTTATCAGAGAACGTAAGGAATATAATTGACATTATGGAGCTGTTAACTGTAAATATTAATACAAAAGCGGTGTTGATTTTTGTGGACGCGGAGAAAGCCTTTGACAATATTTCTTGGAACTTTATGAAAAAGAATCTCCACGGGATGGGGGTAGGCCAAAAGTTCGAAAATGGTATAGGTGCAATATATTCTGAACAAAAGGCAAAGTTAATTGTAAATAATGTGGTAACTGACGAACTTTCCATAGAAAAAGGGACACGGCAAGGGTGCCCAATATCCCCATTACTTTTTATATCTGTCCTGGAGGTTTTGTTGAATATGATTAGGGGGGACCAGCTGGTAAAAGGAGTTCAGGTCGGAGCCAGACAGTACAAACTGAAGGCATTCGCAGATGACTTAGTATTGACTTTGCAAGAGCCGGACACTAGTACAAAGAGAGTTTTAGAATTAATTCAAGTTTTTGGTCAGGTGGCAGGATTTAAGTTGAATAAACAAAAAACTAAAGTTCTGGAAAAAAATTTAACAAATGCTGAAAGAGAGAGTTTTCAAAATGAAACTGGATTAACGGTGGCAAAGAAAGTAAAATATTTGGGGATTAATATTGTGGGAATGTTCTGGGGTGCAGGAGAGGATATATTGACTAATTATATCCTTATCCAACTTGTACTAACAAGTTCCCAAAATATCAGCAGAGTTTATAGACATTCCCCTTTAAGTTCGCAACGGTAACGCTTGCACAGGTTCGCTAGAACCTCTATAATAATTACTCTGGTAATTTCCCCTTTGTTCCCTCTTAAAATACAAGACACGACACAGTCTTTATAAAAGTATAAAAGAGTTTACTCACGTTCTGTTCACAATATGATCCCAGAAGGTAGGCAGGCTTAAAAAGGTTACATGCACTTAGAATCTATCTTGTAGCAAGATAGTACTGTCCTCTCTTGGCTGGGAGCCAAGAGGGCATGTTGCTCCTTCAGAAGATGAAGATGGCAGAGAGGCAAGAGGCAAGAGGCAAGAGAGAGAGTGGCTGCCTGCCCTGTGCTTTTATCATTACCTGCACAGGTGAGGCCACACCCACCTCTGGTCACATGCGGAGGAAGTCCGTCCCCAGGAAGTTTACCTGCTTGCTGGACAGACATCCCTCCCCATGTTCTAACATGTACACTCTAGGAATGTTGTCATTGACTGCTCCTGTGTTTACATCCCACAAATATGACATCCAAAAACGTGAATTTATTTAAAGACAACTATGACAAATGTTGGACAGAGGTAAAGAAAGATCTAGAAATATGGTCGAACTTGAAGCTTTCCTTGTTAGGCCGAATTGCAGTGATCAAAATGAATGTATTGCCTAGAATGTTATTTTTGTTTCAGACACTACAAATTGGCTAAGCAGATGTTGCTTCTTTGATGCATGTAGTCAAAGAGAGAGAGATGGCTGCCCTGCCCTGTGCTTTTGTCGTTACCTGCACAGGTGAGGCCACGCCCACCTCTAATCACATGCAGAGGAAGTCTGTCCCAGCCCAGAAGGCAACAGGAAGTTGACCTGCTGGCTGCACAAACATCCCTCCCCATGTGTAAACATGTTCACTCTAGGAATGTTGTACTTGACTGCTCTTGTGTTTCACATCCCACAGTTTCGTGTGCATGCATACTTCTTCAGATACTGGACAATTATATATATATATATATATATATATATATATATATATATATAGACGTGGAAGACAGGAGTGCATGGCGTGCTCTGGTCCAGGGGGTCACAAAGAGTCAGGCACGACTAAACGACTAAACAACAACAATATATATCGACTGCGTCAGACCAACATGGCTACCTACCTGAATATAGGAATTTATTCATGTATGTAATTACAGTGGCAAAAATGTTACTTGCCCCCAAATGGAAAGAAGAAGTCCCAGCAAAAGAAGAATGGATACAAAAACTTCTGGAATACGTAGAAATGGCGAAACTTACCGGAAGAATAAGAAATCAATATAACCAACTTTTTATAAAAGAATGGAAATGGTTTACTGAATATTTGCAGATAAATTGTAAACAGATAAAAAGACAGGCAAGATTATTGTAATAACCTGCATCTATATAAGAGTATATATGTGAAGAAGATAAATAAATGAGCGAGTTAAGTTAACTTGGATATGCAGAAGATATTAAAAATTTAAGGAACCACAGAGAGAGGGGGAAGTAAGAAAAGTTTTAAGATGTCAAAATGAATGTAAAAT
The DNA here is from genome assembly GCF_964252035.2 of Podarcis erhardii. Classification (NCBI taxonomy): domain Eukaryota; kingdom Metazoa; phylum Chordata; class Lepidosauria; order Squamata; family Lacertidae; genus Podarcis; species Podarcis erhardii. The sequence goes on along the minus strand of NC_138509.1, from coordinate 99,949,791 downwards.
CAGTGAAGTGTATGTGTCTGAGAAGTATAAATAATCTTTTTTAAATAAATAAATAAAAATAAAAGTGGATTATTATTATTAGCCCCTTCATGGATCACTGCCTTGCTGTGGTGAAGGGGCTTGAATAACTCAGAGAAGCTATGAACTATGCTGTGCAGGGCCACCCAAGATGGACAGGTCATAGTGGAGAGTTTTGACCAAACGTGATCCACCTGGAGGAGGAACTGGCAAGCCACTCCAATCCCTGCCAAGAAAACGCCATGGACAAAGACAACAGGCATATAAAAGTTATGACGCTAGAAGATGAGCCCCTCAGGTCAGAAGGCGTCCAACATGCTACTGAGGAAGAGCGGAGGACAAGTACAAGTAGATCCAGAGCTGATGAAGCAGCTGGGCCAAAGCCGAAAGGACGCTCAGCTGCGGATATGCCTGGAAGCGAAAGGAAAGTCCAATGCTGTAAAGAAAAATATTGTATAAGAACCTGGAATGTAAGAACCATGAACCTGGGTAAGTTGGACACCTGCTTTTTGGGAGAAAAGCAATGACAAACCTACACAGCATCATAAAAAGTAGAGACATCACCTTGCCAACAAAGATCCGTATAGTTAAAGCTATGGTTTTCCCAGTTGTGATGTACGGAAGTGAGAGCTGGACCATAAAGAAGGCTGATCGCCAAATAATGGATGCTTTTGAATTCTGGTGCTGGGAGAGACTCTTGAGAGTCCCATGGACTGCAAGAAGATCAAACCTATCCATTCTTAAGGAAATCAGCCCTGAGTGCTCCCTGGAAGGACAGATCCTGAAGCTGAGGCTCCAAGACTTTGGCCACCTCATGAGAAGAAAAGACTCCCTGGAAAAGACCCTGATGTTGGGAAAGATGGAGGGCACAAGGAGAAGGGGACGACAGAGGACGAGATGGTGGGACAGTGTTCTCGAAGCTACCAGCATGAGTTTGACCAAACTGCGGGAGGCAGTGGAAGACAGGAGTGCCTGGCGTGCTCTGGTCCAGGGGGTCACGAAGAGGCGGACATGACTAAACAACTAAACAACAACATTATTATTAGGCAAATTCGTGGAGGAGAGGGCTATCAGTGGCTCATAGACAGGATGGCTCCTCTTCGCCTCCGGAACTGAAGACAGCAACACTTCTGAATACCATCTGCTGGTAACCGCAGGAGGGGACAGTTGTTCTTGTGTTCGAATCCTGCTTCCAGGTTTCCCATGGGGACATCTTCTTGGCCACTGTGTCGATAGGATGCTGAACCAACTGTGCCATTGGCCTAATCCGGCAGGCTCTTCTTATGTTCTTGCAAATCCAGATTCCCTTTTCTCTGCCTTCTCATACCAACCAACATTTCGAGACTGGAAAACAGGAGCGGTGCCCTATATGAGCAACACTGCATTGCTCGCTCCTTCCAGCTATAAATCAGCAATCCTAATATTAGCTTGGTGGAGTCCTCAGCTGCCCGGTGCGTCTTCCATCCTTCAAGGGCTCTATGAAAGGAATAATTCTAAGCATGAAAAACAACCCGCCCAGTGTGCAGAGCTCTGCTGGTTCCAGCTCCTGCTATGTTGCTTTGAAGATTTATTTTCCTAATGACACAAATAGATCCATATGAATGTCTATCAGCAAACAGCAAACCGACAGAGGCTCTGCAGCGTAAAATGTGTGCGAAGGCTGAAATTCAACAGGTACAGATTTTCCTCGCCATCAGGCAGGGCAAACCTGCGCTTGCTGGTCTCCTGGGTGCCAAGCTACTATTTTAAAAAAGAGACAGAGAGAGGAAACACCAGGGGGCTGAAAAGGCTGTTTTAAAAATGTCGATTTGCAGGGGTTCATTTGTCACATGATAGTTGCAGTGACCTCTCTCCTTTGGCAACTGCGCAAGCAAAACTGTTATCACAGCTCCAATCTCATGGTGGAGGTCTTGCTCATGGGTTGATCACTGGAATTCCCAGGTAGGGCTGTTAGAAACCCCTGTAAATTAGCAAAAATGTATAAAACATGCTCAAATGTATGCTGGAAACGTAAGGAAAAAGAAGGCACCTTTTATCATTTGTGGTGGAATTGTAAGGTAGTAAAAGGATTTTGGGAAATGATATATAATGAGTTGGGGGAAAATGTTTAAAACAACCTTTGTTAAAAAGCCCAAAGCCTTCCTTTTAGGAATTCTAGGTACCAAAATCCCAAAGGAGCAGAAGACTATTTATGTATGCAACCACAGCTGCATGGATGTTTCTGGCCCAGAGATGGAAAGAAGATAAAGTCCTGACCAGAGAAAAATGGCAGATGAAGTTATTGGACTATGCTGAAATGGCTAAAATGACCAGAAAATCAGAAACCAGGAAGACCAAAAATTTAACAAGGAATGGGGAAAATGTATAACTTACCTTAAGGACCATTGTAAACAGTTAAAATCATTGGCAGGATTGGAATATCACTTGTGGCTTAAGGTTGAATTCTGGACGCAGTGGAAGAGGTAAAGGATTTGTACTATCATAGAAGATGCGGGAGGATAGGATTAATAACAGGACCAACAAAAGTGAGGATGGAAGACCAGGAGATTTTTTGGAATCTTGTCTTTATGACTTATGTATGATACATCTCTGTAAAATTTTAATTCAAACAAGCAAATAAATACATTTTATTAAAAAGAAAAAAGACTGGAGAGCTTTAGCCACTCAGTGTAGACCATGGGTAGGTAACCTAAGGCCCGGGGCCTGGATCCGACCCAATCACCTTCTCAATCTGGCCCACGGACGGTCTGGGAATCAGTGTGTTTTTACATGAGTAGAATGTGCCCTTTTATTTAAAATGCATCTCTGGGTTATTTGTGGGGCATAGGAATTAATTCATTTCCCCACCCCTGCCCCCTGCAAAATATAGTCCAGCTCCCCACAAGGTCTGAGGGACAGTGGACTGGCCCCCTGATGAAAAGGTTTGCTGACTCCTGGTGTAGACAGTAGAGTGCTCGATTGACCCCACTGGTCTGAATTGGGAGAAGGGACCTTCTTCTTGTGCTCCTATATGGGTGCCATTTTGGAACAGAGAAATCTGGTGGGAGCCAGCAGCAGTTTTGCTTTCTCATAACCGAGGTTGTGATATTGCTGGACACCCACAAAGATGTGCATTGATGGTGCTGGAATTATAGTAATTTAGTGGTGTCAGGTCATCCAAGCCATTCTATTTAGCCTGTTCTTGAAAAGTGAACTCAGTCACGCAAACCACTTGAACGCCAAACTCATAGGCTGGACTTTGAGGTTGGGACAGTGGTGGCTGGTAGGGCAGAAGGTGAGGAGTCCAACAGCAGGGGGCTCCAGGGAGCCCATGACAGGTGGAAGCAACTAATGTCTAGTGTCGTCCCCCATGCTCTTCCTCTTCACTTGCTGAGTTCTGCAAGGGCAGCACTGAGAATAGAAGACGATGAAAGCCAGGGTCACTCCCAATAAGAAGAAGGCAGGCAGCTGAGAGCTGAGGTCAGTGGGACAGCGCCCCAATTCTCCTACGCCGAGACCACATAACACCAGTCTTGAAAGACCTACACTGGCTCCCAGTACATTTCCGAGCACAATTCAAAGTGTTGGTGCTGACCTTTAAAGCCCCAAACAGCCTCGGCCCAGTAGACCTGAAGGAGCATCTCCACCCCCATCGTTCTGCCCGGACACTGAGGTCCAGCTCCGAGGGTCTTCTGGTGGTTACCTCACTGAGAGATTTGATGTCACAGGGAACAAGGCAGAGGGCCTTCTCTGTGGTGGTGCCAGCCCTGTGGAATGCCCTCCCATCAGATGTCAAAGAAATAAACAACTACCTGACTTTTAGAAGACATCTGAAGGCAGCCCTGTTTAGGGAAGCTTTTAATGTTTGATGTTTTATCATGTTGGAAGCTGCCCAGAGTGGCCGGGGAAACCCAGCCAGATGGGTGGGGTATAAATAAATTTATATATTATATTATATTATATTATATTATATTATATTATATTATATTATAATTATATGCTACCACTCAGTGGATTTGTAACTGGCTGGCTGACCAAACCCAAAGGGTGCTCATCAATGGTTCCTCTTCATCCTGGAGAAGAGTGACTAGTGGGGTGCCACAGGGTTCTGTCTTGGGCCCCGTCTTATTCAACATCTTTATCAACGACTTGGATGATGGACTCAAGGGCATCCTGATCAAATTTGCAGATGACACCAAACTGGGAGGGGTGGCTAACACCCCAGAGGACAGGATCACACTTCAAAACGACCTTGACAGATTAGAGAACTGGGCCAAAACAAACAAGATGAATTTTAACAGGGAGAAATGTAAAGTATTGCACTTGGGCAAAAAAAATGAGAGGCACAAATACAAGATGGGTGACACCTGGCTTGAGAGCAGTACATGTGAAAAGGATCTAGGAGTCTTGGTTGACCACAAGCTTGACATGAGCCAACAGTGTGACGCGGCAGCTAAAAAAGCCAATGCAATTCTGGGCTGCATCAATAAGAGTATAGCATCTAGATCAAGGGAAGTCATAGTGCCACTGTATTCTGCTCTGGTCAGACCTCACCTGGAGTACTGTGTCCAGTTCTGGGCACCACAGTTCAAGAAGGACACGGACAAACTGGAACGTGTCCAGAGGAGGGCAACCAAAATGGTCAAAGGCCTGGAAACGATGCCTTATGAGGAACGGCTAAGGGAGCTGGGCATGTTTAGCCTGGAGAAGAGGAGGTTAAGGGGTGATATGATAGCCATGTTCAAATATATAAAAGGATGTCACATAGAGGAGGGAGAAAGGTTGTTTTCTGCTGCTCCAGAAAAGCGGACACGGAGCAATGGCTCCAAACTACAAGAAAGAAGATTCCACCTATACATTAGGAAGAACTTCCTGACAGTAAGAGCTGTTCGACAGTGGAATTTGCTGCCAAGGAGTGTGGTGGAGTCTCCTTCTTTGGAGGTCTTTAAGCAGAGGCTTGACAACCATATGTCAGGAGTGCTCTGATGGTGTTTCCTGCTTGGCAGGGGGTTGGACCCGATGGCCCTTGTGGTCTCTTCCAACTCTATGATTATATTATATTATATTATATTATATTATATTATATTATATTATATTATATTATATTATATTATATTATATTATATTATATTATATTATATTATATTATATTATACTATACTATTACATTACATTACATTACATTACATTTCATTACATTACATTACATGAAGAATTCATTCATTTTCTCTGTCCTGAATCTTCCAACGTGCAGCTTCCTAAGATGTTCATGAGTTCTTGTGTTGTGAGAGAAGGAGGCACAGTTTTAGAAACCTACGCCATGCCACTTCCACCTTTTTTCTAAACCAAAACCTCCTTTCTTCCATAGGGGGGTCACTTCGACACCCCCTGGATCATTTTGGCTGCCGTGTTCTAAACTTTCTCTAACTCTACAGTGGGAAGCAGCAAAGAACACCAGTTGCTGGAACCCGCAGGGGAGCAGAGAGCTCTTCTGCTCAAATCCTGCTTGCTGGTTTCCGACTGGGGCATCTTTTTGGCCACTCAGACAACATGATGCTTGACTAGATGGGCCTCATCCAGCAGGGTTTATAGTATGTTAGAGTCCAGAAATCAAAATGGAGGAGCAGCAAATAAATAGAATCACTACTTCTCTGCAACAGAACCAGGAAGCTCAGAACCTGAAATTCCAGAGGATTATTTGAATGAACAAAACATTATAAGGCTCTATTTTTCATAGTTTGCTTCCTGGGTGAGGGGAGATCCTCTACACACACAGCAAGTTCCATTTGGTTGCGAGATTTTTGGAGGGGGAATTATAAAAGAAAAATTGAAAAGGTCATTTCTTGTAGGATGATTCCACCATGAGTAATTTCTTGGCAGGTCAGACTCCACAGAGGTGAAAAGGGAGACATCAAGGGAGGCTACGAAATGTGCCGGCAGCTGAGGAAGGCTGGAATGGGATGCTTCATGGAGGTTTTCGTTTGGCTGGCCCTAATCCCAGGTGGTGAAGCTGGAGGGGGCCAATCAGTAACTCCTTTAGATAGAGGAGTGAGATTCTGCACTGAAATGAAAGAGGTCAGGGCAGTCAGAAAAGCAAAACCATCCAAGATGTACTCAACATATTCTGAGGGAGGCACCTGGAAGCAGGGATCCATTAAGTTGGGAAGGTTTAGGGGAGCAATTGCCAAGAAGCAGATTATTTGACTGACACTGGGGGATTTTCCTTGGCTTCTCAACTGCACCCAAGCCCACCCTACTAAGTCGGTCAGATTGGAGAGCTGTTCGCAGACAGCTCATGTTCTCCTCCTGCTGCATACTAACCACCCCCCCCCCAAGAAATGCATACTCTACAGCTGTGTTTTTTTTTAAAAAAAAAACATTTGTTGCATAACCCTGTTAACTTGTAAGGACAGGCTTTCCCTAATTAAACTCACCCAGGTGGTATGAGGCACCTCCATGCCATAAATCATTCTCTCTGCAGGGGGTGGGAGTTGAGAAGGACTTGGCACCGTAGCGGAACTATTTATTTTTGCAAAAAGACAGATGAGCATGCTGGCAGTTGCAGGGGCTGTTGGCTGGAGAACTCCACAGGCTGAATTTGCAGCAACTCCCAGTAGAGTTGGGAAAGCCCCCTCCCCCTGAAGGGTTGCTGGTGGTCAGTGACTCAGTGCAAGTCTCTTTCCTATGTCCTTGTGCACTGAGAGTCCTGATGTATCAATGGTGATTGATGGTTGCTAGCCAGAATAGCTATGCTTTGCCGTCCACAGTCAGAGGCAGTTATGTTGGAAACCAGAGGAGGGTAGAGGGCTCTGGTGCTCAAATCCTGCTTACAGGCTTCCCAGAAGAGAAATCTGTTTGGCCACTATGAGAACAGGATCCTGGATTTGATGGGCCATTGCCCTGACTCAGCACGGCTTTTGTTTTGTTTTTTAATGTATTTTTATTAAAGATTTTATTGATTTACAAAGGTGTGTGCAACGTCTCTCTCTCGTATTTTTTTTCCATATAACCTTTTTTTTTTTTTTTTACAAATCAGTTTCATTTGTTGAGACATTAGGAAGAAAAGGGGGAAGGAGGTGGAGGGGGGAAGATGAGTGGGGTTGGGTGACAATGTTTCTATTTTACTTAATAAAAAAATTCCTTCCAGTAGCACCTTAAAGACCAACTGAGTTAGTTCTAGGTATGAGCTTTCGTGTGCATGCACACTTCTTCAGATACCTGAAGAAGTGTGCATGCACACGAAAGCTCATACCTAGAACTAACTCAGTTGGTCTTTAAGGTGCTACTGGAAGGAATTTTTTTATTTTGTTTTGACCATGGCAGACCAACACGGCTACCTATCTGTAACTGGATCTATTTTACTTAATATATGTGGGGTTTTGTGTCAGCGTTGCTTGTGCAGGTTCTCTGCTGTTCACTTGTGTTCCTTTGGTGGTGAGTGAGGTTGGGGTTGGCCTAGGGTGCGGTTGTTCATTCACACATGAAAACAAAGACCACCACAAAAAAGCAGGGCTTTTCTTATGTTCTGATGCTGCAAACATTTTTGAATGTGGAGATGCAAAGAGGTGGACGGAACCTTCTTTCACGTGTGGTGGACGTGTAAAAGAGTATTGGGATATAAAAAATGTTTAAAAGTACTTTCCAAAAAAACAACAACCAGAGTCCTTTTTGTTGGGGATAATTCAGACTGAAATTCCCAGGTGTCAAAAAATGTTATTTATGCATGCCACTACTGCGGCCCATGTTTTGTTGGCCCCAAAATGGAAAATGAGAGAAGTCCCAACTAACGGCGAATGGCAATTTAAGCTGACAGAATATGCTCAGCTTGCAGATTTAACATATAGAATAAGAGAACAAGAAGAACACACGTTTAGAGAAGACTGGAAAACGTTTATTGAATATATGGGAAATAATTGTGTGCAGCTGAAAATGCTGGCAGTACTAAGATAAATTCAGCAGTGTAAATAAGTCTTGATGGATGTAATGATGGAATACTGAATGGTATAGTTTTTGTAAGATATGCAGGGATTTATGATATGTAAAATGAACCATGGAAAGAGAGGAAGGGAAGTCATTGATATTTTAAGGTTTGTAAAAATGAGTATTTTAAATTGCAAAACAGAAAATTAAAAATAATAATTATAGAGACATTTTTGAATGTGGATAAATGAAGCTCAGACTAGACAGCTTGTTTTTGGAAATCTGCCCCTAAGAAAATTTCACAAGGAAACTGCTTTTGTTGGATTCCACTGCTCTTAGACCTTAGAATCATAGAATTCACAGAGTTGGGAGGGTCCCTGAGGATCATCTAGTCCAACCCCCTGCAATGCAGGAATATGCAGCTGTCCCAGACAGGGATCGAACCTGCAACCCTGGCATTATCAGCACCACGCTCTAACCAACTGAGCTCAGTTCTGGGCATAATTATGTACTCAGGATTCAATCTCCTTGTCTTCAAGGGGCCATTACTCCCAGGAAAGCATGCAAAGGATTGCAGCTTCTGTGCAGCATAAAGAATACTGGACATGACTATACAGCATGAAAATAATAGCACTGCAATTGAAATTGAAATACTTTATTGTCACTTGCACAACTTGTATACAGTGAGATTACACGAGCACCCCCCACTCAGCTCTCTTAGTCTTAATTCCCCTCGTTTACTGACGCACACCCACCAAACCCGAAAGTCAGTTGCCCTGTTGTTATCTTTTCATTCCGCAGCCTAACAGCCCACGGATAGCAGCTGTTCTTTACCCTGTTGGTGCGACTAATCCTGCTTCTATATCTTCTGCCAGAGGGCAGGAGATCAAGAAAGTGCCGGCCAGGGTGGGAATCATCCCTGAGGATTTTCCTCACTTTCCTGAGGAAAAGATAAGGCCACTCAACTGGCAGGAAAGTCAGAGGCCAGAGTATGGGGTCCTGGTGGAATGAATCAGGTGACAAAAGTCCTGTGCTTCTGGACCCAGTCAAAGGGCCAACTGCCCCAGCCACTGCCTCTCACAGAAGTCAATGAGGTGCTTTTGGCAAGCCCTGAAGCTGGCCAAACAAATCTTGAGCCAGGGAGTTCCACAGGCCGCAACACAAAAAGGTGTGTCAACAGGTTCCTACCATACATACTTGAGAGAAGATGCTCGGACCCAGAGATGAGCCTCTCTACCTGAGCGAAGTTGGTGGCCCTGGTTTTAACTTGACGTTTTTACGTTGCCAAACGCGCCCTAGGATCTTTCCGTTGCGGGTCAGCAGGAAATCCAAAAATCACCAGCAATTGATATTTTAAATCTATTTCTAAGTACATTTTGACGATTGTCCTCCCTATGTTTTAAGATTGTTCTGATTTCTCTGCGCGAACCGCCTCGCGTCCCGGCCCGGCAAAAGGCACGGTAGAAATATGATAACGATATTAATACGAATGATGCTTTGCCGTGCCCTGCCGACGCCTTCTCTCTCCAGCACCCGCTGTTCCGAAGGAGGGCGGGCGGGGGAGGAAAGTGGGAAGAAACTGCGAAGGGGGGGAACCCCCTTCCCCCCGCAGGTCAAGCCGCGCGGCCGGCTCCTCTCTCTCCTCGCCGGTAGCCTTCGAGGGACAGCCTCCTCCGCCTGCTCTTTCTCTCCGCCCCGCCGAGCAGGGCAGGCAGGCAGGCAGGCAAGCAGTCCCTCTGGCGAGCAGAGGAGGGCGAAGCAGGCAAGCCGCCCGCCGGGCGAGAGGCGCGCCCGGCCCTGGAAGCGCTGCCGGTTCCGGCGCAGCAGCCAGCCGGGGAGGAGAGAGAGCGAGCTTGGCCGGGCTGCAGACGGAGCGCTCCCCCCAGCGGCTTCTCGCTCGCTCTCCTGGCTCTCCTGCTCCGCTCGCAGCCGAGGGAAGCGCCGACGGCTAGCCTCTCCTCCCCCCGGGCATTCCCGGCCCTCTGGCCCGGGCGGAGGGGAAACCCCGAGGGGGAGGACTCCACCTTCGCCGCCTCCCTCCTGCCTTCCCAGGAGCGCCCGTCGCTCGACAGCCAGCTTCAGCAGCCTTCCTCCGCAAAGCATCCTCCGTGCGCCCCGTCCGGCGCGCCCGTCGCCACCTGCCCAGCCTCGACGGCGCGCCCCAGCCCAGAAAGCGGGGCGGCGGGGATGGCCCCCGGGCTGCTGCTCCTTCTGCTCCAGCCTCTGCTGTTGCTGCCGCAGCTGGGGGCGTCGGGGGCCGGGGAGCCGGAGCCCGGGCCGCCCTACGACGCGCTCTACGCAGCCGGCGTGGAGGCGCACTCGCAGGGGGACTTCGCCGGCGCCGTGCGCTACTTGGAGGCAGCGCTGAGCGCCGAACGCCGCCTGCTGGAGGCGCGCCTGGGCTGCGCGCTGCGCTGCCGTCGGGAGGCGCCGCTCGAAGACGCTGAGCCGCGCGAGGATGCTGCCCGGCGGGACCTGCGCTTCTTCGGCGCGCTGCTCCGCCGGGCGCGCTGCCTGCGCTCCTGCCGCCGGGAAGCGCTGCCCGGGGCGGACTCCAGACACGTCGCCAGCGACGAGGTGCGCGCGGATTTCCAGCGCAGGGTGCCTTACAGCTTCCTCCAGAGAGCCTACATCCAGGTAAGGGAGGGAGGGGCAAGCCTGTCTATGCCTCACCTGCGCACCTTTGCGCACGGAGGATAATCATTGCGTTGCTGTTGTTGTTGTTGTGGTTGTTGTTGTCGTCTGTTGTTAATGTATTGCATTTATATTCTACCTTTTTCTCCAAAGAGCATAAGGATACATGGCTTTCCCCGTCCTCCTTTAACCCCCACAACAACCCTGTGAGGTAGGATAACTTGAGAGGCAGAGACTGGCCCCCAGGGACACCTAGCAAGCTTCATGGGGGTGGGGGGCGGATTTGAATCCAGGTCTTCTAGGGCCTACCCTTCATTTTGTTCCCCACAACAACAGCCCTGTAAGGCAGGTTAAGCTGAGACGCAGTGACTGGCCCTCAAGCTCACCACCTTGCCGAGTGTGTAATTTGAATCCATGTATCCCAGGAAGAGTTACAAATAAATTTGTTACTTTTTTATTTCATAAAATTTGTAGGCTGCTTGACTGTATAACAGCCACCTCAAAGTGGTTTATGAAAAAGATAAAACAATGGAATGATCGCTAAGAAAAGTGAACAACGATAATCTAAAACTTTCAAAAAGTTAATTTAACAACAGGCTGAAGAATAACATCAGCTTTCTAAACATCTGAGTAGGCTCCTTTGTGCATTAATGTCTTGAAGCAGGTGTCAGAAAGCATACAGTGAAGTGGCCTGCCTGAGATTAATAGGCAGGGAGTTCCAGTGTTTTAAAATAAAATGTTTAAAACAGTCAAAGCAGGTGACACCTTTTAACCTATCCAGGTATGAGGGTTGAGGAGCCTGTCTGGGTTATAGGGACAGATAGGTAGCCGTGTTGGTCTGCCATAGTCAAAACAAAAAATTCCTTCCAGTAGCACCTTAAAGACCAACTAAGTTAGTTCTAGGTATGAGCTTTCATGTGCATGCACACTTCTTCACTTCTTCACACTTCTTCGCATCTGAAGAAGTGTGCATGCACACGAAAGCTCATACCTAGAACTAACTTAGTTGGTCTTTAAGGTGCTACTGGAAGGAATTTTTTGTTTGGGTTATAGGGATCAGTAATCCTCTTGTTGGAACCCTCCTCCCTCTGCTGCCACCCTTCCACACATACAAACTGGTTCTGGCTGTCTTTGAGGCATCGGGAAAGGGCCGTAAATGGTTATTTACTTTGATTTTTTTCAAGCCAGTGTGGTGTAGTGGTTAAGAGCGGTAGTCTCGTAATCTGGGGAACCAGGTTCGCTTCCCTGCTCCTCCACATGCAGCTGCTGGGTGACCTTGGGCCAGTCACACTTCTCTGAAGTCTCTCAGCCCCACTCACCTCACAGAGTGTTTGTTGTGGGGGAGGAAGGGAAAGGAGAATGTGAGCCGCTTTGAGGCTCCTTCGGGTCGTGATAAAGCGGGATATAAATCCAAACTCTCGTAGTTCTGCTTCCAGGGAGGGTCTCCAACCAACATGAGGTGTGCTTTTTCCTTCAAACTGCTGTAGGTGAACCACCGGGGCATGAGAGACACTTTCTCTGCAGAGAGGGAAGTGCCATTGTTCAGTGGGTAGAGCATCTGCCTTGGGAGACTCTCCTGCATGCAACCCTGGAGAGCTGCTGTCAGTCAGTGTAGACAATATGGAACTAGATGGTCTGACTCTGTATAAGGCAGCTTACTAGGAGAACTCATATCCAGCCAAGGGAGATGCCCTCATGTCCTGAGACTTCAGATCTCTCCCTCCTGCCTCCCATGCTGAGGTTCTCACCATCTGCTTGGAGAAGACCTCTCATCCTGGCTGTCCTTTGCGTTTCCCCACCAAGTCTTGCTTAGGAGGGAAAAAGACTCTTCCACTACAGCTGACAACTGCCCTCCACATTGATTGGTTTATCCTCAAACATTTGTCCCATCCAGCTGTGCTCTTCCCTATCTGCTCCACGGGGATATTTATATATCCCACCTTTTTGTCCAAGGTGCTCAAAGTGACATACCTATCCTCACAACAACCCTGCGGAATAGGCTGAGAGAGACAGGGAAGGGAAGGCTCAATGGTAGAACATCTGCTCTACAAGCTCTGAGAAACTCTTGTCTGAAGTCCCAAAGAGCTACTGCCAGTCATCTTCATGGCCAAGCAGGGATTTGAAGCCTGGTCTCCTAGCTCCTAGTCCAATACTCTAACCACTACACTACACCACACCCACAGATGAGCCATTTTTTCCCTACACCGCCTGGCTATTTGGCACCATCCAAAACTGGATGCTGAAAACTGTGTCTTCAACAGCTGCTTGAACCCCAGGAGCTCCCTGCAGTGGGCCTCCTTGCAGGTGAGACTTGTCACCTGTCTCCTGGAGAACATTCCCACCTTTCCTATCCCTAACACCAAATCAGGTGAGCACATTAATACTGGTACCCAGTTCTATTTTTCTAGAAAAAGAGGTGCTGGAACTCACCCTGAACACCTCCCTTCTCCCCACCTGAGAGGCGCCAGAACTGGAAAAAAAGCCATTCTCATATCCTCAGTCATTCTGAGGACACTGTCTCCCTCTTTTTGTGTCAGGTGAAAGGATCTTGCTATCCTTTCTCCAGAGCAGGTTGCAAGGCAATGATGGAAAGAGCGAAGAGGGAGGAGTTTGGATTTGATATCCCGCCTTTCACTCCCCTTCAGGAGTCTCAAAGCGGCTAACATTCTCCTTTCCCTTCCTCCCCCACAACAAATACTCTGTGAGGTGAGTGGGGCTGAGAGACTTCAGAGAAGTGTGACTGGCCCAAGGTCACCCAGCAGCTGCATGCGGAGGAGCGGAGACGCGAACCCGGTTCCCCAGATTACGAGTCCACCGCTCTTAACCGCAACACCACACTGGCTCTCAAGAGCTGTTGGACAGTGGAATGTGGACTGCCTGGGAAGGTTGTGGGCCCTCCATCAATGGAGGTTTGTAAGCAGAGTTTGGAAAGCCCTCCATCAGGGGATCCTTAGCTGTGATTCTGCATCGCAAGGGGTTGGGCTAGATGGCTATTGTGATTCCTTCCAACTCTTCAATTTTATCATTCTGACACCTTGAGAGGGGCTCTTGCTGGTTTGGCTGGGGTTGCAGTCCAGAACTCAGGAACGGCACCAGCTTGGCCTAATCCTTACTTTTAAAGCACTGTTAGAAGCAGGAGCCAAACACTGGCTCCCAGGACGTTTCCAAGCACAAAGTGTTGGTGCTGACCTTGAAAGCCCTAAACGGCTTCGGCCCAGTAGACCTGAAGGAGCATCTCCACCCCCATCATTCAGCCCGGACACTGAGGTCCAGCTCCGAGGGCCTTCTGGTGGTTCCCTCCCTGCAAGAAGTGAGGTTACAGGAAACCAGGCAGATGGCCTTCTCGGTGGTGGCACCCGCCCTGTGGAACGCCCTCCCAGCAGATATCAAGGAAATAAACAACTACACCAGTACCTGACTTTTTGAAGACATCTGCAGGCAGCCTGTTTAGGGAAGTTTTTAATGCTTGATGTTTTATTCTGTTTTTAATCTGTTGGGAGCTGCCCAGAGTTGCTGGGGAAACCCAGCCAGATGGATAGTGTATAAATAATAACATTATTATAATATTATTACTTCTCTTGTGGGGGGGGGGGGAAAGGCCATAAAGGCCACATAGCCATCCACAGCCTGGACCCCTCACAAAATCCACACGGTGCATTTGCCCTGGGATCATCTTATTTCCTTTAGTAGTGTTTCTGACATCTCTCTCCCTCCTCCTTTCACAGATGATCCCTTGGCAGGGAAAGGGATTAGGCCATTATTTTCTCTATAAGTGACCTGCGGCCATCCTGCTGTGGGTTTGGACTGCATCTCAACCTGAGGGTTAAGTTCCCAAAAGCCGTAGAGGAAATGAGGTTAGGCTGGACTTCCTGCGGTGAATCCTGAACAATTGTTCCCTGGAGGGGTTCTGGCTGGCCGGCCGGCTGCTGGTTATCTGTGCCCTTTCGCTTTCCTTTGTTTGGCAGAGGAGAGGGGTGGGTTTCAAAGAGGGGAGCGGGTGCTTTGCGCTCCACAAAACCCTGGATTACCTTTCATTTCTTTGCTGGCTCCCAATGGTTGTTTGGGAAAGGAAGAGTTCATAATAAATCAGGCTCCCCACTCCCAGTTTAAGATATTGTGCATTTCTGAAGCACTTACCTGGTCCAGAAGCCACAGTAGGCTTAGGCTGCGATTCTGTGCATAGTTTCTTAGGTGGAACCATAGAATTGTACGATGGGAAGGGACCCCCAAGGGTCATCTAGTCCAAGCCCCTGCAGGGCAACAGTCTCATCCAGTGATCTCATCCACCACCTCCTGAGCAAGTACGTTTCACTGTTCAACAGATCTTACAGGCAGGCTGTGTGCATGCTATACATTTAAAGCACCCTGCCCAAAGGATCATGGGAACTGTAGTTTGTTAAGGCTGCTGGGGGCTCTAGGTCTGTAGGCGATAAACTAAAGTGACGAGGATCTCTGGGGAGAAGGGGCAATGTGCATTATTATTATTATTATTATTATTATTATTATTATTATTATTATTGTACCTTTCATCATCAGGTCCCAGAGCAGGTTGCAACCATTCACAATTCAGAATTAAAAACAGTTAAAACATTAGGCTACATGAACCATTTCCAGCTGGTTCCAATAAGAACTGTGAACTTTTAAGAACTGGTGCCTAAGCTTGCATTTTTCCTTCTCCCTCCCTGTCTCTTTCTCCTTATGCGCCATGACTTTCTGAGATACAGTGGTACCTTGGGTTACATACGCTTCAGGTTACATATGCTTCAGGTTACAGACTCCGCTAACCCAGAAATACTACCTCAGGTTAAGAACTTTGCTTCAGCAGCAAGAGACCCTATTAGCTAAAGTGGTGCTTCAGGTTAAGTACGGACCTCTGGAACGAATTAAGTACTTAACCCGAGGTACCACTGTATATGCTGTGTACTAGAGGCTGCCGCCTCTGCTCTCCTGGCTCAAAACCCTCTGCCAACCCTGCCCCATTGCCAACACGCCCCCTTTAGACCTCACCCACCCCTCCCCTCACAACTTGCTCAGCCCCTCCTTTCCCATCCCCTCACAGCTCCCCAAATCTCCCCTCCCCTATAGCTTGCCCCCAAAGCCCTCACATTTGCCCCCGCCCCAATACTCACCATGTTCCCCCCACCACTTTGGAGGGCAGAAAGAATGAAGGGAGGATAGCAGAGGAGTGAGGGGAGTCAGCATGATTGACAGCTGGGAAGAATGAATGAATGAGAAATGCAGAGATCTGAAACATACATCTCTGGGAACACCCAAAACAGACCCCTGATTCTGCCACAATGTGTGGCCTGGTGGTCCCTGCCTGGACATTATTATCACCACCGTCATTTATTAAATGTATATACCACACTTCGTCCAACGATCCCAGGGCAGTTGACAACATAAGAACTTGTTCTTTATTGCAATCACATCCCACTTTCCCCCATGATTCTAGAAAACGGTTCTCCCCCTCCTCATTTTGAGGGGTGCTGGTGGCACTGTGGGTTAAACCACAGAGCCTAGGGCTTGCCGATCAGAAGGTCGGTGGTTCGAATCCCCACGAGGGGGTGAGCTCCCGTTGCTCGGTCCCTGCTCCTGCCAACCTAGCAGTTCGAAAGCACATCAAGTGCAAGTAGATAAATAGGTACCACTCCAACGGGAAGGTAAATGGCATTTCCGTGTGCTGCTCTGGTTCTCCAGAAGCGGCTTAGTCATGCTGGCCACATGACCCGGAAGCTGTGCGCCGGCTTCCTCGGCCAATAAAGCGAGATGAGCGCCGCAATCCCAGAGTCGGCCAAGACTGGACCTAATGGTTAGGGGTCCCTTTACCTTTACCTCCTAATTTAATCCCCAGAACAGTCCTGCGAGATTGGTTACGCTGTGGTGGCACCCAGCGAAAGTTTCACGGCTGAGTGGGAGGGATTTGAACCCTGGTCTCCCAGGTCCCAGTCTGATGCTCTAACTGCTATGCCACACTGGCACCGCTGCAGATTTTGCAATGGCCCTGTGCTGCTTGCTTCTTGCATGAAGCGCTGAGGGCATGACACCCCGTGTCAAGCGAAGATACGCATCGGGGAGAAGACAGCCTTGGAGATGGCGAGGGAGGCTGAGTCAGGGGGAATTTTTAGAGGTCCCTCGCAGGTTTTTCCTTCTGCCTTGGGCAGCCTCCTGTGACTCAGCAGAACGCCTGGCCAAAAGCAACGAGCAAGTTTTGTGGGAATGTTTAAAGGTCTATCAGTTAAACATTTCTTCTATTCCTTTGGAAACTTGCTCAAACTTTTCCCCAAAGAAATACATGCCGGCACACCTCGGTTACACCCTTTTGACATTTTGCTTCTCTAGGAGAGATCTGTGGATTGTACGCTTTTAAAAATCACACGCTGCTTACATTCCTCACCGGATTACCATCAGGCCCCGTTTCATTTTGCTGTTTCTGTTTAAGCTTGCCATGCTTGCATGCAGGTAGACCTGGTGCCATGGCCAGAGTGGGAGACCAGGGTTCAAATCCCCGCTCAGCCACAAACCGTGTTTTGCAACTGTGGGCCGGTCACAGTCTCTCAGCCTAACCTCCCTCGCAGGGTTGCCTTGAGGACAGCATGGAGAGAGGGAGAGCCATGTAGGGTGTCTTGAGCTCCTTAGAGGAAATAATAAATGTGCTTCTATTCTTTTTCTTCGAATCAAAGAACGGTAGAGTTGAAAGGGACCTCAAGAGTCATGTAGTCTGACCCCCTGCAATGCAGGAATCTCAGCCAAAGCATTGGGGGGGACGGACTGAAATGTGGCAGTCCTTGGAAATGCATTTATTTGAACTATTGACAATAACTCATAGATAAAAGCACATATTCCAAATGCTGACTGTCCTGGTTCAATCCCAGGCATCTTCACTTAAAAAAAGAATTAGCTGGCAAATTATGGGGAAGGCATCATGGAGATTAGTTGCTAGTTATTTTTAAAAAATATTATATTAAAAAAAAAGGGATGCGGGTGGCACTGTGGTCTAAACCACTGAGCCTCTTGGGCTTACTGATCAGAAGGTCGGCGGTTCGAATCCCCGCAATGACTGGGTGAGCTCCCATTGCTCTGACCTGGCTCCTGCCAACCTAGCAGTTCAAAAGCACACCCAGTGGGCTGGGTGTTCATCAGTATGCAGATGACACCCAGCTCTACCTCTCCTTTAAATCAGAACCAGTGAAGGCGGTGAAGGTCCTGTGTGAGTGCCTGGAGGCAGTTGGAGGATGGATGGCGGCTAACAGATTGAGGTTGAATCCTGACAAGAGAGAAGTACTGTTTTGGGGGTCAGGGGGCGGGCGGATGTGGAGGACTCCCTGGTCCTGAATGGGGCAACTGTGCCCCAGAAGGACCAGGTGTGCAGCCTGAGAGTCATTTTGGACTCACAGCTGTCCATGGAGGTGCAGGTTAATTCTGTGTCCAGGGCGGCTGTCTACTCTCTCCATCTGGTACGCAGGCTAAGACCCTACCTGCCCGCTGTCTGTCTCGTCAGAGTGGTGCATGCTCTAGTTATCTCCCGCTTGGACTACTGCAATGCGCTCTACGTGGGGCTACCTTTGAAGGTGACTTGGAAACTGCATCTAATCCAGAATGCGGCAGCTAGACTGGTGACTGGGAGTGGCCGCTGGGACCACATAACACCAGTTCTGAGAGATCTATATTGGCTCCCAGTACGTTTCTGAGCACAATTCAAAGTGTTGGTGCTGACCTTTAAACGACTAAAGAACAACAACGGCATTCAAATCTCTTTGGGGGAAGAGTGAAGTAATGAAGGGTTTAAAAAGGAGAGGGCAAGTGAAATTAGGTCAAAATGTTGCAGAATCAAAAACGTATTTTAAGTGGTGGCGATGCAACACTCTCTTGGAGGTGACCAACAAATCTTTCTTGAGGCAGGGAGTGCCACATGCGACAGGAAAGGTGCTTTGACATGTTTCAACTAGGCATCCATATGGTCTCCATCAACAGTTCCTCCCATTGAGTGCAGCCTGGCAGTAGCCACTGTCCCTCAATTCACTTGTCTGGCAACATTTTTTGGGGTGCTCCCAACTAGATGTCAAGCCAGACTGAAGTGCAACAACAATCCTTTGGAAAACTCTGCTCTGCTTTTTAAAAATTCTGTGTAATTGCTAGACTAATTTCAGAGCTTTCCATTCTTTGTGTTGCCTATTGTTCCAAGTCTCAGACAACAATGTTGCAGCAAACCAAGGCATAATTCCTTTCGTAATAAGGAATCTGTGCTATTTGCTGGCATTTAGTTCTGGAGTAATCCTGTTCAGCAAGAGAGAAGTTCTGGCTGGCCTCAGTTCCTGCTGGAAACTCTCTGAGCAAAGCTGTCAGTCAGAGGACTCGGCCCTGTATAAATATCACCCTGTGCAGGATGGTTAAAATTAATATGGGACAAAAATAACCCACAAGGGACTAAAGATGCTTCAGTCTGGCTAGATGCATCAGAGAACGTTGGCCAACCATATGGAAAAAGATCAGAAACTCTGAATCAGCCAGACAGCTGCCATCTAGCATGCAAACATGCCAGACACCCAAAGGAACTTTCATTTGCAAATTGCTACATGCGCTGGGGCTTGCTTCTTGAAAATGCTTGATCATATTTAAACTGTGGGGTGTAGTTAAACTACGGAACTCACTTCTACTGGAGGCAGGAAGGGCCACCAACCTAGATAGCTTCGAAAGAAGATCAGGCAAAAGTTCACAGAGGAGGAAGAGAGGGCTATTGATGGTCCTTCACAGTTGGAGGCAGCCGTGCTTCTGAATATCAGTTGCTGGAAACCGCAGGAGGGGAGTGTTGCTCTTGAGTTCGAATCCTGCTTGTGGGTTCCCCTTTGGGGCATCCAGTTTGCCACTGTGAGAGCAGGATGCTGGGCTAGGTGGCCCCCATGGGCCTGATCCTGCAGGCTCTCCTTATGTTCGTAGCCCAATTACTGAATATTGCATAGTGCTCTGCGGGGATTTTGAAAGCCTTCCCCTGACCCATTCCTCCCTGTATCTCTTGACACATTCTGCTCCCAAACCACCTGGAAAGATGAGTGAAATTAGCAAGCATTCAACCACAGATTGCTGCTGAATAAATGCTAACAGCCTAGGGGGTGATAGATCTGACTGGCTGGTCAATGCAAACGATTCCTGCATTGCCGCAGGTTGGACCTTGTGCTCTTTTATATATATATATATATATATAATATTTATTAAGATTTTGGAAATTACAAAAAGAAAAAAGAAAAATTGAACATACAAAGACAGAAACAAAAACAAAAACACTACATAAAACATTAAATTAACAAAACAAAACAAAAACAATTAAAAACACTTCCAATATTTTCAAATCTTAACTTTCATACACTTGTTTCACTGACTTCCTCAACGCCTCCCTTTTTGTATTCCACTTCAATTAACTATTTCAGCAATTCCTTTCCATCTTCATCTATTTTCTATCTTAAAGTTAATTTTAACATATTGTAGCCTAGTTTTTCCCCTTTTAATGCATTAACAATCTATCTATACCTAGTTCCTTCTAACATTTCTGCCAAAGCCATATAGCTTCATTCCACCTTTTTTCTAACATTCATTAATTTTACAATATTTCCATAGATAATCTTTAAACTTTTCCCAGTCTTCTTCCACCGACTCTTCTCCCTGGTCTCGGATTCTGCCAGTCATTTCCGCTCTCTTCCCACTCTACAGATCTATGATTCCCAGAGAGAGAGAGAGATTGCAAAAAGTAACAATAGAATCACAGAATTGTTGAGTTGGAAGGGATTCCAGTTGCCATCTAGTCCACCCCCTGCAACACAGATATCGCAGCTAAAGAATGCCTGGCAGATGGCCATCCAGCTTTTCTTTAAAGACCTCCAATGAAGGAAAGTTGACTACCTTCCAAGGAAGGCTGTCCCACTGTCCAACAGCTCTTACCGCCAGAAAACACTCTTCCCAATGTTTTGTCCATTTGTAACTTGAATGCACTTGCAAAATGCCATCCACACTGCAGTTTTGCAGGGGGGGGGGGTTGTTGTGAGCAGGAGCCAGGGCCGGATTTAGGTTTGATGAGGCCCTAAGCTCCTGAAGGTAATGGGGCCCTTTCTATGTCCAGCTGTCCTTTGTCAACCACAAACTGTCACTGGTTTTTTTTTGTGTGTGTTGAATATATTGAGGAGATTTCACCCCTCCCATATCCAAGAATCTCCTGACGAGTCTGCTGATTCTCCAGAGAGGTGGAGCAGTGTTCTGCTTTCTATTTATTCAGCTCCAGTCAGTCAGTCAGTCAGTCAGTGTGTCGGGGAGAGAGAGAGAGACTGAGTGTTAGAGATCGTGTGTAGAGATAAGGTTGCTGCTAAGAGCAGCTGCAGACACTCAGTTCAGCATTCATTTATGCTTAGACATATTTAGCTCTGTATATAGTTTTGTATTATAGTTATAGTTATAGAATAAAAGAAGATATTCTACAGAGCTGCTCTCCAAGTCGTTTATGCCAGACTCTGCTATACTCTGCTGTGCGACGACTATATTGTGGAAGTGAATCCGGTGCTCACATCTCCAGGCTGTGAGTCCACAGCACTTTGACCTGTTCCTGTGTAAAAGGTGGTCTCTGGAAGTGCTACCCAGCTTGCCTAGCCCAGTCGGGGTTGAAGTGCATGAGTCCAGTTGGTGACACTGGCTCAAGGGCGATGCTGACATATATGCTGTATAGTAATTGTTGGACCCAATAGGTATCGAAAGCCATTTGCACATAACAAAATATGTATTTTATCAAAGTAATTGTTGAACTGAAATACAATTAAGAAGAAGTATATTAATAGTGAAATAAAAATTAAGCTCTAACTTAAAATGATTTTTTATTCACAACAAACTTAATAATAAACTTAAATATATGATGCAAACTACTAATAATTATATAAAGCTTTATTGATATGAAATTAAGTGTTCTAACTTATACAATGCAATTGTTTGAGAACCAAGGTACCACTGTATATAGAAATGAGCAAACCAGTGAAGCCCAGCCAGGTGGGCGGGGTATAAATAAATTATTATTATTATTATTATTATTATTATTATTATTAGGGAGCAGGCCAGCATGTGGGGCCCATTACTTACATCATAGGAACCTACACAACACAAAACACGGTTGCTGTTTGTAGGTTTTCTTTGTTTTTAGCTTATATTTTGGAAATGTACATCCAGTTTTTTTTCTTTAATTTTTTTGGGGCCCCCCAAGAGAGTGGGGACCTAAGCTATAGCTTGTCTAGCTTGTATATAAATCCAGCACTGGCAGGGTCAAGGGATCTGAGAAGCGTTTCTTAGGCGTGCCACCGATCTGAAACAACACCCCTCACTTTCCTTCCCCCCCCCCATGTCAAGGAAATCATTAACAAGCTGTGCGCCAGGCTGGCATCAAAGGATTTGGGGTCAGCCACTAAATGATCACAGTGGTCGAAATAGCCTGGCTGCCTGCCTCTCCCCGCAGGGCCTCCCTGGGCTGCCCAGCATATGAAATGGCCTTTTATTTTCTGCTTGGGGCAGGAGGCAAAACCAGCGTCTTTGACTGGCGAATGTGGCTGAATGTGGCCTCAGCCTGTGGGAGGGCGAAGAAGGGTGAAGAAATGTCCCCCTCCAGCTTCTCCTCCCTTTAATTTTATAACAAACGAAAATCTGCCCTTATTCCTTTATGGGGGACACAAGAGCCCTTATAGAGTCCTTTGTAGGTTCTCCATCAGTCGGAGGGAAAAAACAGAGGCCAGCCAGAGAATATTGAGAAGCAAAGCAGCTAGTAAGCCTGATCTTTATTGAACTGTTGCAACAGGGTCCTCACTCCCCACACGCAGGAGGGAGGAGGAGGACCCAGAAGAATGGTGCGCAAGTCTTTATATAGACTTTTGAAATTGCCCACCTTGGAGTCCAAGACCCGCCCCCCAAAAAAACACATCATACCTACATCACAGAAAAGGTGGTCTACAACTGAAATCTGAGTGCATTGTTTACCTCCTGTCTGGCAGGTAACCTCTTAATGCTCACTTGATTGGATACCCTGGGGAGGCTGGCCAGTCTTTTGTAATGATAAATACTTAGTTCCTGAGTCAGGTCACAGGCTCATCCTATTCATACATAGACATACCCTTAAGACAGGATTTGTGAAGGAAAAGGCAATGGGGAGGCTCCTCCATTTGACCTTGCAGCGAAAACACCTGGTCAGCCTGGGAGTCAAAATGGCTCCATGGCTGCTCTCCTGTGCAGCTTCAGACATGTGGACTATATATCTATATATGTTTTTGCTTGGTACATTTATGAACCTTTATTATATACATAAGACCTTTATTTATTTCAATTTCTTTTAATTTAAAAGCCATGATTCTCTCTGTGTGTGTGATAGAGATGGGGTACATTGTAGGGCAGCTGCAGATGCTCAGAAGACCTCGGATTCAGGCCTGGGACACAGATTTGCCTCTCAGAAGGTTCAAAGGGTGGGGGTCTGAGGCCTTCCTACCATAGGACTTTGCAGGGGGGGCCAGGCACCCCATAAGGAAGGGTGGGGCAGAATTCAATTCTGTTCCTGAAACTATACACGAACCGGAACACAGGCATCCTTTGGTGTTTGCATTTTTCTGAATTTTGCAATGCACTACTCCAAACAGGAAATGTGCTCACAACTAAAGCGTTCGTGTCAGGGTACATATTAGCAAAAGGTAACATACAAAATGCATTATATGTTGGGAAATGGCTTTGCAAAAATGTTAATATTAGTCAAGGATTGCCTAGAAAAATCTGTAAACTAGTTGAAACTATTGTTGTTTTCATGGCTGTTGTTGTTGTTGTTGCTGCTGCTGTTGTTGTTGTTGTTGTTGTTGTTATATTTATACATCACCTTTCCCCCTGATGGGCTGAGGGATTTCCACGAGGCCTTTTGGTGTTTTGCAAACTAATGTGAAAATGTGGAGAACTGGAAAAATGAGAAACCAAACATTAATTAATTACCCACCCTTCACCCTAAGTCTCTGGGCGCATTAGAGCATGAAAGCACGATATAAAAAGTTTTTTAAAAAACAAACAAACAAACAAACAAACTTACAACTGTAAAAATAAGGTGGGTCCTAAAATGGTAACCTGAAGTTTCAAATGCCAGGGTGAACAGGTGCATCTTAAAAATTCTCTAGAAACTGTACAGTGAAGGTGGCAGGTGCACTGCTCAGGGGAGGGAGTCCCACAACTTAGGGGCTGCCACAGAGAAGGCCCTTTCTTGGAACACCACCCCCAAGCCTCTGAGGGCAGAGGAACTATCAAGGGCCCCCCCTCTTATGCCCATTTGTCCATTCCCTACCTGTAAGCAAGGTGTTGTTTTTGAAATGGTTAAATGGCAAAGCAGAGACATTAAAAGCAGAGGCAGCACCTTCCCAACAAAGGTCCGTATAGTTAAAGCTATGGTTTTCCCAGTACAGTGGTACCTCGGGTTGCATATGCTTCAGGTTACATACGCTTCAGGTTACAGACTCCGCTAAGCCAGAAATAGTGCTTCAGGTTAAGAACTTTGCTTCAGGATGAGAACAGAAATTGTGCTCTGGTGGCACGGCAGCAGCAGGAGACCCCATTAGCTAAAGTGGTACCTCAGGTTAAGAACAGTTTCAGGTTAAGAACGGACCTCCAGAACGAATTAAATACTTAACCTGAGGTACCACTATAGTGATGTATGGAAGTGAGAGTTGGACCATAAAGAAAGCTGATCACCGAAGAATGGACGCTTTTGAATTCTGGTGCTGGAGGAGACTCTTGAGAGTCCCATGGACTGCAAGAAGATCCAACCGATCCATCCTTAAGGAAATCAGCCCTGAGTGCTCACTGGAAGGACAGATCCTGAAGCTGAGACTCTAATACTTTGGCCACCTCATGAGAAGAGAAGACTCCCTGGAAAAGACCCTGATGTTGGGAAAGATGGAGGGCGCAAGGAGAAGGGGATGACAGAGGACGAGATAGTGGGACAGTGTTCTCGAAGTTTGACCAAACTGCGGGAGGCAGTGGAAGACAGGAGTGCCTGGCGTGCTCTGGTCCAGGGGGTCACGAAGAGTTGGACACGACTAAACGACTCAACAACAACAACAAACGGCGAAGAGGGAAGTGGCAAGAAATCTTGGGGTCCAGGTCTGGAGGTTCTTGCAGGTGTCTCCTTCGGAAAGCCCTTCTGCACCTCTTCATCGCAGGAATTCAGCATGAGGAATGTGCAAACACAGACAAACATTTGGGGGGGTAAGCAAGCTTGTTCTTTTCCTGACTCTGGTGTGTTTGGGTTTCTAATCTTTAATGAGGTGAAAACCCTCTGTGGGGAGGGAGGAAGGGAGAGTCACTGGGGAGTTGGCACAAGGCTCTCGCCTCCTTTGTCTGGAGGGTCTCGGGCGAGGCGCTGAGCTCTGAGCACGGGGGCCAAGCAGAAACAGGCGGAGCGAAATGCTCATGTCAGCTGTTAGGTGCTGCGCATGACTGAGTGTGGTGGAAACATTGGAGCCACAGCAATGGAGCCTCTTGCGAAAGCATCTCTGGGCAAAACAAAACAGGCGAGGGAGATGCTTGCTAGAGGAGACAGGGTCAAGCCGGGACCTGGCAGGGATGAATAAATCTGAGGTTCTGAAAAGCAAAAACAAAACCATTGCTAACCAAACCGCCGGCTTAGGGACAATGAGAGTTTTGCAGTGCACACACATATTTATAAAAGTGCATTGGCTGCTCTCTCTGTGGTTTTTCACTCCTGTGAGTTGCCAACTACAGTGGTACCTCGGGTTAAATACTTAATTCGTTCCTGAGGTCCGTTCTTAACCTGAAACTGTTCTCAACCTGAGGTACCACTTTAGCTAATGGGGCCTCCTGCTGCTGCTGCGCCACCGGAGCACGATTTCTGTTCTCATCCTGAAGCAAAGTTCTTAACCCAAGGTACTATTTCTGGGTTAGTTAGTCTGTAACCTGAAGCGTCTGTAAGCTGAAGTGTATGTATCCCGAGGTATCATTGTATTGGCCACGGTGGTTGTGTTCTTCCTCTGCAGTTGAAGGTAGCAATGCCTCTGAAAGCCACTTGTGAGTCGAGGACCCGCAACCCACGTAGTAGTAGTAGTAGTAGTAGTAGTAGTAATAATAATAATAATAATAATAATAATAATAATAATAATAATAATAATTTATTACTTATACCCCGCCCATCTGGCTGGGCTTCCCCAGCTACTCTGGGTGGCTTCAAAAAATAATATTAAAATACCGCAATACATCAAACATTAAAAGCTTCCCTAAACAGGGCTGCCTTCAGATGTCTTCTAAAAGTCTGGCAGTTGTTGTTCTCTTTGACATCTGATGGGAGGGCATTCCACAGGGCAGGCGCCACCACTGCCTGGTTCCCTGTAACTTGGCTTCTTGCAGTGAGGGAACCACCAGAAGGCCCTCGGTGCTGGACCTCATTGTCCGGGTAGAACATAGGGGTAAATACGACACAAGGACACATGTATTTTAGGTTAATGGGCTAAAGAAGGCCACAACTTTATTGGTTACAGCATGTGAGAGGTATTGGCTTAGGCACTGGATCAAACAACATATATATGACCCCTCCCCGCGCAGCGGTGGGGGGGGCGCATTTCAAGATTAACAACCAGTGAGAGGAGCTTGTTGATGCAAATACAACTGGAAGCTCCCTTTGACGTCACCGGGGGTCGTGCCATGGCCCCAGCCACCAGCAGGGCATCGGACAGGATCCACGGCTGCTGGATTCCTTTAACGGAATACCCAAAAGAGGAGGGGTAGATCATAGAATCATAGAATCATAGAGTTGGAAGAGACCACAAGGGCCATCGAGTCCAACCCCCTGCCAAGCAGGAAACAGATGATGGCGCCTACCCAATCCTCCAACACAGCAAACATATTCCTTAAAAAAAAACAAAAAACACAACTTTTTATTCAAAATTAAAACAAAACATATTATCCAGAAACATATCATCCTTAGTCCCCCCCCCATTTTCCTGCCTCCCCACACAGAACCCACTTGCCCCCGCCCCCCGCCTTCCCTCAGTTCCAGACTTTGGTTTCTCTAAGAATGCTGTTTTCTGCATGTTACACAGTTGTATAGATCCTCAAACTATTTAGCTGATTATTATCAATAAAAAGTTTGTGAATGTTTATTCAAAACCAGCCAAGGAGTCCAGTTCGCTTTGTTGCGTCTTCAAATACTTTTCATTTCGTTTACATGACCTGAATCCACAAGTTATGAGTGAATGAGAATAATTTCTCTCTGTCTGTTTTCTCCATGCCGGGCATCACTTTATAAACTTCTTCTTTCTTTTCTTTTCTTTTTAAAGAAAAAAATATTTACAAACAAACAAACACATAGACACAAAACAAAATTCATATTACACCACCAACCTAGATTGCAAACATTAAAACACCCTTGTGACTTCCCTCCACTGTCCCTCACTCTCCTATATATTATAATATTTCACATTCACTTTATAAAATTCTATCATGTAATAATAATAATAATAATAATAATAATAATAATAATAATAATAATAATAATTTATTATTTATACCCCACCCATCTGGCTGGGTTTTCCCAGCCACTCTGGGCGGCTTCCAGCAAAACACTAAAATACAGTAACCTATTAAACATTAAAAGCTTCCCTGAACAGGGCTGCCTTCAGATGTCTTCTAAAAGTTTGGTAGTTATTTTTCTCTTTGACATCTGGCGGGAGGACGTTCCACAGGGCAGGTGCCACTACCGAGAAGGCCCTCTGCCTGGTTCCCTGTAACTTGGCTTCTCGCGGCGAGGGAACTGCTGCCTCTTACACACCTTTTCTCTGAACTAAAAAGTCCCAAAGGCTGCACCCTTTCCTCATAGGGGGCTTGCTCCCCCCCCCTTGATCTCTTGCGTTGCCCTTTTCTGAACCTTTTCCAATTCTACAATATCCATTTTTAGGGGAGGCAACCAGAACGGGTTACATTATTCTGAAGGCAGTCCCACCCACTGGGTTTATATTGCAAGAATACTGGTTTCGTTCATTTCTCAGGCTAATATCTTTTCCTTCGGATTATGAGAGATGACCCTATTTTCTCTCAAGCCACACAGGAGCCTGCTTGCCAAAAGGCTTACAGAGAAGTAGATAAAGATCGATCTGGTCCATGTCGGTCCAGGGCCTGGGAATGAGATCTTTGTGGCGCAAATTTCCCTGGAGTTGGACGATGAGTGACCTGCCTCTCGGGACCCATTTCTTCACAGGCTCCGGTTGCTCTGCAAAACATTCACTGGAAAATAACTTCGCCCTGTAGCACAGGGTTATCCGTGGGCTTGTTTTGAAAACGTTGCATCCCTGTTATTTTAATAAGCCATCATCTCTTTTCCAGGGTTATTTCCAGAACTCTTCTAGTTTACAAATGTGCTTCATAAAGTGCCTTTGAAGTTTTCATGGCCCTGGGAAAAAGAATGCATTAGAGCTCAGCCCCGAGAGATGGCTTTGGCTAATTTCTAGCCTTGCAATCTAAGAGATTTGTTCCTCCTGGTCCGTTCCTAAGAAATGCAGACTGTACACATGGCAGCTGTATGCGGAGAATGAAATGAGAGCTTTCAGATAAGGAATTAATGGTTCCCAAACCCTTTTTGGCTTGTATGCCTTCAAGAGCTACCAATCATCTTCTATCCTGCATAAACTTAGGAGACGGTTAGCAGCTCCCTCTTAACCCAGCAGGTCTCTGATCCTTTAAGTAGCATCTATAAAAAGCACATCT